>NC_054375.1:94314683-94919183 GCF_017654675.1 Xenopus laevis | reverse complement strand
GTTCATTTACAGCCAAAAGTAAAACCAGCACCATATAGTATAGTTTTTTTTAATTTATACGACATGTCTACTTTAAGAAAACAAAATCCCCCATCCCCCACCATGGGATACTTGTAGCTAAATCTGGCAGTGGACCGGAGG
Organism: Xenopus laevis; assembly: GCF_017654675.1. Taxonomy (NCBI): domain Eukaryota; kingdom Metazoa; phylum Chordata; class Amphibia; order Anura; family Pipidae; genus Xenopus; species Xenopus laevis. The sequence goes on along the minus strand of NC_054375.1, from coordinate 94,919,042 downwards.
GTGAGGTACCTGGCTCTGTCGTAATCAGCTCATGTGCAGTATAGCATGTGTGCCGATTATCAAAGAAAGGGAGAAGGCTGGGGTCCAGTGCCAAAGGCAGCACTGGACCGAAATACAATCTTGGTAAAAAACAAGTTGCATAAGACAAAATGCGTCATGTTACATATAGTAGTAAAGTTCAGTTTGTGCTTGAATTGGGCTGTCAGTCATAGTACTATGGTGAAGATTTCCATCACGAGTGTTACAAAACTATAGCAGTCCTGACTTGTTTCATGAAATGATTCTAGGTATACCCTCAGGATCAGTGTAAATATCTCACAAGACACATGGCAGGATCACAAATACTTTATGTGAAAAGCGTGTTACTATACTATTTGGAGGTGCCTAGGACTGATTTATCTAGAACATTAGATGCGAGCAGATACAAAAAAAAAAAAAAAAAAGACAGAAATAAATCGCCAGCGCTTGATCTAACCCACACTCTGGAGTTAACCAGCTGCTAGAAGTGATAAAAAGTCATTATCTCTACACACACACACAAAACAAGTTTAGCTGACACAAAGCACATACAATCAATATAATCTTATAGGGATCGATCAAAAACAGTTCCATTACAGTCAGTGTTATACTTTTTTCTTAGAATTATGAGAAATTCTGCTCAAAAAGCCACCCTCTTGTATGCTCCTGCAGTCTGCCACATTGCTCTGTTTCAACCACCAACTCTAAGCTACTGTGCATGGGCAAGTTTTATAAGACCCCGGGCACAGCCTAGTTGGGAATCAGAGTCCTAATGCATGCAGTGATCAGCAATAATCAGTTCTGGGAGAAGGGAGGAGGACTAGATATTGACACTGTCCTACTTTTACAGACCAAAGTGTCTTAAAAGCATTCATAGACAAAGGCCAAGTCTGCAAACAGTAGAAAACCATTATATATATAAAATTGTAGAAAGGACCAGCACTGCGTTTTCCAAAGAATTCAATAATTTATTTCAATCTCACAGTGTCTCCAATGTTTCGGCCCACTTTGGGGCCTTTGAAATAAATTATTGAATTCTTTGAAAAACGGAGTGCTGGTCCTTTCTACAATTTTATATACCTCTTTTGACCAAGCAACCGGCAAAACGAGATGTTGTGAAGGAGTGCGGGTATCATCTGCAATTTCATTTATATATATATATATATATATATATACATTGTGGCTTTCGTTCTCTGTGAAACATTAAACGGGTAGATCACAATTCAATTAAATTTCACTATGTTGCAGAAAGTCCTATTCTTAGCAATTTTCAATTAGTCTTCATGTTTTATATTGTATAGTTTTTAAATTATTTATGTATCTCTTCTGCCTCTTTACAACTATTAAAAAGGTGGTTATTAGCCCCTGTAGTCAGAACACTATTGCTCTATGGGGCTTAAGTTTTATTGTTACATTTAATTACTTATCTTTTTTGTCAACTGTATTTTATTTGGATTTGCCTCTATGTAATGCATACATGGATATAAAACATAAACAAAAATAAATATATTGTGTGATACAAAGTTTTATGTATAGTTACGAGGTACAGAAATGTCATAGCCTGGAAGTGCGAGTTCCTTTTGTTCCGTTTTATTTAGTATGTCTGCTTTTTCTCACCACGGCCTGGTTGCTAGGGTAAACTGGGCCATAACAACCAGAGTTGCTAAACAATAAGATAAATAAAATAAAATCATAAAAATCATAAAATAAAAAAAGACCAAATGCAAACTCTCAGAACATCATTGTCTACATAATAAAAGCTAATTCAAAGGTGATTTGATTAAAGAAAAAAAACACCTCCTTTATATTATTATTATTACTATGTAATTAATAGCTTAATGAAGTCCTCCAAAAAACTGAAAAAAAATGTTATATAAAAATTAAAATTTTTAGTCATTTTACTTATTCTGTAATACTGGTTCTAACTCCTAAAATAATGTTGAAAGTCAGTTAAGAGTTGATTAAAGGGGTTGTTCACCTTTCAATACTTTTTCAATTCAGTTGTTTTAAGGCTGTTAGCCAGAAATAAAGACTTTTTTCAGTTACTTTATTTTTCCTTTTTGTGACCATTTTTGTAATATTGAAGTTTAAAAGTTTAATTTTTTACTGTCTTATGTTTCTAAAGCAGCTTGTCATCAACTCTGTAACTGTAACAAATGGTAAATCATTTGATATATTTCTTATCTTTTGCCATACTGAGCAGAATTCATGGTTTCATTAAAGGCAGCTGTTATAAATTATACAATTGTTATTTAAATTCCATAGATGCTGAGATGTATCAACTAATGAAGCAAATTGCAACAGTTCAGAATCTGCAAATAGATAACTGAGCTGCCAGACAAATGCCACAGACAGGAACATAAAAGGGGTTGTTCACCTTCCAACAGAGCTGAGCCACGCTATCCGTGGCAGCCTAGGCAACCTGGCTGGGGCGCCGGCTGAGCGTGCGTGCATGCGCATTAGCGGATTTGCACACATGCGTGCAACAGAGTGCTCTCATGAGCGCGAAATTGAGCGAGCGCATGCACAGAAGCACAATAGACTTAAAAATAGCAGCGACAGTCGGGGACTGGACTCAGGCCCGGATTTGTGGAAAGGCCACCTAAGCCCGGGCCTAGGGCGGCAGGATTTTAGGGGGGCGTTGTGCTGCCCAACCAGACCCACATTGGTTCAAAAACACTGGGGATGCGCTGGAGATACAATAATATTTAAATTTCCCATGCGCCAATCCCCATTGTTCCTGTTCCCCTGGAGGGGAGAGGGGCGACAAAAGGCAGTGGGCCTAGGGGCGACAAAAGGCAGTGGGCCTAGGGGCGCCCACAATGTAAATCCGACCCTGACTGGACTAGGGGGTAGGTGACAGAGAAGGTACGTGCCTGGCACCACCAGCTTTGCGCCCTAGCCATGTGCCTACTCTGTCTACCCCTTGTTCTGGCCAGGCCCAGACCGGCAATCTGTGGGTTCTGTCAAATGCCAGAGGGGCTGCTATAAGGTCCCATAGAAAGTCAGTATTTAGTGGGCTGGCGGGGGCTGTTTGGGCCTCTATGTGGGCTGATTGGGCCTCTGTGTACCTGAAATGCCAGGGCCTATTTTAATTTTAATTCCGGACCTGGTTCTGGCCCTGCCTTCCAACACATTTTTTCAGTTCAGTTGGTTTCAGATAGTTCACCAGAAATGAAGATTTTTTCCAATTACTTTCTATTTTCTATGTGTGACCATTTTTTGAAGTGTAAAGTTTCATTTTTCACCTTCTTTTGTCTTTCTAAAGCAGCTCTGGAAGGGGGAGTCACCAACTCTCTAAACTGTTCTAAATTTACACATTTCGTTGATACATTTCTTGTCTTTGTCCCTGCTGAGTAGAATCCCTGAGTTTCATTAAAGGGAAAATCCACAAAAACATAACTTTTTTGCTTAAGTTTATTGAAAAGTAAACATAATTTCAAGCAACTTTGCAATATAAATCAATTAAAAATATGAATACTTTTCATGACAGTTCCCTAAGCTTAGCCCCCTGTTCTCCTGCTGAGCTGGCTGACTGACTACTGTAACAGCCAGCTGTCCTTAGTCTGCATCCTCCAAACCCCACAATTCCCTGCACAAGGGATTTCAATAAGGAACAGAACACAGTGCAATGAATTGTGGGTTATGTAGTTCCTGCAAGCTGTGGAGAAGTTGTTACAATTTGTAACATCAGTGTTTTAGTCCCTCCTTCCCTGCCAAGATTTCAAATGATGCAGAAAGAGAAGAACTGTTAAAAATCTGGATTTCAGCATAGAAAATTTTATTTATTCATACTTTTTGAAGAAACAGGTAACTGTGATGGATATATTAGGGGTTTCTGTGTTATGTGGGCCTCTTTATCAAATTTTGGTTTGGAAGCCAGAGTTCCCCTTTAAAGGCAGCTGTTAGAATTGATACAATAGTTGCCAATACTTCAGAGATGCTGCTGAGAAATGTATCAACTAAATGTTGCAAAATTGTAAAAGTTCAGAATCTGCTCCTCAATCACTGAACTGCCAGACTGAAACACCAGAGACATGAAGATTAGATTTTAAACTATTTTGAAAACAATGGTAAAAAAATAAAAAAAAATGGAAAGCAATTGAAAAAAGTCTATTTCTGGTGAACAATCTGAAAATAACTAAACTGAAAAAAGTGTTTCGAAGGTGAGCAACCATTTTAAAAGACCTAGAGATGACCTGACTCATGTTACATCAGGCCCGGACTGACAATCTGTGGGCTCTGGCAGATGCCAGAGGGGCTGCTGTAAGATGCCATAGACAGTCACTATTTATTGGGCTGTTTTGACCTCTGTGTACCTGAAATGCCAGGGCCTATTTTGATTCTCAGTCCAGACCTGTGTTACCTCATTTTAAGACTAAGACCCAGAGAACAGAAAATAATACACAAACACTGCTTTTAATAGTAATTACATTTATAAATACCCATTAAAAATGTTCTTTCATTGTGCAAAAAAAAAACAACTCTTTTGGGGTGTAGGAGCCCTTTAATGGCAAAGAAAAGAAAACAAAAAATAGACACTATTATAATCACTAGCATCCAACTTTTAAGCATCTATACATGCCTGTTAACAATGTGTGCATGGATTAGAAGCAGTAGAGCATTTCTGAATAAAATGATAACTACATTTTGATATATATCCATTTTTATGCATGTCTAGTAGAATCTATTTTGCAGAGTCTACTAAAAGTGAGTTGCCCTCACACATCTTTGGGCATCATAGCCCTTAGAACCCTTAACTATTCAGTGAACATAAGAAAGCTATTAAAGGAACAGACAACTGTATACAACGTATTTCTTTTGCACAGTAAACCGGGGTGTTAAATAAGAAGAAATCATATCTGATTTGTTAGTTGAAATATCTGTCGCTTAAAAGCTATATATGATTGGAGATGCCAGAATCCTCTGCTTTCATTCTGCAACATTTTAGGATCACAAAGTGACCAAGGGTTACCATTAGCAGTTTTGCTAATATGGGTGCAGGGGTAACTGATAATAAAGAGAGTTTTGGGCAGACAAGGAGCAGAGACAGAATAATTGCTGGCAAAATAAAGTACATTCAATTTTGATCTAACAGGGAAAATATGTGTTGAGCATGACCACAATACATAGCCACTGATTTGACCAGTCAGTGTCTGGGCTGAACAAACAGGTGACCATAAAAAACAAACAAACAGACTGGCAGATGACTTGATGCCACAGGTTATCAGCTGCAATGGCAGACATAGAAGTCTCTCTATCTGACAGCTTGGGATGTATGCAGTCAAAAGTCTTTGTTTACATGGCTCATGCTACATGCATAGCTTTACAAGCACAAATGAGAGGCTTTAACACTCACTAAAAAAACATGAGCAGAAACATGCAAATGACTTGTTTATATCCCTTTGAGCAAATATGAATCCACAACTGCTAGTTTAGTCACACAAATACAGCCTTATTATCCAGTCATACGTCCACACATTAAATATGCAATTGCAAATTGCAACCAGTCCATTTTGCACTTAATTATTATTATATTAAAGGGGGCGTTCGCCTTTAAGCATAGAAGCCAGATTGCTAAAAGTCTAAAGCGCAGCGAAGCGTGCAGAGTCAGTTTCGCAATATATAACGTTGTTTGCTCAGAAACGCTTACTTTTCTATGCTTCAGGATGCCGTATGCCAATTGCGGGCGCTGTGAATGTGAAGGGAGGGGCGGAGCTCAATTAGAAAGAAGGTCACGTGTACGGTGTCCATTTTGGGACATCTATGCATCAAATTCAAGTGCATCCTACCCTCTCCACTTTAAAATCTCTGTCTTGATAAAGAATACTTATTAGCGCCTCTCCCACCTCTAGTAACAGTTATGCGATCGCCTCTTACTTTGTGCTGACAGTTCCCAGCTTTCCCATTCATCCTCCTCCCTGCGATGTCACCCTCGGTCCCGCCTATACGTGACGTCATCTCAGGGCCCTCCCCCGAGTGATGTCATTCCTCGGCCTTCCGCCATCATTCTAAAGGGCTCCCGAATTTGTACTCTATCCGCCCTGCTTTCTCATCCCACACAGCTCCACCCTGATTCCGCCTCCTTCTATCCTGCGTCATCCTGTCAAAGACCCTCCTACTTTATTTCTTTATTTCTTTTTAAACATACAATGTAGTTCAAAATATATATCTCACTCCCCCTCTTCTGCGAGTAAAAAGATGTCCGACTGTTAGGGAAGTGTTCAGCGTCCACATGATAGGCTTGCAACTGGGAGGGTCCGCTCTACGGGGTCTGTTTTAGGACAGCTGTGTGCAAAATTGCAGCGCGTTTTTCTCCCTCTAAGTGTGATTTTTCTGTGTTACAAATAAATGTTTTTCGCACCTTCACAATTGTGCTCTTTGTTCTCACTCTACATGTAATGGATTGTTCCTGCTGCACCACACTCTCTCAGTCCTCCTGCTTCCTCCATCTACCTTCCTGCTCCCTCTACCTTCCTCAGTCCTGTTACCTCCATCTACCTTCCTGCTCCATCCATCTACCTTCCTTAGCCCTGCTCCCTCCATCTATCTTCCTGTTCCCTCCATCTACCTTCCTCAGTCCTGCTACCTGCATCTACCTTCCTGCTCCATCCATCTACCTTCCTTAGCCCTGCAGTGCTCCCTCCATCTATCTTCCTGCTCCCTCCATCTACCTTCCTCAGTCCTGCTCCCTCCATCTACCTTCCTCAGTCCTGCTACCTCCATCTACCTTCCTTAGCCCTGCTCCCACCATCTACCTTCCTGCTCCATCCATCTACCTTCCTTAGCCCTGCTCCGTCCATCTACCTTCCTGCTTCCTCCATCTACCTTCCTCAGCCCTGCCCCGTCCATCTACCTTCCTGCTTCCTCCATCTACCTTCCTCAATCCCGCTCCCTCCATCTACTTTCCTCAGTCCTGCTACCTCCATCTACCTTCCTCAGTCCTTCTACCTCCATCCTCAGCCTAAGGTTTTCTGGTGGGCCCCTGGCATCCCAGTCTAACACTGTTCCTTAGTCTTGTTTCCTCCATCTACCTTCCTCAGTCCTCACACTTCATCTGACCTGCTCCCTACTCCCCATTCACCCATGCTGCAGCATTCTACATTCTCCCCAGACCTGTTCTGTGCTCTCTAGGGTGTGGTAGCGAACTTATCTTTTTGTTTTTTACTTAAAATGTATCTATAACTCTTGAGCACTGTATCAGCAATAAGTTTGAATGTCTAAAAATAACTTATTGTTCAAAACGTAACTGTCCTAATTAATAGCAAAAAGATATATTCACTAGCAGCATTGGGAAAATATAAAATTTAATTTATGCAATGTACACTGTAAGCTGAGCACTTGTGCTCTCACACAATACATTTTATGTGAAAACACATTTAGTATTTATTCTGTCCTGAGTGCACACTTTAATAATGCACACACAAATTTAGGATGTGCGCACAGACATAGCCATGAAAGAACTGGAGGGAACAGGTCTTGACTGGGAGTCAAAATAGTCCCTGTCATTCCGAGTACAGAGAGACCCAATCAGCTCCCCACCAGCCCACTAAATAGTGGACTTTCTATGGCATCTTATGGTAACCCCTCTGGTGTTTGCCAGAACCCACAGATTGCCAGTCCAGGCCTGAGAGGGAACATTGTATTTAGGGATTGCTTTGTAATCAGGGGTCTATACATGAAAATGACTAGCCCCCCACCCTTACTTTTATAAAACATGCAATGATTTGTGCTTCTAAACATACAGATTGGAGAAAGAAACGTCATCCTCTAATGCATTTAATTTTACAAGAGGGGAAATACACCATGAGCCAAAAAGTTCACCCTTCTAGTGTCAAATGGTATCAATATTAGCACTCAGCACCTTTGGTCCCACCCTTCCCAAGTCGGAAGTCTGCAGAAAATATGGCATGATCTCTCACAATTACTATGTATGTTTCATAGCTTTAGGGAGGATGTGACAGGCCAGAGGAATCAGGGAGCAGGCTGAATGCTGCAGAACAGAGGAATCAGAGAGCAGGAGGGAGTAGAGAGCTGGAAGGAGAAGGGGTGCTGCACCCCAGATCAGGTGCTTACATTTAGGGAGCAGAGCAGGTAAAAATCTGCAGCACTGAGGAATTAAGGAGCAGGATAGACAGAAGTGGCCAAAGAGAAGTGTGCTGGGGAGGGAGTGGGAGGTGGGTGAAGAGAGCAGTGAGGTGGGGGGAGGGATTAGAAAACAGTACAGAGGAACTACGCTGCAGCTCGGAACAACATGTAAACATGGGGGATTTATCAGAGCTTAACTAGAAGCAGTGATAAAGAATTTTTAGTGACACAGAGATTTTAGACTGGGGAGGGAGCAGGATGCACTGTCATTTTGCACACAAATGTCCTAAATTGGACACCGTACTGGTCTCTATGGTTACACTGTAGGATGCTGCGTGCTGTACCAGTTCTGGAAGGAAGACAAGAAGAAGCAATGGAGGTCCCTGTTAGCCCATCAGGGAGTCGTTTGCCATGGGAGGGCTTCTCAGCTTGGCTGGATGGCATCTGTGTGGTTACATTCGATCTGGAAATAGGCCAGGCAATGGAGGTAAGAGAGGAAGATCAGTGATGTATGGCATGGGCTGGGAAAAGAGCAGAGAAGGGTCAACAGACAGATTTAGTTTGCAATGGGCACTAACAGTATAACAAATAGTGATGGAAATGGTATAATTTTAACACTGACATGTTGAAATGTTTGGTCAATTCATACACATTAAAATATGAAAAATTAGTTCAAGGGCACCTGTCACCAAAATCATCCCCACAGGAGGTGGAGGCTAATATTTTAAAAGATATTCCTCCATCGTTTGCTGTTTTTCCAGGGTGGGTTGCTACGCTGGGGCACACACATGTCATAATGTGCAATCAGCTTGCCCATTAGGCGCATGCATTTTACGTGAAAATAGGCCTAGCTGATGCTGCCCCCCTTAGGTTTTTCGGTCAAGCAATGCTATCTGCACTAAAAGAGATGACATTCTGATTTAAAAATTGGAAGTTACCAGGAGTGCTTTTTGCTACCCCTGGTAACTTGAAGAGCACTGACACCTGGGGCAAATTTCTCAACTCATCTCATGGCAGCAGCACCCAGGGCACATATGCACTTAGGGGCAGATTTACTAAAGGGCGAAGTGACTAACGCTGGCGACAATTCGCCAGCATTACTGCTTTCAGGCACTTCGCCGATTTACTAACGGGCACAGGCATAACTTCACTAGCGAAACAGACAGGCACTAGCGCTCATTCGCACTCTATCGCCAGGCGAATTTTCACTCTGGTGAATGGACATTACTCCGCAAATTCACTAAGATGCGGATTTTACTGAATGTTACCACTTTCGCCAGACTTGCCTTCGCCAGCTCAGACCAGGCGAAGTGCATTGGAGTACATAGATCTTCCTCATTCTTCTGTTACTTACATCTATTTTTTAGTGGAAAGAGTTACTAAGTCCCAAAAAACACTGGCGCCTTTTCCTTTTTTGATGGCTGCAAAATTCCTTAATTTTTTTTTTTGGGTAACTGGGTTCCCCCATACATTTTCAAACATATGGAACATTAACTATACTCTGGGCTCATGTGTAGGGCATTATAACAACTCTATTTTCTTTATTAAGGTTCCCTGGACTTGTGTAATGTAATGTATTTGCTGCAACATATACATCCATGCAACTTTATAATTTCCCGCCATGTGCAAATTAGCCTGAGCGAAGACCTCTAACAAAGTTTCGCTAGGCTTAATTGAATATTAGCTCATCTTTGATTTGATTGCCAAAGTGAAAATACGTCAGCATTCGGTGCCCTGGACGCAACTTCGCATTTTAGTAAATTAGCCTTGTCTGAGCAAATTTTTCGTCTGGCGAAGTGGAGCGATGGGTGCAAAGCCGGTAAATTTCCCCCTTAGTGAGGGAGCCCTTTCCTATTCTGTCATTTAAATCAGTGACTGGCTGTTAGCACACATTGTACCCTAGTCTTCAGATAACTAGCCTTCAGATAACTGCAGAAATTCCAAACTGCAGAGCTTCTGAACAAAAAGTTTTATAAATAAAAAAAAGGAAGACCAGTTGCATATTGTCTTATTCATCACTGTCTACATCATACAATAAGGTGATATGCCCCTTTAAGGGAAAAGGTTAGCTAGATCAGGAATACATATTTGTACTGCAAACCTTTATTATTGTGTTTCTCCCTCCTCCCACAGCTTGTGTATCCACAGAATGTCAAGCTTACAGAAAAAGAGGTAAGTTAGCCCCTCTAACAAACCCTTCAATGCATGCCCCTGAACTATTCATTTGGGAAGGGCTAGCAACGGCAATAGTGCCAGGGGGATTTGGGTGGCAATATTACTTGGCCTGGCTCTGGAAAGTATATGCCTTCTTCTGATTATTTGTTAAACATTTGTAGAGCTGGTGTAAACTTTGACACTTTTTTAAAGTAACCCCATATAATTTAAAATGTCAGTACCATCATAACAATGTATTTACATTAATGAAATTACTTTAGCCATAGTTTTAAAGGGATACTGTCAAGGGAAAACATGTTTTTTCAAAACACATCTTTTAAAAGTTCGGCTCCAGTAGAATTCTGCAATGAAATCCATTTCTCAAAAGAGCAAACAGATTTTTTTATATTTCCCAGCTGCCCCAGTCATGTGACTTGTGCTCTGATAAACTTCAGTCACTCTTTACTGCTGTACTGCAAATTGGGGTGATATCACCCCTCCCTTTCCCCCCAGCAGCCTAACAACAGAACAATGGGAAGGTAACCAGATAGCAGCTCCCTCACACAAGATAACAGCTACCTGGTAGATCTCAGAACAACACTCAATAGTAAAATCCAGTTTCCACTGGGACAAATTCAGGTACACTCAGTAGGAGGAACAACAGTCTGCCAGAAAGCAGTTCCATCCTAAAGTGTTGGCTCTTTCTGAAAGCACATGACCAGGCAAAATTACCTGAGATGGCTGCCTACACACCCATATTACAACTACAAAAAATACACTTGCTGATTCAGGAATAAAACTTTATATTGTAGAGTGAATTATATGCAGTGTAATTTAGAAATGAAAGCTACATCATAAAAATCATGACAGAATCCTTTTAAAGGGATTGTTTGCCTTCCAAACACCTTTTCAGTTCAGTTGGTTTCAGATTGTTCTCCATAAATAAAAACTTTTAACAATTGATTTCCATCTTTTATTTTTTCCAATTTTTCCAAAATCCAAGTTTAAAGTGAAATGTTCCCGTCTCTGGTGTTTGAGTCTGTCAGCTCAGTAATTCAGGTGCAGATTCTGAACTGTTACAATTTGCTAACAGTTCCTCTCAGAGATGCTTTTAAAAAAATTAGACTTACATTTCAATATTAGAAGAACGGTCACACACAGAAAATATAAAGTAATTGGAAAAAGTCTGGTGAACTGCCTGAAACCAACTGAACTGAAAAAGAGTGTTGAAGGTGAACCACCCCATTAAGCTTTTATATATGTGTAACACCAAATTGTTATAAATAACTGGTGCAGAAAGAGTACAAGAACCAGAGTCCCTTGGATGCTTATGCGCAGCCCACATCCCAGGTGAAGGCAAGTCTCACCTTAATTTACATTAGAATAGTATATCATGGACACTTCTGACTTTATTATTGCTAAATTGGTGGGGGCAGGGAGGCAGGCAGCTGGGAGGCAAGAAATGTTTTTTGGGCAAAACTTACAATCAAATGTAACATGTTGATGCCCTGCCCTAGCACAAAATACGTGTCCCACAATATAAATAAGCCATTTTATTAGCCATGGATATGTATAATTTAGAATCTCTTACTTGAAATTTAAAATGCACTTATCTTTTCTGCATCTCTCTCATTATTCTTTGTAGAAAACCAGCATCTGCTACTTATCTTTTCCAGACTCTTACTCGGGTAAGTGCCTTTACAGATTACCCATTTTGTTTACAGCATAGCTGCTTTAGAACAAAACAAAGCCAATTTTTTATTGTAATGCATTGCATTGCTATGTATATTGTGCAACTGCTGACTTGAATACAGCATTATTCGTAATAACTGCCATATGTAATTATGAACATTTCTAGCTTTGATACAGAGTTATTTTGAGAATAATGTACCAATAATTTATTCAAGAGTTTATGTCAGAAGGCACATTTTTAATATGCAGACAAAGCAATACATTCTGAAAAGTGCCCATTTAAATACAGCATAGTACTTGCTCTTATCTCCGCTCCTGTATATGCATGCCATGCTCCATTTTGAGGGTTGCACTTACCTTAGGGGCAGATTCACTAAGGGTCGAATTTCGAAGTAAAAAATACTTCGAAATTCGACCCTCGAATTGAAATCCTTCGACTTCGAATATCGAAGTCGAAGGATTTAGCGCTAAACGTTCGTTCGATCGATCGAACGATTCGAAGGATTTTAATCCAACGATCGAAGGAAAATCCTTCGATCAAAAAAAGGTTAGCAAACCTATGGGGACCTTCCCCATAGGCTAACATTGACTTCGGTAGGTTTTACCTGCCGAAGTAGGGGGTCGAAGTTTTTTTTAAAGGGAAAGTACTTCGACTATCGAATGGTCGAATAGTCGAACGATTTTTCATTCGATTCGTTCGATTTCGTTCGTATTCGAACGAATTTAACCAATTCGATGGTCGAAGTACCAAAAAAATACTTCGAAATTCGAATTTTTTTCATTCGAATCCTTCACTCGAGCTTAGTGAATCGGCCCCTTAGTGTCTGAGCTGAGGCACACATTGCACTGTGCTAGAGTACAACAGAGTCCTGTACTTCACATTTTCTGTCCTGGCTCCCTATGCATGCTGTGCTATAGGAACTCAATGTTGCTGAGGCTGAATCACACAATTGAAGAGTGCCCATATACTTCCTAGGTGCCCCTTCTTTCCCAACAGGCACAACGTGTACCAAGTTGTACCCAAAGTTGTACAAATCTTTTTGTCTCTGGATTCTGATGCCTTTTTTTTTGCAGTTTTATTTTTAAGTCTCGTAGGTTTATGTGTGAATACAGTTTGTTGCACGAAGAATGTGCTAATACAGTTTGCTGCAGGAGGAATTATGATAGCAAGAACCATAAAGAAGAAATATATTCTTGGCCAGCAACAAGCATTTCAGCTACAAGTAACCCATGGTAGCCTTAATTAAACAGGTGCAAGGCTCTGGTTAATCAACATTTTGTTAACCTCAGGTTACACTGGTTCCAGTAGGGAAAATCAGTTAAAGTTGCTAATAGTATCATTTGTGCAGTAAGCATGGCAGAATAGAATGCATGATACTCATTCATTCATCCTGGTAAAATGGATATGGGCAAAGCAGGGCAGTGAGGAATAGCTAATCTGTGACTGTATTACAAGGTAGCAGTGTCAGGAAACACTTAGGAGTCCACTTATATAGCTGCAGTATAATAATAATTCACTTCCACACATGATGTGCCTACAGTGCCTTCTTCTGTCTCCAAAAAGGAATGTAAGTCTGTCAAAATCAGTTGAAATATGCAGTGGTCAAAGAGCAGCAAATTACAGACTAAGTGCATTTATTTACTTATCAGGAATGTAGCAAAACATGTCAGTCCATTTTGGCTAGAAAGTAACTCTCCCCTTCTAGATGGGAGTTGGGCGCTGTGCCTGTACTGTACTGTAAGGCTGTAACTGTTAAACGTGTATCTAGTGCTGTGGAACTGGAGCTCAGAGTCTAGTTTAGGTGGCCTTGTTGTGATGAACAACATATATTTTATCTGATTGGCTCAGCAGGAAAGGGCTGGGCCAAGCCCAGACTGATCTGTGGATTCTTTCAAATGCCAGAGCAGCTGCTATAAGATGCCAGAGGTGGTCAATATTTATTGGGCCTGTGGGGTGTGTTTTGGCTTCTGTAATTAAAATACCAGGGTCTATTTTGAATCTCAGATTAGGCCTGCCTAAACTGCTTAAAAACACTGGTGGCTCCTCATCCTAACAAAAATCGATTATGGATTCATATCTACGAATACAGGAAAGCATTATGCATTTACAACGAAGCGCCGCATGTGCATTGCTGCAGACGATTCTCATTTTAGACGGCGGAGGGCAGGGGGAAGGCAGTTTGGGGAGATTGTTGCCCCGAAGAAGAGGCGATTTGTCCCTGGGGCGACTAATCTCCCAGAATCTGCTCATGTGGACTGACCCTTAAAAGTTTTTTGCTTTAAGAAATCTAGTTAAGAACCTCCGTATCAAGAAGAAGGGCAGGCACTAGCAGAGACCAGTCTTCCAGGCAGGCTTGTCAAAACATAAAGTAGTTTATTGTAGAATTCATGGATACAACCTCACCACCTTACGCGTTTCATATCTCTCAAATACTGATCATGGGCCTATGGTTAAGTATCTGAGAGATATGAAACACATAAGGCAGTGAGGTTGTATCCTTGAATTCTACAATAAACTACTTTATGTTTTGACAAGCCTGCTTTGAAGACTGGTCTCTGCTAGTGCCTGCCCTAGTGCCTTCTTTATATGGTGGTCTACTCCCTAAGCTGAGGGTTCAGGGCGGTGCACCTGGACCTCCCTTCACAACTGGTGAGTTCTACAAGCACCTAAGATTTGTTCTACTTTCTGTACTGACTTCTATCAAAAAATAGCGTGTGATTTATACCTAGTTAAGAACCTATTCTCTTCATTGCAGGGTGTCTAGGTGACACTCAGTTTACATTCCGTATGCGACGCTCTGCAGGGCAGAGACTCTGTCCATTTCAGGAAAATGAAAAGTACAACAGAGAGACTCCAGTAACACTGCAGGTAATATTTCCTTTTATTGGATATAGCAATGTTTGGCACAAAATACAGTTTTAGAAACCATAATACCCAAGTGGTTTAATTGTTTTTAAAGGTTCACTCTTTGTACCATATCAAAGAAAAACAAAAAAGAAGGGAAGGAAAACAAAGGCACATGTGAACAAGGAGATACCTGTCACTATTGTGTAGGATAACAGTTTTAACACTATCATTTTAGGTCCAGTCATTATTAGAATAATGTAGTATCCAGCCTTTATTCCACCATGGATCCCATACCTTTTCAAATTAATGTTGCTTTCCTCTGGCCTTGTGGGTGTGCTGAACTGTTACTGACTTAAGCTGGCCATATACGGGGCAATAAAAGTTTTATCGGCCAGTGCGTGAGGCCCTCCGACGGGCTTCCCCGATCGATATCTGAACGAAAATCGGGCAGATGTTGATCAGGCAGGGTTAAAAATTCCGTCGGATTGTGGCCGCATCTGTCCGTTGATGCGGTCCAGCAATCCAACCGCCTGTATTGCCTCCATTCTGATCCAATCATTGGGCCCTAGGGCCCACGATCTGATCAGCTCGATATCGCCCACCTCAATGTGGGCATATTGAGGAGAGAAGTCACCAAATGAGCGGATCTCTATGTGTATGGCTACCTTAATTGAATCTAGGCATCCCTAGTGGGTGGGGATGGGGGGGTAAGGCCCATTGAATGTAACAACGCACTTTTTATATCAAAGAGGTGCCCGTAGGAACAGTCTAGCACATATTGTGGTAGTGATTTCATCCAGGAATCCAAGTAAACAAAAGGTAGGTGGTATGGAATGTGGGGGCCTAGCTTCTCTAATTCTATAATGTGTTTTGCAGCTTGATTGCCAGTAGTTTACAATCATGTTATGTGTATCTTGAAAAAACATATTTTAGGCTGTTATTTCACTGGGCTGGCCATTTAAAAAAAATACCTGCTAATTTTAATAATTCCCCTTAATAGGGAAGAAATACAACATATATAAAAAGACCTGTATTTCCAGTAAAAGTGGCAACCCTAGTTGCAGGGTGTATATTAAAATGGCTGTAGTCATATGTAGTGGGATATAGTTTTACAACTTTTTCTTACTGTTTGCAATCCAGTCATGGGCTATAACTTATTATCCCTCTGATCCCTGCAGAGAGATGGTGCACATTTCTATGGATATGTCTATTTCCGTCAAGTAAGAGACAGCTCTGTAAAGAGAGGATACTTCCAGAAGGTAAGAGAATGACTCCAGTTGGGCAGTAATACATATAGTGTATATTCTATGTATGATTTATATTGGAGCTACCTGCTTGTCAATGGTGAGGCAAACTCCAGAACAAATATTTGGTTTGTGTATATTGACTGGACTTGTGTCACTGTTCTGTGTGTGTTGCTGAAGAGGCTTCCATTAAACCATGAATACCCTGATATGGAATATGAGTATAGTGGAAGAAAACTCATTGTTCTATAACCAAGACTATAAATGCTCTCAATCCCTCATCAGTGAATTCTAATATATTTTACATTGGTGGTACAGTTTCTCGTGAAATTAAAGTTAGAAGGCAGTCCCTTAATCTGAATGCAGAGTAATTACACTTTGATTCTCTTCTTTTTTTACAGTCACTGGTTCTTCTCTCTAGCCTGCCTTACACCAATCTGTTTCATACAATCCTGCAGCTTATAGCACCTGAGTACTTTAATAAACTGGACCCATGTCTAGAAGCTGGTAAGAATGGGGTTGTAATAACAAAAAAAGGGGTAATACAGTGTTTTATGGTAATTATATTTATAAATATTATTTGCTCCATGGGTGGGTGGATGCATGATTTAGACCAAGTATTATGTCCTTTTCTCTAGAAACCTTATGGGGCAAATTTACTAAAGGGCAAAGTGACCATGGCTAGCGAAAATTTGCCAGAAATCCAATCTGCAGGGACATCGCTAATTCACAGGCGTAGAGGACAATTCACTAGTGAAAAAGTACATTGCTAACAAAGTTTTGTGCTGAATTATTGCATTACCCCTTTTGCCAGATTATACCTGGCGAACTGATAAGATGAAGCTACATCTCCCCCAGTCTTATGTCAGTGACATCCTATCCTGTTTGCCAAAAATGTATTTTAAAAAAGTTAAAACGCTGGCGTTTTTTAATATTTAAAGTGAGATAATGTTTAAAAGTTGTAACTGTTAAATATATATATTTTTTAACCATTTGAAGGTCATGCCACATTTGTTTTAGGGTGGGCTCATGTCTAGGACAATAGAGGATCTCTTTTGTCTTTATATTGGATATTTTTAATAATAAGTGGCCACTTCAAGCAATTTCACCAACATCTCTAATAAAGACACATACAGTATATGACCTATATAAATTGATCTGAGTGCAAGTGTGTTAACGAAGTTTCGCTAGGCAGAAATGAACGGTAGTGAAAGTTCACTATGAAATGCTCGCTCTGACTAAGTTTCGATGGTAAAACTTCGCCAGTGTTCGCCTCCCGAGATGTAACTTTGCTTTTTGATGAATTAGCGTATGTGCTGCGAATTAACATCTGAAGAAGTGGAGCGAAGTGTGGTGGAGCCATCCAAGGCAAAAAAATTCGCCCTTTGGTGAAATTCCCCCATAGAATACATCTGAGAAATCATTCTTTCCTGTGATTGCTTTCTGTCAGAAAGGGGAATGGGTTAGTGAGAAGGTATTAGTGGGTACATGGCCAGTTGAACAGGGCCATAAATGGATGTTATCTTTGCCTGAACATCAGGGGGTACAGGTAGTACAACAATTAGGGGTCTTATGGCAGAGTGGGGGTCCCAAGAGCTGGAAAGGTGCCATTCGTGGGTCACAAAGGGGGCTGGGCTTATGGGAGAGTGAGAGTTGAGTAGATGATGGGAGGGTTTGGACATAATATGTCAGGTGCATGGGGATACTTTTTATAAATCGCAGCACTGAGCATAGGTATTCTTTCTCTGCACAACAGTTGAGAAGTTAGAAGAATAGCAGCACAAAACTTGGGAAGTAGTTACACTGGTGTAATGACTTTTAAAAGGTGGCTCCCCAGTTGCTGCAAGGCATACTGTCTTTTACCATCTCCCTTTCTCATATCACATACCTTCTGGTTGCCTAAAGAGTTAGCAAAAAAGGCCAAAAACTACAAATTATCTTTTCACAAGCTTCTCACAAAGTTGCATAGAATGGCAAATAAAGCCTAAATGTAAATTAATTATTGGTATGCCTTTAATAATCCAAAAAATCTCTGTTCCAACCCAACTTCAAGGCCAGCCATATTCATTTATTTAGTAGTATTGTTAGCCCTTCAAATAGATTTGTACTGTGAAAGAAAATTTGTGAAAACAATACTCTACTCCCCTTGTTTTTTTACAGCAATCTACACACTAGCATTTATTATTTTACTAAAATGACCCATGTCTTTAATGTCTCTGTAGTTTGCAATCAGATTGACCGCTGGCCTCTGCCTGAACCAGGAGTTCTACTGTCTCTTCCTATAATGGGACTTGTGCTGCAGGTATAAAGCTGGCTACAATGCAATGGTTTTTGAAACACATTTTGGCAACACTCATTAAATGGGTGGGAGGTAAAAACAATCCCTATTTCAGGTCAGTTTATGAGTTCCTACAAGCATAAATAGGAGGTATCATCAGCAAGATTGTCTACTGAATCTGTCTTGCCTGAGATCCCCAGATCGACAAATGGTGCCATCTGGTTTGCCCAACTACACTGTATACCTGTCTGTGGTCCCTATTTGGAACGTCCTAAGGATGGACAGTCCCAAATACGAAACCCCTAAAGGCGCATGTCTTACCGGAAAATGGTTTGGCTTGGGGCAGAATGGAAATTAATAAATTGTCCTGATTTTTAATATGCAAATATGGGGAGGTATGACATTGCGAGTTATATAATTAACGTCATGTTTTAACAAAGGTTAATATTTGGAAGACTGTTACCACTTCCTTCTGAAGTTTTGATTTATATTTATTCCTGCTGAGAAACATGGTTTTATTTTTTATACAGAAAGGTTTTTTGGCAAGGGTTAATAGTTGGATGCAATCTGTGTGTTCCATTCACACATTTATTGTATAGCACTGTGAAATATGTTGGTGCTTTATAAATCTGTGTTAATAATAATAATAATAATAATCATCATCATGATAGTAATACAGTCATCTGATCATCAATCAAGTAAAGTGGTATATATTGTATAGTGGTGAAAAAAATAATCACTTTGACTGTCTTTATACAATTAGGTTAGGATCCCAAGTCGATCAGACCTAATGGACACTAATGTTATTAATGAACATCAAGAGGTGAGTTGTCCATATGTATTCTTGATAAATATTAATGTGTCCAACAATCTTTGCCCCCTTAATAAACTGCCTTATTAACGCTGCGCGAAACCTCGCGAGATCTCTAAACACGGAAGTCTTTAAAAAACGTGCAAGCAGGAGTGGACACCATTTGCCTTGACAAAGCTTTTTAGCGAAACGCGTTGGCAGAGCCTCTCTTCACAATAATATTTTTTTATTTTATTTAATGGTTGCTTAGATTCTAATACCATTTCGATCACCTTTAGAAAACTTTTTAAAATAATCTTTTTTAACTGAATTTGGGTACTCATAGTCTGGTCCAGGGAACCGCATTCAATTCCTTCATTCTCTGTTATTCATATGGCACTGGTGGATTTGTGGTTTTTTAGATTTTAGCTCTTTAAGAGATAGGGTATGTAATATACGAGACCACAGTCCTCAGTGTACTACTTTCTCCCCGTGTGGGGTCCCAGGGCTTAGAAAATAATAGGCAGCAGTTTCTTTGGGACTTCTCCACCTCTACACTATTTTCCTTTTCCTGCTCAAATTTCCTTGAATGTTGGTCCTGGTTCCTTTTTCGTTAAACTATATTATTAATGAATTACCTTGTGATTTTATAATGCACTAGCACTTGCATAAATTAATCATTTTGAACCACACCCAGTCGGCAACTGAATAATAATTGAGCACTTGCACTTTATAACTTATTGGAATCTTGAATCTATCGCTTATAGATTAAGTGCATAAATCAACAAGTTGGCACTGGCTATTTTTAATACACAGAAAAAGCAACTCTATGCTTCTCTGAACTTGTTGTTTTGTTAATTATTTATTTAAAGCCTATCAAAAGGCTTTAATTAATCAAGCAAATTTTTTTTTTATTAGCACAAGCACTTTATAATTATCAACTCATTGGTTCACTATATAATTTAGATAAGTTAGTTAATTCATTTGAGAGTACGGGGGCTCTTACTATCTTTTTCTTTTCTTTTGAATAACAACTTTTTTATGGTTATGTTGTTTCCCTTGATTTGGCTATAGCTATCTAACTTCAGGCTACAATTTGGGCCGACACGGGCCAACAAAAGCTGTGGACAGCTGATCAGCCCGTGCATGGGGCCCTCCGACGGGCTTCCCCGATCTATATCTGGCTGAAAGTCGACCAGATGTTGATAGGTCGGGTTAAAAATCCTGTTGGACCGCATCATTCATTGATGCGTTCGTATTGCCTACATTATGATTCGATTGTTGGGCCCTAGGGCCCACGATCGGATCAGCCTGATATCGCCCACCTCAATTTGGGCATATTGAGGAGAGAGAGACGCTCGTGTGGCGTAATCGCCAAAGAACGGATCTCTACGTGTATGGCCACCTTAAGACTTATCGAATATTGGAGTATAGTGTGTAGTGGTAATGTGGACACCAATTCTGAATACAGAAATAATCAGTCTGTATTACAGTCTGTATCAACCCTTTGAATAAATATCTTTCTTTACAGACACACAGTTTAATGACAGCTTTTGTATTGCATACAGGACCATCTGGAGCCTCCAAGTCACTCCCTCATTGTTCATGATGTGGATCTCTTCAGGTGAGAATGTGCTTTTACAAATTTTGTAACTATTTTAATTACAATTGAATTTTCTTTTGTCGTTGGCAGTTTGGTGCCCAACTATCCTTCACCATGTTCTTTTAGTGCATCTCACAGTGATTCTACTAACTGTAAATGTCTCTTGGCCAAACAACAAGCCATCATTTTGTTGAGGTTGGTTGTTGAGGTATGTTGTTTATATTACACCAAACATTGCCTTATTTGTTATCGCAACGTGTCATGATGAAGGGGTAGTTTTAAATTTAAGGTAAGAAATCCAATCCTGTGCAAGTGGAATATTCCTGGGGTGTCATATAGCCTTGTGCTTTGATGTGCAACAGATGGACCCCATACTGTTTATGCAGATACACTATGTTTTTTGCACATTTTCCTGGTAGCCACAGCTCTCTCAGAAGTGAATGCACATTATCTATATTAAAATTTTGGGCAATACTCTATACAGTATTCACAATGAACTTGGGAAAGAGGTTGAGGACATATAAGTGACAGCAACACAATGTCCTTGTAAAATGTTGAGAACTTTGCATTTAAATCAATTTGAATTTAACGTTGTTAAATCCAATGGCAACATATTCCACAGCACTGTATAATAAATGGGTGTAGACACTGAACATATAGATTTACATACAAAAATAACACAGACAAAAGGGCTCTGCCCAAAGG
The DNA here is from genome assembly GCF_017654675.1 of Xenopus laevis. Lineage (NCBI taxonomy): Eukaryota > Metazoa > Chordata > Amphibia > Anura > Pipidae > Xenopus > Xenopus laevis. Next base: position 94,897,622 of record NC_054375.1, on the reverse strand, counting down.
AGATTACAATCTAAAAAATAAAATTTTCATAATATTCATTTACATAAAATTATGAGATCCCTTACGTTGAAACCCATATTCAGAAATTATGAGCAAGCCATCTCCCATTTTAAGCAAATAATTTCATAATTTTTAATTACTTCTTTACCTTTCTATTTAGTTATAAAACACTAGTTTTTACTTGATGGTAACTAATCTGCATGAATCCATATCGGCTCAAAACAATCATATTTGGTTTTATTTAAATGTTTTTAAATGATTTTTAGCAGACTTATCTGTAAAACTCCAGGACCAAAGCATTTCAAATAACAGATCCTATACCTGTATAAAGGCTTGTAAATCAGTTAAATCATCTCTGTTTTTGCCATATTTACAGTAGATATTATCACTAGGTAGTCAGCAAGCCTATCTTCTGTTGTTTCCATTATGTAACCAGGTCCTTGCAGTCTGTTTTGATGAACCTACAGATGCTTTGGGAACTGGTTCTGTTGGGAGAACCGCTGGTTGTTATGGCGCCTTCACCAACAATCTCCTCAGAAATAGTTTTGGCACTGATAAGGTAAATGCATTTAAAAGAATACCGCATAATGGACCAGGATATACCTTACTGTCAACTGATTTATATAGAATAAACTTCACTACACCATTCAAACCTATATTAGTTGTCTAACTAAAGGTGGCCATACACAGAGAGATCCGCTCCTAATGAATGGTAACGGGCAGTCGGATCGAACGAACGGGTGGTCGGATTGAACGAACAGATGCGGCCGCAATCCTACGGGATTTTTAGTCCCATACGATCGAGATCTGGCCGACTTTCGGCCACATCTCGATCGGGGAAGCTCGTTGGGGGGCCCCATACACAGGCCAATAAGCTCCCGACTCAGTCTGTCTGCAGCTTTTATCGGCCCGTGTATGGCCACCTTAAGAATAAAAACTTTAAATGACAGTTCAAATAAGTATCTTGTTCTTTTAAAGAGAGTACATGATAATGGTTGTCTTCATGGACTGTGTCTACCAATGGCTTCACAGCTGCCTAATTAGAGGCAGTGGGCAAAAAAAAAAATCCCCTATGATGTTGTACAAGAAAAAAGAAAGCAGGCTGCCCAGAGAATGACTTTAACACAGCAGAGAAATGTCCCTAAATTGTAAATGCAGTCTAATTTGTATTATTAGAGTGCTAGTTAACTATTTAGAATGCTATGTTAAGCTATGCTTTTGTATCCACAGCTGTATCTCTCCATTCAAGTTCAGCTCAGATTTTCGGCCTTACTTTACTATCCATGACAATGAGTTCAAAGAGTATACCACCAGAACACAGGCTCCGTGAGTACAGACTTATATACTTGCCATTACAGACTTACATACTTGCCATCTATAGAGGTGCACTGGGAGTAACAGGACCATATATCATGCAAACCTAGTGACCACTCGCTACAAATGCAAATAGTGGATTTACCTTGTATATAATAATACATTACATTAACCCACTCAGTCTCTTATTGCCAAACAGCATTCAAACACAAATATTTGATTATATTATACATTTCATCTGGCTTTATATTATAACTCTCCTCTTGCCAAAGACCCAGTTTGCTGCTTGGAGTGACCAATCCATTCTTCATCAAGACGCTGCAGCACTGGCCGCATATCCTGCGTGTAGGAGAGCCAAGGATGTCGGGTAAGGAAAATGCATGGAGAAGAGTTAAACAGAACTATTCATTCACGCTCAAGAATACTGTTTAGCCTTTAAAATGACTTTGTTAATGGGTTTGTTAGTGGCTTTAAAAAACACACACAATTGTATGGTGCACAGAAAATATTGTATTCACACACATAACATAATCCACAAGCCATGCACCTTATTTCTGAAAAATCCTCTATGCTAAATTAATATGATTTGTATCTGCCATTATATGAGCCTATAATGTTGCACATGCTTTCAGACACCCAAAACAGAGGCACAGACAGTGCAGTATAACTGGCCCTGAGCCAGTTTATTGAAGGCTCTTCTAATCAGGAAAACATTAAATAAAATCATAAGCCTATCCAGGTGATTTAACTATAGAGAGAACTGTTCCCTCATAACATCAGTGGCTTTGATCTTGCATTTTTGTGCTAAGTTTTACCATTTAAGTTGCCTGTTTAAGTTGTATATTTACTTCTGCACAGCACACTTTTAAAAAACTGCAATACTCATCTTATTGATGTCTTTGTATGTATCTGCAGGAGATCTGCCCAAACAGGTAAAGCTGAAGAAGACAGCAAAGTTAAAGACACTAGACACTAAAGCAGGTGAATTTTTAAAAGATTTATCAATGTACTGCAAACTAAATATAACTTTCTTTGAAATGATTATGTGATACACTAAAACTAAATAGATAACTAAATGCAAATATAGTATGGTAATTCTGGACACTATGGTCCTTTCTTCAGATAGAAAACTTTACTGTGCTAAATAGAAACAAAGGTACATGCCAGTGAGGGAAAGCTAAGTATCCAGTCTCCATTGTTGGTCACAGGCCAGTGCTATTGTCTATACAGCACACTCACGTAGCACTAAGCTGCACTGAGGTAGTTTGCAGTTTCAGCCATATGTTTTTTCAGTTTTTTTCCACCTTTTACATAAAAAGTTAAAGTAACTTAAGGGAAGGTAAGAAGAGAAGGGAAAAAGTAGGGGAGGGAAAGGAAGTGGTAGAGGTGGAAGTGAGCCAGGGGAGCAACATTAGCACAGCAATGCATACAGACATTATGTATATACACAATAGAATAAAAGGCAGTCAGTTTCTCAGTGATAACTAAGTATCCCAGATATCATGACATTTTGGGGGGGGGCAGCCTCTAGCAATATATGTTAATTTTTGATATGGTAGTGAGTCATCAAATGTGAAAGCAAATGTCTGTTTCCAGGATTGCCTTTGTGGCATAATAAAACAGTTGAATTTAGGTATGGACATTCATGTAAGAAAAGACTGCAATACCTAAGAGACAGAGAGCAGGCGAGCATATGTAACTCTACATTGTCTGTTTTCCTATGGAATTTCAGAGAAGAGAATTAAATACAAAGTAGATAGGAGTAACTTTTATTATAGAACTCGAGATGGGATGTCTGGACATTTTCTGAAACCATTTTAATATTTCTGACTCAAGATGATGATTTGATACAATTTTAACAAAGGTAGTTAGATGGCTGCTACTACCCTCCCCTTTAAATTTCTGTTTTACTTCTTTAGGAATGTATACTTCATACAAACCTTTTCTTCACAAAGACAAGACACTGATCAAACAGCTGATGAAGGTGACTAGAAACTGTAAATATAAATTATTTGCAAAGCTAAAATGGCCATGGTTACGCACCGGTTGAGTATGAATGACATATAGATTATTTGTTTAAATTGACACCACAAAGTTTTACAGTGAAGAAAACTGCTGCTTGGATGGATTTCTCTGCAGCTGATGCCAGACCCAAGGAATTAAGGGTATTTAGGGGCACATTTACTTAGCTCGAGTGAAGGAATAGAATAAAAAAAACTTCAAATTTCGAATGTTTTTTTTGGCTACTTCAACCTTCGACTACGACTTTGACTCGAAGGATTCGAACTAAAAACCATTCGACTATTGGACCATTTGATAGTCGAAGTACTGTCTCTTTAAAAAAAACTTCGACCCCTTACTTCGCCACCTAAAACCTACCGAACCTCAATGTTAGCCTATGGGGAAGGTCCCCATGGGCTTTCTAAGCTTTTTGTGGTCGAAGGAAAATCGTTCGATCGATGGATTAAAATCCTTCGAATCGTTAGTTTCGAAGGATTCAATCGTAAATGCGGTAAATCCTTCAACTTTGATATTCAAAGTCGAAGGATTTAACTTCGACAGTCGAATATCGAGGGTTAATTAACCCTCGATATTCGACCCTATGTAAATGTGCCCCTTAGTGTAGAAACAATTTACATTGGCTCTCAGACTAGACAGTGTCAATGTGAATGTACCAAAGGAAACAATAATGAACACCTTTCTATTGTGCAGTGGTACAGCAAAGATGTTTTAAGATGGACAGCAAACCAAAAGAATCAGCTCTTGAAATACAATCATTCAAAGAATCAACATAAGAATCATTCAAAGGTGCACACAAAATAATAAACAAAGGTGAAACAATAATCACCATGCAATTTCAAGTATTTAAAATAGGTTTTACTAAGAATTACAATTCTTAGTGGTCTGAGTTTAAAAGTTTTATTTCAGTTATATTAGTATTTATAGGGATTTTGAATCTGAACCTCTGAATCTGAATCAGCCATCTAAAAGATGTGATTGTGCCACCATCCAGCTTACTGTGTGACCTTCTGAATTTAAGCCGTCAGTGTCTGTTACCATAGGATGTGCTCAGTTGGTCTGTGTGCCCAGCATTAGATGGAGCCTTATTAATATATCCAATACTGTTCAACACTACTCATTACTAAGGCATATACTATTTACCCTTCTTGTAGGGACTTCAGAAGAAACTTCCATCCTCTACACTCAGTTCAATTCTCAGGAAACACCTGTTTGAACTGACCCAGAGCTTCATCCTTCCACTTGTGAGTACTGTATTACAAAATATTTTTTGATTTCCTGTCTGTACTTTTCAATAAGATCTTTCAGTCTGTTTTCTTTTATTGTAGGAGCGGTACATGGGTAGCCTGATGCCACATCACAGCTCAATCACTGCCTGGAAAGTAAGTCCTAAACACAATGTAGTACTGTGTAAGCCTGTTGTAGTACAATACAATTAGACAAGAGAGCAACCTCAGGTATAATTTTATATATATATATATATATATATATATATATATATATATATATATATATATATATATATACACATCTAATTCTAGATAGCAATAAATAGATAATGTCTAAAGAATAATAGGATTTTATAATATATATATATATATATATATATATATATATATATATATATATATATAAACCAGAGGAGTATAAGTGTATTAGCTTGCTGGATGCAGGTGAAGTTTATATAGGTGAAAATGTATATATATTAAACAATAGTTAAGCTATTCTTCTGTAAACAGAATCCACCTCAGGTACGGCCATTCCAGCAGGAGGAACTGATGAAGATGCTTGAGCACACTGGCCCACAGATAAATTCACCTATAAAAGGGGATTGGGTGGGTCTCTACAGGTAAGTGTCACATAAGGAAAAAGCTTTCCTTTAATTATATATTTTATTGGCTTTGACGCTTTTTAACAGTGATTCTTGGCCATGTTCTTTCCAAACTGTCCTTTCATCTTCGAAAAGCTGTTAGCTGATCCCTGGGTGACAAATTCTAAGAATTGCTGTCATAGACAATATATTTTTAGAAAATAAGATCTTGTAACTTGAACTGAATGGTATCAATCGCAGTCATTAACAATGAGTACTCAAAGACAGAAACCATTGGTCTAACCCACACTGTGATATTTAAAAACTACTAGCAAGAACAATATACCAATATTAACCTACACTTAAAATTTGGTTTTGCAATAAGGTGGGTCTTTTCTATAACAAAGAAGAATGAACAAATTTAAAGTGGACCTGTCACCCAGACACAAAAATCTGTATAATAAAAGTCCTTTTCAAATTAAACATGAAATCCAATTTCTATTTTTTATTAAAGCATTCATAGCTGCTGTAAGCTCATTTAAAAATCTCAGCTGTCAATCAAATATTGTCTGCCCCTCCTCTATGCCATGGGCATAGAGGCGGGGCAGACAATTACTTTCACTTTCCATTCAGCACTTCCTAGATATCACTGCTCTCCCCACATTCCCCCGTTCTCTTTACCATTTAATTGTGTAACCAGGGCATGGGAATGGACATCGGGTCCCCCATTCTGGTGCACAAACAAGATTCTGAGAGGATGTAAGGCTCCTTAAAAGCAGTGTCCACAAAATGGCTGCTGCCTGCTTGCTATCATTTTGAATTCCCAGACTGAATGAAACAAGATTCAAATAATTTATATAGTGTAATTAAAGTTAATTTTGCTTGACTAATGTGATAAAATAGGATTTGGAATAATTTTTTTTGGGTGACGGGTCCCCTTTAAGAGTGTGTCAAGGATAAGGTGCTCATTTATTATTGTGTCTTTACAGACTGCTGGTCATTTTGTCATCAGGAAGATGCATGAGAAGGTGTTAGCACAGGGCATAATAAAGCATTAAAAGCAGACATGATGCTCAACAGATAACAGGATTATGACAATATTAGAGAATTTCTGGTGTTTTCCCAAGTTAGGTCACAGTTGTAAGGGCACAGGATGAATTTGTTATAATTTCTTATGTGAGAAATGTCTTAGTTTTGCCACATTTTACTAATAGTTCCAATGTTAATCTGCTGTTGTTTTCTTATTTCTGTCATTCAGGCGCTTCCTCAAGTCTCCTCATTTTGATGGCTGGTACCGTCAGAAGCAACGAGAGATGAGAGAAAGACTGGAGACTGCGCATCTCAAAGTTATTTGTGAAGCTGTAAGTCCACCATCAAGTTCTTTAGCACAAATCTCTTTCAGACCTAGATAATATTTATTTTCTGTTAAATATATGTGCAGTGTGCTTTACAGAAATTATTCATCCCCACAAAATCTGACTTACTTATATATTTTATGACCTATATTAAGTCCTGTATACAAAGGTTATGCAGGTTTATATATTAATAATAATTAATATGATGAACGTGTAGCTGTAAAATGGACACATATTTGGCTGTAGATAAAGTTATGTGAGGACAAACATTCTCTTGTATGTTTTCTACAGAATATTTCAGCATGGATAAAGAACAAATCAGAAGTGGAAATTGTAGATCTGGTGCTCAAACTCAAGGATAAATTGGTACCATATATCATTTCAATTTTGTCTATGTCTGCACTGTATATTAGCATTAAAAGCTCTGTGTGTTTGCTTGTGTTTATCACTTTGTAAGGCATGTACACTAAAATTGGGCAGTGTAATTTGTTTTTGCACCATCTCTCCTTTAGTAAGTAGTTTAGGACATGCCTGCAAAGAATAGGTTTTGCTGTGTTTATATCACGTATAGTTAATGTTTCTGTGAGATAATCATGTAAATGCCTTGCAATAGATGCAACCTCCTGTGTTTTGCTTTGTTGATATTTAAAGTGATAGTGACAGCTTGTGAAATTAAGTGCCCAGTTGCTACCTGGATATGATATCCTAAGGCGATTTGGGGAGATTTAGTCGCCTGGCGACTAATCGCAGCGACTTTTCTCCCCGAATGCCACCCCTCGCTCTGCGCCTGGCTAAAATGAAAAATCGCCTGCGCTAATCACACGCGGCGATTCGTTTTCCGAAGTCGCCCGAAGTTGCCTCACGAGGAAACTTCGGGTGACTTCGGAAAACGAATCGCCGCGTGTGATTAGCTCAGGCGATTTTTCATTTTAGTCAGGCGCAGAACGAGGGGAGGCATTCGGGGAAGATTGGTCGTGGAAAGTCGCGGCGATTAGTCGCCAGGCGACTAAATCTCCCCAAATCGCCCAGTGTGTCCCAGCCCTAAAGGATGGGATTTCCTCTGCAAAATTTAATCAAAGGTTTCGACAAACAGTATAGCTAATAGAATACCATTGCTGCTTAAGAAACTATTCTCTAAAAATAAAGTCCTGGAGGAATCCTGGTCATTTAATATCAAAAACTGAAACTATCCCTTTTAGAGTAGGGCTCCATCAGTGATATACAGTATGCTGCCTAATAAAGTATCTGTTGGCCCACAGCTTAAGACTGCATATTACAGCGATACTGTCATGGGAATTTTTTTTTTTTCAAAACACATCAGTTAATAGTGCTACTCCAGCAGAATTCTGAATTGAAATCCATTTCTCAAAAGAGCTAACAGATTTTTTTCATATTTCATTTTGAAATCCGACATGGGGCTAGACATATTGTCAGTTTCCCAGCTGTCATGTGACTTGTGCTCTCATAAACTTTAGTCATGTGACCGCAAGTTGGAGTGATATCACTCCCCTCCCCTCCCTCCCCAGCAGCAAAACAAAAGAACAATGGGAAGGTAACCAGATAGCAGCTTCCTAACAGAAGATAACAGCTGCCTTGTAGATCTAAGAACAGCACTCAATAGTAAAATCCAGGTCCCACTGCAACACATTCAGTTACATTGAGTAGGAGAAATAACAGCCTGCCAAAAAGCAGTTCCATCCTAAAGTGCTGTCTTTTTCTGAACGCACATGACCAGGCAAAATGACCAGAGATGGCTGCCTACACACCGGTATTACAACCTAAAAAAATACACTTGCTGGTTCAGGAATTTAATTTTATATTGTAGAGTGAATTATTTGCAGTGTAAACAGTGTAATTTAAAAATAAAAAATATATAATAAAAATCATGACAGAATCCCTTTGGTGTGATTGTGTATTGCGTAGAGCCTGATCTGGCACATAATAAGCAGTTTTGCACAAGGATAGCTCTGCAATGAAATCAGCGGTACCCGAAAATTGGAAGCCTTCACATATTAATCCTATTTTGCAGTGAATTGTTCTTTAGATTAAACATGTGATATCATGAAAGCACAGGTTTAGCAAGGTACAGTTTGAGCACTCACTGGTCTGCAGCTGCACCTGTAAATAGATGTAAGAAAACAACTTATCCAGTGTTTCAGAGGAAGGTATAATGTAAAGAGGCTAGTCTGTTACAACCCAGAATTCAGTATGACAACTGTTACAATATATACCTGTAAACATGACGGCCTGTTGCGGCAGTGGTGTCATCATTGTTTTGATAAAGATCATTTCGTGAGGTCATTTCAAGCAATATGGACCACCTGTAGTGGCAATTGTGCTGATCTATCTCCCTATAAATACACTGCATTGTCTATAAAAAAAAAAAGTTCTGATTCCACTACAATTTCAATGATCATGCTCTGCAGCTGTTTAGCAGTGCTCAGGATTGAAATACTGGAGTTAAGCACAGTACAAAATATTTTGTTTTATAGGGGGTCTCTTTCTATTTAGTCGCCTATTAGTCAGCATTGCTATGTCACTGCATTGCATCACAGAATATAGTGTTTATCACTGTGCGTGCAAACAGGTCCGTATAAAACAACCTTTTCTATGCTTTAAAACCTCAGATTCAGAGATATCAACTATTTACAATTAAATTTTTTTAACTAGAATGTCTTTTTACATGTAACTGTTTTTGTTTTGCCATAGCAAAGGGCCTACAGACAACAACTCCCTGTCAGCGCTGCTTCCCTGGCCAGGCTGAAACATCACATTGATGCTGTTATCTGCTCACTTCCTGAAGACCTGCAGAGCATCCTGCATCCTCACTGAGAAACGCAAAGAGCAATTTGCTGTCTGCTCAGAGATCTGCAAAGCAATCTACAGTGCTCCTTGGAGACCAGCAAAGCATTTTTCCATCATTAAGAGGTCAACCACGTTTCTGCTTCCTCACTTAGAAGTCTTTATCACAATAGAACCACAGAACAGCAAGTCTGCCATTTAATACATCTTGAATTTCAGCTCTCCAGCAACACAGTACTAGAGAAATCTTTTACATGTTTCATTATCTTAGGTAGCTGTCGAGCATTCTCCCAACATTTCTCATCTACAAAGCATTTAACATAATTTAGGAGTTATCTACAGAGAATGCTGCATATGTTGCAATTTAGCATTTTCCATTTTATCACACATTGTACACCAACATTTCCTCCTGGGCTTCAGCAGTGTTTATATGCTAAAATACAGTATAGGCATGGTTTATTTTATCCAGAATTCTTGGAACCTGGGATGATTTGTATAGTGGGTCTTTCTGTAATATGGAGCACTGTGCCTTAAAGTGGAATTGTTTTCTTTGGTGCAAGCATTAGTGCATGTAAACAACAGAAGTTGTACATGTGTTTGCAATGTAGTGCCATTCTGTACTTCCACCATAAGTATCGCTTCTTTTTTAGAGCAGGGCCAAGAATTTTCACATACTACTTGGTCCAGAACCCTGCCTTTACACACCCCACCCGCTCACTCAAACCCCCAACCCCAAGGTTCACAATGGCCTTACTCACTTACCTACTCCCCCAGTTGTGCCCCAGGTACATGCCTTTCCTGCCTACCTCTAGTTCTGGCCCTGGTTCATGTTGGTTTTCATTTTATACCTAGGCTCATCGCATAAGTTGTGGTCGTTTTGCCCAACATATTATTATATTTCTAAAACTGTTCAAAATTAAAATTCCAAAACTCCGACATTGCCTGCTTTCCAAATCCCATTGCTTAAGAAACGATCGTATATTTCCTAAGTACACATTGTCTTAAAAGTTTCAAGTTGTCAAAACAATTCCTCCATATTGTTATTAGAATTGGATATAACTCTATTAGAATGTTCTGCTAACAATTGCTTTAATTTTGGAGCAGATTAACATCACCTTTAAAATTAAGCCCATTATTTGAAGGAGAGAAGGGGGAGCCAGTGTGGAAGTGTTAAAACAGTGAGTCCAATGTGGAGTCTAAACAGTGAGTAAAAAACAAAGAAACCTACTTTTTCAGTACTTGGTGGTGCCATGGGGAAATGATTGTTTTCTATAAAACAAACAGCCTACTTTGGCCTTAGCCCAACAATTCGTCAGGTAACATGAGCTCTGAAAAGGACAGACTCCTTATGTGAATTATATATGCCTTATGACCAGAAAAGGAGAAAATGGCCAAAGCCTACTTTCTGGAAATTAACACACATAGTACATACATACAGTCTATGAGAATGGCTAAACGAGCCATTGGTAAATATACATTGTCCCCGTTTGTTTGCTAGCAAGACACAAATTTATTAGCTGCCAAAGTGAGCACAAATTCCGAAATTGCTGAAATAGTAATGTATTATGGTATATTTTTTGTCAATTTCACAGAAACAAACAAAGTCTGTCGTAAATAGCACTTACACATAAGGCATATATTCTATATTTCCAAGATCTGCCTTGATCAGTGCTGCACCACTTGTGAGGCAACACAAACGTACAGAAGGCTCAAAAGATTAAATAGTATTATTTTTCTTTGCTTTGTCGCTGCTGAGAATATTTGCAGGATTTACTTAACAAGACTAGATGTTTGAACAGCACATATATTTTGGATAATCGTACGTAGAAATTAAACTGTATTATTTGTTTTTTTTCTGCATTATTGCCAGGAAACTTTCAGTACAGGTACAAACACCAATTTATTGCTGGTTCACTATATATCTATATATTTATCTACTTTGTAGTAGAACTAGGTCTCTATAATAATGATGTTATACTGAATTGTAAAGAGCATTTTCCTAGAGTCCTGCATGAGCTGTTAGTCATCCTTTGGTGTTCCAGATGTGACAAAAAAGCTTCTAACAATACTATCAAAGCTTGTTGGAGTTGTAAGAGTTATATATGGGGCACCAGTTGTCTAATCCTGCTCCATATCTTTTACTCTTGTAAATACTCTGCATGTACACACAATTGCAGCTTTGTGTTGTAGTCAAATACCCCAAACCTTTTCAACAGCTACACTGCCATTGAGTGCTACATTCTGTGGAGTCAGTAACCTGGGATAGCATATTGAATGTTAATTTATGTGGAAAATCCCAGAAGTAGAAGTCATTGCCTTTCACACTTGTCTTGATGCTTTTTAAATGGTACATGTGGTAAATGGTAACATGGGAAGTAATATATTGTTCTTGGTAGTGCTGTCTTTCTCCATGTATAAAATTCTTATGATTTCTTGATAAATGTTCAATAAAACATTTTATGAGACTTTATCTCCCACTTTTAAACCTATATTCTGTTCACATTTTGACATTTATTTGGGAGCTATTCAAGCAGTGATTACATGCGTATAGTGGATTCAACCGACACCTCCTGCCACTTTGTCAAAATAGATTTCAGTTTTGTCTATTTGGATTACTGGAATGGCAAAGTGCTACATTTGTACTATATAAATGTTGACGGGCAGGTGATACAGAAAATATTACATTAGCTGTGTGTGGAGTGGATGATACCATCCACAGCTGTGTATGCAAAGCTGCATTTTGTTCCTAAGGAGAAAATGCAACACTACAAGCAGAGCACTCAGGGTACGCTTTCCTCTTGAGTCTGGCAAAGTCAAATAATTAAAAACAAATAGGGGGCCAAGTTCCGCCCGTAAGGTATTCCCCTAAATTGATGTTATGGGTGCAAACCTCCTATAATGAAGTCACAGCAGACTTCAAACCAAAATATGTCAGCTGTGACTTATCACACAGATTTGTAAATGTAAGATTAGAAGTGTTAATATAAATGTATTTGCAAATCTCTGTAGCTCCTTCAGAGGCCCATTATATGGCAAAAAAAAAATCATCTATAAATCTTAGCAATTGTTGTCTCTTGCCTCCACCTTTTTGGCTTGAAAAGAAATTAAACGTGGCAAAGCAAGCCCCAAATTTCAGGTAACACAATGGAAAGAAGTGGGCATAGATCTGTGTCAGAAACATGGCCAGGTGTTAAACCATTCCTGAAAACATATACAGTATTACATTTTTCAGGGGACCAGAAAAATTTGGTGTGAAAACCAGGAAAATGTAAAATCAGGGTATATGGGAAATTGATAGGACCACAAAATGAGGGAAAACCTAAAATTGGGAGATGTAAAATTGTGATTTCACTGTATAGGCAAAATTATTGGGACATTGGGCATCTGACTATTAAGCATACACTTTCTTTGTTAGCCAAGCTCCTCACTTGTCCTTATCTTTTTCAAATGGGTGCACGCCACTCCATGTGTTCACCTACACATGTTTTGCAAAGTAGAATATAAAGGATTGGCAGCACTCCCAGGCCTTGTATAAAACCGCCTTTATTCTTTCATATAGCAGATATATGAAAGAATAAAGGCGGTTTTATACAAGGCCTGGGAGTGCTGCCAATCCTTTATATTCATTTGACTATTAAGCCCAGACACACATGCAGTTTTTCGGCGCAGTCAGCGCGTGTTTTTTTAAAAGACAGACAGCCATGTAAATAGGCATACTGGTTTCAAGCTTAGGCAATGGCACATTACGCTAGCGTATTTACGCGGCGGTCAGCTTTTTTAAAAAACTGCGACTCGGACCATGCCGAAAAAACGCATGTGTGTAAGGGGCCTTAATAGTCAGATGACCAATGGCCTAAAACACAGAAGTGCAATACTGAATAATGAATCCAGTTGAGAGCCATTTTAATTCAATTCTCCAGGTAATTGCTATCTAACTGCATGGGGTTCAGAACAAGTGGATTGTTTTTAAAACGTGGGAGATTGGTAAGAGTTAATTCCATGGGATCTCTGGCCCCTAATGGTCTAAATATGAAATTAAGTAAAAAAAATTCCTTTATTAAAGTACCAATAGTTCACCAATTGGTTGCCATTTAAATGTTTAAATGTTATAAGTATATCTAAAAGTTTTGAGCTCATTATATATGTTATGGTATGCCATGTTGGTAAATGTGAACAAACTAGGCTTTGCATAATGTGTTGATTTTTTTGTGACTACAGTAGAACCCTGATTGTATTGCCACAGATTTTATGGTTTCCCAAAATGTATGCCATTTTGGCACAGTCCCATTCAGGCAAAACATGTTTTTCCCCCAGATTTAATGTTTTCATGGAATACATGCTTTGGTGCAGTCCCCTGGCAAATGAAAATTGTGGTTCTAATATCTCCTTTAATTCAGTGTGAAGTCTGTGAAAGTGAGTTAGTTAGCAAGAAATGTATTATGAAACCTGGAAGAAGCACAACAGTGACATTTGCATCAGTAGACCAGAGAGCATGAGCATTTGTTAATCTACATTGAAGTATACGTTTTGGTAGTGAGAGCGGCTCACTAGAGAAGAGGCTGAAATGTAACCGGTCACTGGTGCCATTAGGGATTGGCCGAGGTATTTTTGGTCAGTCAAACCCTGGAGATCAAACTTTCCTCTGAGCCATTGCTGGATTGAGGTGCAAAAGCCCATACATTAGGGTCCATAGGGGGACTCCTTTTGCCTAGAAGATGTATTAGAGTTCATTCTATTAAAATGTCTCTTTACATGCAGAATGTGTGCAAAAGGCAGTTATTTTGTTAGATTTTGTTTGTACTGGAATCAGTTATTTGAGTGAGCTCTAATACATCTCCTAGCAAAGGAAGCCCCCTATAAGATATATTGGATCTAACTGTCAAGGACTATCTGACACCCAACTGCTGCATGAAGACAAGATGAAGAGAAACAGATGCTGAGAGAGGAATAGTGAATATAAACTTGATTTTTTCAAGCAATGCAGAATTTTTAATTGATTGTATTTAGAAAGTTTCTTATTTCAGTATGCTGAAGCTTATATTTAAATTTCATGAAAATTTAAAGCCACACTATAACTGAATGGGCAATGGAATATGAGTATGGAGTAATATCTATTATCACATTTCCACAATTACATCACCAACAGGCCTCTTGTATTCAATTCCAGATATCAGTTATTTCCTTGTTTGCATAAGCCTGCCTATTTTTTTTTTTACAAGATTGCATTTGGTGTTTGGTAAGAAGTTAAAGATTTGGAATGATCTGCCAGTAGTACCTTTTCTGTCTACAAGTATGGGACCTCCTATCTAGAATGCTCAGGACCTGGGGGTTTCTAGACAAGGGTTCATTCTGTAATTTGGGTCACCATAAATTAAATCCACTAAAATCATTTAAAAATTAATTAAACCCAATAGGACGGTTTCATCTACAATAAGGATTATGTTTTTTGAAAATTAGTGTTCTGGATAACTGGTTTCTGGATAATGGATTCCATACTTGGAAATATACTGGATAAGTGGAATACCTGTGAATCTTCCTTTGCTTACTGCTCGCTCTTTTTTATCTTGGTATTAATACGGTGGGAACAAAACACCCCCTTCGTATAGGGGATATATCTGAATACAAAACCTGCATCCACTACTTACTTCTTAAGGGTAATATCTGAGTGAATGTCTGAACTCCATTGATATCTCAATTGAGTTTCCACTCATTTTAATGTTATTGTATAATATTGCTGTTATTTGTTATAATTATTATTACATGGGGCGTTAGAACAGGTGGACCACTGGCTATATACATCTTTATAGGATCATGATGTGCTTATACTGAGCACATTTTCCCCATAGTGTTACATATGACCCTATAACTTGACATAAAATTGCTTATTGACAACCTACTTCCACAGTTGTAGTCATGCAAAAATGGGGCCAGTCATTGTGTAAACTGATACCATCAATTACTGTTCTTGCATCCAAAACCACTCCTTGAGCTTCCACATAGTTGGGCTAGGCACAGCTATCCAAGAACACTGATGGTAAGTTCTGTGGCTTTTTTGGTCATCTCTACTAGTATTTATTTGCGGTGCTGCTGCTTTTAAACATCACTATAGTTGGAATGTTCTGTCTCAGTTATATCACACAGAGCTAAAGGGACATTAAATTGGTCCCCAAACATCTGATACAAGGACTAGGCCAACATGAATACCAGGACAGTGGCATAAAATTTAAATTAGGCCTCTGAAGATCCTCCCGGTATGTGACAAAACTCAACTATATCTTTGGGAAAGTAAGCAATTAGACACATGGGCTTAGATGCACCGTTAGCACATGTAATGGTTAGTTACTGGTCACAAACTCATTTCACACTTTAGCATGTCAGTGTAAACTGGGGTTTGTGATCATTAAAAATAAAAATTCAAACACAATGATAGACTGATTTGAAGTTTAGGTGCTGAATTGCAAAAGTAACAAACTAGAAATTCGTTCTGAACAGTCTAAGAAAATGAAGCCTAAAATGAAGTCTAAGAAAATGAAGCCTGGTTGGAATTGGAAACTGCATTTTTAGTACAAGATTATTTGCTATGGTTAGACTAGGGCAAACTTTTTCTCTATTGAAATGTAAAATACGGGTGCTTTCAATGTAAACAGTAGTTTGCTATAAGCAGTGTTTTATTGTTTCCTTTGCCAAGAAGGCCATATTTACAATCACATTTTGAATGCAACCTAATCTGACTAGTTAGATCTCACTTGCAACAGTAATTTTCTAGAAGAGTTCTTTAGACACAATCACTCTACTGCAGTTCAGTCAAGAACTGTATAGTTGGAAGGAGGTGGAGCATGATTTAACTTCAGATAGATCAGAGTTGAAAGGTAGACAAAAGGCTATTTTGACTTCAAAGTTTTACCTCTTAGATCTCACAGGGGAGATCACGAATGTCTGTCAAATTTAATGTGCAATGTGCTGTCTACTTACAACATATGCAAGTCTTTCAGGTGGAGTCACCTCTTGCTTCCTGCCCACCACCTATTCCCCTCCTGTGCACGCAAAGCTGCATTTCGTTCCTCAGGAGAAAAATGCAACACTGCAAGCAGAGCACTCAGTGTATGCTGTCTTCCTCTGGGATCTGGCAAGGTCAAATATCCTAATAATACATTTTTCAGATACTCCATGTTTGCCCCCTCCCTCCTCCTATCTCGCACATCCTTTTTCACTTGCTCCTGCAAGATATTCACCTCCTCCTTCTGCTCTGCCAATTTCTCCTGCATACTCTGTAGTTCTGACTCTAGTTCATGCTTTCTCCGTCGTAGGTTTCCAATCTCTGCTTCCTTGCGAGAAAGCTGCTCTGCATACACTATAAAAGTAGAGGAGGAACCCTTTGGAATTTCCAGACCATTGCCAATTGAGTCCAGGGCTGAAATAGGGACCAGTGTTGTGATCTTTGTTTCTCTTAATCTCTCCAGCTCTTGCTCTTTCTCAGCTAGAACAGATAGCACCCGTTCTCTATGCTGTCGCAATTCTTCATCCAGACGAGCCATATTGTCTCTTCCTTCTCTGCGCACAGCTTCTAGCTCCAGTCGGTGAGACTGAAGCAATAGTGCAATCTGTTTTTGGGCAGCCTCCATTTCTGCCTTGTGTCTGTTTTCAGCCTCTTCTGAAGAAAGCCGCAGAGAAACACATCGTTCTTTCAGTTCTGCCATCTGTTTTCTGCCAGCCTCCAGTTCTCCCTCTCGTGCACCTTTGGTTCTCAGTACACCTTGTGCACGTGATTTATAGCGTTCAAATTCCTCCTTCAGTTGCTGAAGCTCTTGCTGGTAAAAAAGGGCAGATGCACGCTGCTCTGAACCCTCATCAGTATCCTCCCCTTTATTAGAATCAAAAGTAACTTCAGATGGTGCGTGCAATGAAGAGGTTAGTGCAAGAGTTTTGTTCTCTGCTTCTAGCTGTATTAGACGTTCCCGAAGCTTGCGAATAGTTGCTTGATCCCTTTGTTTGGATGTTTCAGCTGCACCAAGAAGTTCAGACATTTCGGATACCTGAGACTCAAGGGAGCGAATACGTTGCTCCTCCTGTAGAAAACGCTGCATAGTTTGTTGTTCCTCATCCAACCTCTTAATAGGGAAAAGCAAAGAACAAATTACAATGTTGAAACAAGTATGAAAACTGCTCTAAATGCAACATGGTAAAGTAACAGGTGAAATAGGTTAAAAGAAAAAAGTTCAAAAGGCAAAACATACTTAATGGAAAAGAAAACTAATTAACAATGTACTGCCAGGAAAAAGACTGACATGCAGTACTGGAAAATGCAGGGGGACTGCAGTAAATAATAGACAAGAATTTAGTAATGGGTGGAGGGCACACCAATTCAGCAAATGCTGTAGGTAAACAGTGCAAGAGGTGCAAACATCAAAAGGGTACCCCTACAATGGGTACCCCACAACGTAACAATATATAGATAGGTATGCACACTCAAAAGAAGGCAAGTATGGTATATTTAAAATAAAGTTTTACTTGTTTATGCAAATAATACACACAAAGCCACAATAGTAGGCCTGTATAATACAATACATAAGCTTACATGGTATATACCTAACGTTTAAACATAGCCACAATTACATAACAGTAAACAGTAAGTATTACAATTATACAGCAAGGAGCAGATACACCTACCACCAGTATGAGAATGGCCCCAACGTTTCGGCGTAAGCCTTTGTCAAGGGGATTCACTTGCCTTCTTTTGAGTGTGCATACCTATCTATAAATAATAGACAAGAACCATGAATATTCTGTAAATTATATCCTTATATACAGGGATTAGTGCTCTCATCAGTTATGATTTGTGTTTAGTGATGTAGTCACTGAACTCAGATGATTTATAATATTCCTATATTTTACAATAGGAGAGAAATAATTCCTTATGTACATTTTACAATTAAAGAGGTGGTTCACCTACATAATAAAATTTGCATTACGCTTCCTCTCCATTAAATAAGCATTTCATCAATTTACATGCATAAATGAATATAAATGGTTAAGGAGATATCAGTTGCAAATATCCAGTGCGCCATAATAAGACTTTTCAACGATCTTTTAGACAAAGGAGATCGCTGCCACAGTCTCAGTCCTCGTAAGTGTGTCTTTAGTCATGTGTAGTTTGGGCGCTGCCAGCTTGTAGTAGTGACACGGCCAAGTGATTAGAAATATACATGACTGGAAATGTACAGTGACATGCGCAGCAGCATTTAAAGCAGGCAGCTCTGCGCCTAAACTACATGTGACAAAAGACACATTTAGGAGGTCTGAGAAGGGGCAACCATTTGCATAGGAATGCAAAATTCACATTTTATAATAAAGGTGAACCACCCCTTTCATTTTCCATGGATTTCCCCCAAAAGCAGAGAATTTCAGACCTCTAAAGGAGTGCAACTTTTCTGTCCATCTTCGAAACAGCGTTATGAAATTATGATTGTACCAGACATGTACCGGACAAATGTAAGAAAGCAACTGGTCACTCATCTCGGAACTCTTACCTTGTCAGCGTTCATTAACATAATGTGGGCTGCTGTAAAACACAGCAGATCCCTACTCTTAGGTTAGGAGTCAACACTAGAGCAATAATTCCAGCAGAAAGGGAAGGGAACCATGCCACATGATGTCTCCTAATAACATGTATATGGTATCTCCAGCTGATGTAGACTGTACCTCTGTGCAGTGATATGTGCATATTCACAAACTCCAACATTTCATTATTACACTATGCTGAAATTGTATACCTTTTTTCTTTCTTCCTGCAGAACACCATGCAGCTCTACTTTCACTCTTCCCAGCTCTGTTTGGAGCTTTCTTACTGCTGGGTCAGGCTCTGCTCCCTGCCGCCTAGCTTCCAATAACTCCTTCCTTAGTTCTTCAAGTTCTTTAAGCAGTTTTTTGTTTTGCTCTTCAGCTGCCTCAGACCTTCCTTCCAGCTCTGATATGCCTGCTAACTTGCCTGCTAGCTCTTGTCTTGATTCCTCCAGCCGGAGTTCAGTTTCCTGACGATGGTCTCGTTCTCCTTGTAAGAGTCGCTGAAGTTCTTTTAGCATAATAGCATGGTCTATTTGCTCCTGAGCACGATCATGCTGCTGGCTTATTAATCTGCCCTTGGTCTCTGCAAGTTGCTCCTGGAGACTCTGAAGTTCTTCCAGCAAATTGCTCCTCGCTTCCTCCATGCTCTGCATCAACTCCTCTGTGCCCTGCTTTACATTCCTTTTATCTGCTTGATAGGAAGCCTCCATGCGAGATTTCTCTTGTGTAACTGTTGCCAAAGCACTGTGAGTAAAAAAAAAAAAAAAAAACACAATTAAAAACACAATTAAAAACCTCATAAGACTTTTCATAATTAAAGATTTTTTTGAACCTCAGTATAACGTAATTAAAAAAAAACACCTATTACTACTGCACTAACTTTATCATCCAAGCCAATCTTAAAGGCATTAAAAGAATCAGCCATCATAACATCACCCGGCAGGATATTCCACAACCTCACTGCCCTCACTGTGAAGAACCACCTACGCTGCTTCAAATGAAAGTTTAGTTCCTCAAGTTTAAAAAGGTGATCTATTGTTCTTTGATCTTTTCTTTCGGAAAAAAAGATTCCACCATCTGACACTAATGTGTCTAATGTACTTAAATAAGTAAATATGACCCCTCGACAAGAGCCTTTTCTCTATGGCAAAAAAAGCACAAGGTGTGTAAGTGTAAGGTTAAAAACCCCATTTAAAAAAGACACAACTCACATACCTTGTTAGTGTAGCAAGCTGTTTTTTTAGCTGCACCGTCCTTCGGTCAGTCTCTACTGCTGTGGCTTGACCTCCTTCTCCACTGGCTGTGCTGACCCCACTTTCTGAACCACTGGCCTCCTCTATTCCACCTCTCTGGGAAGGGTCTGGTCTCTCATCCTCACTGGTCTCACCTCCTCTAGCGCTGGGAAGACTTCCTGCCGTGTCAACACTATCCTCACTATGTATAGAATGCTGGTCATCATTAGTCTCTTCAGATTCTGAGATAACAGTTGCTGGCTCCTGAGTAGTGGAAAGGACATGGATACTGGCCTCAAGGGCCTCCTTTTCTTTTTGAAGACTCTTATATGCTCGCACAACATCCTTCAGTCGCACCTGGTACTGTTGTAGTTGTTTCCGTTGAGTCTCTACCAACTCCTGAAGTTCTTTCTTACTTGGACCACCTCCAAAGCTCATTCCTAATTTCTCCATGGTAAACGATCAGTTTACTATGCTGATTTTTAAGTGAAGGTGGAAAAGAAAAGACAGAAACTGAAATTAATACCTTGCAAATTAAAAAAAGACAAACTATAAAAAGACGTAGCTAAAAGAAGATGGAGAGAGCAAGCAGAATCGGTAATGAAAAATGGGACAGTGAAAAATATCTGGGAAAGAGTCAGAGGTAAAGGCCATAGTGGGAAAAAAACTTGTCAGACCCCCCAAAAAAATAAATAAATATTTATTTCACTTGCAGTTACGTTTACAAAGCACTTTAAAGCCATAAAAATGTTTAATTACTGTATGTCTGAAAGTTGCTTAAAATGACAGTTTCTTCCATTATGCTAAACGAATTCTTTGGGGATGATAAAGGTTTTTTTTTTATTCTCCAGTTCAGAGATGGCCTTAATATCAGCCAATAGGATGGCCTGGAAACAGGAGCAGGTTGGTTTGTATTAACTCCAACTAGAATGAAATGTAGTCAGTATGCGGCGGTCATTTTAACAGCTACACAGTGAAGCAGCCATCGAGGCAGGCTTCCACTGACACTGTCTAATGAGAAGTCTCCAGTCCAGCACAGCAACCCGGCAAGTAAACAAACAATAGCCATTCGCCTACAAATAAAAACAACGTCTCTCTATTACCCTCACACTAAAATCAAAGCAATCTTCGTGTTTCCATTAAAAAAACCCGCAGCCACACACACCAACAATCTCCATCCGACAGACGTGGATCAAAGCGCGCATTGGCTAGTTCAGCTGCCAATCAAAATATTAGCCGCGCCTCACCTTTTGGTTGGATTGGGCTATGAAGAAAGGCGTGGCTTGTCGTATGTAGATTTTTTTTTTGGTGTGGCGACAACTTTTTATTTGGTGGATAGTGTTTAACATTGACTACAGGAAACCAACCGGCTCTACTCGAAAAGCAAATACAGCGTATAAATTATACTGTATCTTGTTGTGCCTGTAAATGAATCATGAGGGGAAAGCTAAAAGCGTTTGAACACCACAGAAAGTGGCGCTTGAGTGAGACTATCAATTTAGTCTAGAGCCCTGCCAATACGGAACGCATTCCCCCTGAGGATGTCCTAAAATGTGTTCCGTAGGCCTAGCACAATATTTCTCATATCTGCATAGAGTCTAGTTTCATTTTTATTATATAGACGCATAGAATTACGTAACACGACCAGCAGCGTAAGAAATTTCGGTGCGCGCGCTCATACATCCCCACACTTTCCCATGAGCCCCCGTTTCTTGTGAACAGAGCGCATACCCGTGTCGAGTGGACGTGGCGGTCTCCAACCAACCACGCAACTGTGAAGGAAACTTGACTTTTTGGAACCAATCAGCTCAGGGCAGCGGGGCAGGTAACTTTACGAAGAGGCTGGAAAAGAAACCAATGGTAAGTGAAAGAAGAAAGGGAAGACCTTCCCACTTTAAAAAAAAAAAGCAGCTGCTTCCGGTGTTTGCGTGTGAGAGGAAGTCGGGCGGAGCCGGGTAGCGTAAAAGTAACGGGGACCTCTGGTAATATATTCCTAATACACATATCTATTTTTTCCATAATGTTTTGTTGAAAGGCGACATTGCTAAAGCTTATTTGCTACTGAACTATGGAGGCATTTGCCAACAGTGGAGTTGACTCTGGGTTCATTCAAATGGATTTGCTTTCCGCTCAGTTGCAGCATCCTTACCTTACGTTTTCTATTGCTTTAGAATCCTATAACTTTACTCTGTTCATTAACGCTGCTCGTGAGATACTGCTCCAGTGTTATAATATTCCTGCCAAATCTTTATCCCCACACTTAAGCTGCACGTTAAATACCACAGGAAATATGGCCCAAAAACTTTCTTGTGGATTTGCAGCTGGAAAAAAAAACCCCCTGCTTTTGTCAAATGCCTGTTCTTTTCCAGATACAGTACTGGTATTTGTGGCATTTACCCATTATTTTCTTAAAGGGGAACTATTGTGAAAAAGGAAAATGTAATAGAAGCTTCAGCACACTGAAATAAGACGTTTTTGTAAATACAATCAGTTAAAAATTCTGTACCGTTTCTGAAATAATCAAGTTTATCTTCAGTATTCCGCTCGCAGAATCTGTTTCTCCTCATTCTGTCTTCATGCAGGAGTTGGGTGACGGATGAATGATCCTGTATATCTTTATAGGGGGGCTCATTTTGCCTAGAAGATGTATTAGAGTTCACTCTAACATCATGTCTCTCTAAATGCAGAATTTGTGCAAAAGGCAGTTATTTTGTTTGTACTGGAATCAGTTGTTTGAGTGGGCTCTAATACATCTGCTAGGAAAGTAAGCCCCCCCCCATAAGATATATTGGTTTAACGGTCAATGAATATCTGACACGCAACTGCTGCATGAAGACAGAATGAAGAGAAACAGATGCTGAGAGAGGAATAATGAATATAAACTTGATTATTTCAGAAACAATGCAGAATTATTGATTGTATTTAGACAAGTTTCTTACTTCAGTATGAGGAAGCTTATTTAAAGTTTTTGCGATAGTTCCCCTTTAATTTCATGGATGTTGCTATAAAATGGATGTGTAATGTCACAATTTTAAGGGTTGTTCATAGCACTAAGGTACTGCTGAAGGCATATTCGAGAGTGTAACCTGATAGAAGAAATTCACATGCTCTGGGTTTTAGTGCTCAGATTTTAATTGTGGAATGCACATTGTATACACTTGCGGAAATCAGATGTGAGTGCAGGGTGTCACTCTGTTGCAGCATCTTACCGACTGTATTACAATGCACATGCTTCAGTTGCATCACAATTCAGATGTGCGTAAACTTGAATGCCATTATACACATGTAAAAAAAAAAGTCAATAACTGACATTTAGTGTCAAGCAGTCTGGCTGATTTCATCAGAAGCCTTCAGTCAATTCAAGGACTGTGCATACAATTTGTATCTCGTTTGTAGTAAGCCAACACAGAATGTGAGCTCATCCTCATTAGTGAAAAGGGGTTTAATAAAGCAAAGTTCAAGGATAAGAAAATATGTTGTGCTTGATTCAAACTCTTTTTCAAAGGGCAGGTGTCCATACTGATTTTAAAATAACTTTTTTTTTTTCCAAATACTGCTGCAGTTTTTTTTCCATATCCTCTCCTGTCTTTTGCAGCTTCAGTTGGGTTAAATCATGAACAAACGTCCGCTACTTTTGTGCCTTGGCCTATGGGTAGCCTGCACATTAAGCAAACCCACAGAGAAGAAGGATCGTGTTCATCATGACTCTCAGCTTAGTGATAAAGTTCATGATGATGCACAAAATTTTGACTATGACCATGATGCTTTTCTGGGTGCCGAGGATGCAAAAACATTTGATCAGCTAACACCTGAAGAGAGCAAGGAGAGACTGGGGTAAGATGTATTGATTTCTTTCAGATAGATTAATTGGATGTGGCATCTACCTCAGAAAAATGCATGGCTTAGTACACTGCTGCCCATCTTTTGTCGTACCGAGGGTTGGAATTTTTCTGTTGTATATGTTGGAGGGCTTCTAATGGAAGCCAGTGTTGACCACTCCCTGTTTTAAACTACACCCACTTTAAACTATACCCATGTTACCACAAGAACTTTTAAGACCATGTCCACATTAATGGTGGTAGCACACCATAAAACCAAATGGTCACTGCAGGGATATCACTCATATGTGAAACAAGTTTATTAAACCATATTTAGACATAACCTTAAATCCATATGCCTCATCCTCCCCTGTTCATAGCACAGCAACCCCCAGTGTACATGGGGGAGTCAGAGTATGGTACACACAGGCAGCTAAGGCAGGCAGAGTATGGAACACACAGGGAGCATAGGGCAGGCAGAGTATGGTACACACAGGGAGCATAGGGCAGGCAGAATATGGTACAGACAGGCAGCATAGGGCAGGCAGAGTATGGTACACGCAGGGAGCATAGGGCAGGCAGAGTATGGCACACACAGGGAGCATAGGGCAGGCAGAGTATGGTACACACAGGGAGCATGGAGCAGACAGAGTATGGCACACACAGGCAGCATAGGTCAGGCCGAGCATGACACAGGAAGGATAGGGCAGGCAGAGCATGGAACACAATGACCATAGGGCTGGCAGAATACAGGAGAGAGGGAAACCTATCAGGACCTCAGCAGTTTGTCTGAAGTATGAATAATGTGGCACTTATAGTCTGAGTTGTGAACAGTACAGGGCTTTAGGGGTGTGAAAAATAGAATTGTCATAGGTGTGAACAATGCAGGGGGGGGTTAAAGGTGTGAAAAATGCAGGAATTTACTGTCTGAATTTGAGGTGTAAACAGTGCAGGGGCCAGTTATTTTCAGTACTGATACCTTTTAAAGCTTACACAAGGTAAGCATTTACAGCAGGCAGACTTTCATGTGGGGGGATGTGGCCAGCAGGTCACCAGTTGGTCAGCACTGACTTTGTATACTCACTCCTCTTTTTCATATCTTTATCAGCACTTAAGCCTTGCTATATGTTTGAAGTTTTTGAATTCTAAGCAGCCACTTCAAATACACTGCTTGTTTTATGGGTTACATCATGTGGCGTTTCTCGGCCAAAGTCTAATACTAGATGCAGTCGAGAGTTAGGAGAGCCTTGTTGTCCAGTTTATTTCTTTCAACTAACTTCCCTGATTAGGTGGGAGGGTGGTAGTAAGGATGAAAACAAAACAATGATCTATTAATGTGTGTAAACATAAAGAAAACATCTCTTATCTATTGCATGCTGCATTTTGACCCCCATCTCTCTTTAAAGAATAATCGTGGTGATCTAAATGGCATTAATTGCTAGCTGTCTGTCTCTGTATGCATCCTTCTTAGATTAACTCTAGTTATTGCCACCTCCACACTGGAGAAGATGAAAAGTAACTGGGAGGTATTGGGCCTATCCAGAAATCTAATATATAACCTTGCAATTAACTCTCCAGTCCTCTCTCCTGGAAATATTTTCTTACCAACCCCCTTTCCTTTTTCCGCTAATGGATGCTTTTGCTGACCCTACAGAAAAATTGTTGGTAAGATAGATGCAGACAAGGATGGTTATGTAACAGTGAACGAGCTAAGGGACTGGATAATATTTGCCCAGAAACG
The DNA here is from genome assembly GCF_017654675.1 of Xenopus laevis. Lineage (NCBI taxonomy): Eukaryota > Metazoa > Chordata > Amphibia > Anura > Pipidae > Xenopus > Xenopus laevis. The sequence goes on along the minus strand of NC_054375.1, from coordinate 94,871,970 downwards.
ATGGATATATGAAGACGTAGAGCGACAATGGAAAGGCCACGATCTTAATGGGGACAGCATGGTCTCCTGGGAAGAATATAAAAATGCCACCTATGGTTACATTTTCGGTAGGTGCCTTACCTCTGTGCCCCAACTTCATTCCTTCCGTTTTGTTTTTATAGAATGATTGTAGGTAAGATAGACTTGGATAATGATGGGTATGTGACGGAGGGGGAACTGACTGCATGGATCAAGAAAGCCCAAAAGAAGTATGTGTACGACAACGTTGAGCGGCAGTGGCAGGAGTTTGACCTGAGCCAGGATGGACTCGTATCGTGGGATGAGTACAGAAATGTCACCTATGGCACTTACCTGGGTAAGGGGTGGGTTCTTTTTCACATATACTGTGGGTATAGTGCCTGGGTTGACAAGGTTTGGGAAATCTTAATCTAATTGACCTAGCAGCTGTCTGGTATTTTAATATTGCTGTAAATGTTTTTCATAATTGCCTATATAAAAAAAGTATACTACTAATTTACTAATATCAATATCAATAATAATGATTTACTAATATCAATATGTCTGTATGGGCTGAGGGAGAGTTGACCAAAAACATTGCTTTGAAAGTTAGAACCAGGAGTGCAGAAAGAGAAACCTTGTCACACTCAGGAACCTGTGCAGCAGGAACCCTGGGAACTGCTTGAAAGATTGCACTCTCTTGTGAGCAGGAGGGCCCTGCCAGAACTGGTCTTCACCAACACCTCAGAACTTTGTTGCAGACCGGCAGGGAAAACATGAATATGTCACATTTTGATCCAAAAGCGTGGTGTATACAAATATTAAACTGAATCCTAGACAAGTTGCGTCAGTGCAGGCAGTTTACAATCTAACATAGAAAGAAATGTCCAGCACTCAGTCTAACTCACGCTGTTTTGTTGACCAGCTGCTATGTGCCAGTGGTCAGTCTAACAAACATTCTGGAGTTGACCAGCTGCTATAAATGATAAAAAGCCAATATTTGTACACAAAGAGAGAGAGAAAAATTGCCAGCGCTCGTGTTGCCTTTAAAAATAATTATTACAAAAAATGAGGTGTTAGTACCACACTTTGGCAAAAATATGTAAGCTCATGTGCCAAGTCAAGGTCCCTCATTGTACGTGAGTCCTACACTATCTATCCATTTGTATTCTAAGTCTGTAGTGCATTTAAAATAAAGTCCCCCAGCAAACAATTTGACTTAGGATAAGACCAACGGTTCACTTACCCTTTAAAGGAACAGTAACATCAAAAAATATAATGTTATCCACTATTTATCCTGTGCCATATAGCCTTTTTTCAATTTCCTCCATTGCTATTCAGCAGTTTGTTTATATGAACGATAGTAGTGTTTCTGAAGCAAACAATCCGTTTTACCAGTGCAGGGCAACACTGCATGATATTTACCTTAAAACACTTTAGTTTTTTGGTGTTACTGTTCCTTTAACTCAGAGGCTCTAGTGAGAAAGCAGGGAGCATTTGAGCCCCAGCCAATTGGAATACACATGTTAATCATTCCCGTTTTTTAAAGGTTGAATGGCAGCAAAAGGTAATATTTGGCTTCATTTTGTATACGAAATACAGAAAGAAATCTCCAGCGCTCGGTCTAACCCACGCTGTGGCGCTGACCAGCTTACAGTCTAGTCAAGAAACAGGCATGAGTCAATAACAAAATCAGAACCAGATTAATTCGGGCAGTAACTGTAACAACAAAGCCAGCATGGCAATATAAGAGGGGCCAGGGAACACATGCACTTAAAAAATTTTGTCGGATCAGAGCACTGACTGATGCACAATGATGTCATGATACAAAACTGCACAGATGGGACCAACACACTGAAAGTTATAGAGGCGTGCCCGTCTCCCTGGGCGCCTTATACAGATCTAATTTGGTTTACCATATCAAGTCTGCTTAAAATTAATTATCCATTCAATAAACCAAAAAGGATTGTTTTCCACTAATATATGAATCCATTCACCTTAGTTGGGATCAAGCACAAGATACAGTTTTATATCTGCAGCACCCATAGCTGTATAAACTGCAAATTTACAGATGACTTTCTTCAAAAACACTGACTTGGATTGACTCCATTACTTATGCTACTTCTTCCCCCACATATGCCCCTAAACAAGTGATGACTAAATTTACAAAGCCCTCTCATGTGGCCCCTCACAACTTCCCATACTTGTATCCCTGTTAAACTTAAAAAGTGGGAGCTATTGTGCAAATGAAAATTTAATATAACCTTTGTCATGCTGAAATAAGAAACTTTATAAATTTTCAATATTAACAATTCTTTATCTCTTCACTTCACCATCCCCCTTTCAGCATCTTCATTCTCTCTTTATGCAGGAGTTTTTGATTAACATTTTTATATACCGGTAATGTTTATTTATGGCTCCCTTTTCTATCAAATATATCAGAGCTCACTCAACTGATTCCAACACAAACAAAATGACTTTGGAACAAATCTTGCATGCAGAGAAATGGAATTTCTGATGAATTGAAAAGTGAGCTGTAATGCATCTTTTAGGCAAAAAGAGCACCCCCAAATGTTTTATTAGACCTAGCTGTCATTCAAAATCAGGCTCCCAACTCCTGCATGAAGAGAGAATAAAACAAAACCGATGCTAATGGGAAAAGAAGGTACTGAATTTTTAATTGATTATATTTAAAAAGTTTAATATAATAAAGAATATATTAAAGGGGTGGTTCACCTTTAAGTTAACTTTTAGTATGCTTTTGCTAACTAGGGAAGTGCTGAATAAAAAGCTAAATAACTCAAAAACCACAAATAATAAAAAATGAAAACCAATTGCGGATTGACTCGGCATATCCGTCTCTGCATCATGCTAAAAGTTTATTTAAAGGTGAACAACCCTTTTAACGTTTCATTTTCACGATAGCCCCCCCCCCCCTCAACTGAACCATAACTTAACATGCATACAGTGTTTGGAGCACAATCCATTGTCAGAGCAATTTGTGAGTGGTATACTTAAAGGAGAAGTAAACCCTCCCTCCACTAGCCCCTCTGTACCTCCTATCGTATAGTTTTCTATTAGGAAAAGTGACCTGGGCAGCAATACTGACCTATATATGCAGAGTAGCGAAGCAGAGCTCATGGGCGCCATGTTCGGTAGCTTCAGATTTCTCACAATGTGAGTGCCGACATATGATTTTAACACATGCTCAGTTGGAGGCGGAAAGAGGAGGATCCGGAAGCTACCAAACATGGCGCCCTTGACCTCCACTGCACTACTCTATAATATAGGTCAGTATTGCTGCTGGGTCAGTTTTTCTAATAAAACACTATGTAGAGAAGGAGGGGGGGCAGTGTAGGGTGGCAAATGGGGGCTTTTAGAGTAGGGGTTTTTACTTTACAAAGTTTTCCTATAATGTCCAGAAAAGCAGGAGTTGCAGCTGAATAATTCCATAAGCCTGTTGGCAATCAAACTGTATAAAATGCTTACGAGCTATTGCTGCCAAACTGAGGATTTCTGTGAGGTGCTATGTTTTGGGAGAATAAAAACGAACATATGTTCAAAATCAATTTTTCTGACACGTGCTTTATTTCTGACTCTTTCTTCTTAGATGATCAGGATCCAGACAATAGCTTCAATTACAAACAAATGATGATAAGAGATGAGAGACGATTTAAAATGGCTGACAAAGATGGTGATCTCGTAGCAACAAAAGAAGAGTTCACAGCATTTCTTCACCCAGAGGAGTTTGATTACATGAAGGACATTGTGGTTTTGGTATGTAATGCTTCCTTGCCTGCAAATCCACAGATGTATGTGATGTGAGAGGTCATTGGTCGGTCTTTACCCCAAGAGCAGCCTCTGGGCATTGATTCAGGCACTGTAGGGCTAACTTCCAAGTGGGTTCAAAGCAATCATGTGGGTGGGCAAAGAGTAAAAGTCATTTAATGGATATTTATCCTATCTAAATCTCCATAAAACATTAATAGGGTGCTTAGTTTCATCTCTTTGAAACATTGGTATGATCTAAGGTGGGCCTAAACATGTTTTATGCTACAAAGGTGCCTTGAACTCGCAAAGTTCGAGAAACTCTGCATTAGGGGCAGCAATGGATTTCACATGCAAACAAGACTGATTTAAAATATATCTTTGTTTGTAAAGCAAAATAATCTGATTGTGTCATTTTTAATACTGCTGTAGGAAACCATGGAAGATATTGATAAAAATGGTGATGGCCTTATAGACCTAGAAGAGTATATAGGTTGGTATTTACTTGTTTTAGCTGTGCTTGTGTTAACTATAAACATGTATAATATGTTATATTTTATGTTATCGGGTCATTTACTACCTTTAAGGGTGCAAAATAGAATGCGGATGCAGAGACTTACATTCAACGCAGTTCTGCCTGCGTTTGGCAGCGCTCTATTGTTGAGGGGTGGGCATGAGTAGTTCAGTGTCAAAATAAAAACAGTTTAAATAGGCTGTGCAAAATAATAAATGTTTCTAATAAGGGATGCACCGAATCAACTATTTCGGATTCGGCCGAACCCCCAAATCATTATCGAAAGATTCTGCTGAATACCAAACTGAATCTGAATCCTAATTTTCATATGCAAATTAGGGATGGGAAGGGAAAAACATTTTTACTTCCTTGTTTTGTGACAATAAGTTACGCTATTTCCCTCCCGCCCCTAATTTGCAAATGCAAATTAGGGTTCGGCCGGGCACAAGGATTCGGCCGATCCAGAACCAAATCCTGGATTCGATGCATCCCTATTTCTAATATAGTTAGTTAGCCAAAAAATGTAATGTATAAAGGCTGGAGTGAATGGATGTCTAACATAATAGCCAGAATCCAACTTCCTGCTTTTCAGATCTATAACTCTGAGTTGGATTTTTATACTGAACAATTCCTTTAAAGGAAAAACAAACCCCTTATTAAAAAAACCCTACCCCACATAGACCCCCCCCCCAGCCTAGCGGTTACCCCGGGGAAATGCCCCTAACTTTTTACTTACCCCTTAGTGCATATTCAGGGATCTGAGTTCACGGCAGCCATCTTCTGGGTCTTCGGTAATCCGAGAACAACACTGTTGGAGCAATTTTCCGGTTCGCGACAAATGTGCATGTGCCGAAATTGACAGAAATTGCTGAAGCGCCGGAAGAAGACACACAGACCCAGAAGATGGCTGCCCTGAACTCCGATCCCTGAATCTTCATGGAGGGTTAAGTAAAAAGTTAGGCTGGGGGGGGGGGGAGTAGGGAGGGGGTCTATGTGGGGTTCTTTTTTTTTTTTTTTTAATAAGGGATTTGTTTCTCCTGTAACTTGCATGTCACTCATATGAACAAGTTAGAGAGTACTGGCTGCATTGGGGTCCTGCAGCCAAACTCCAGTTTACTTTTACTGAAAGGAGGTAATGCTCTGTCCAAAAGCAGTCGATTGTGAGAAGAGAAATGAGCAAATTCATGTAAATCATTGAATTAATAAATTAAGACATAATTTGATTTAGAAACTTTGAATAGGGGATGGAAGGGTTAAGGTACATCATAATAATGGATTCTAGATGAATGGAAGTTCCTGATATGTTCATTAATCGCTATAGCTAGGGAATCAATCTTGACTTCTATTTTGTGCAAAGGTGATATGTACAACCATGATGGAGATGCTAATGAGCCAGAGTGGGTGAAGACTGAGCGAGAACAGTTTATGGAGTTCAGAGACAAGAACCATGATGGAAAAATGGACAAAGAAGAGACAAAAGACTGGATTCTTCCTTCTGACTATGACCATTCTGAAGCTGAATCCCGCCATCTTGTTTATGAGTCAGACCATAACCAGGTAATGCAGCCAATGTCATAGTTGTTAGATAGATTCAATAAAATTAAGTTCAATTTCTCTTGTAGCATCTTGTGTTCATGGTGTTTGTGGATTTTAGAACTAAAGAAACATTTTACATATGCTATTGGTGTACTGGTGTTTAACATTGTGTTTAAAGAAATGCAGGTAAATTTGTGAAAACATTTATGTTCTTTAGTATTTCTGGGTGGTGGAGCATCAGCTAAACATTTTCATTAAACCCAATTGGTTTGCCTCCAGTAAGAATTAATTATATTTTTGTTAGGATCAAATACAAAGTGCTGTTTTATTACAGAGAAAATGTAATACGAATTAGGATTATTATTTTTTTTTTAAAGGATTTTATTTTTGCATTTTAAACATAAAAGAAAAACAATAAAAATTAACAATAATAATAATAATCGTACTTGGCATTTGCAGAGAAGACTGGGTACAAGTGATATCATAACACAGTGATTGACACATTACCAACTCAATATATCACAGCTTGCAGTCAAAGTTTAACTGTCTGACAACGATACCTGGGGGTTGACATCCAACCAAGGGGTCCATACTTTCCCAAACTTGTCAGGAGTTCCCCGAGCATTATAGGTTAACTTGATGAGTGGAAGGGTGACATTTATTAAATCAATCCACTGCTGGAGAGTGGGGGCATTAGGACTCATCCATTTCATAATAGTTAGCTTTTTTGCATAAAACACTATAGTAGTAAAGTTCTAGTTTTTTGTAAGGGCACCACTTCGTCAATTATACCTAGAATACAGACTTCAGGAGTACAAATTCCAGGGAGAGACAGATGTTCATTACTATATCGAATTACCGCCCTCCAATATGACAGTACCCTGGGACAGTCCCAGATTAAGTGTAGGAAGCCTGCCTCTGCTGTACTGCACTTAGCACATTTAGCCCCTTCTAGTCTACCCATAACTTTGAGTCTCTGGGGCGTGATATATATTTGGTGAATCATCTTGAATTGGACAAATTAGGATTATTTGATTAAAATAGAACCTATGGGAGATAGCCTTCTCATAATTCAAAGCATTCTGGATAATTGCATTCATAACATTTTACTAATCCTGCATTATTATTCTTGCAGACACATGAAAAATATGTTTAGATTTTTATTTAAATCAACAGCAATAGCTCAGGTAATTCATAACCTTTTGGGATTAGATTTTTGCAGATCGGCCTACAATTATATAGGATATGACAATTATCTGCTCCTGCTCATATGCTCATTCAGGCCAACCGTCCCAAAAAAAATGACTTGCTGTTTTGCTTTTTGCCATCTGTGTGTATGACCAAAGCTCATAAGATCTGTAAATTCAGTCTGATAACAAGACGATTGACCTCTGTATGCCTACCCTAAATAAATATTTGATATATTTTAAAGTTTGCTTTAGCGAATACAACCTTTTGAATCTATGCAGAAAATAAAGGCTTCTTCTAACATCTATTTTCACAACCCACAGGATGGCAAACTGACACGAGAGGAAATAGTTGATAAATATGACTTATTTGTGGGCAGCCAAGCTACAGACTTCGGGGAGGCACTGGTCAGACATGATGAATTCTGAGTGCTGTAAATTCATTCCTCCATCAAGAGACCTACTAAACCCTTCATCTTTGTGCACACAGTGAATGGAGGGAAAATGACTTAACTGAGAACAAAAGTTATTTATTGTAAAACAACGTCCTGGTCAACAAGACAAGCGTTGGAGTGCATTTCCAGACATTACACTAATTGCTGCGCTTTTTGCAGTGTGGTGCAGGGCAGATGCCTTGCACAGCCAAAAGAATATTATTATCCATTTGTGTTCTTAATATTTTAACACTAGGTTTGGAATGTATTAATTGTTCAGCCTTTGTATACTCTGGCACAGAGAACTTGTTGCCATTTCCCATACATTTATGCCCATAAGCAGAAAGTTGGCACCTATTGACTGATATTCTGAAAATCTGCCTTTCAGTAATTTATGCTATTTTTTGCCAAGATAGTAGTTGGTGTCATCTTAATGAAAAAATATTAAACCTCAAAATCCCCCCCCCCCCAAAAAAAAAGTTGGAAGAAGGTGTTTACATATTTGCATCAAAGAATGCTGGGGGGAAAAAACTGTTTAGGTCCAGCCTTTAAAGAGCAGAAGGAATAATGTTTTGGTGCATGTTTCTGCCCCTATTTTATAGCTTTTTATTGGGGGAGGGCACTATCATTGAACTATCTTTTGTATTGTGCCTTGAAATTTGTAATATTTGGAGAAATAGAAAACTGCTGGGATTTTTTAATCAAAAAGTTTGTCACTTTTGTACATTGTTAGGGTAATGTATTTTTTGGAACTTATGCTAAGTCGTGTTCCTTTCACTCGAAATCCATGTCTAATTCTAGCTTGGGGGTAATTGCACATTTTGTTTCCAGGTAAATGGAGGCAAAAACTATTGCAATTCTAGCATCTGTTAGTGTTAGTATCTTGCAGTTGTCACCAATGTGCAGTTAATTAAACCTACTAGAACAGGAAGTAGTTTCCAGGTGCTCAGTTCCTTCTAATTTCTACTCAGATAACCACTTTCAAAATTTCTGGTGTGCCATCATCTTTACTTCTCCCCCCTCCCCCAGAATGGTAATAATACTAGAAAGTAAGACATGCACTAAAATATTTTATACTAGCTGTTTGAAACGTTTTAAATATTCTGCACAATTTTGAGGAAGCAGGATATTTGTATATTATCCGTGGGAAGAAGGGGCACCATTACTGTAAAATATGCCCTCTTTTATTTCTTTAGTGCAAATGTGTGAATTCCCTTGTGAGTAATTACTTGTCTTTTTAGGCTGAAAATAATGTGTTTGGGAATTTGAACTATAGAAATGACTGCCAATTTAGCAAAGATGACAATGTTTAATTCAAATTTTAATGAAAGAAAAACTGTCGGTGCACAGTCTTTTTGCTGCCTATTTCTACTTTTTTTGTTTTATTGAGTAGTATATTTATATATAGTCATATTCTTTACAAATTAGTATTGCATAAACTCAGTATTTGTTCTATGATGTCTATCTGCTCATTGTCACAGGCGGTAACACTTTTAGTTATTCTGTAAATTATCTTTTTAACACTAAAAACTGAGTAAAGGTGTTGCAGCTCTTTTCAAAAGAAAATTGTCTTCCTATGTTTAATTCTGTTGATGCTGGAATGTATGGCTGGGACAGTAAACCACCACTTCTTTAATAACTTATGTTTTTTTGTACGTTCAATATAATGTTCATCTGTTTTCAACAGTTCTTTTGGTAAACAGTTAAAAATCTACAGGCTTCTGTTTATTTCTATTTTTGATGTTGGTAAGTATTCATTACAGACATATAACATCAATCTAGAAAAATGCTGAAAAAAACAAGATTTTCATAATCTATGTGTGTTACTATACAAGTAATTTCCTTCTAGTATGGGTAAACTGTGCCAAAAACTAAATAAAATAAACCTTCCTTTTTCAGCACATTAAAGGGGTTGTTCACATTTAAACTAACTTTTAAGTATTATGTACAGTATATAGAATGATATTCTGAAACAATTTGCAATTGGGTTTTTTTTTTTCTGTTTAGCTTTTTACTCAGCAGCTGTGCAATTTGCAATTTCAGCAATCTGGTTACTATGGTCCAAATAACCTAGCAATCGTGCATTGATTTGTGTAAGAGACTAAAATATGAATAGGAGATGTGTAATAAAATGTAACAATAACTTTTTTTTTTTTTATTATTTAGATAGAGGCAATGACCCCCATTTGAAAGCTGGAAAGAGTCAGAAAAAGAAGCCAAATCATTAAAAGTCTATACTTTACTACTCTACATACTAAAAGTTTACATGCAAAAATGGAAACTTAAAAGAAAAAAAAAAAAGTTCTAATCAGCTAACGTTTACCAGGGAAGATTAGAATAACAGACAAGACAGTGCTAGTTTAAACTCCTTGCACCAATTAACTGGACTGGAAACGCTCTGTTGAGCATTTGCACTGATGTTCTTTGGAGGAATATAGCAAGTTATAACTGTAAGTAGCTAGTAACTAATGCCCATAGCAGACATGTATAAATAGTCAATCTTTATCATTTGCCTTTCTCTTCTGACTCTTTTCAGATGGGGCGGGGGGGCAGTCAGGGACCCTGGCAGATAAAGTTGTTACTTGTACTTGTGCACTAGTCTTTTATTCAAATCACTGCCTGGTTGCTAAGGTAAATTTGACCTGAGCAACCAGGGCCTCCTAAGTTATTCAAAATCCACAAAAAATTAAGACTAGTTGCAAACTGTCAGAGTATTACTTTGTCATATTAAAAGTTGATATTAAAGGGGCAACATACACCTTGTTGAGTTATTAAAACAGGATTTGAATTAGATATTCGTATTATTCAGTTAACTTGAAGGACAAGTACACATGAGTGCACGTTGTGCATAACTGCTACTTATGACCCCACTCTCTTGCTGTCCCTAATTTCTAATTGCTGCTACTGGATCATGCTACAAATTGAAACATATAACATTTTTAGTGAGGTATAGTGTAAGCTGGCAGTCCTGGACTTCATGTATGTGCATTAGGGGGCTTTAAAAAGCATTGCTTTTAAAACACAAACACTGCTGGCATCTTGCCCTATTCCCCATTTAAACTGGATAACCATCTGCAGATTATTTGGATTTATATATTTTAGTAAACTGTCTGACGTTTGCCTATGGTTATGTATGTTACCTGAATTTTGATATAAATACATACAAATGTAATCTTGCCGATTTATGTTGGAAATATTTGGAATTCCATTTAGGCAATTTATCATTTTTGTTTTATATACAGTCATTACTGGGGCACCCACCCTATCTAGTTGTATGAGTTACCAACATGAATCTTTACCCTGTCTAAATGTATAAGTGAAAGGGACAACCAATTAGAGTAATAAGTGAAAGGGACAACCAATTAGAGCCCTGCATTGGGTCTGCTACCCTGTGGAATACCTGCAAAACAAGCAGACTATGGCCAGAAAGCCCCCATTTCTCTGATCTTGCAGGCGATCCACAGGTATCCTGGTCGATTGCATTCCAGCTCCCAAAGTTTAAGGTTTAGAAGTCTGGCTAGAAGGAGATGTCAATCCCTGGATTTTGGGGCTGGGTGTCCCTAAAATCTTGCTGTCCTGGGCCTTTGTGTCCTCCCCAAAAAGCCTGGACCTGCACATGCCTTCAAATATATTGAGGAGAATAGGAAATTCAAAAGGGTGAGGTCCCTTTTTTTTTTTATAGTCCTGCTACCTCTTCGATCCATTCCTGTCAATTATACCTGCCATTTTTTCTCTACCTAAACACCCTCGCTGCCATTGTTTTCAGTGTAGCACAACAATAGTTATGTGATCCTCATCTGAAATCACTTGCACTTGTACACAATTTTAAGGGCAAACAGTGACTGTGTGTTCAGGCATTTGCAATTGGCAGAAAGTGACAGTAGTAATAGATTAAACATATAGAGCTTCACATATTCAGTACAAAGAGCCATTTTACTGCATAAATGTCTTTATTACAATGTTTTTTCATGTTGAGGTAAAATTAAATATTCATGAACCCCACTTGCCAATTGGCCATGTGTTTTTATGCCACTTGTACCATTGCAAAGCCTTCATCCAGCAGAACTGAATTCTATTTCTATGCTCCTTCTGTGCAGTATGACATTGCATATAATCATTTATACACACTTTATAACTTTAGCTAAAAAACCTGGATGAAATTATCTGTGCAAATAAGCTGCGAAAACAGAAAATGCATAAAAATGTATTGGTGCCAATTTATTATTTGAATTAAATGTTATTTTGCTCAGATTTCTGAGCTACTCAATCCTTTAGGAACATTAGGCCACAATAGAAAGGTATTGTGGATTTGTATGCTTTGTATTGTGTTTGTTTTCTCCCTACAGTTTTGCTGATCGGGTCGTTTACACAAACTTTTTGGTTGCATGGCATTTCAATCAACCTTTCTAAACGGAAAACTTTGTTTGTGTAAACATATGTACAGCACCACAGAGCTGCTTCAACTGAGCAGAGATTTGATATTAAGTTACTAAAACCTTCCAGGCTATCAAACCAATGAATGTTGCTGTCCACTGAAACAGATTAAGAAAATCCTTTAGAATCTATATGTGTGTTAATTCACAATTGCTCATATGGTTAAACTGTGATAAAAACTGTTCTAGGCACGCGTAAAAGAAAACTTTTTTTTCTTTCAGCACATTAAGCATTTTTGCATTGCATAAAAATATGTTGCCACCAAATACAGTCAGTGGAATTGCAGGTGTAATGATTCTTGTTGTTTACCGGTTGGCAGCCTTACTACTAAAGATTTTGTCAAATTGATTAGAATGAGAAACTTCAACCCAAAACCAGCCTTCATGTGTTGTATACAGTGTGCACAGGTTTACCAAAGAAGATTTGAATTACTGACCGTTTTGCCTCCTTGCACCAACAAACTATCTGCACTGAGAAGGCTCTGTTGAGCATTTGCTCTCAGGTTCTGTGATGGAATGTAGCAAACTATGACCATAAGTAGCTAGTAACTAATGCCTGTAGAGAACATGTATAAAGTAATCTTTATACAGAGCACAGAGCAGTGATTATGCAGCATATCTTCAGTTCAGGCAGGGCTGACTTGGCTGGAAGACACTGTTGATACTTCAGTCCTTTGGCTTGTGGAAGACACTGAAGAGTCATCAGACATAGGTCTTCCACACACTGTTTCCATAATGCATCCTCTGAACTGTTGAAGCAAAGTAAACATCACATAAATATCAATGATATAATATAGCAGTGGTTATTGAGCTTTTGTAGTACATGGTTTTCAGGGTACAGCCTTCTCTCTTGTCTAGTGCTTAAACTAATCCTCTGTGGATCTTTTTTGATTATATAATTGTACATCTGTGTGTATTCATATTTAATGTTAAAATAATGTATTAATGCTACATTTAACATTGCATCTGGTAGCATAGCCAATCACAATTAACCTAACCACAGGCAGATTTCAGCTGCAGATTTGGGCCCTTCAGACCGACTCAGTAGCTAATCTGCCCGTGAATGGGGCCCTCCAATGGGTTTACCTGACAGATATCTAGCCAAATAATCGGGCAGATAATCTAGCAGGCCTGATTTTTGGCATTGGATCAAGGTCTGCATCTATTTGTTGATGCAGTTGCAGAAGCAATTATTATCATATAGTTGGACCAAGAGCCAAATGAGCAGATCAGCCTGATATTTCCCAACTCAAGGCAGGTATACACTTGTTCAGTGGCCTCGACCAAATGAACAGATCTTATAATGTATGGTATGGACATGAGTTTTAATATGCTGACTAGAGGCCAGCCTGCATACTCTCCTTTGTCATGACTTTCAAAGTTTTGCTTTATTAAAGAATTGCTTTAGTATAAATTCAATACTAATTGTGGATGTAGATTGATGGATTACCAGCCCATGTTCTGAATGAGAGTTGGATACCACAGATGTTGCTTATGAAGGACATTGGCCAGAATATGGTAGCACTGCCATCAAGAAAATGCCTAGTATGATATTTGCCTAAGCATTCTTTAATTATTGCTCTGATCATGTCAAAATCATTGTTTCATTATTGTAGTTTCAAATGTAAACTTATTCCATCCTTAGAAAAACATATACACAATACCCCTCAAGCATAATCTATACACCATAAGTCTGTGCCTTTACATAATTACAACTTTGGGGTTGTTTTTACCTGTTTGTTCATGAATGAATATATAATGGGGTTATAGACACAGGAGCTCTTGGAGAAGAAGGCAGGGATGGTGACAAGGCGAAGATCTAGCCCATGGTTGCGATTCGTCACCATATACATGGCCATTGCTGCATAAGGGACATAACACAGACAGAAGGACCCTACCATGAAAATCACCATACGGGATACCTCACGCTCTGCCTTTTGAGTGCTGGCAGATTCCTGCTGCTGTGCTGCCACCTATGATTGAAGGAAAGTTAGTCAGTAAATGACTGTCAATAACCTTCCTTAAAATTAGTTGCTATTATACAAGGGGAACTTTAATCTGATGAGTGGTAGGAGAAAAACATGAAGGCTGACACACAAGCAAGTCTGAAATAAAATTGGGCTCGTCCGGGATTTGAACCCGGGACCTCTCGCACCCTAAGCGAGAATCATACCCCTAGACCAACGAGCCACTGCTGATACAAGCATAACTTTATATGATTCCCTTTTTCAGGTTTACTCTATGAAATGCATACCTATATATTTAAAAATGCACTTAAAAACTGGCAAAGGAAAAAAAAATGCCTGCCATAGACAGCCATCTACTGTAACCCTTGCCATGCCCTCCCTAAGGTGCTCTTAATTTACAACAGACCGTAACCTACAATAGTGACACACAGAATGCAGCATACCTTCCAGCTATGTTTCTGATTGTTACAGACTAAGATAAAAGAACAATAGGAGGGAAAATAATAATTTCCCAAAAGAACTATCAAATAGGTTGCACCTCCCCACTTGGTGCCTAGGTGTTCATAAGCACAATGATTAGAACATATATATATATATATATATATATATATATATATATATATATCTATATCTATATATATATAAATTTATATAAAATAGAACCATATATTGTACATATTTAAAAAAAATTAAAGTCCAAAAAAAAGAGTGCTAAGATAAGCAGCAAAATTAAATGCCTAATGCGTTTTACTCATAATAGTGGATCTTTATTTTTCTCAGCTTTTTGCCACTGAACTGCGTTTGGAAGGTCATATCAGTAGCGCATGACCCCATTTGCCTCAATTTACTGTATCGATAGCATTCGTAAACATAGGTAGTGCAGTAATATTCACCTTAGTTCATAAATGTAATGCTAGTTAACAAGCAGTGCCAAGACCATGGATAGGTGCTTGAGGTACTTACTATGCACAGTTTGAGGTACTTACCGCCCGCAGAGCCCCAAGGAGTCTCCCGTAAGAGAAGCAGATCAGTGACAGTGGGATAACGAAGCAGAATATGAATATAAACCAGGTATAATATTCACTCCGGTACTTTGTGCCAACTGTGTACCAGTCGGGACCACAGGAGCACTGCAAGCCTTCCGGCATGTACCTGAGATAAAGAACATAATCTGTGAGGCAAGGGGGCTGCAGCAGCAGGGTTAACCCAGCAATTTCTATTGTGCTGATTATGTCCTTGATGCTTAGGGGTATATTCATTATGCTGTGAAAAATAAATTGCAAATTTATCAAGGTTTGTTTAGTTTTAAGCCCTGCGAACGCTAGATTTGCCATCGTTATTTAACTTGGCTTCTGGCGGAAGTCACTCTAAGAAAAAAAAGTGCAAAAAATCGACATCGTTTTTTACAATGGAAGCCTGGTGATGTGTGGTGTATTATCCCACCATTTTTTTACACCACATAATGAATATTCTCCTTATTGTAGTGTCAGGGCCCTGTGGGCAGTGCAGTTAAGGTCAAATCTGCAGGTATAGAACTTTACTACAATCCAAACTTGCCTAACTTCCACTCTGAATGCTGAACGTGTTCTTTTCAGAAATAGCATCTTATCACATGTATCCTGTAATACTTTAGTGCTCTGAAATGTCTGAAGTTAAGTTGATTGGAAACGTGGCATGTTACAGTAATAAATAGTGCTAACAGATATGTGCTATGGGAAAAACATATGCACAGAAAAGGCACTGCTGAGATTTGAACTCAGGATCTCCTGTTTACTAGACAGGCGCTTTAACCAACTAAGCCACAGCGCCAGTTCCTGCTCTACAATGTAACTTTTGAAGCATCCAAAAATAGTAGTGAGATTGCAGTTCTATTTGCGGTTATATTTGCAGTTGTAATTTAAATTTGAGAGTTAATGTGGCATAATATTAGAGCAAGATCCTATTTGAAAATATTCTTTTTTTTTCCAGCTATTTGGGAAATCAATTAATTTTCAGGATTGTTCTCTGTGTGCGTGTGTTTTTGCGGCATGCTGATCCAAATACACAAGCAATTCTGCAAGGCTGTGAGAAGAAATTACATCCTGTATTGTGGATATCTGTCTACTGTAAATCCCCCATGCCAATTTAAAAGGGTTCTTTACATTCGGGTTCAATTTTAGAATGATGTGAGCAAGACAATTTGCAACTGGTTTTCATTTTGTATTATTGTGTTTTTTGAGTTATTTAGCTTTTTATTCAGCAGCTCTCCAGTTTGCAAATCTGGTTGCTAGGGTCCATATTACCCTAGCAACCATGCAATGATTTGAATAAGAAACAGGAATATGAGCAGGAGAGGATCTGAATAGAAAGATAAATAATCAAAAAAAGTAGCAATACATTTGACCCATACAGAACATTTGCTCTTTAGATGGGGTCAGTGACCTCCTATTTGAGAGCTGGAAAGAGTCAGAAGAAAAGGCAATTTATTAAAAAATGATTAAAGTTACTTAAAGATGTACCACTCCTTTAACAGTTGTGGAGGCTTGCACTGCTTGAATTGTAGAGAGCTGCTCTGAAAATTGATTCCCAACAGTGTTTCTCTTTGTAATGCATTAGGTATGCACATATCAGATAGTAACTGCCTCTGCTGCAACGGGGCTTCCATTGGTTGTAGAATTTAGTCGCTCATTTACATGAAAAGGTGGTACAGAAGATTGTTGATGCCTTATCTTTTACAAAATGGCAGTGCATTTGTATCAAACCTGTTCATAGTATATTGGCTAGTAACCCTTACATTTAATCCTTATATTTAATTTAATGTGCTGTTGAACATACTTTGTAACATGCTTTAAATGATTACAGTATGCCTTGTGCAGGGTGAGGCTGAAACTCCAGATTCATTCATTTGTGCTGTTGCAGTTTTTACCAGGGTTCACAGACAATCACATTTACATACATTAGCCATGATCACATGTACTCACACTATGGTCAGATTTAACAGGGGCCAGTATGTTTTTGAAGTATTTCTCCCCAGAATACCCAGAGGAAACGCACACAAATACAGAGTGAGCAAGGAGGAGTTGTACTTAAAGAAAAGTCATGAATTTACAGTGAAACCTCAATTCTACATACCCAGAGTTTAAGTTTTCCTACATTTAACACTGTTTTTCTGTGGCCCAGGGGTGCTCAGCCAATGAAGCAAATTAAGAAACTCTCCTCAGATGGCAGCGCCCCCCTGGGTGCCAGGGGCGG
This sequence comes from Xenopus laevis, assembly GCF_017654675.1. NCBI lineage: Eukaryota > Metazoa > Chordata > Amphibia > Anura > Pipidae > Xenopus > Xenopus laevis. Next base: position 94,854,903 of record NC_054375.1, on the reverse strand, counting down.
GAAAAATGAGCTGAATTTCAGTTTTTTAAACCCAGAAATTCGGCTCTTCTAGTGCAGAGAGCGCAATTGCGGCGAAATGAAGGCCGTCTCGGGTGGCAAAATGGCCAGGATTGCCCCTTCTGTGGCCCCACCAATAAATAATACATTATATGTTCCTTGATTGTACACCTTTATTTTTCTTGTCTCCTGAAAAAGGTAAAATATAACATAAGACAGTGATCCCCAACCAGTGGCTTGCTCACCAACCCATTTGATTGCTCCCAGGGGCCTCAAAGCAGGTGCTTAATTTTGAATTCCTGGCTAATAGGCAAGTTTTTGGGGTATAAAGACCATTTACACTTCCAAACATAGCCTCCTACAGGCTGTCAGTCCATATGATACTAAATTGCCAATCTGTGCCCTGATTTAGAGCTGCCTATGAATTTTTTTATTCTTGTGTTGCTCTCCAACTCTTTTTACATTAAATGTAGCTCACCGGTAAAAAAGGTTGGGGATTCCTGCTCTAAGAGATCCCCCAAATTAATTGTTGCAAAAGCTGTCCCAAACACTTTGCAGTAAGACCAAAATTTCTGCATGGAATAGAGAAGTCAACTCTACCCAACAGTGATTATCTGCAATAGCTTAGTATATCATTTTAAATGGGTGGGTAAGAACATACTATTTTGAGCCAAGCCTGTGCACCACTGTCCCACTGAGAAATGTACCTGCTCCAGCCCAAGAATGGAGGCACCGACACAACAATTCCAATTATCCAAGTGCAGATGACAACAGCCAAAGCATGAGAAGAGCTGAAGTTGAAGTTCCCCATCGGCTTGCAGATCACAATATATCTCTCAAAAGCCAGGAATGCTAGTGACCAACCAGTAACCAAGCCTGGGGAAAGGAAAAAAGATCACACTTCTAAAGATCACAAGCCATATAGGTCATTGGCATAGAGTGAAAACAACATGCAAAATGAACCTGAAAATGACTGATTTTTGGCTAAACTCTCGCTCAGCCTGTCTGTCTCTGAATTGTCAGTCAAGATTTTAAGATGAACAATGAAAATACAGATGCTAACAAACGTAGTGTAAAAAGTCGGCGAGGTGCCATAGGAGAGCAGTTGCATACTTTAAGTTGTAATACAAGAATATTTGATTTCTCTTTTTCCTTACCTGTAAGCGTGCCTACGAAGGCGTCGATGGAACAAGCTATCCTCCCAAAGAAAAAGTAGCCTTGTGAGCTAGAGACGAAGACAGGAAAAATTGAGAAAATGCACATGAGGAATCCACCTACTGTGATGTTCACCAAGATGTAGTTGAGAGGCTGGCGAAGCTTCTTGTACTTGATTGTTACCAACAGTACAATGAAGTTTAGGGGTGTTCCAATGAGAAATACCATGCCCATAAATATTGCTTGCAGGGTGAATGCCCATTTAGGCGCAATGTGGTATTGTGGCCCATCAAAGGGACTCACATTAGACACATTTTTAAAGAGATAGAAGTCTTCCTCCTCCAACATTCTGACAACTTCTGAATGCTCCGAATGTGATCGTTGACTTTCTTTGCAACACTATTATATAGTTCTGGGGCTTGTGGAAATCCCTTTAAATGCCATCGGAATTAACGGCTAATCCTACTCGCCAAACTGGATTAATTTCTTTCATCTCACTCATTTTTTTTCTTGTACCAGAGAGGAAGAGGAAATAATACAATACCTAAAATGACTTTTCAGATGATGGAAAGGCAAGTGAGGGGAAGCATTTGGATCAGTTGAAATGCAAATAATTTAACGTGCAGGTGTATTTAGGAATGTGTTTGTGGATAAGCCATGGCATCAACAGCTGACCTAACACCAAAACAAGAATGAAATTCATATCTGCAAATTGTGATTTCACATACAACTTTACAGATAATAATAGAGATCTAATTTAGATAATCATTTTATAAACATTTTGGCATACAGAACCATGGCTACCAACTCATTCCTGTATTTGCAAAAAGTTTATAAAAAGAAACTGATATTTATGCTTAACCATCTGCTTGCACTAGTTCTATTCATTCTTTTAATATGCTGCTGACTATTGACTTGTACTATTAAGCTAATGCTGTAATGGACAGAATGTGGTCTACCTATATATAATATAAAATATAAATACTATACAGTTTATTTTGTAGTAGTTTTGATATCTTTCGGGTCCTCTTACCTGAATTAGCAGATCTGACCTTTACAATCTGCTTTGTTGGACTGCTCTGCTTTGCTAATTAATCAGTTTACTAGCGAGACTTAGAATGGACACATTTACTTCCATAAGATTATAATACTACTATAGCAAGCTTGTCAATTAAGCCAGTAAAAACTCAGGCCAGAAATTCAATTAACATGAACAATGTATGAACAGTATAAGCTAAGAAATCTTTTCCGTTCCTGTTGACTCCTCCGGCAGCATTTGAGGGTGCCTTGATACTAGGTGAAGGTGTAAAATGTGATGTTAATATAGCGGGATCAGAGCCCTGAAAAAAATACAGCTATTTACAGCAATGGTACTTTAAGTGATGGAGGGTTGAATGCAGGTAGGAACAAAGGGGAATCTGGTTTGTTATAATAATAATGGAGCATTTGTAGAACATAATATTTATACTGGAGATGTTGTTTATATTTTCTAGTAAACATGTTTCTTCTACATGAATTGTGTTGGGTACAGGCAAATAAATGTTCATTAATGTATCGTGTTTGTTTGAAACCTTTACTGTAAAGGTGGCTACATGAATTCTTTTTTTGTTTAAAGCCTGATTGTGGTGTGTGCAATATTGAACTACTGATAGGGAGCCATTGCATCGTTTCTACATAAAGACGGGTGTCCATCCCAGGCTATGGGTTATATTTTCAAAGATTGGAGTCTCATCAAATTCCATATTGTGTTTAATATAGAAATATGCTAAATAAAGTACAAGCAGTACAAGCAGTGGCCAGTAGGGTTGAGAAACATTTTCATGGTAAATTTTGTAGTTTCACCATGCGTTGTGTTTTGCCAGTAAGAAAATTAGGTCTGTTGCACCAAAAGAAGACAAACCTAGTCGTCATTATTATCCGGCACTTACTTTCCACATTGACCAATAGGATTGGAGCCCTCGCACAGTCTATAAAAGGAGCTGCCTGGGCTCCATGTTTGAAAAAAATTAGCAACATGGGAGCTTTTTTTCTATGAAGAACAGTTGTAGCATAGTGAAAAGGGGCTTCTCTAGCAAGGTAGGGCAATGTATATGCTACTGCAGAGCTAAAATGCCTTTATCCAGGGGTGCCCAAAAGGTAGATGGGGATCTACCAGTAGACCTTTAGCTGATGATCAGTAGATCTCAAGACACTGTCAACAAACAGCTCTAAGTAGACCTCACATTAGTAAAGTATGGGCACTCTTGCCTTAATCCAAAGACCAGTGTTTTCTTTCCTTTTCAAGCACAGTTATGGTGTGTTATCTAACCTGTTATACAGAAAGCTTGAGACCAGGAGTTTTCCAGATAACGGATCTTTCAGTAATTTGGATCTTCATACCTTAAGTCTACTAGAAAATCATGTAAACATTATATAAACCCAATAGGCTGGTTCTGCTTCCAATAAGGATTAATTATATCTTAGTTTGGATCAAGTACATACTGGTAATACTGGCTAAAAGGCTAAAAATTTTGATAAAATGGAGTCAATGGGAGAAGACCTTTCCGTAATTTGGAGCTTTCTGGATAATGGGTTTCCGGATAGCAGACCACATACCTGTGCTCATTGACGAGCATTTTGGGGAAACATTACAGGTTTTGCAATTTTTTTTAGCTAACCAAAATGTTTTGTTCATTATTAGTGGCCAGCAAGTTTAGATTTAGTGGACAATTCTATATGATGGATAAGCCAGCACTGGCTGTACATACTCTGTTACTAAAATAAATATTAAATGCATCTCAGAAGTAGCTACTTTCAATGTTAACTACACATTCAGTAACTTTAGACACAGTTACAGTTTTTATTTTGTATAATTTTGTGAAGTATTCCAGCTGGCTCGTTGGTCTAGGGGTATGATTCTCGCTTTGGGTGCGAGAGGTCCCGGGTTCAAATCCCGGACGAGCCCGTTTTTCATTGAGTCCATCTTTAACTGTCACCATTATTCCCTATCCATTTCCCTATGTTGTATATGATCACGTTAAAGCCATATATGATATACCTTTTGTATATATCACAGCTGCCCTGTATTAATGATATGTAACACATATCAGTGTCCAGTTTGTACATCAGCACACTAACTGCACATTACATGGTTCCTGTGTAACACATGCATAGTAACCAAGCAGCTGGGACTGAAAAAGAAAAATGGACATATTCAGTCCTTTTTTTAAATTATTTCTAATGGATTCTAGTTGATCAAGAGGAAGGGTAAATCTTCTCTTTTTGTTGTAAAATGGCGAAAGATCATTTAAAGGGGATCTATTGTGAATATGAAAAATGTTATATAAGCATCTCGCTGAAATAAGACACTTTCTATATATAATCAATTAAAAATTCTGTACAATGTATTAAAGGAGAAGGAATGGCTGAATTTACTTAGGGGTGTCAAAAGTTAGGCACCCCAAGTGATTGTATATACTTACCTGAAACCCCCGGGCCAGTGCTTGTATCAGCAGAAAACTGCATCGGTCCAGGGATTCTTTCAGCGAGTGCCACAGCAATTCCTTCTTCTTTTTTCGCACAGGTGCGCATGCACCAGTAGTACGAAAAGCCGAACTTTAATGAAGTCGCCTATTTCATTTTATTGCGCATGCATGTGCCCCATGATATTTGAAGAAAGAAGAAGCCAATCAATCTGTGGTGCTCGCTGGAAGAATCCCCAGACCGGTGGAGCTTTCTGCTGGGCCCAGGGTTTCAGGTAAGTAAATACAATCATTTGGGATTCCTAACTTTTGGCACCCCAAGTAACTAGTCCTTTCCCTCTCCTTTAATTAAATCTTCACTCTCCCTCTTTTAGAATCCTGTCTATCTTCATTCTCTCTTCATGCAGCAGTTTTTGATTTACATTACATACATTTTATTTGGGGGGTGGGAGTTGCACCTTTTGCCTAGAAGATGGAATAGAGCTCAACCTTAAAATTACTGTTTCTGATGGGAATTCTATTCTATCTCTGCACGCAGGGTGTGTGCCAGAGTCAATTATTTTATTAGCTATTTAGCTTTTGTCTGTGCTGGAGTTGGTTATTTAAGTTAGTGTCTTATTTCAGTGAGATTAAGCTTATATAAAAGCAGCATTTTCTGTCCAGATATGATCTTCAAATATCACCTGACAGTGTTTCAGCAATGCCAATAATACCATATTACTTTTCCAATACCATTAGATTAAGCCCTTGCATCAGGCTTTTATCATAAGTGAAAAATACATTTAAGATTCCTAGCTGGCACTGGCGTAACTATAGAGGAATCCATTGATCACTAGGAGACTTGTATAGAAGGCCTAGGGTGTGTTGGCGAGTTGTGTGCAATATATAAACTAAGCAGTGTTGGGCCATTAAATAAGTCATTAGCCCACCCACTTTGCCCCCCACTCATCTCCACTAGACATTCTCCAACCCACCCAACCTCCCAGAGCAACGCAAAACTTACTCATAAATGACATTAACATGCAGGACCTGCAAAAGAGGCATGTGCCTAGGGTCCTAATACCTCCCCATTGCACCTTAGGCATGTTCCTCTTCTGTCTAAGCCAGGGATCCCCAACCTTTTGAACCCATGAGCAACATTCAGAAGTAAAAAGGAGTTGGGGAGCAACACAAGCATGAAAAATGTTCCTGGGGTGCCAAATATGGGCTGTGATTGGCCATTTAGTAGCTCCTATGTGGATTGTCAACATACATTGAGACTCTGTTTGGCAGTACATCTGGTTTTTATACAACCAAAACTTGCTTCCAAGCCTGGAATTCAAAAATAAGCCCCTGCTTTGAGGCCACTGAGAGCAACATCCAAGGGGTTGGAGAGCAACATGTTGCTCACGAGCTACTGGTTGGGGATCACTGGTCTAAGCCCATCATTTTCCCTGTCTGCATTTTCCACACTGTTCTATAGTGGCTACCGTACTACTACACCCCAGCAGCACTCACTTGCAGCCTAATACTACAAAAGAGCTTATAAAAAAATCCAGACAAGTTCTCTGAAAGTCGTAAATCCTTCCTCCTACACTGATTCTTTTGTGACATGTTAATCTCTCTGAAATCCCATTGGTACAGTTCATAACAGTATCACAGATATTATTAGCTGGGAAGCTCTAGTCTTAAGATTGGTGCCGGGTTCTCTCAAATCAATTTTATAAGGGTCTACATGCAAAATAAATAAATTAATGTAGCTCTCTGAGCAATTTTGTATTTTTCATTTATTTTTGACTGTTTCTGAAATAGGAGATGTGCTTCTTATATATTAATAAATGCCCTGTTGCCTGTGTTAAACTTATACTACAGTATTGCACCTACATAGCACCTACAGCCCATGTTGACTTTTACATACTTCTGGTCCCTTTGATGCTATGTACAAACACAGTTATACATATTTTTTAGGTTCTACCATTGCTTTTGTTGGAAATTATTAGCCCAACTGTTCATGTTAAATAGTGCATCAATACCTTTTACTAATGTATTCTAATTAGCACCAAGTCATTCAACCGGAGGCACAGGCTAATAATTGTACACTGTAGTTAGACATAAATTGGGAGGTGAGGCTAGAGAAGAGAAGGACAGGAGTCCTTTGCTACTTGAAGCTTCAAGATCTCAGTATGTATGATTATGATTGGACTAACAGAAGAAATAGATAGTAAAGGTTATAGAGGCAGTAATGAGTAAATTAAAAATGTAATGAGGCTTTTTATACTTGACTGGTTGAAAAAACTAAATATAAAATAAAAAATCAGGTCTAGAGTTTTTTATTTGAATACGTTTTACAATTTTTTTTGTAAAATTGCAAAATTCCAAAACAGGAACTCAAATATATTTGTTTGTGAAGATTCTCATTCATCCAGGTCATGGTATATCTGTAGAAATAAGTCAGAATAGTTCTGAATTGAGAAAGCCAGTTGGACAGCATGCTGATTTGACTTCTTTCTACAGATATATCAAATATATTTGCAATCTTGAATATTAACACATTTGCCCCAAGAGTCCACTGACATGTAATTAAACCCTAAAAATGGAACAGTCTTAGCCAGTGTGGAATTCATGTCTGACATTATTGTCCTCTATTCCTCCCTTTACTTTCTTTCTATTACAGGGACAAATACAGGAATATGATTACAAGGAAAAAGGGTGGTGCTTTAACACCCTCTATTGCTGCCAATGTACATTTCACTCAAAACACTGAGCTTTCTTAAGGCTCAATATAATCACAGACCCATCTGTCATTATACCAGTATCTTCAAAAGAAACAGTGTTGTTGTGCAGTACCTATCATTGTTTCTGTCTTTTCTGACAATACCTGTGCAATGGACAGAAGAGCCCACAGTGATTTAACACTCAGATAATGTTTGTTATGACAAAAATAATGCTACTCTAGATATTTTCATTTATGTTCATCAGATATTTGTTTGATCATTCAGGTTAAAGGGGTGGATCACCTTTAAGTTAACTTTTTAGCATGTTATAGAATTGCTAATTTTAAGCAAATTTTCAATTTGCCTTTCTTTTTTTTTCTATCTAAAAAACAAATGCCCAGTAAGGCTACAAATGTATTGTTATTGTTACTTTTTATTACTCATCTTTCTAATCAAGCCTCTTATATTCATATTCCAGTCTCTTAATCAAATAAGAGCATGGTCGCTAGGTTATAGGAATGCACCGAATCCAGGATTCATTTGGGATTCTGCCTTTTTCAGCAGGATTCGTATTCGCCCGAATCCTTCTGCCCAGCCGAACCGAATTCGGATTTGCATATGCAAATTAGAGGTGGGGAGGGAAATCACGTGACCTTTTGTCACAAAACAAGGAAATAAAAAATGTTTCCCCTTCCAACCCCTAATTTGCATATGCAAATTCATTTCTGTATTCGGCTGAATCTTTCGTGAAGGATTCAGGAGTTTGGCAGTATACAAAATAGTGGATTCGGTGCATCCCTATTAGGTTAATTTGGATCCTAGCAACCAGATTTCTGAAATTGCTAATTAGCGAGCTGCTGAATAAAAAGCTAAATAACATAAAAACTGATAGCAATTTGTCTCAGCATATCATCATGCTAAAAGTTAACTCAAAGGTAAACAACCCTTTAAATGAGTGATTTTACCTGATTTTAAGAATCAATTTCTGCTTTAATATTTTAGTTCTTTGTTTCGTGTTAAAGAGATGAATTTTGAATTCTAGTATCACAGAGAAATGTAACTATGAGAGTAAAATCGTTTCTATAACATTTATCTTGCTACATTTTATTCTAATATGTTTCAAATTTCTTGTGGTAACTGCATTTGTTACAATGTATATTACGCAAGGTTTTCTTCTCAGGAATTGACCGGATAGGATTAAAACTGGATTGGGAAATGTTGTTTAACTGCTGGGACATTCAATGCATTTATTACTTTAATCACAGAATGTTAAAATGAACTGGTATATTTGGACTTAGGTAAGTGTATTTATTACTACTGAATTTTGGATAATTGTTTTGAATTTTGCTATGTATGTGAATTATTTTGCCTTTGTCAATCATTCACTAATTTGCATGCTTGAAGAAGGGGAGTGCCTAAGAAATGTTGCATTTTACAAAATAAAACTATGCATGTTACCCTGAATACAGCTGCTCTATTCTTAGCACAGAATTCACATGGACAGAAAAAGAGATCCTTCCCTTTAAAGGAGAAGGAAAGCTCCAAGACAGTTTATTGGCAACAGATTAGCCACAATAGTGCAAGCTAAAATGTTATATTTATTCTGCAGAATGCTTTACCATACCTGAGTAAACAGCTGAAGACACTGTCTCTTTTTGTTTAGGATAGAAGCTGCCATATAAACTTGGTGTGACATCACTTGCCTGAGTCTCTCCCTGCTCACTTACAGCTCTGAGCTCAGATTACAGCAGGGAGGGGAGGAGGGAGGGAGGGAGGAGCAAACTGAGCATGCTCAAGCCCTGCCCTGGAGGTTTATGCTGAAAACAGCAAGTCTGATACAGAAGCCCATGTGTACACAATAGAAGGAAAGAAATATTGTGTTTCTTTTGACAGAGGACTCAGAGCAGCATTACTTTGAGGGTTTACTGGCGTATTTATATAGACCTTTCTAATAAAGCTTACTTAATTTTAGCCTTTCCTTCTCCTTTAAGTAAAACAGGGAGTGTTTGTCCACATATTGCAATATATTCAAACTGGCCAAAATACAAGTTGTATATAAGAAGAACCAATGTTCTATAAAATAGAGGTGACCTTATAACTATGCCGTAGGAATGTACTATAGCTGTCACGCCTTTAGAAGAAATAGTATACAGTATAATGTGATAAATTGTGGGACCTATTTTATCAGTTTCATTTAGTCTCTAGCAATGCCCTGTATTATTAGGAGAGTATCCCAGTAATGTATGGAAGCCTGATTATTTAGAGTTTGTGAAGAACTGGGAATTATTAGCTACCCAAGATAAGTTATTAGGAGTACATATTCTTAATAATGATAATGAACAGAGCAGAAAAGTCTCCACTCACCAGTGTAAATGGTGTAAATTTAATTCATGGGTTGTTTCCTTTGACAGTGAAATGACCAGATGACCCATAAGAAAATAATATATTATTGGGTAGTGGAATAAGTCTGTGCACATTATCTAGCATGACCGCAGTGGCAGCACATGTCAGTGAATGAGAGAAACGGAGAAAGTATTATTATTATTATTATTAAAAAGTATTTATATAATGGCAACATTCTGCATTACTATTCAGTTAAAAAATACAACTTTATTTACTGATTCCATTGGTGTAACTAGATGTTACTGGCTCCACAGCAAATTAATTTTAGGGCCCCCCACATATGCAGAGCTTGTCCTTTTTTTCACCAATATACAGTATGTTAAAATTGCTCATTAATTAGGGCCTCGTGGAGCCCTCTATACCCCCTGGGACCCCTGCAGGCGCAGGGATTGCTTCTCTCTCTATATAATGGATGGAGAAACTGTTAATGATATCTGCACAATAACTCACCAAAATGCACCAGGGCCCAATGGACATATTATCCCTTGTGGTCTGGTACTGTAAATACACTATATATTGCTCCATATCTGATGATATTCTTGTTGGCAGCTCACATAGAGTAACTATGATTGTACTTTTTTGGGGTACGCTTTCTTATTGTAACTATACAGTTATAAGACCATTTAGCTGTTATTTCATTTTTTGAACATGGGCTTAGACTACTGTACCTTGGCTGGAGCGATTCTTTTATCATCTTTCTATGTTCTTTCATTTTAATGTATTTAATTAAAGGTCTGTGAATGAATCTGCTCTTCTATGAATTTAACTTCTCTGCCTCCATTATGCGAGTCCCTTTTTTGCATTGCTGATATTCCCCATGTACCAATTAAGAAATAGAGTACCTCCATGATTGTCTGTGAAGGATGGAAATGGGTCCCTGAAATATGTATGCAGTACAAGATCAATGTAGTCAAGTCAACTTTTTCCATAGGTATTTCTTACCCCTCTTGCTTGAACAGACTATACCCTGGAGTCCCTTTTGTGTGCAATAGATATGAGGAACCAGTGGGCACTTTCTTGCATGTATTATTAACTTGCCCAGTTATTCAAAATTTTGCAATTTTGGCTACAATGCAAATGGAACTGCTACTATTGGGTATCAAAAGGCAAGTATTCTGTCTGCTTGTCCATGTAACACTCACACTAATTAATGTTGCTTATGCCTAACACAGGTCCTGTTTTATGCAAGAAACACTATACTCATAACATGGAAATCTGGTTGTGATACAATGCCTTTGCAAAACTGACATACATAGCAAGGGAATGTCCAGAGAAATTTGAAAACATTTGGGGAAATTGGACAGAATCTACAGCACGTACATCTGAAGTGGGAGACTTGGCATCCAGTGACCTTGGGGAGAGTATAAAACCCAGACAGGCCCTTACACAGTGATCCCCAACCAGTAGCTCGCGAGCAACATGTTGCTCTCCAACCCCTTGGATGTTGCTCTCTGTGTCCTCAGAGCAGATGCTTATTTTTGAATTCCAGGCTTGGAAGCAAGTTTTAATTGCATAAAAACTAAGTATAGTGCCAAGTAGAGCCTCCTGTAGGCTGCCAGTCCACATAGGGGCAACCAAATAGCCAATCACAGCCCTTATTTGGCACCCCAAGGGACTATTTTATGCTTGTGTTGCTCTCCAACTCTTTTTACATTTGAATGTGGCTCCCGGGTAAAAAAAGGTTGGGGGCCCCTGCCCTTACACATGGGCGTTGTTCCTGCATCCCTGTGCAGTTAATCTTTCATGCGTTCCACTGCTGGGGGTGCAGGAACAAACGCAGCCCATGCTTCCTGATCAAGCTGCACTCACTGAAGGGAATGTAAACGCTGAATACAGGTAGAAGTCATCAAGTTGCACTGCACCTTAATTCGGAGCTTACCTGTGTCAAAATGATATCCATAACATATTGGCACCCCAAATGAATTAGGCTTCCCTTGTCTTGTTTATTTTACATAATTAAGTTTGTGATCGTAGATAAAAGTGGTGGTGGGTTTGTTCCATTACAATAAGCAGCTGTGATCAAGTCTGGAGGGAGTTCATATGACACAAAATGGTTTAGACAAAAGGTTCAAAGTAAAATGGGTTAGTATCTAACATTTATTTTATACACCATGGACTGTTATTTAAATCCAATTTTGAAAGTATTAAAAGGGAATATGTGCTAAAACTGAAAGTACTGTTCCTTTTTTTTTTAGGAGTTTATTCTATTAGGGCTGAGGCACATGCTGCTATTTCAGGAGATTAGTCGCCCAGCAACAAATCGCTTCTTTTTCGGGCGTCTAATCTCCCCGAACTGCCTTCCCACCGACTAGAATGTAAATTGACGGCAGGATGGCGCTCTGATCGATTCGGCTTTCCGAAATTACACGAAGTTTCCTTGTGAGGCAACCTCAGGTGACTGTAAAATGAAGCGTTCTGATCGATTTCCATTGTAGCCGGTGGGAAGGCAGTTCGGGGAGATTAGTCGCCCAAAGAAGAATCGAGTTGTCGCTGGGCAATTAATCTCCCGAAATAGCATCCTTAAGGATTTACCTCTTGTTAGCCAATGCAAAGCAAATACTGCTGAATATTTAACTAAACTGAGTTTGTGACTAGCTGACCCTCAAACTTTCTAAATTGTAGCCATGTTTTAGGTTTTTTTATGAAAAAACATTGCAAGAATGTTGCTGTTATTTATTCAAACAAACCCCTGAGAGTTTTCTACAAATCATTTTGCAAAATGCTTTATAAAAAGCTTAGTCTTGGCTAAATGTTAGACAAATTTAATTTACAAGACACATTTTTATACCGGCAACATATTGAATCCACATCCTGCATGGCTAGCTAGCAATTTATTCACATGCATTCTGCATATAAATCAGTTTATTGTGCAGCATACATGTACATTTATTTCTAACTAGCCATGAAGGATGTGGATTCAATATATTGCCGGTATTAAAGGGTTGAGACAGCAACCCCACCTACAATGCATGCCAAGCAGAATGGGATAGATACATCCTACTGAGATCTAAGGGTCTATGGGAGAGCAACCCTTTACATTTTTGATTTGAGCAATAATTTAAAAAACAATGTCTTAATCTGTCCAAGACTTCAAGGGATGTAAATTAAAAAACAAGTGTATTTTTTGGGGCGGGGTGTGTGTGTGATCATTTATACACACCCTGTTTGTCATCTGAGGACAGTCCATGCTTTTAGTTTTAACATCTCACTTTTCAGTAAGCAGCCAACATATGCAGTATGGCTTGATTGAGGTTGGGTAGAGAGAGGGATGAAGCAATGTTGATGTTTATGCTTGTTTCTTTCTACTTAGCTAAGGTAATGGAGATTTGGGAATGCATAAGAGACTTACTGAGTAGTTTGGGTCTGTTAATCCTACTCTGCCAAAGAGGATGATCCCATGCTTTATTTTTATCTCATTATTCCTCATTAAAGGGTTTTATCCTTGGCTAATAGCATATCTTAAAGGCAGTCCAAATGTCTTTACATGACTGCTGCATGTCATTATTAAACCTTTCATAAACAAAATATTGTGTTGCGCATGGAATCCTTTTTGTATAGTATTGTATTTAGACTTGAGTTGAGCCAAGCTCCACTACTGCTCACTTTCATTGATTTGACTGAAAAATGCATGACAGTCACACCACCATTTTGATCCATGAATGCTCAATATAGCAGTGTTAGTATCTGTCATTCGTTTACCATTCCAGTAAAGTGTTATCAGTATTCATACTAATATACTAACAAAATTGTATAGCTGCACCTCCACCAAAAATTTGCACACTTAATTTGCAATGATAGTTACAACTTACATTTCATAAGCTGCAATAAAGCTTTTTAACAGAGCCATACACACACACACACAATGTATCATGCAGATGAGGAGCTTGTCCCAATTATTCTGACCACCTGTGCATCAATGTTCTGGATCGTAACAAAAGGAGGGCTGTCCCCCAATGCTGATTCACACATGGTCACAATAAACAGGGTATGCTCTCACCTGCATGATTACATGGGGGTTATTTATTAAGCTCCAAATACCCAAAATCCAAAAAATTCGGATTTTTTCGAACCTTTAATAAATCCTGAAAAATTCAGATTTTTTTTTTATGTCCGATGGTATGAAAACTCCGATTCGGAAACCCCGGCATCTAAAAGCTCTCGAGGTCCTGTATAAGTCACTGGGGAAGGTTCCAGTGTCTGCACTGATATCTGTACTGATATCTGATGATTCGGAGCAAAAAACTCTGAAAAAATCGTCGTTTTTGCGGAAAACTCTGAACAATTCAGAGTTTTCAGGGAAAGCTCCAGAGTTTTCGGAGTTTTGCCCAAACCTATTTTTTCAGGGTTTTTTTCTTCATAAATAAGGTCCATTAGGGAATTCGGAGTTGCTCGAAGTTGGGTATTAGAAACACTGAGATAAATTTCGGACCTTGATAAATAACCCCCTATGTGTGTCACGTCTTTAAAATGTTCTGTTTCATCCTTATATGCCCCATTGGCATTTTTGTATGTTAAACTTCTCGGGACTTTGGTTCCTAACTCATCTATGTCAAAGGGTTTCCAGCTGCCATGAACTGTGAATCTGAACTCATTTATAAAGACCCTACAGCTTTTGGCTTTTATAGTTTGGGTTTAAAGCTATAGGGCTGCATTTAGTTATTGGTGCATTTACATGGTTGTATAAACGCCGCTGCTGACTGTATTGTAAAGCTGAGTACTGGTAAAATAGGCAGGATAAGATGCTGTATAATAGCTAGCCGGATCACCCCATTCACATTAAAGTGCATGTTGTATACGCACTCTTATATATATCAGCCATGCAGAAAGTTGTTTGTATTATAGTAAATGCCAGAAACAATGCAGCGTAGGGCTTGCCTCCTTCGTGTCTCATTTTGATCATTAAAACACCCACTAACGTTGTGAAACTTAAAGGGCAATTCAATGGCAAAATAAAAAATTGCCTAATAAAAGAAAACATAATTCTTAGCAACTTTCCAATACACCTTTATTAACAAATTATCAGTGTTTTCAAAGTTACAGTAGAACCAATATTTTAAATTTTTCAGGGGACCAGGAAAAAATTATGTAAAATCTGGGAAAATATAAACAGATAGTTTATATCATATTAAGTGACATATTAAAGAATATTAACAAACTGGTATATATATTTAAGTAAACATTGCCCTTTTACATATCTTGCCTTGAACCACCATTTCGTTATGGTCTGTGTGCTGCCTCAGAGATCACCTGACCAGAAATACTGCAGCTCTAACTGTAACAGGAAGAAGTGTGGAAGCAAAAGACACAACTCTGTCTGTTAATTGGCTCATGTGACCTAATATGTTTGTGTGCACCGTGAATCATATGATCCCGGGGGGGGGCTTGGGGGGGGCTTATTTTTTATATGTGGCAATTTTCTATTTAAGATTACCCAATGGCACATACTAATAAAAAAGTATATTATTATGAAAATGGTTTGTTTACATGAAGCAGGGTTTTACATATGAACTGTTTTATGCAATATCTTTTTATAGAGATCTACATTAGGGGGGGTTTAGTTTTCCTTTTAAGCAGCTTTTAGTATAAGTACTGAAAGGATATAAGCACATGAGTCAGTTTTATTTTGAAAAACAATATTTACTGCTTTAATGATAAGGGTTAAGCATTGCAGCTTTAATTTTACATTATGGGGGGGGGGGGGCAATCACCTCTCTGCTAGTCAAATGCACAACCTAAGCAATAAATGATTGGTGCAGGACTGTATGAGCTGCAGACTAATTGGAATTGACTATTTAAAGGCAGAACAGTGACAAACATATTTCTGGTTAGTATATTAAACCCCTTTAAACTAATAATAACATTCACAGAGGACAAACAACCATTTTTGGGAACATCAGGACAACATTTTTATGTAAAATCTGGGAAATGCACCCATTGATTTAAAGGGATACTGTCATGGGAAATTTTTTTTTTTCAAAATGAATCAGTTAATAGTGCTGCTCCAGCAGAATTCTGCACTGAAATCCATTTCTCAAAAGAGCAAACAGATTTTTTTATATTCAATTTTGAAATCTGACATGGGGCTAGACATATTGTCAATTTCCCAGCTGCCCCAAGTCATGTGACTTGTGCTCTGAAAAACTTCAATCACTCTTTACTGCTGTACTGCAAGTTGGAGTGACATCACCCCCTCCCTTTCCCCCCCAGCAGCCAAACAAAAGAACAATGGGGAAGGTAACCAGATAACAGCTCCCTAACACAAGATAACAGCTGCCTAGTAGATCTAAGAACAACACTCAATAGTAAAAACCCATGTCCCACTGAGACACAACTATTACCTTACCCTTGGGATGACTTTGACGTAGTTGACCAGCTTAAATATATTGCAATATATGGACAAACAATCCCTGTGTTGTTTAAAGGGTAAGGCATTTTTCAGTAGCAGTATGTACTAAATGTCTCTGTCTTAAATATATTGATAATGGGTTGAGTGCAGAGGAATCTTGTATTTGTCTATATGTATTTTGTGGTCACACCCTCATTGCACCCCCGCCTAATGGTTTTAGAAATCAATGGCGAACCGGAAGCTAGTTCTTGCTGCTGTACTGAGGATTTTAAAGACCTCTGCAGGATTTACTTCTGTGTTGGAACTTCAAGGGTCTACTGAACAGTTTGATGTCCTATATGCATACTTATGCAAAAGTATGTGGCATGTACAGACCCTCTAATAGTACAAAGGCATAATTGCCCCTAAGAGTATGTTGATATGTATGTAATACAATCACAAACACCAAATACAATTAGGCACATCAATGAAATACAAAATAACTGATCCAACAGTGTGGTTAGCAGTCACAATTCCTGATCCAAATAAAACAATTTGTAGCAAGAGGCAAAATGAGAAAATGAAGAATAAAAAAAAAGTGTTTGTGTATGCCTGTGTGTACAGTTCTAAAAAGTGTGTGAATGTGTATTTGTGTATTTGTAACACTACCTTTGGTAAAATGTGTCTGTGGCCACTTACTGGTTTTCTAAACAGGAGGGTCCTTGGCAGCGTTGGAAGGTTTGATGATTCATAGCAGCAAGTGTGTGGGCTTCACAGGGGGGCTGGAAAGGGCATCCCTAACAACAGACCTGTGGATTTAGTGTCTGCTGTTAGAAGCTGGGTCCTAAGATGATTGCACCGCAGTAACAATGTAGCAGCCCCCTTGGTGTGTTATAGAGCCTAATGCACAAAATATTCTGTTGTTATTAATCTATTGAAGAGATAGGCTATGGGCACAAAGGCTGTTGTCAGTGGCTGTTGTCAGCCTGTGTAAATTTGCAGGCTGAGAGAAGCAGATTGATTTGAATCTGATCAGCCTGTGTGCGGTCACACACAGGCCGTGGTCCACACAAATACGCAGGCTGAAAGCAGCCACTCACAACAGCCTGTTTGTCCATAGACTTAATGCAGAGGATCTGTTGTCTTTGTGTGGCACAAAGAATCCCAAGTGCGATACTTTGGTTAAAGGGCCACTATACCATCAATTTATTTTCCCCATTTACTTATTTACTGTTGTGAAGGGATTTCTCTTCATCATGGAAATGATTGTGCGATTATCCACCACTGTTGTCTTCCATGGACGTCCAGGTCTTTTTGCTTTGCTGAGTTCACTAGTACTTTCTTTCTTTCTCAGGATGTACCAAACTGTAGATTTTGCCACTCCTAATATTGTAGCAATTTCTCGGATGGGTTTTTTCTGATTTTGCAGCTAAAGGATGGCTTGTTTCATCTGCATGGAGAGCTCCTTTGACTGTATGTTGTTAGTTTACAGCAAAATCTTCCACCTATAAGCACCCCCCCCCTTAAATCAACTCCAGGGCTTTTATCTGCATCATTTATGATAAAATAAAGGAATAGCCTACACCTGCCCATGAAATAGCCTTTGAGTCAATGGTCCAATTACTTTTGAGCCCCTGAAATAAAGTGATTGTGATAAAAAAGCGGCTTTAGTTCCTCATATTTCTATGCAATCTTTTTGTTCAACCCACTGAATTAAAGCTGAAAGTCTGCAGTTCAACTGCATCTGAGTTGTTTCATTTAAAATTCATTGTGGTAATGTACAGAACCAAAATTAGAAAAAATTTGTCTCTGTCCAAATATTTATGGGCCTAACTGTATATGCAAATGATTCAAGTTATTTACAAGGACTATGAAAAAAGCTGCAGTGGGTCTCTGAATGGTCAGAGTCACCATTACGAAAGAACATCTGAACCACAAAGCAACACAATTTCTTAAAAAAAATATTACCAAATAACAATTGTCAACAAAACAATACAACGTATAACATAAATGGTAGATGTTTTGGCTGTAACTATTGGAAATGTTTCAGATAACTTGTAGGAAATAATTGAAAAACGAGTTAAATCATGTACATGCGAGTGAGGGTCTGAGTCTAAAGGGTTTTCAAGATAATTTGAGCATCAGGATAAGTCGATTGTCATAGCCAGCATGCACTTCTGCATCTACTGTAAAAGTCATTACTCTGATGTATCACAGGGCTGTTATCATCAACGCCAAAGTGGATTATACTGCTTTAAACAAATTCGAAAAGCAATCAACTTTCTATTCTTTTCAATGTGTATAAAGAAAACATTTACTTTTTGAATATATATATATACACCAATAGTTTCCAAGCCAGCACTCCCTTTTGGTGAAAACATGTAATTTTTATTGTGACATGGTATCTTATTCCAACGTTTCGATCCCTATTGGGATCTTTATCAAGGAAGATCCACAGTGTTAAAAAACAAAATCTTAAATACCCTAGTGCTTCACAGCAAGCCAATCCGTGCTCCGGTGTTTCTTAATTGGTTAATTAGTTAAAACTTGAATTGGTAACAACATTTAAAAAACTTTATATATGTGCAAAAAATCTTTTTTTAAAAAGCATATCCACATCATGTGTCATTCAACTTAGGTTTTGTGCTCTATAAATATATGAATATATAAATATATAAATATATAAATACGTAACAATGCATAATAAAATCCTAGTGTTTAAATCTTTAAATCTTCAGCAGGATGTGATTTTTAACTTGTCATCATATCGTCTCAGTGAAGCAGCAGAGGAATCGTTGCTCACCAAAGGGCTAGGTTTTGTGCCATCGGCGGTGAGTAGCTCTAAGTTTACACATATTATCGATAATTTTAAGTTGACCAGGCAAATTAAATTGCGCGAGCATTTTGGTAAAGGAACTGAGGACATAGAACTGGGGGTGAGTACAAGTGAAGGAACAAGGGGTACCACATGAGGAAGGAGTGGTGTGGGGGGCCCCTATAAAGTTGATATGGACAAACAGTTCAAAAAGAAGAGTGAATTTGACCCCACCAGTAATAATGCCTCTATTAAAACCTTTCATCGACTCCTTAACAATGACATGACGAGGCTATATTCGGATAAAAGTAAAAGGCGAGGCAATTTGTCTCCAGTGGAAAAACAGGCTATGAAGTCTCTGCAGGGTAACAAAGAGATCATCATCCGGAATGCGGATAAGGGAGGTGGAATAGTGATAATGGACTATGTATATTATCGTAACGAATTGTTGTCACAGTTATCGGATACCATTAATTATGGAAAGTTGTTGTTTAATCCCACAGATAAGTTTAAGAGAGAATTGAGTAACATATTACGGATGGCGACAGTGCAAGGGTGGATAACCAACAATATGTATGAATATTTGGTGCCGGAGTACCCCGTTATACCCGTGATCTATACATTGCCCAAAGTGCATTAAGATAATGTAAATCCACCAGGTCGACCGATTATTGTATCTAGGAGTTCCCTAAATGAGAACATTGCACATTTTGTCGATTATCTCTTACAGCCTTGTGTTACAAAAATTGGGAGCTATTTACGTGACACAAATGATTTCCTGAAGATGATACAGAGTGTAGACATGAGTCTTGATGATGTGGTTTTCGTGACATTAGAGTACAGAGTTTATATACATGCATACTGCATCAAGAGGGTTTGAATGCTGTGAGAAATTTGATAACTGAAAATGCAGATTATGTTGGTCCCCCAATTGAATTTGCATTGTCGTTACTAGAATTCATCTTATATAAGAATTATTTTAAATTCGAAAATATATTACCTCTAACGTACAGGGACTGCCATGGGCTCACGTGTTGCCCCCGCATGTGTCAACGCCTATATATGGGAGTATGAAACCCAACATATTTTTACGAATGATATTTTTCGGAGATATGGCGCCTTTTATAGGCGCTATATCGGCGATATTTTCTTTATATGGTTGGGGCCCGTTTGTGAGCTGGTGGAGTTTATTGATAACTTGAATCGATTGGAAAGTCCAATTAAATTTAAGATGAATTATAGTGAAGACAAAGAAAACTTCTTGGATGTGACGGTGTATAAGAATGAGGGAAAATGACAAACCTGTATATACACGAAACCTACGGACAGGAACACCATATTGCATTATAACAGCCATCACCCCAGGCACCTTCTAAGCTCAATGCCCAAATCACAAATGTTGCGGGTAGCCAGAATTGATAGCGAGATCTCCAAGAGGAGACAGGATCTACAAATTATGGGTGAAAAATTCATTTCACGTGGCTACATGAGGCAATTGGTCGATTCAATATTGAAATGGGCGGAGAGCTTAGATCGAGGGCAATTGCTAAAGGAGAGTCAGAGCAGGAGCCAACATAAAGATGAGATCTATTATGTAAGCCAATTTGGCGCAAAGAGCAGAGAGGTAAAAATATAATACTCAAATATTGGGATGTTGTACGCACTGACGAGCAATTAAAGGGGAAGTTATGTAAGAAGCCCAAATTTAGCTATTCGCGTGCCATGAATTTAAACTTAGTCCATCTGATCCGAGGGACAAATATAACAAAAAAAGTAATGGATCAATGACCCCAGTACAGCCGGGTGTGTTTAAATGCAAAGGATGTGTGATGTGTGGGACGCTGATCTTGGGTACATACTTCACACACCCATACACAGGCAAGAGGTATAACGTTAGACAGCGGATGAACTGTGAAACCACAATGGTGGTGTACATTATAAAATGCCCCTGTGGGTTACTTTATTGTGGGAAAACGGTAAGGCAACTAAAGGAGAGGATTGGCATGCATCGATCAAGCATTAGGGCAGCATTGAATCCCGAAAGGATGGTAAGAGAGGGAAAGCAAGATATTGCCCAACAGCCGGTCGCGAAGCATTGGGCTGAGGCCAGACATGATGCCTCCTCTTTTAGGTGTATGCCAATTGAACAGGTTAAAGCACATCCCAGGGGTGGGGACATTGAAAAAAATGCTGTTAAAGAGAGAAGCATTTTGGATTTATGAGTTAAATTGCATGATCCCTAATGGCATGAATGGGCAAGTTAATTTGAGTTGTTTTTTTGACATAATTTAATTGAAATTTCTCTCAGTTGGCTGCTACACTGCAAACAGAAACTTTTCAGTGGATACAAAAATGACGCCTATAGTACTTATGTGGTTGTTACAGTAATGTTTTTAATAGTTACAAATTTATTTCTTTGTTTCCTTTTAGGATTTATATCTAATGGACACTATGGACACTGTAACTTGAACTCATTTAGAATGCACTGGTGACACCTTGTGGAGACATTAAGGTTTTACAATTTTATGTTTTTTTAATGTGGTGATAAATAATTCACACTGACATAAAAAGATTTAAACACTAGGATTTTATTATGCATTGTTACGTATTTATATATTTATATATTCATATATTTATAGAGCACAAAACCTAAGTTGAATGACACATGATGTGGATATGCTTTTTAAAAAAAGATTTTTTGCACATATATAAAGTTTTTTAAATGTTGTCACCAATTCAAGTTTTAACTAATTAATCAATTAAGAGACACCGGAGCACGGATTGGCTTGCTGTGAAGCACTAGGGTATTTAAGATTTTGTTTTTTAACACTGTGGATCTTCCTTGATAAAGATCCCAATAGGGATCGAAACGTTGGAATAAGATACCATGTCACAATAAAAATTACATGTTTTCACCAAAAGGGAGTGCTGGTTTGGAAACTATTGGTGTATGCTAAAATTACCGTGCACCCCTCCTTATCCTTATTGCATTGGAGTGCAGATACTCATTGGAGAATTATATATATATATATATATATATATATATATATACACACACACACACAGGTATGGGACCTGTTATCCAGAATGCTCAGGACCTGATGTTTTCCGGATAACAGATCTTTCCGTAATTTGGGTCTTCATCCCTTAAGTCTACTAGAAATTCATTTAAACATTAAATAAACCCAATAGGCTGGTTTTGCTTCCAATAAGGATTAATTATATCTTAGTTGGGATCAAGTACAAGGTACTGTTTTATTATTACAGAGAAAAAGGAAATCATTTTTAAAAATTCATATTATTTGGATAAAATGGAGTCTATGGGAGACATTCTGTAATTCGGAGCTTTCTGGATATCGGGTTTCCGGATAAGGTATCCTGTGTGTGTGTGTATGTATGTATGTATGTATGTATGTGTGTATGTGTGTATGTATGTATGTATGTATGTATGTATGTATATATATATATATATACACACACACACACACACACACATTATCCAAATGATTATTTCCTTTTTAATTGATTTCCCTTTTCTTTGTAATAATAAAACAGTAGCTTGTACTTGATCCAAACTAAGATATAATTAATCCTTATTGGAAGCAAATTGGGTTTATTCATGTTTATATGATTTTCTAGTATGAAGGTCCAAATTACAGACAAATCAGTTATCCAGAAACGGATCCTCAAAGCAACTCTCAAAAGAACTGAAAAAAAAAAAAGATTGTTCAGTATTATGGTCTCAGAGGTTTAAACTGTCAGTTTCAGCTGTAAGGAATGTAATCAGGAAATGGAAGGCCACAGGCACCGTTGCTGTAAAACCCAGGTCTGGCAGGCCAAGAAAAATACAGGAGCGGCATATGCGGAGGATTGTGAGAATGGTTACAGACAACCCAAAGATCACCTCCAAAGACCTGCAAGAACATCTTGCTGTAGATGATGTATCTGTACATTGTTCTACAATTCAGCGCAATTGGTACAAAGAACATCTGTATGGCAGAGTGATGAGAAAGAAGCCCTTTCTGTACTCGCCAAAAACAGAGTCGTTTGTTGTATGCAAAAGCTCATTTAGACAAACCACAGTCATTTTGGAACAAAGGGCTTTGGACAGATAAGACAAAAATGTAGTTGTTTGGTCATAACAAAAAGCACTTTGCATGGCGGAAGAAGAACACCTGCTACCTACTGTCAAATTTGGTGGAGGTTCCATCATGCTGTGGGACTGACTAGTTCAGGGACTGGGGCCCTTGTTAAAGTCGAGGGTTGGATGAATTCAACCCAATATCAACAAACTCTTCAGGATAATGTTCAAGCACCAGTCACAAAGTTGAAGTTACACAGGGGTTGGATATTCCAACAAGACAATGACCCTAAACACACTTTGAAATCTACAAAGACATTTATGCAGAGGGAGAAGTACAATATTCTGGAATGGCCGTCACTGTCCCCGACTTGAATATCATCGAAAATTTATGGGATGATTTGAAGCAGGCTGTCCATGCTCAGCAGCCATCAAATTTAACTGAACTGGAGACATTTTGTATGGAAGAATGGTCAAAAATACCGTCATCCAGAATCCAGACTCATTAAAGACTACAGGAGGCGTCTAGAGGCTGTTACATTTGCAAAACGAGGCTCAACTAAGTATTGATGTAATATCTCTGTTGGGTGCCCACATTTATGCACCTGTCTAATTTTGTTATGATGCCTATTGCATATTTTCTGTTAATCCAATAACCTTTATGTCACTGCTGAAATACTACTGTTTCCATAAAGCATTTTATATATTACTTATTTGAATCTGAAATACAAAAATAAGAATCAGAAACCAACTTGTGAAGCCTTGTGGTTTTTGGTATTACTATTGTCATTTTAATTACAAATTTGATTAAGTGGACTATATTATGTGTGAATGTGATAGGGACTGGATGTGAATGATGCATAAGCTCAGTTATGTGCTGGGTTATAGAGATTGTTGTAGGGCAGGACTAGCTTAGAGCTAACTCCACTTCTGTGAATTCCCTATTTGCTTGGATTTATGGTTGTACCACACAGCAAATGTATTACACAGCATAGATTTTCTTTGTGTATAAATGGTTATTCTAGTCAGTCATTGAAAATTACAACAGTGCCGCCTTCTGGTCAGTTTTCAACCATGAAGTAGTCAAGGAGGAGAAAGAGAGGACTGCTCTGATATTCTTCTGGTTAGGAAAACTGTTACAAACCTCAGATAACATTTTCTGAGCAGCGCTTTCTCCTAATGTCCTTGACTACTTTATGATTGAAAACGGACCAGCAGGTGGCGATGTTGCAACAAGATTAATTCACATTAACAGTACAGGTATGGGACCTGTTATCCAGAACAGCACAGAGTTCTCGATCCCCTAAGAAGCAGAAAAGCCAAGTTCTATTTCGTGAATAGATGCACTTCTGGGGAGAGGAGGCAAACCAATGAATACAGATTACCTGAACCCAATCACGAATGAGACTGAAATGTGCATTAACACTTTACCTGCTTCACAAAATCATAGCATTGATATCCGCATAGATCTTGGTTGTCTGTAGAGAAATCGTTCATACCTTTTTTTGTATGTTTATACTTATAGGGGTACGTTAAGCGCAGGGACGGTCTATATTGGGAGGAGAACGGAGATTTCAGTCAATGTACTTCTGAACTGTATTTTGGCTCATTGCTTTCTTTAGACGACTGTACTCGAGGATGAGAGCGTTACAGATGCCAAATACTACACCTCAGCCCATCAATATGCATTAGATGCAAGTGAATCATTTTGCCACATCCACAATGTGCCCAACTTCTATTATAAGTCTTTTGTCCAGCATCCATTTAGACCAGTGATCCCCAACCAGTAGCTCGTGAGTAACATGTTGCTCTCCAACCCCTTGGATGTTGCTCCCAGTGGCAACTAAGCAGGTGATTATTTTTACATTACAGGCTTGGATAAAACTTTTGGTTGCATTAAAACCAGTTGTACTGCCAAATAGAACCTCTTATAGTCTGCCAGTCCATATAGGGGCTACCAAATGGCCAATCACAGCCCTTCGTTGGCATCCTCAGGAACTATTTTCATGCTTATGTTGCCCCCAAACCCTTCTTACATTTAAATGTTGCTCATGGGTGAAAAAGGTAGGGGATCCCTGATTGAGCATTTTCAAATACACAAACACGGGATATATATTTTTTTTAAACTGAAATTTTTATTGAGCATATATCATAGGTAACTGGGATATTTTAACGATCTGTGTAGTCTCATTTCTGAAAATGGGCTTCATATGTCATAGTTACTGTTGCAAAACAAAAACAAATGTCCAGAGACGAAGTAAAACTCGGGACTAGCAAACCAATCACAGGCTATCTGCAGCAGTTTGGGTAAACATCAAAACTTTATTAATCTCTATACAAGATCCAAACTGACCACTTTCAATGAGGGAGATTTGTGGCGAGGCTCATACATAAAAGATTAAGATACCCTTGAAATGTTTTAGAATAACGAGAAAAAAACAGCAATGTGTGTTTCCAGTACAGGCATCAGCAAATCTTTGTAGACATGAGATATATTACATTTAGGCTCAGCTTTGGCGTGTCCAAGCAGAAAACAAGCAGAAATAAGTACACACATGTACCAAAGAACTAACTAACTGTGTGGCTTACTGTATAAATGGACTAGTTAGCGCTTAATAGAACAGCAGCTATTGTCACCTAACAGCCAGCACACTGAGGAGCAATTTTCCAAAGCTACTGATTATTGTCGTTGATCACATCAACTCTGAAAATAACAAGAAGCAGTCCTACAAGATGGACTCTGCCTGGAGAGAGATACTACAGTGAGTACTTCAGACAGTGAAGGCATCATGATAACGATGGAGGAAAAGTAGAAGTAAAAGGAATAAACCATCTTCAACTAAGAGAAATAAACACCGGTCTAAGGGCACAGTACCACTAGTTAATTTGGTGTTTCGTTGCACAGCTTGGTCAATATTCAGTTCATTAGAGAAGAAATTTGATTGGTTTCTGCTCCGGGAGAATGTATCTGATTATGTACAAATAGTACATTTATCAAAATCATTGTTTACTACACTTCTTCATACATTTTAAAGGTCATGGAGTGAGAGAATGAAGAGACATTATTGCAATCAATCATATAACCCATTGTTTGTTGGTTTAAGCCACAACTTTGTGCAGCCAAGCCATGTGCCTGCAAACAGGCTTACCCAGCATCAGGCTGTAGGCATAACCAAGGTCAACCAAAAGTTGAAGATTTAATAAATAGGTTTAATCAAGCTTGTTCATCACAATTACAAATAACATGGTCTGGATGCTAATAGTAACAGTGATCTCAACCCTTGAAGTCTTTCACGCACCCCATGGAAAGGTTTGTGTAGTGCAAATACATGCCATGTGCTCAGTAAACATTGCCGAGCTGGATTTCCTGCATTATTAGGGTCAGGGAGAACGTGAGCAAATTCTAAGTACATCAGTGGCTTCTTCAATGCTTAGTAGGTTTGGATTGCACCAGACTGGGAATGTTGGTAGTTGACTGTCGGTGGTTACGCCTGCTGGCCTCAGTACAGACGCTTCTCGTAACTGCAGGGGGAAAAAAAAAAAAAAAGATTTTGGACATTTATATGCTTTTTACCAAAAAAAGGGTGAAGAAAAATAGACCTTATTTAGATAAAGAGTAAATTAAACAGTTAACATGAAATAAATTTAGTTTGGTTCTTTAAATGTATATTGTTTCTCCAACAATAGCAACCGGGGCAGCATTAAATGGAGCAATAGAATATATTAAAGAACTGGCATATAAGGAGGCCTGCTGGATTAGAATTTTAAAAACATATAGTCCTCAATTAGGATAGAAATTAGAATGTAAGCTCTTTAGGTAAGAGAGTACCCAAGTAGTAATGGTACCTTTTTATTGATAGTCTGTATTTGAATATACAAATTAATCCTTGAGCAAAAAGGTTTTTTTTTTGATATCCGTTTCTTTTGTAATGTGTTGTTAGATTGTAACATATTGCTACCATATAATAATAATACAAAGGTGATTGTTCTAGGCAATGATAAAACTAAAAATTCTGCTTTCCTATCTGTGCTAATCTGCAATAAAGCCTTTTTATTCTCATTTTGAATCAGTTCAAGTGTTACTTCTCAAACAATCAATTCGATTCTGTCAATAAGAGAAAACACTTATGATGAAAGGAAAAAATGAATAGATCAGCTGTTTATCTGTACAGTAACTCAAGTGTGGGGAGTGCTCGCAGTGGAACAACTCTAGTGAATATTCTAACCACGCCGCGCACACACTGATGTGTTTATAGTACAATGTATCAGTATGGTAAAGGAAAGCGACTCCAACACAATAATCCCCTCCTGACACAACTTGCACACTTGAATGAAAAAAAACTTTTTATTTTTTATGTTCCTGATTTTCATGATTTTACAGATTGTACAGTGTGATTGTGGAAAATAATAAACTGCTTGAAACTATGAAATACACCAGAGGAATAAAAACGGGTTGAGCCATCATTCACTTTCAGTTCACTTTCTGGTAACATTTTATCATGTTTGGAGTTGTTAAGGGGTGTCTTACTTTTCACTGCTGGTTCTTACTCCTAGATAATAACTGAATCTCCAAGACTACTACTCCCACAATCCTTTGCATTTACTCTGTGACTAACACTTGTAAAGAAAGAAAAGAAACAAGCATGCAGCAAGGCATTGTAGGAGATGGAGTCTTGGCTGGAGGAGGTGAGCAGTAATGAAAATAGCAAAACACAGACAGATACTGCCTTCTTGGCAGTTACATTTATCTTTAAAATTGTTGAAAATGTTAAAATATATATTGTAAAGTTGCTTAGAATTAGGGGAAATAACACTGGGTTGACATTTACTTGTTTGTACTACCCACTCAGGCTACTCTGACCATGGAAAATGGGAAATTCTGGAATTTTATTTTACCTCCCCCCTCATGTGATACTGTAGGTGGAGCAAACACCCCATGTTTGCAAGCTGAAATGTACAGAATTTACCATTTTTTTTTAATCACCGTCATCCAGTGCTATAACAATGAAAAAGGTATAGATTTGCTTCAATCAAATCAACAGATTCAAACCGAATCCTGCACATAAAATAACATTAAATCAATATTTAGGCTAGTAGATATACCTGCCTCTGAATGAGCCTTATTACACACACATTAAAGGGCACCTAGCACAGCCAAAATCAAACACAAATTAACAATCTGACCAGTACAACCTAAACACGTTTAATCAAACTACATATATAGTTTTTTGAAAAAAAAAAAAACCTGCAGTCAAATGGCTTCTTTCACTGAGGGAGTCCACACAGTGACTATAACAGTGACCATAACATGCAAATTTTAGGAGCATGCTCACATTGTAGCATTGCCTTGAGTATTCTACCCAGAATGCCTTGTTTTAGTAAACTCCTCCACTAGAAGTATCACAAGATTTCCCTATCTTGTCCCCTGCTGGTGATGTTATTATGCCAGTGAAATCCAAGATGCCTGCCCCAGCTAGAACTGCAGTGGAGATAGGCGAGATCTTGTAGGAGGTATAGTGAGCTGATGATTTATACGACTGTAACAAAGTTTTATTTGACGTGTGTTGGGCAGGCTACCCACAGCATAAAGATATATCAGTTGGTTCAGCTATTGGGTATCCATTTGGAACATAAGATCCTATTCATTTCCTGCCCAACTGAACGAAAGAGAAGATGGTTATACCATGTACAGTACACTCACTCAGAGTATTTGTTGGTTTAGCCCACAGGCCTATTGGTCAAATACCGAGGAGTATCGCAAGTGCAAAGGTTTAAAGCTTACGGCACTTGGAATGTATGAGTCTTCTAGCATTTACCAACTTCATCTGATTATAAATACATCACTCTTTCAATCCTTTCACTTTGCTGTGTGCAGAATAATGTCAGGGCCCTGTCTCTTTGGAAGGATGATACAGACTTTTATCAATCGTATGTTCTGAGATGAGTCTATCTACTCAAAAACAACCAAACACACTAGAATTCCAAATTACAGGCTACATCTCTACCACAGTGCCCACAACCCACTGCCAGTAAAACAGAATGCCACAGAGATACTACTTTTACTATTATGTGGAATGGTATAACCTGTTCTTCTGCACCATTATTTCCTTCATCAGAGCCATTCGCAGAACAAAACACAGATAAAAACACTACAGGTTACTTACATGGCAGAAATGTATAGCTAGGATGAATGCATGGGCAAAAGAAAAAGAAAAGAAGAACCTAAGTTTAGATAAATATATATAATTTAGGCCTTGCTTATAATACAGACTTGTATGTTGTGAATTATATAAAAAGAAAAAATACCCCACATACAATGTCATATTTACGGTTATTTGCAGCTGCATTACCCTGGCACACCTCATACTTCCTTTTACAAAAGTTTGGCCAACTGCAGCAGATGAAGCAGCTCAGATGAGGGGGGGGGGGGGTTTTCAAGAAAACTTCGAGAAAATCCACTTGCAAGAGAAGCAAGTTCACCTTTAAATGTGGACAACAATGGTCTATTTTTTATATTTTGGGTAGTTTACCACAACTATAAGACACATATACAGTGGTGTGAAAAACTATTTGCCCCCTTCCTGATTTCTTATTCTTTTGCATGTTTGTCACACTTAAATGTTTCTGCTCATCAAAAACCGTTAACTATTAGTCAAAGATAACATAATTGAACACAAAATGCAGTTTTTAAATGAAGGTTTATGTTATTAAGGGAGAAAAAAAACTACAAATCTACATGGGCCTGTGTGAAAAAGTGATTGCCCCCCTTGTTAAAAAATAACTTAACTGTGGTTTATCACACCTGAGTTAAATTTCAAAGGTTATAAAGCCATTTCTAAAGCTTTGGGACTCCAGCGAACCACAGTGAGAGCCATTATCCACAAATGGCAAAAACATGGAACAGTGGTGAACCTTCCCAGGAGTGGCCGGCCGACCAAAATTACCCCAAGAGCGCAGAGACAACTCATCCGAGAGGCCACAAAAGACCCCAGGACAACATCTAAAGAACTGCAGGCCTCACTTGCCTCAATTAAGGTCAGTGTTCACGACTCCACCATAAGAAAGAGACTGGGCAAAAACGGCCTGCATGGCAGATTTCCAAGGCGCAAACCACTTTTAAGCAAAAAGAACATTAAGGCTCGTCTCAATTTTGCTAATACACATCTCAATGATTGCCAAGACTTTTGGGAAAATACCTTGTGGACCGACGAGACAAAAGTTGAACTTTTTGGAAGGTGCGCGTCCCGTTACATCTGGCGTAAAAGTAACACAGCATTTCAGAAAAAGAACATCATACCAACAGTAAAATATGGTGGTGGTAGTGTGATGGTCTGGGGTTGTTTTGCTGCTTCAGGACCTGGAAGACTTGCTGTGATAGATGGAACCATGAATTCTACTGTCTACCAAAAAATCCTGAAGGAGAATGTCCGGCCATCTGTTGGTCAACTCAAGCTGAAGCGATCTTGGGTGCTGCAGCCGGACAATGACCCAAAACACACCAGCAAATCCACCTCTGAATGGCTGAAGAAAAACAAAATGAAGACTTTGGAGTGGCCTAGTCAAAGTCCTGACCTGAATCCTATTGAGATGTTGTGGCATGACCTTAAAAAGGCGGTTCATGCTAGAAAACCCTCAAATAAAGCTGAATTACAACAATTCTGCAAAGATGAGTGGGCCAAAATTCCTCCAGAGCGCTGTAAAAGACTCGTTGCAAGTTATCGCAAACGCTTGATTGCAGTTATTGCTGCTAAGGGTGGCCCAACCAATTATTAGGTTCAGGGGGCAATTACTTTTTCACACAGGTTTGGATTTCTTTTCTCCCTAAATAATAAAAACCCTCATTTAAAAACTGCATTTTGTGTTTACTTGTGTTATCTTTGACTAATAGTTAAATGTGTTTGATGATCAGAAACATTTTGTGTGACAAACATGCAAAAGAATAAGAAATCAGGAAGGGGGCAAATAGTTTTTCACACCACTGTATATTTTGGGTAGTTTACCACAACTATAAGTAAATATACAGTAAAACAAATGTTACTACCACAAATATTATGGTCACAGGAAACTCTCACTAACTAACCAACTAACAAACAGTATGGAGGTTTTAGATAATTAGAGTTAATGTCAGATTAATGTCATTAAACTGAAGACGGTGAGAGCACAGATTTCATACTAATTAAAGAGCTCAACACAACTCTCTAAGTGATTCAGTAGTTACTTACCTGCAAGTCATGAGGAATGTGGGTTAAGCAGGCATACATATTATGTAAGGGATCTATGATCTGAAAAACCTGTGATCCAGAAATGCTATTTCTTATAGTTTCCGTTTTAGACCATTTCTCTTTTTCTTTATCAGATTTGCTTTTTCCCCTGGTATACTAAAACAGTACCTGGCAATTGATGGTAAATAAGCTGCAAAAACAGGTAACTGTGTCAAAATAATCCTATTGGCTTGTTTAATGTATCGATGATTTATTGGAAATGCCCCAATTTACCCCAACAGTTCCACAATTTTGCAGAAAAGAGTCTATGTTTCCAGACCAGAGCAATAGGCCTGTTTGAGCTTTCTGCCTGAAGTCCTGACCCCCCCATTAGTGATTAAAGTGTGAGGATGGGTCGAAAATGAGGGTTCAAGGGAAACACCAGGAAGTTAACCAGCATGAGTGGACAGAAGGATGGTTATAGGCATCAATTGGGTTTTAATCATCTGCATTTTTTCCTTACTGCTGCCATG
Organism: Xenopus laevis; assembly: GCF_017654675.1. Lineage (NCBI taxonomy): Eukaryota > Metazoa > Chordata > Amphibia > Anura > Pipidae > Xenopus > Xenopus laevis. The sequence continues at coordinate 94,823,239 of NC_054375.1, read as the reverse complement.
CAAACAATGCTTGTACCCCACACCCAGCTGAATTTCCCCTGCTGCAAGTACAATCTAAGTGAGTACCAAGGTCTCACTACCTTAGAACTGCTGTATTACACCAAGACCAGTCGTAAATGTCCTGCAAGGCCTGTGCTAACCAAAGCAAACCAACAGCCATGAGATGATAAAAACCCTATAACACAAAATGAGGATGTCCAATGAAAAGACAGCAAAAGCAACTAGATAGTATTTACAGTTGCCTACAGCTGCAGGCTGAAAAGACTCCAAACAGATAATATAATATTAAGTGCTTAGCTTAGTAAAAGGCACCTTAAACAAACTCTGTTTGTCATTTGCTAGTCTCTACACTGCTGGTTCTGACCTAATACCACGGGAACTTATTTGCGATGCATTACTTCAACCATTACTCCTACAATACTTTGTACAATTTTGTGATTCTCCCCTTTACAGGTCTGTTTATCACAGAATACAAGTATGTATGCATGTAAGTTGTAGCTAACTTGGCCAGACCAGTCACATTTCCATTGTAGGAATACAAGGTAGATAAACCATCACTAGAAGCTCGGGGAAAGAAGAAAAAATATATGGTGTAGTATTTCTTTGTTAGATATATAACACCCCTGTGGCTATTAAAAGTAAGACCGTGTCTCTCCACCTGTGCGGTTCAATCACCCCGCAACCGTTCACCAGAGTGTAAATAATTCACCGCCTGTGTTTGACACACGAATATACTCACAGACGTTTTAAATATTTGTTCGCACTAAGAACGTTCGTTGTTGCTCCGTTCGTTTAGGCATCTAAGGACATATGCTTAACATCGTGTAAAACAATTTATTAAACGAATTTAAAAGTTTAAAATCTCACTCACAAAACTTTCTTGAGGTATGCACATATAAAGAGTCAATTCAAGGTCCTCCCAGATCCACCACGATTTGTTCCGCTGTATGAAGATGTTAATTTGCCGGCATAGTCAGCGTGCGGTGTTTGGGCCCCCTTGGATGACGTCACAGCCTTGAGAAAGTCTGTCTAAGACGAAACGCGTCGGCTGTGACGTCATCCAAGGGGGCCCAAACACCGCACGCTGACTATGCCGGCAAATTAACAACTTCATACAGCGGAACAAATCGTGGTGGAGCTGGGAGGACCTTGAATTGACTCTTTATATGTGCATACCTCAAGAAAGTTTTGTGAGTGAAATTTTAAACTTTTAAATTCGTTTAATAAATTGTTTTACACGATGTTAAGCATATGTCCTTAGATGCCTAAACGAACGGAGCAACAACGAACGTTCTTAGTGCGAACAAATATTTAAAACGTCTGTGAGTATATTCGTGTGTCAAACACAGGCGGTGAATTATTTACACTCTGGTGAACGGTTGCGGGGTGATTGAACCGCACAGGTGGAGAGACACGGTCTTACTTTTAATAGCCACAGGGGTGTTATATATCTAACAAAGAAATACTACACCATATATTTTTTCTTCTTTCCCCGAGCTTCTAGCGCTGGTTTATCTACATTGTATTCCTACTATATATCCGAAGGAGAACGGATTTCCTAACCGGCAGAGGGGCGTGAACTACAGAACTTGGATAAAAAAAATTTTCTATTGACATTTCCATTGTACCCCACTGTAATTGTGACTGGAGGAGAGTTGACTTCAGCTACGTTGTCTTACTAATATAGGAGAGAACAGAACCAGCAGTGCTGCAAATATCAAAGGACAGACATTGCACATTTTCAACTATTTTAAGGGTATTTGTAAATTGTTTCACTGTATAAGGGAGCGTTGCTTTTCGATTTGTATAGTTCTGAAAAGATTTGCCTTCCTATTTTGCCTCTTTTAGACTGCAATGTAAAATGCTCAGGCTGATATGGGGGGTGGGGTCACAGACCACAAAAGCAACAAATAAATATAGCTCTTCAGCCACAATGTGATTGTGACCTTTCATTATTTATTCTTATATTCAAGCCAACGCCTATCCATTTTCCAGACTCTCATTAAAGATACTGTCTGTTTGCTACGGTAAATTAGACCCAAGCAACAAGATGACTGCAGAGCTGCTGAACAAAAAAACAATAATTAAAATATCACAAAAAAACGAAGACCAATTAGAAATCGTTTCAGAACATCACTGTGCCTCAGAATTCTGTAACCAGCCCTCTGCTGTTGTCCATACACTCTATTTAGCCAACCCTCTCTCTTTATTTGGCCTTAAATATCACTTATATGAAGATGACATGCAGATATACTTAGACACCCCTTGACTAACCAGATCCAACTGCTTCCTATTTATATCCTCTAGGATGAACCAACACACCTTAAACTAAACCCATCTAAAACAGAGCTCATACTTTCTACCCAAACATTCCCTTCTCCTTTTACCATTAGTATTGATGGCATGACCATTAACTCTGTTTTTTCAGTATGCTGTCTGTTATCTTTGACAAGTCCCTCTCCTCTAATCATATGAACACCATTGCCAAAAAAAGTTGCTTTTCCTTCATAATAGCCCTAGATACTTTCGTTTAATAATCCAAGGATATGATCAAGACAGCTTCAGGCAGTAGTTTTAAACTGCAACATGTTTATTAGCAGTGTAGGCCTGCACATAAGGTGTAACACAGACACCTGAATCTACAGCTATGAAGTAATGAATTTTGGAATCTGAATCATATCTACTATATTGACGTTCTTTTGTTTGTCAAGCAACTGCTAAAACTGTCATCCATGCACTAAAGCTGGCCACAGACGCAAAGATCCGATCGTACAAATCAATGTACGATCGGACTTTCCCATCTCCCGACCTGCCACTAACCATTCAGATCAAAGTCTTACCATTCCGACCAAATAAAGTAGTAAAAGAACAGATCAGCCGATGTTCTGCCCCTGACAGCAATCGTACGATAGACAAAGCTAGTGACAGTCTCCCATTGAAAATCGCAAGATTGGCAATACACGCAGAGATATTAACTGCAGCCGACAGAAATTTTCTAACCTGTCCGATCAACCAAACGACCGATTTCCGCCGGACGAAAAATGTCGGGTCTCCACACACGGTCCGAAAATCGTATGAATCCTCGATTCGTACGATCAGATCTTTGCGTCTATGGTCACCTTTAGCCTATCCCTTTCAGACTCTTGCACCCTTTCCACCTCTCTCCCCTGCAATCAATAAACTCCACTGCTAAACCTCCTGTCTTGCTCTTACATTATTTTATGGCAAGCCTAGTTGGGAAAAATGGTTTAGGGATATACTGGGCCTTGATGAGGAAATGTGGGTAGAAGCACTGAAACAGGTTGCAGACTTCACTATTTTAGTAGGGGACAGATATATACAGATGAACTTCCTGAATAGGATGGATCTTACCCTGTACAGCCTTCCAAATCTTTACCTTCTGACCCCTTATCAATGTGTAAATTGTAGTTAAGAGGTGGCTCTTGCATTCATGGGACTTCTCTCTAATCCAAAACTTCTGGTGGAGATTGTGCAATTTGTTTTGAAAGCTTTCGACTTTGCATATCATGAGTGTGAGGGAGTTCAAAACTCTGGAAAGCTATAGGCTGCAGCCCCTGGATTTAGAGCTCTATATGGTTCTTAAATGTTATTTTGCTGCTTGAAATTTCAGCACTACCTGAATATAAAATGGCAATCTCCAGGGGCGTAACTACCGGGGGTGCACTTGGAGGAGTGCACATATTCCTTATGTAACCTTAATGTGATAAATTCGTCCCACAAAATCATCCATGTAGTTTTACCCTTACTCCCATACTCCACCCCATGTTAAAGTCTATATTAACTCGGATTTCCTTGTTCAGGGTTTTGACTCTTGGTGGTGGTCTCCTGTAACAACTGCCCAGACAAAAGAAAGCATTGGAGAAATATCCCCTCTCTCAGGCAACTATGAGACAGTTTCATATGATAAATAAGGGTCCCACAGCATGTAAAGAATTGCACAGCATGTTAGGTGTTGGTGTTCCTCATATAAATCTATGATAAAAGGTTACTCTTACAATACAACTAGGAACCCATGTATGTCACCAGTAAACACTAAAATACAGCGTATACTCTGAGAACCTTTCCCCATTTCCTTTCAGCTCCTTGAAGATTTTCCAGTATGGCATTAACAGCAAGAGATTGGAGACCATATGCAAAAGGCACAAGAAACATCTATAAAGAAGGAATTAACTTACGAATGAAGACCATGGACTCCTCCTTCTACTTGGGCAGACATGGTCCTCTTTTCTAACTTGAGTTCCCCTGAATACATCATGGAGCTGCAAAAAACAAAAAAAAAGAAAAAAAACCCCACAATTTAAAAATCCTTAGCAAGGGAATATTATTAACTGATAATATGTTGGACACAAAATGTTTAATATAGTTTTTACTTAAAGCAGCATTTATATGAATCTATAGCCTTGCAATGGAACCTCTCCAATAGCCAAGCTAGTCACAGGTGTATGTGCACCAATTCCTTTATAATCAGTTGGTCATTTGTTTGTGATTAAAACAAACAGCTAGAAAAAACCTTCTTGTATAGATTGTAGAATGGGTTTTACAAGGGAATTATAAATAGTGTGGTGACCAGGTCATCTGAAAAAAATAAAATTAGTCACAAGTTAAAAACAAAAAAAAAAAAAGCAGTCTTTGTGATGACTAGGCTATGAATTCACAAAATATATACCTGCAGATCACAAAAAAATTTACCTGCAGATCTCACCATCCAACTTACTACTTTTAAAGGTACTCTGTTTATTCTGTTTTTTTTTCTTGTGATTATTACTATTACTATTAATTTATTTCTTTGATAGTATCTCCCAGTGGCTTTGAAGCACCTGCGTGTATTAGAGGTTTAAAGTGATACCGACACTTTCATGGTCCCATTCCCAAGACCAACATTGCTGGTGCAGAAGCAGCAGCTACAGAGGTGTTGGAAGTCAGTAAATAACAGGGGCTTCAATAGAAATCCTGTTTTTAAATTCACATTTCTATGAAAAGTCAGTATTACTTTTATTAAGCATGGTTACAAAATAAGTGCAAAAAATGGAAGGAATAGTTGTTGACATAAAACAGGAACAGGTATGTTATTTATCTTCATGTCCCAATGGCTCAAAGATTATTAGTCACAGACTTTTTGGAGAATGGCTGAGCTGGGTGTAAGCAAGCACTACTGGACACACAAGTGTATCGCATTTAGGAAGGATGTTTATTTCAAAGACAGCCATACACGTGGCAATCTAGTATGCTATCCAACCATTTGGCCTATAGAGAGCGAACTTTAGGGCTACACACTATGGCCACCTTTCTATTGTCCTGATTTAGAGCATGAATGACTCCACTTCTTCATTTCACCATGCACTGGATGACATGGTGATGTATGTTGAAAAATGTTTGGAAAGTGAACAGCACATTTAATATCAAATACTTTTGTTTTCCCCTTTCTCTCAACTTTTCAGTGACTGCTTCTATACCATTATACCAAGATTAATGTTTTCATATAGATGAGAACTTACCGGAGGATAGAAAGACTCTTAGCGCCTATGTCTTGGCAGCCATGCTGAATACCCGCGATTAGGTATGGTACAAATTTATGTATGGATCCTTTATCCTGAATAGAACCAGAAACTCCTTGGGCCACTTTAACTTTATCTCCTTCACTGCAGAAACATAGAAAAAAATCAAACATGATTTGTCTCAATAAACTGAAAAGTGATGCATTCAAAGGCAAAATTATGATAGTTGTGTAAAGACCTGAAGTATCTTTTCTGGCTGCTTGTGCTCTTTTCCATGGCATCCAGTGAACCCATGCCTCTGTACTTTTTGAGTCTCACACCATCAGAGAAGAAATATTCACCTGGAGCCTCTGTAGTGGCAGCCAATAACGAGCCCATCATTACTAAAAATAAAAATTCAAGGAATTAGGATGAAATGGAAATGTTATATTTGTAAAATAGAAAAATATTAATTGGGTCCTACCAATTATTAGTCCTACCAATCATTAGTCCTACATCTGGAACAGTCATTATAAAATATGCAGCAGCATCACCGACAACAAACAGCAGCTTTAAAGACAGTGGTATGAGAAAATGCCCCAAAATTATGAAAGGACTGTTCAGAAATAAAAATGGTAATTTCCCACTAAACAAAATGTTTGTTTTCAGACAAACTATGAAACCTTTTAAAAAAATATATAGCCGTTTTTAATTTTTTCAGCAAATCCTTATTTGAATTGTACAGTTACATTACTAAATCATAAAAATCTCCATTTACAGTAATATGAAAAAGTGTGGGAACCCCTCTCAGCCTGCATAATGATTTACTCCACTTTCAACAGAAAAGATAACAGTGGTATGTCTTTCATTTCCCAGGAACAGGAGTACTGAGGTGTTTTCTGAACAAAGATTTTTAGCGAAGCAGTGTTCAGTTGTATGAAATTAAATCAAATGTGAAAAACTGGCTGTGCAAAAATGTGGGTACCCTTGTAATTTTGCTAATTTTTAATGGAACTGCGCAGTAAGGATTACTGACAACACCAAATTGGTTGGATTAGCTCGTTAAGCCTTGAACTTCATAGGCAGGTGTGTCCAATCATGAGAAAAAGGTAATTAAGGTGGCCAATTGCAAGTTGTGCTTCTTGTCTGAAGAGCGACAGCATGGGATCCTCAAAGCAACTCTCAAAAGCTCTAAAAACAAAAATTGTTCAGTATCATGTTTTAGGGGAAGGCTGCAAAAAGCTATCTCAGAGGTTTAAATTGTCAGTTTCCACTGTAAGGAATGTAATCAGAAAATGGAAGGCCACAGGCACAGTTGCTGTAAACCCCAGGTCTGGAAGGCCAAGAGAAAAAAAAGCGGCATATGCAGAGTATTGTGAGAATGGTTACAGACAACCCAAAGATCACCTCCAAAGACCTGCAAGAACATCTTGCTGCAGATGGGGTATCTGTACATTGTTCTACAATTCAGCACAATTTGCACAAAGAACATCTGTATGGCAGAGTGATGAGAAAGAAGCCCTTTCTATACTCGCTTGTTGTATGCAAAAGCTCATTTAGACAAGCCACAGCCATTTTGGAACAAAGTACTATGTACTGATGAGACAAAACTTTAGTTATCTGGTCATAACAAAAAGCACTTTGCATGGTGGAAGAATAACACTGCATTCCAAGAAAAACACCTGCTACCTACTGTCAAATTTGGTGGAGGTACCATCATGTTGTGGGGCTGTGTGGCTATTTCAGAGACTGGGGCCCTTGTTAAAGTCGAGGGTCGGATAGATTCAACCCAATACCAACAAATTCTTCAGGATAATGTTCAAGCACCAGTCACAAAGTTGAAGTTACGCAGGAGTTGGATATTCCAACAAGACAATGACCCTAAACACACTTCGAAATCTACAAAGACATTTATGCAGAGGGAGAAGTGCAATATTCTGGAATGTCCGTCAATGTCCACCGACTTGAATGTCATCGAAAATCTATGGGATGATTTGAAGCAGGCTGTCCATGCTCGGCAGCCATCAAATTTAACTGAACTGGAGACATTTTGTATGGATGAATGGTCAAAAATATCGCCATCTAGAATCCAGACAATTAACAAAGGCTATAAGCGGTGTCTAGAGGCTGTTACATTTGCAAAAGGAGGCTCAACTAAGTATTGATGCAATATCTCTGTTGGGGTGCCCAAATGTATGCTCCTAATTTTGTTATGACGCATATTGCATATTTTCTGTTAATCCAATAAACTTTATGTCACTGCTGAAATACTACTGTTTCAATAAGGCATGTTATATATTAAAAGTAAGTTGCTACTTTGAAAGCTCAGATAATGATAAACAAAACTCCAAAGCATTAAGAGGGGTTCCCAAACTTTTTCATATTACAGTATATGAGCATTAAATGCAGATATCTGGAATTGTTAGCCAAATGCAAACCATCGCTTAAGTTTTTAATTTCTAATATTTGATTATCGTTATGAACCTGTATACAGTTCTGTATTTTCTGTTGCACCCTTTTTTTTCCACCCAAGCTTATATTATTAGCAATGCATGCTAAATGGTGTCACTCCCGAAGACAAGGGTATGTAGAATGATACTTACAGTCATGGTATAGGGAAATATACTGGCCCAAACAGGAGCACTAATTTCAATAGGCTAACAAAAGTCACACCTTTCTGTCAAGATAGGTCTCACACTGTGGTTTATAATAGTACTGTGTTTTTTTCCTTATAGCTGGAGAATGTAGTTGATGTATAAGAGTTTATGATCAAATAATAAGCTGTGTGCCCCAATTAGGAAACTGTATATCTTTGTTAAATACCTGTAGATGCACCAAGAGCTAAAGCTTTCACAACATGTCCCACTGTCTGGATACCTCCATCAGCTACGACTGGAACGCCAAACCTTCGGGCATACTCTGCCACCTTGTACACTGCTGTTCCTTGAGGCCTGCCACAAGCCATTACTGAGAGCAAATAACACATGTTACATGAGGAAAATATGAAGCATGCAGGCAATCTACAAACAGTTTTTACTTATGTCTTCTATAAATTTCTGAATGAGCTGGATGCAGTTTTTATATCTAAAACGTGTGCTACAACGCAAGTGCCCAAACATACATTTCAATCATTAATACATTAAAACAACATGGATAAATTCCAAACCCATGGCTACATAGCAGCTTTTTTATATAAACTAAAGGTTAGTTTCTGAAGCAAACACACCAGTTTTACTAGTACAAGACAACAGTACATTATATTTTCATTACTTTATTAAGTACCATTAGTAAAACACAAATTTTTTGGTGTTACTGTTCCTCAGTCTAAAGAGACTCTACCTTTGTAAAGAGTAGGTATACTGTAAACAGATTTCAGTCTCTGTCATTACATATGTTAGCCCTAACAAATACCCTGCATCTTTGATAGAAAATTGAATTACTTTATTACAGTAAAGTTACAGCTGCTTTTACAATTTACAGCTCGAGGGGTTGCAATTTACCAGCAGCTCTAACTACAAGTGAAGAGCAGGTAAACGAGTCCCCTAGGCAACAAGTCTGCCAGGGAGTGTCTCAGGAGCAACAGACAAGAATATACCACATTTTTATCTGCCCTATCCTGACTCCCCATGTTTCTCTGCTGCAGGAATATGATGGAAACACTCCTGTAACTTCCAACAGTTATCCAGCTTCTGGAATGTTTTAATGATACAGATGACTACTACGTTCCTAATGTATAAATGGGAAATTCCCATTTATAATGTATCGGTAGTATATCATGAAAGCTCACCTTCTTGTGTGATGCATATGGATCCACAGCCCATCCCTACACGCAAAGCATCTACACCAGCATCAATTAGATTTTTAGCCTGTGCTGCGGTCACCACTATGGAATTAAAAGAACATACAACAGCAATTTCAAATTTTCTATAGTGATGTTTGTAATATTAAGTCATGTTTTTTTTAACCATAAAAAGAGCTACAGGATATCTTATTTGACCAGGAAGAGTAAAATTGTAGAAAACATCTTATGTCTAAAGAATCCTTTTATGATAGAGCAATTAAAGACGGCACAGTAGGTAGAGGTCTGTGGAGATCAACTACCAACATTGTGGTAGTTTCTAGCTTGTTGGCCACTTGCTAACCACTTAACCATGCAAACTACAGTCAATGCCCTTCCTTTCCTGTAACATTTAGTACATCCAGTCTTATATATGGCCAAATACATGTATTTGATCCAACTCAGGGTCCAGCTGCCACAATATGTTCCTGTAGGTAGAGAAATTATAGTCACTAGGTCCAGGGAATTAAGCAACACTGTGGGCTTTGATTTATTGAAGAAAACAGTGGATAGCTCCCATGGCACTTTCTACCACTTAACTTATAGAACTGTTTAATTTGCAAATTTTCACAGGAAAAAAAAAAACAAAAAAAGGAAAAAATGATTCTTTTCCCATCATGCCTTGCCTACAGGATGAAATAAGCTAAACCATACTGATCAAACAAGATGAAAACCTACTAAAAAGCAGCTCACCATTTCCTCCTACCACTTGCAGCTCAGGGTATTTTTGTTTAATGTAATGGATCATGTTTATCTGATAGACTGAATTCCCCTGGGAGGAGTCCTGCCAAAACAAGAATAAAATTAGAAGGGTTAATTAATTAACAAGATGTAACATGCACATTCAATACATGTTGGCTGGATACTTCCAGAAACTTGTCGGATCTAGAAGCGCAAAGAATAAGAACAGAGATACTGTTTTCACAGCCAATTACTCCTACAAATAATTATAAAACCAATACAAAATGTTTAAATAATAAATACTAATACTGTACTGGAAAGTTACTAAGAATGACATTTTCTTACATCATGCAAAACCATAATTTGACTGGAGGCACCCTTAAAAAAAAGCGACAAGCCTGCCATTAAAACAGTACTGTTGAACCAAGGATCAGTTATGGATTTAAGGAGAAACAACCCCTTAATAAAAAAAAAACCCCTACCATACATACACATTGAGTTAACTTTTAGTATGATGTAGAAAGTGATATTCTGAGACAATCTGCAATTGATTTTCATTTCTTTATTATTTAAGGTTGTGGAGTTATTTAGCTTTTTATTCAGCAGCTCTTAAATTTTCAATATATATGATACATTACCATTATATTATTATGGTAACTAGGATCTAACAAACCAGCAACCATGCATTGATTTGAATAAGACACTGGAATATGAATATGAGACAGTCTTGCTATAAAGATGAGAAATAAAAATTAGCAATAACAATAAATTTGAACCTGTAACTTACTGGCCATTCTGTAACATACTAAAAGTTTACTTAAAGGTGAACCACCCCATGTGTTTCTCTCCACGAAAATACATAAAGATTTTGTACTTAAAGGAACTGTTCAGTGTAAAAATAACTGTGTAAATAGATAGACTGTGCAAAATAAAAAACATTTTTAATATAGTTAGCCAAAATGTAATATATAAAGGCTGGAGTGACTGGATGACTCACATAATTGCCAGAACACAACTTCCTGCATTGCAGCTCTCTTGGTTTCCACTGATTGGTTACCAGGCAGTAACCAATCAGAGACTTGAGGGGAGGGCCACATGGAAACATTGTTTATGTACTTAACCAGTTTTATTTTTATAAAAATATTTTTAATGACATTTTAATGTTACAGTAGAACAGTATTGTTGCCTCGAAGAGGCTTGTCATAAAGTCCATATTGCAACAATTTTAACAAATTATACAAAAGCAAGAAAAAGATTGCGCTAACTGTGCATACACCGACACGCCGCTCTCTTCCTGAAGATTGCGCCCGTGAACTCTGATGCCCTGAATTTGCAAAGAGGGGTAAGTAAGTAAGAGTTAGGGGCATTTAACCAGGGTAATACCTAGGCTGGGGGGGGGGGGAGCAAGGAGGGGGGTCTATGTAGGGTAGGGGATTTTAATAAAAAGGGGTTGGTTCTCCTTTAAGGGGCATGTTTACTAACATTGGATGTAAATATCACTGGGGATCTCCTAAAGGTCTCGATAAAGGGCCAGGGTGGCCCGAAACATTGCCTTTTTTCTGTATGCTTTAGGCTTTGATAAGGCTGTGATTATCGATAGTAGAGAAATATCTGGGAGCTGGGCAACCTGCAGTAGTGAGTTAAAAAGATCACATGGATGGGGAGCTAAAATCTTAAACTTTTTGTAACAAGTAACAGAGAATCTGTAACTTGAAATTGCACACAAACAAAGTCAGCGTATAGGGCTGGGTGAGAGCTCTATCCAAAATCCAAACGTTCCACTGTGGTCATGTGGATAAGACAAGCACTGTACTGAAGGCGCATAAGTCGGATTCTTCTTTGGATGGAGACACTATATGAAAGAACTGTATAAAATCTTCCTTTATTGATCAAACTTGGTTAAAATCACAAAGGTCCAGATGAACAGGGCAGGGGAGTGCATGGCTCAACACGTTTCGTGACTACAAGGTCACTTCATCAGAAGCCTTCTGATGAAGTGACCTTGTAGTCACGAAACGCGCTGAGCCATGCAAAAAAAAAAAAAAAAACATGTTTTTCCATGACAATATCCCTTTAAGAGAATATATTGATGCCGGGCGGGTAGATTTCTCAATTTCTTAGCTAACATTTTGCTCGACTTAATGGCATTAGTATAGAATCTTTGTTGGGACCAGTGGAGAGCCTTCTTGGCTTCGTGTGTAAGAGGTAGATTAAGGTTAGACTGAGTTCGGTTTATTTCATCCCTTAGATCTATATGTGGGTTGTCACACTGCTGATCAATCAACCTATCAAGTTCTACGGACAGGTCACTGCGCTGTTTTTTTGCATTGGTATCCTAGCTGGATAAATCTGCCCCTGATAACGGCACCTCCCATAATGTAGTCCCCTGTGAAACGGAACCTACGTTAACTTTAAGATTCTTCTATAGGGTTGATTCTATATCCTGCTCAGTTGTGGGAATCATTAATAATGAATAAATGAGTTTCCATTGAAACCCTACCCAGTTTTATTTTTATACTGAATAATTCCATTAAAATAAGATTTCTTATAGAATCATTATACAACAGTACATAAATATAACTGCCCAAGAATTGTATCAAGTGTACCTTCAATTTCTATCAACCTGGTATATTTGTGCTTGGCTAAGTAGGCAGTTGGAGCCTTCCTGGAATGCCAATAGCTGTAGATCCTACATACCTCCCAACATTTAGAAAACAGAAAGAGGGACATAAACATTTGCTGGATGGAGCGCAGCGAAAAATTTTTTGGACCATACCTGCTTTGTGGTCACACACCCTAAATACCGCATCCTTTTTACAAAATGTGGCAGGTTATGGAGAGTTTGAACACATTTCTGGGGGTTTTAGGTTTTATGTGTTATTACAGTTTTGCTAATGAAGGTGCACTACCCTTTAATCCACAAGTCACAGTTTCCCCAAGAAACTTGCTTATCTTTAAGTTACAATTGTATCTTTGCTTATCTTAAAATTGATACAAATATTTATAAGTACACATGTAATTCTGGGCTCTATGCCATAAGTCTCCATTTTAGAAACTGTTTCTTGTTCTGGCTGTTCAGGGCAAGAGATCAAGGAGAAAGTCGCGACATTTCAGTAACAATACGGGACTGAGGTGTCAAAATAGTAACTGTCCAGTGAAAAACGGGACAGTTGAGAGGTATATAAAATACACTTAGAAAAGGAGTAATGAAAATGGAACAGTTAACCAAGTGACTTTGCCCTATGAAGGAATATCATTTTGGAATGAGTAGGTTTAATATGTACTGTATTTTTCTATGTGAAAGTGACAAAGAGACATTCATGTAATGTAAAGGAAAGAAAGGTAAACACACATTTTAAAAAAAAATAAATAAGGAGATTGCTGCCAAGGCATAAGATACTATTCCCAAAAGTATCAGGACATATGCCATATAACAACCCACTCAAAAAACAAGGGTATTAATATTAAGTATGTTTTTTTTTTTTTTTGCTACTATTCTGGGAAGGCTTTCCACTAGAAATTAGAACACTGGTGTTGGGTGGTTAGGCACTCCAATTTATCCTGATGTCATGTTCTTACAAGTTCCAACACCATCTCAGCAAAACAAATATTTAAGTCCCTTTATCAGTGTGGGAAGAATTACTCAGAAGAACCAGAGAAAATTGGAAAGTACTTAAATCAAAAACTACTGTATAGATAATTTTTAATATAGGCAAAAACACAGGTTTATTATAAGCCCCGTTTCTCGAACTTGTGCTGGTTCATACTAAAGTCATTGCTGCCAGCTTCCCTGAACAAGTTGTGAGGAGACATCTGCTTTCCACTTATTTTGTAGCCAGGCATTATGTTGGCTTCCATTTAGATGGTAAAAAAGTAATGATCTGTGCACACAAAAAGCTATGTATATATACTTTAACAACATTAGATTTTAGACACTAGATGGCAGCAGTATATCGCAGGCTCTTTGTTTACTCTGTAGCACTTCATGTACTAAACTGGAGGTCCCCATCCTTTTTTTTTTTAACCCATGAGCCACATTCAAATATAAAAAAGAGTTGGAAAGCAACATAAGCATGCAAAAAGTTCCTGGTGCCAAATATGGGCAGTGATCAGGGGCGTAATTACAGAGTATGCAGACCCTGAAGGTGCAGGGGAATGCACAGAAAAGTAACCCACCTGCAGCGCTGACAGACTTATCCACGGGAGGCCAAACAGCGGCTTTATTGAAACAATACACAGTGGTAAAGTTGTGTTGGGTGTACCGCAAACTAACGCGTTTTGTACCCCAAACACCGGCACTTCTTCAAAAGAAGTTACTTTTCTGTGCATACCAAGTATCGGACGAAGCTACCGACATTCCGCGATAGCTGCTATGGACGAGGTGAGGCTTTCTGTGCGGATGAGCTCAGCCATTAATGCCTCTCTTCCTGCAGGTGCAGGGGGCCTAGGAGGTGTAGGGGGCCCCATGTGCAAGACCAAAATATTGGTAAAACAGGACAACCTCTTAATATGTTGGGGGCCCAAAAATTAATTTGCTGTGGTAACATCGGGTTGCACCACTAACTGTGATTGAATATGGGTAGCTCATATGTGTACATGCAGCCAACAGGAGTCTCTGTTGACAGTACATCTGTATTTTATGCAACTAAAGCTTTTCTTTTAAGCCACAAATTCAAAAAGATGCAGCTGCTTTGAGGCAACTGGGAGCAACATCCAAGGGGTCTGAGAGCAACATGTTGCTCATGGGCCAATGGTTGGGGATCACTGTACTAAACTATTAATTTGCACTGCCAGCATCTCAAAGATTGGAAAAAACTAACTAGACCACATCTACTGCACTTCACAATTACAATGTCCTGTAGCTCTGACTTCTCTATTGTATACACAGAAAAGGCAAATATGCTTAATTAGCTCAGAGACCCTTGTTCCTAAAACTACTGATAAACTTTAATAACTTTTTGGGATTAGTTTTATCCTCACTTCCCATCTTTGATTTTCTGATTTATGTCTAGGGATTTCTCTGGAAAGTGTAAGGAAATGTGTTAGTGTTAATTAAAATATAGTGGCATGTTCCTGTTAAAACCAGCGACATGTCACTATCACTTGAAATATAGCATTGTTTAAGAACGAACAGGTAAACCTACAGGTATTTAAGCAGAGCAGGAATTGACTGACCAAATTCACCAACAAACTCCGTCTACTTGAACAATAAATGCTAGAAATTCAGTGTTGCTTGCATTATCAGTTTAAGGAAAGTACAGGTAAGCATTCAGGACCATAAATACATCTTAAACATAGTTCAAGCTTTAGATACATACAAGAACGACAACATCCACGCCAGCTTGCATGAGCAAATCTAGTCGGTATTTGTCATCTTCTCTTGTTCCAATGGCTGCCCCACATAGCAACTGTTTCCTACAGTCCTTGGAGGCCAGTGGGTAGTCTCTGTTTTTCTTCAGGTCTGTCCTGGCAATTATGGCAACCAGTTCATCACTGTCATTTACAATGGGAAGTTTTCCTGAGAAGAATTATTACCATAATCAGAATATTTGAAATGCAAACCATTGCTGGCAAAAAAAAAAAATAATAATTTTGAATGAGCTAGAGATCTGGAACTATATTAGATGGGGGCATTTTCATGGTCCATGGTGAGTAGCAAATCACTGGCCATCGCTGCTCAGACAGCCCAATTTGCACCCAAATGATGCTTTACAACTTTTTAGTTGATTTGCTCTGTTTTGGGTAATAGCACATAGGTGGAATTCCTCATATTGTGTTGCCTGAGCATTTTCTATCTCAGTGGGCAAGAAAAAACTCAAAATCTCTCCTTCCTTTTCTATCCTAAGCAAGTGCAGGAGACTATTGTTAGAAGAAATGTAATTAGCCAGCATATCACAGCTATAACCCCGACAAAAAGGTGTTATTGCCCCATATGCCATTACCCTTAGGCAAAATGGAAGTTAAAAGTACACTAACATGAATTTTAAGGTTTTTTTTTTTTTTTTTAAGAATTCCGTTTCCAGTAAGCAGCTTAGGACAAAACAATGTAGCACTTAGCCAGTCAAAATCATTCTGTGCTCATACCTTTCTTACTCCGCTGAAGGATCTCATTAGCTTCTTTAAGTGTGACTCCTGCAGGAGCAACAACCAGATCTTCACGTTTGGTCATAACCTGGAGCCATTAATGTTATGAATGTCAGAGAATGTGAACTTCGTATAAGTAAATACATCACAAGAAAAAGTGCTACACAAACAGAATAAAAATGAGCATAAAAGTATTAGCAATATTCAGTTATCTGTTAATTGGACTGATCTACTAGAAGAATTAATTTAGAGAAGAAAAAATTTATATGTTTTAGATAAAAGCAAATGCCATGCAAAATTAATGTATTCAATGAGGGTTAAATTGCCCTGTTTTATTCCATATACAAAATCCACCATTTATGTAAGTTCTATAACACGTGACACTAATAAAGAGAAGGTAACCTTGCCCTCATGTATCCACCTCTGCGTCAATCAGCACTGTGCCACATGGAAACAATTTAGTATGGAAGGGGTCAAAAACCAATGATAATATAAACAAAATAAGCATTACATAATTGATGAAGTAACTAAAATATCATTTTTTCCAGGTTTACTTGTTACACAGACACTGTAGTATATGTCAAGGGAACTAGAGCTATAGGAAATTCAAATATAATCTGACAAACAAACCACAATAAGCAATTTACCTTCACCCAATTTGGCAGTTTTATTTTGTCTGACAAAAAGTGTTATAGAATTTGAAAATTTCCTTTAAAAAACTGCTGAAAAGTGAGATTACATTAATTTAAGACTATGAAGATTTTCATTCATCCAGGTCATAGTATATCTAGTATAGGTCAATCTAAAAACAACTGGATTCATTGATTACTCAGCAAGTCCAGTTGTTTTTAGATTGACCGATACTAAATACATTAATTTAAGAAGAGTTTAGGTGGCCATAGATGCAGAGATCCGCTCGTTTGGCGATCTCTCCCCGATATGCCCACATTGAAGTGGGCGATATTGGGCTGATCTGATCGTGGGCCCTAGGGCTTTGCTTGTGTCTCTGCCCTTATGCTCTGTTTAAAGACTCAAAACGGTTGCACCTAAAAAAACAAAGATTATATTAAGGGAAGGTGGAAAAACATTGTACTTTGTGCAATGCAAATTCGCACTTTTAATGGTGCCCTTTTTGTTAATGGCATCTATGAGTTAAGATATAGCATTTAGCAAAGCAGAGTTAAAACCATATTACTTGTGTGTGATTCTGTGAAGGTGTTATATGTATGAAAACAAGTTCTGCCTAGCCTTTCAAGACAAAATGATTGTTTATTTTGTCCCTAATCACTCAAGTTCTCTTCTCAGTCTTAAAGGGAAAATATTCCCCCTCTTTTTGACAAAAGCTCATTTACAGTTGTGCTTATTAAGAAAAAGGTGCATAAACATTGTCTAATAAAAATTGTCTGAACTTCCAAAAATAAAAACTAACAAGTGTGTATGTACACACACACATACATACACGTTGTAAGACTGCTGCACACACTTCAAAATGAGATAATGCCCTGGTGCCAACAGAATATATATATATTGATTTGTAGAAGGAGAACTGTTGCACGCATGGGACTTTATCAGAAGGCAAAAAAAATTTTTATTTAGATCGCCGTTTCGGCCCTCAATGGGGTATCTTGATAAAGACCCCATTGAGGGTCGAAACGTCAATCTAAATAAAAAATTTTTTTTTTGCCTTCTGATAAAGTCCCTTGCGTGCAACAGCTCTCCTTCTACAAATATATCTATCTATCTATCTATCTATCTATTATTAAGACACATACTTGCAAAGGATATTTTTTACATCTTTCACAAACATACTGCATTATATTTTCACTTCACTGTGTGTTTCCTTATAGCTTGACACCAACATTCTTTAGGTTGACTGTGTAATGCAACCTCTACATCACCTTCTTCCACTGTGAAGTGATGGGTTCAAGCCCCGGAAATGGAAGAACTTAACTTAAAGTACCAGAATCCACAATGGAAGGGAGAGGGAAGGATTTTTTTTTTTTATATATATATATATATATATATATATATATATATATATATATATATATATATATATATATATATATATATATATATATATATATATATATATATATATATATATATATATATATATATATATAAATAAATAATTAATTTGGAAGTTCAGATAGTGCACCTTTTCTACATAAAACCAATGAGCTCAGGTCAAAAAGGGAAGAACAGTTTACCTTTAATGTCACATAACAAATATTAAACAACAAAATGGATTAGGGTGTGGTCTTGCAGGTAAGGGTATTGAGTATTAGGTTTTGGTGAAGAAATGGCAGATTATGCAAATGTGAACAGATATCCTCTAGTTGTTTAACTAACATAACTATGCTAGTGAGCACAATTTTAAACTATAGATTTTAAATCTAGATTTTTTTTAATAAGATAATACCTCGCTCAAATACGTGGAGTAGTCCTTTTCTGTCAAGAAGTCGATATCCCGTGAAGTGACAATGCCCACCAGCTTGCTCCCCATCTTCCCGGTTTCAGTCACTGGAATCCCAGAAAAGCCATGTCGATTTTTAGCTTCAAATACATCCCCTACAGTGTGGTTGAGGCTCATAACCACTGGGTCAGTGATAAATCCTTGCTCGAACTTCTGCAGATCAGCAGAATAAATATGACCTTAGAAGTGCATATCCATCATACATAAAAATATACTTGTGGAATTATTCTTCAAGTTTATATTACAATCTGTGACTTGTAGAGGATTGAAATATGCACATTTTCTACTCAAACAAAACAGAAGTACAGAGATAAGTTATTCAGCAAAGGCAGCATCCAGTTTTAGCACAGGTACAAGAGTCAGGTAAGAATCATTATAGCACCCACGCTTTAACCATTATAATGACCGCTGTAACCTTTTACATTTGGATATTAACATTTTCTATTTGAAAGTTGTTAAAGTTTCACTTTGGGCAATGACCATGTTGCTTGTACAAGCAAAGAAAAGCATGTGCCAAGTTTAAATTGGGCATATTGAAAATATTTATATCTGGAGCTTGAGGGGGCATAGGGTTTGCTGTACCAAAGCAATTTGAAGCCTCCCCCAAAGCTCAACTCTGGGTACCAAATCACCCCACCCTTCTAAGATCATTTATCTCAGATGCGAAAGTGTATGTCAACTCTAAACCTCTTGTAGCACACTTTTGCCTGGATGATTGTTGTGGCGCAGTGCTTATTTTTAGTTAAGTTAATTTACCCTAAATTCAGCCTCATAGTAGTGATGTGTGGGCTGGCCTGAAACATGCAGTTGGACGGGTACGGAAAAATCTTCAGGGTCTGTTGAGAGCTCCCTTCTGCTCTCCCCACCTACAACCTTACACTGCAGGCTTCCGGCATGTCAATTTATAAACTCACGCCTGCCCCCCCCTTTTTGTGATGTCACCAGGGGGCAGGGTCTATAAATAGAGGGGATAGAGTGGGCCAGGTTAGGGTTGGGAGGGTGTGGGGTGGGGTGGGCAAGGGTCAAGGAAAACTCACTACTTTATAGCATATAGAAAAGGATAAACAGGCTTCATAGCATGTAAAAAAGGGTGAAATGCTTTAAGTAGATTTTCACATTACAAATACATTTATACTAATTAATGTAATGCATTAACCTACTTCATGTATTTCACTATATTCTTTTAATTTTAGCGATTGTGTGTGTGTTTTACATGTGTACGAGTTCACAGCTAAGCAGTTATGATTGTATGTGTGCGAGAGAGACAATGCTATAGCAATTGTAAGCTGTATTGGGACGGGGTCTGTTATGCACTGAAGCACTAAAATTATTTTGTACTATATAAAGAATATTACATTTCAGTAATGCACCTGCTTAAAAAATGGTCCCTCAAGCAATATATTTAGCACTGCACAAAAATTAGATTTGCCAGGTGCATAGAAAAAATAACTGAACTTATAAGAAAATACCTTGGTAAAGTTTATGTTTTGTTTTACTATATTTGTAAAATTATTTCACTACTTTTATAATACTAACCATAACTCAATGGAACATGGGGTGTTTTGGCTACTGCTGTGGCATAAAGCAATAGTGGTTCAACACCACTTTTCACCTGTTTGCTCATGGTGTTATAAATCGGGAGACGCCAAATACAAGTAATTTTTTTTTTTTTAAAGGTAAGTTTTATTTCTCATTTTTAAACACATACAACAATCATACGTACAACAATAAGTACACTCGCAGACTAGACTGTACAATTTAGGCAGGAAGAAAATATGGCACATGCTATCACCAAGCATAACACAATACAGTTATTGAGCAGTTGAGATGGACACTATCAAACTCAGGGGAACTATACATCTGACGGTTAGGTTGGGACCCTCGAGGATACGAAGGATAGCAAACCATGCGGGGTGTCACAGTAGGAGATGGACTCGGCTATGACCTACTATAGAGGGGTCGGGGCAATGTCATTCCACAAGCCCCAAATTTTATCGAATTTTGTTGGTGTTCCCCTAATTTCGTAGGTGAGCTTATATAGGGGTACTGCTTTGTTAATCAGTTGTATCCACGCATTGAGAGAGGGTGAGAGGTTACCCATCCAGTGAAGGGCTACAGTTTTTTTTGCATAAAAGAGTAGGATACGGAAAGAGATTCGAGTATATTTAGCTGGGACTATCTCTTCTAGAACCCCCAAAAGGCAAACTGCAGGTGAAATTATTCTTGGGAAGTCAAGATTATCTGATAGATAGTTTACAACTTGTGTCCAAAAGCTCAGTATGTAATGGCATTCCCAGATTAGATGGAAGAAATCCGCAGCTTGTTGGTGACACCTGGGACAGGAGTCGCAAGGGATCTGGCCCATCAGTTTGAGTCGTGTGGGAGTTATGTAAATATGGTGCATAATTTTATATTGTATTAGTTTGTCTTTCAACGATATCAGGCCAGTGTATATGTGTTCCGTCGCTTCGTCCCAGTTATCTTGGTCAAGGCCTATAATTTTAGTATTCCACCAGTCTTGTGCTGCTTGAAAAGGTTTGGGGCCGGATAAAAGGAGCTGCCGGTAGAGCCGGGACACCAGTTTTGCTGGGTTGGGATCATGAAGAATTTCTTCTATGACTAGGCAGGATTGCTGGGGGGTAAGACTGTTAAATTGGGAGTAGAAGGTATGACGTAATTGTAGGTATTTAAATAGTGGAATTTGCGTTGGCTGGCATTTAAGTTGTAATGTGCAATGGGTGACAAAGGAATGATTCTCAAGGAGGTCCTTCAAGCATTTAATGCCTTGCCTGGGCCAGAAAGCAGAGTGTTGCAAGGATCTAAAGTGATTCAAATAGGAATTTCTCCAGAGTGGGAGGTGAGGGGATAGGAGGGGTGGTGAATGGCCCAAGATTTTGAGAGCCATCAGCCAGGCCTTCTGTGGGGTAGTCAGTGTCGTCGGTAGCGGGGCAGAATCCCTGGGGCTCCGATAGGGAAAGTTGCGGAGGCTCTCCCACGAGGATAGTAAAAGAGCTTGTAACTGGGAGTTTGGGTTATACGGGTCAGGGTTAAAGCACCAGTGGAGGTAATATATTTGTGAAGCTATGAAATACCAATGGAAGTTGGGGAGGGCCAGTCCTCCCTTGTCGCATGGTGCACATAACTTTGACCAAGCGATTCTGGGTGTTTTCTTGTTCCAGAGAAAGGGGGTCACGATTTGGTTTATACTTTTAAAGTATTTTTTGGGAATAAATATTGGCGCATTATGGAGTAGGTAGAGAATTTTGGGGAGGTAAATCATTTTAATGACATTTACTCTACCCCAGAGAGAGAGAGAGGGAGTTTAGCCCATCTGTTTAAGGTATTGGTCAGATTAAGTAAAATAGGGTCTAGGTTTAAGGTAGTGTATTTGGTGAGATCTGTATGGACTATCACTCCTAGGTACTTGAACTGGGTGGCCCATTCAAGTGGGGTCTCTTGTGGTAGAGATCGAGGTTGGTCAGGGTCAATGGGGAATAAAACAGATTTTTCCCAGTTAACTCGTAGTCCGGAAAACGAGCCAAACCGGTTGACCAGGTCAAGGAGGGCAGTGAGAGAAGCATTGGGATCTGCCAAATATATAAGGAGGTCGTCAGCAAAAAGGGAGATTTTTTTCCTGAATAGTGCCGTAGGTTAAACCCTTGATTAAAGGAGACTGTCTGGTCAGAATTGCAAGTGGTTCTATTGCTAGGGCAAATAGAATTGGGGAGAGGGGGCAGCCTTGCCTTGTTCCCCTCGATAGTAAGATAGGGGGGGAGATATGGCCATTAACTCTCACCCGTGCCGTGGGGTTCTTATATAGAAGTTTGATCCAGGATATGCATCTAGGGCCAAATCCGAAACGGGCTAAAACCTCCCACAGGTAATCCCACTCCACCGAGTCGAAAGCCTTAGCAGAGTCAAGGGATGCAACTACTCTGGTGCCTGTTTCAGTATGGGCAATCTGCAGGTTGGTAAAGAGTCTGCGGAGGTTGATGTTAGTGGAGCGTCCTGGCATAAAGCCAGATTGATCAGGGTGAATAAGGTCAGGGACTACCTGTTGGAGGCGGGAAGTGAGGACCTTAGCCAGGATTTTAGCATCTGTATTTAGGAGAGATATAGGGCGGTACGAAAAGCAGCGAGCTGTATCTTTACCCGGTTTAGGGATGACAACTATGAGGGCCTCTGTAAATGATGGAAGTAGAGAATTACTATCAAAAGCACTTTGCAGCGTTTCTAGATATTTTGGGACTAATTGTTCTGAGAGAGCTTTATACCAGTCTGGAGGGAGGCCATCCGGTCCTGATGTCTTATTGGGGGGTAGGGAGGCAATGGCATCAGCAATTTCTCGGGGCGTTATAGGTGCATCCAGAAATGTTCTGTCACTAAGTGAAAGAGACGGGATAGGGATTGAGTCCAAGAACTGAAGGAGTTGGGTTCTAGAGTGAGTAGTTGTGGTAGAATAGAGGGTTTGGTAGAAGGTGGCAAATTCTTGTGCTATGAGCTTGGGTTCTGCGACTATAGAGCCATCATCCAAGATAAGGCGGGGAACAGCGGAGGAAGTTGTCTGTTTAGCCAAAAATGCCAAAAGCTTACTATTTTTGTCGCTCTGATCAAAGATACGCTGGTTCTGGTAAAGTAAGGCTTTCCTAGTTAGTGATATGGAGGCTCTGGAAAGAGAGTCTTGGGCGCTTAGGAGACCGGCATAGTTGGCAGGGGTAGGGTTCAGAGTATGTGCTCCGGAAGCATTGTGGAGTTCATTCTCCGCAGCTTTAACCTGGTCTAAAGTATCCTTCCTCGCTTGTGAGATTGCCCCCATAAGCGCTCCTCTCATGACTGCTTTAGACGCATCCCACAGAGTCAGAGGGGAGGTGGACCCCACGTTATGGACCCAATAGTCGCCATAGGCCTGGGCATTCGCTTCAGCCACCGTAGTGTTTTTAAGCCAAAGAGGGCTTAAGCGCCATAGCTTGTCTGAGGCCTCCGGATTCCAGCGAAAAGTAACTTGGAGTGGTATCGGATTTGGTCAATCATAGGCAGGAGGTCATGAGACACTAGGGCCAGGTCTATCCTAGAGAAAGTTTTGTGTGTTGGAGAGTGGCAGGAGAAGGTTCTTTGGAGTGGGTATTTCCATCTCCAGGGGTCAGTCAGCTGTAAGGCTTCTGTCCACTTGGTGAGCTTTGTAAGCGTATGGGGGTCAGGGCTAAGCTTATCCAAGGACGGATTTAAGCAACAGTTAAAATCCCCCATAATACAGAGGGGGCTAGGTGGGAATTCAGACAGTTTAGTCATCATTGTATCCAGGATTGACACTGCAAATGGCGGAGGCATATATAGATTGACCAATAGAATGGGTTTGTTGGCGATAAGGCCATGTAATACCAGGAATCTGCCGTAGTGGTCTAAGTGGAGCTTTAGAAGTTCAAATGGCAGACCCTTGCGAATTAATACGGAGACCCCCCTCGAATGAGTTGAAAAAGTAGAATGGAAATGCCAACCCACCCATGGTTTCTTAAGTGCGAGAACTTTTTGCCCGGAGAGATGCGTCTCCTGGAGGAGAAGGATAGAGGGAGGATATCTCTTGAGGTAATTAAACATCAAGCTCCTTTTAAATTTGGAATTAAGGCCCCTCACGTTCCAAGAAAGTACTGATATATTAGCCATAACATACAGTAGCAGGTATATGCCGAGCCAGAGGAAGTGTCCATCCCTTCAGGTACATGAAATACAAGTAATTTTTAGTAGGATTGGCCAAATCCAAGAGTCTGGCCAAACAGAATCCGTACACTATATAAAGAAAAGATTTACTGCTCAAAAATCAGCTTTATCCACTCGCGTGTCAGCGATTTCTACCCCAAGCAAAGGTTTGGATTCGTTTTAGTATTCGTCCAACTCCGTACCCAAGGGAATTGGCTAAACCCAGAAAAGAAGGGTTTGGTGCATCCCCACCTATTAATATAAAGTGCCCTGGCTGCTGCACATGGAGCTGTGAGCAGCAGACAAACACTCATTTTTCAGGAGTGCTGACAGGTAGACATTGTTAGCGGTGTTCGCTGCTGTTTTCTACTTGAAGGAAGAAGCGGGCAAAATAACCAGATGGCATTAGCCTTAATCATGAAAAGATAGTTAACTTTACTTAACAGTACATACTGCTTTCAAACTTTTTGAAGTACTTTGAAAATAGGAGACCTATAAATGCAATAATAGTATTTCTAAAAACTTACGGTAAGTAATTAAGTAAATAAGGAAAAAAATGTAAAATTATCCTACATCAGGACCAGAAATGTACCAGAGCTATACTGATTTATTACTTGCCTTCACTTTGCGAACTTCATTGGCTTGAAACTCTGGAGTGCAGTTGTGATGTATTATTCCAATGCCTCCCATCAACTATAATAAAAATTGTGACAATTCAACTTCATATAAATAAGTTTCCTGTAAACAAAGGTTGACTAAATGGACACTAACCAAGACTGTTAAATCTATAGGTATATTTCTGCATATGGCCTTCTTGCAAATATTGCAAGTTTCCCAAAAAAGGGTCGCTTACAGAATGGGTAAATAAGGGCAACACTATAATAGTAGGTGTAGGGGCTGTATGTCTATGTTCACAGCCTTTTGGGAAAGGGGCCATGTGTTTGCAGCCTGTGAATAAACATGGGCAAACAGCCCCTGCACCTACACTTACAGTGGTGCCATTGTATGCCAACATTTAAGAGCTATGTCTTCATAAATTTACCAGACCAGAGGAAGTTACTTATCACCTGCACTAAAAGAACATTCTGTTAATTGTGGCATAATGTGCACATTTTGGCTACTCTATTCCTAAACAAGATGCAAGTACAAGATTTCACAACATACCGCCATTGCTATTGCCATGTCAGATTCTGTAACGGTGTCCATGGGAGAGGAGATCATGGGTGTTTTCAATGTAATCTTGCGAGTCAAAGCAGAAGTCAGATCCTAAAAAATAAGGAAAGTAGAACAATTAGTTGGTAAAAAGGGTTTAGAAGACAGCCTACATGATTATAGCATACCACAGAGTTGACATTTTCAAATAGGTGTCAAAATTGTCTGTCTAAACTAAGGAGTGGGTTACATTTCTGGTATTGCAAAGAGCCACAGAATGGGTAGTCTTTAATGGCAGTTGGTTGACTTTACACCAGTGTCATTTCACCTTTTTCAAATAGTGAGCTGATTATTGCTCAAAATCATAACATGTTCTAGGGCCAGTTTGTAAGGTTCCACTGGCATTTTAATGTAAATATGTCAGTTTTGCTGACTGTGCTTACAGTCATAAATTATACCTCATTATTTTCTACATTTAAGACACAGACATAAAAAAATTGTTAAGTAGCCAAACTTAGTTTTGATATTATTTGTGGATAAATGATTTTAAAAAGACGCAACCCCTTTTTACAACCATGAGACTTTCAAATTAAACATGAAATCCAATTTCTATTTTTTATTAAAGCATTCATAGCCGTTGTAAGATCATTTAAAAATCTCAGCTGTCAATCAAATATTGTCTGCCCCTCCTCTATGCCTAAGGCATAGAGGTGGGGCAGACAATTACTTTCACTTGCTCTCCCCACATTCCCCCATTCTCTAAACTGTTTAATTGTGTAGCCAGGGCATGGGGGATGGACATTGGGTCCCCCATTTTGGTGCACAAACAAGATCAGCTGCCCTGCTCTCCAGCCTCCACCTCACTTACTGTAATATAATATTTAATATATTTAATCTAATGTAATTCTAAGAAGTTTCCCTGTATATGTTAATGAAATGCTCTATGGTTATTTGTAAATGTAAGTGGTATTAAAAGCAGTGCCTGTTTGTATGTATGAAGTGGTGCCTCGAACACGCAGAACCACTGGCATACAGTAACTATAGAGGTAGCAGACCCTGAGGTCGTGGGGGGCAAGGTAATGGGGTTCCTAGGTGGTCTGCTTGTTCTGTAATTAAGAAAATTGCTCCTCCGCAGCCAGGGGATGCAACTGGGAGGAGGGAGTGCCAGACTGGAGCTGCAGTGCACCGTGTCCGTCCGAAGTTTTTTCGCAAGGGGGTCCCAAAGCGACTGTTATGACACTGTGCAGTACAGTTACAAACATGTCATAATACAGGATTCTTTGTACAAAAGTACAAGATCTGATAAGATTATAGAATTTGCCCCAAAAGATACAGGAAATGTATTACTCTTCCACATTATTAAGACACTGGCATCTTTTGATAGTGCCCTTTATTTGCAATTGTCTTTTAATTCTCTTGCACTAGAAATCAGCTGTCACAAATGAGTATCTAAATGTGATTAAATGATAAAATATGAACACCAATTGTAAAGTATCTAAGGATATCAGTCTGCATCATAGTAAATAGATGGATGAACTACCCCTTTAATAATATCTGCCAGTTGTTCTTTTTCATCAACCTCTAGAAAGTCTGCGGACCAGGCTGACTAAACTTTGCTTGCTTTCCCCTTCAAAGTTACATACAGATAAGTAGATGCATTTTCAATGTATCTGTGCTGGTTTCAGAGATCTAAAGTAAAGAGTACTTGATATAGATAGTTAGGTCCATAAATCTTTGACCAGAAACACATTTTTTCTCATTTTGGTTCTGTACATTACCACAATGAATTTTAAATGAAACAACTCAGATGCAGTTGTACTGCAGACTTTCAGCTTTAATTCAGTGGGTTGAACAAAAAGATTACATAAAAATGTGTGGAAGTCCAGGGCTTTTATCTGCTTCATTGATAATGACATAACAAAGGAATTGCCCACACCTGCCCATGAAATAGCCTTTGAGTCAATTGTCCAATTGCTTTTGAGCCCCTGAAATGAAGTGATTGTGTTATAAAAAAAAAAAAAAAAAAAAAAAAAAAAGCGGCTTTAGTTCCTCACATTTCTATGCAATCTTTTTGTTCAACCCACTGAATTAAAGCTGAAAGTCTGCAGTTCAACTGCATCTGAGTTGTTTCATTTAAAATTCATTGTGGTAATGTACAGAACCAAAATGAGAAAAGTTGTCTCTGTCCAAAGATTTATGGACCTAACTGTATGTTCATATATGCCCTGGCTGTGAATACCAAATACAATACACATGCCCCAGCTCAGGTTTAATAAGTTTAAACAACACTTTTAACACACAAAAAAACCCCTAATAGGATATGGTCTCCATCTTATTTTTGATGCTAAATTGCATTAGGGAAGTCAGGGATTACCAAGCCTTCTTTGCTCATATTAGCCTACTTTTAGACTGTGCTTCTGACCTTCAACCATTACAACATGGATTAGGGTTTGCGCTGCAGACACAGAAGCTTGATTAACCATAAATCTATAAACCACTCCACAATGCATTCATGTTCCCAAACAGGTCCTGTATGCAAAACATTACCATGGGAACTGAACTCGAGATATTAATCCTGCCCAGGAAATATAGTAGGAATACCACCAAAGCAGGAACAGAGCAGTGGAAAACAAATCATGACAACCTGCTGCTTTGAAACGCATTTATCCACATGCCCTTGTGCGGCAGTTCCACTTTTACATTAAAGGATAAGTAACCCTTTAAAATAAGTTAATTCAAACTGATTAATTTAAATTGACAAGGGTGCTATTCTAAGCACTTTTGCAATGTACATTTTTTTTTTTTTTTAATTCAAATATATTAAAGGATAGATATACCATTAACATTAATGTACTTTGTTAC
Organism: Xenopus laevis; assembly: GCF_017654675.1. Classification (NCBI taxonomy): domain Eukaryota; kingdom Metazoa; phylum Chordata; class Amphibia; order Anura; family Pipidae; genus Xenopus; species Xenopus laevis. The sequence continues at coordinate 94,794,954 of NC_054375.1, read as the reverse complement.
AATAGCACCACCTGCTGGTCATTTTCCCACCATTCTGACCACCACGTAGCCATGGAAGTTGTCAGGAGAAAGAGGCTTCGCTGATGTTCTTCTGGTTAGAAAAGCTTTGAGAAAGTTTCTAATTTTTTTAACAACGAAATACATAACCAGTGTAGGCTAATCAATTGAAATTTTAGCACAAGGACATGTACATTTTAGTAACATGGAATAAACTTCAATTTTAAACTTCATTGGTTGGCTCCAGGAGTGCATTTTCGTTTTTTCTGGTTCTGATTTTTTTGCCTAACCATAAGAACACTAGACCAGGCCTCTTTTCTTTCTCCTGATTTAACACAATTCATTCATGTTAATAGTACGTATATCCTTTAATATCTTGGAATTAAAAAAAAATGTACATTGCCGAAGTGCTTAGAACAATACCCTCGTCAATTGTACATTCAATTTTTACGTTCACTTATTTTAAATGTTTACTTATCCTTTTAAGAGTAAGTAAAATACAAGTGAGGTCATTCTGGTATGGGAACCTGTTATTCCTGGAATGTTATTTTCATTTTTGACCAATTTGCATTTTCTCTGTATTAAGACATCATTATAGCATAAATGAACACTAGTTGCAAAAATCATCTTGGGCTTTTGTATGTAGCTTAGGATATTTATGGAATGGTGCTCCAAGTTGATGGAAAGTTGCTTTATCCAGAAACCCCAGAACCCAAGCATTCTGTAAAACAGATCTTGTAGGTATACATGACCATCAATTTGTTGTTAAGAATTGTTGTTTCTATTTCCAGTTGCTTAGAAAAAAACAGTAATGATATGTTACCCAATCTGGCAGTTTTTTTTTCAATGACAATATTCCTTTCCAAATACAAGTATGGCTTTTTAAAAATATGCTTGGGACTTGGGGTTACCAGATAAGGGTATTTTCTTAATATGTTGCTTTATGCCTATTATCTAATGAAACGTGATTATAATTTTGCCAAAAAATGGCTGTTTTTCATATTGCTATACATATTTGATCAATATCATACAAAAACACACAATTTAGGCCAGTGGCAGTTGTCCCTTCGATTATAAATGATGACGTGATGTGTGACGAGCCTTGAAATTCTCTTTCCATAGTTTTGTTTTTGTTTTTTTTTTTGGCAAATGCCCTCATCTCAAAAATAAAACTAGTGGCTGTAGTATATCAGAACATTAAAATAAATAAATAAATAAATTAAAAAAAAAAAACTCATTCTTACCACTTCATCAGCAGTAAAGTCAATGAATCCTGGAAGAATCAAGAAGTCACTGTAAAAAAAGAGAGAGAACATTTCATTTTAATCAGTGCAGTCAAATATAGGGGGAAAAGTGGCTGCTAGCTTAAGCTTCCATAGACCATGTAGTCTGTACTTACACTACATGAAGAAGGAAATGTGGTTTAAAAGCTGCTGTTTTTCGCCAGACCACAATGTTGGTCAAAATGTGCCGTTAGCTTTATTGTTTTGTAGTTTATCAAACTTTAGAAACCTTCTCCTATCAATCATACATTGCCACGTTGCAACAGCAAGTCAGTTAAATAATTCACATGCAACAAAAAATTAAAACCTGCAGCAAATTGTTTTAGACTATCATTATCTACATTCTACTAAAAGTTAATTTTATGGCGAAGTGGAAATATAAACAGCTCTAAACATTATGCATTTTACTAAGGCAACATCAATAGCCTCTACTTGTTTCATACACCCACCCTGTGAGCTATTATGTGACTTCATTGCTAGCAGAGCTGTGGAGTCAGGTACTCAAAATAATGAAATCAGATTTAAGAGCTTCTATGAAGGTGGATAAGGCAGAAGCAATTCTGTTTTTAAGAACAATACTATGTTAATTTTGGATTGTATTTAAACAGCTATTTGACACCTACTGTATATGCCAGGTTCAATTAATATATTTGTTGTTTTGTGTTTATGTAGTTTTTGATTAGAATTATATATATATATATTTTTGAGCTTTGGCATTGAGAACATTTCTTGTATGTGGTGTACTTCGTTCAAACAACATGGAAAATACATTACTTTATTAAAGGAACAGTAATAAAAAAAAATGAAAGCAGTTTAAAGTAATTAACATATCATATACAGTTAGCATGCACTGGTAAAAGCTGTGTGTTTGTTTCAGAAAGATTACTATAGTAGTACTACTATGTATATAAACAAGCTGCTGTGTAACCATGGGGCCAAGCTGGAAAAAAAGGCACAGGTTACATAGCAGGAAACAGATAAGCCCTGCCCAATACAATGTGTCTTTGCTCCTTTCTCCAGCTTGAATGGCTGCCCCAATGGCTACAAAGCAGCTTGTTTATATAAACTATAGTAGTCTTTCTGTAGCAAACACACCAATTTTACCAGTGCCGAGTAACAGTACACTATATCTTAATTACTTTTATACACTTTCAGGTTTTTGCGTTAACGTTCCTTTAAACGTTGGAGTCGGAGGTACCATGAAAGACAAAGGATTTATCGACCAACTCCACAGCCCTGATTGCTAGTGCCATAAAGTAGCAATTATTATTCAAATACCGATACCAGTAGCACACATTACGAGGAAGCAGAAATGGGAGCAAACAACAGTTGCTGGCCCTCCACCCCAAGTATGCTTTACTCATTAATTATAGTCAGAGGATGTTGAGAAATTAAATTAAGCAACCACTAGGGATTAAGAAACACTGCTACATGAGGACAATGTCACACACAGGAATGTATTTATAGACGTACTATGGCACATTAGCCTTAAAGTGAATTCATTCCCATGGCTACAAAAAATAATAATAAACGAAACAAACATCTTAAGTACACAAAATATGATTAACATGGAATGTTTGTTTTATCGTAGAATTAATTTGCATTTGGACGTGCTTGTATTTGTATAGCTATTCAAATTGCTTTTGTCAGGGCAACATTTGTAATGATTTGTGCAAAGCAACAGTATTGATAAAGTTGTGTAAGTTTGACACATAGGGAATTCTGATCTCCTCTGTAAATAAGGCAGAACACAGTAGTGAACACCAATGTGACTTATTATGTGTAGGGTTCATTTATTCCATTAATACTAGCGCGGTTACTGGCCCCAGTAATTTCTGTGCCTGAAGATATTGTGTATATGTAGGGCTCTCAGTGTTACGACACAGAAAGCCTCATATTCAACCACAGGGGAGTGCAATTGTTAGAAGCAATTCATATTTTTTACACAATCAAATGAGGTGCAGATTCACTTGGTGCAAGTTTGCGGGATTAATGCCATGTCTAGAGCGATTCCAGAATTCCATGCGTCAATAGATGAACTTGCGCAGTATGCATCAGAGCAGACTGGGCACAAATACCTTTACTGAATAACGCAATAGACACACTTGCAGATTAAAATGAAGCCATTATCAGAGTAATGGGGGGAAACTCACTAACACTGAAGTGTTGTGCGTATGTTTAATTAAAGCAAAACTATACCCCTGAACACCCCCTGCAGATCTCTATAAAAATGAATTGCATTAAATCCCAAGCCCATCTGTAAAATCCTGCTTCATCTAAATAAACGATTTTCATACAAATATACTTTTTAAAGTCTACTAAAACTTAATTGGAACATTAAATTAACCCAGTAGGTTTGGTTTGCATGCAAAAAGGATTAATTATATCTTAGTTGGGATCAAGTACAAGGTTTTGTTTTAATATTATTATAGAGAAAAATGGAGAGAAAAAATAAAAATGGATTATTTGATTAAAATGGAGTCTATGGGAGACGGACTTCCGTTTGGGCTTTCTGGATCGCATACCCGTAATATGTGCCATTGGGTAATCCTAAATAAAAAAAGATTGCCATTTTCAGTACTAAGAGCTGCCCACTGGGTCGTATCATTCACATTTCAAAAATGGAAATGAAAGCCAAGGCCACACTGAAGAGATGCTGAACAAAAAGATAAATAACTTAAAAACCTCAAAAAATAAGAACTGAAGACCCATTGCAAATCAATGTCTACATCAAACTAAAAGCTAATTTAAAGGTGAAGTATCCTTTTAAATCTGTGCTTTCATTTATTTAAGTAAATATGTTTCTGTGGGACTGTCCAAGCACTTCCTTAAATAGTCTATAAACTTGACACAAACAAATGTATTGTTGAGTGCCCCATCACTATCAACTTGTCAAATTGTGTTTATGGCAGTTTACCAGGTTTGAGATTAACATGTAATGGTCACATAAATATTTTAAGGATATATTTGAATTGACATGTTAGAATGGTCTGAGACTGCTCTTTTCAAGTGATTTTCTTACTTGGATCAAACTTAAGGTGGCCGTACACGGGCCGATAAAAGCTGCCGACAGACTGAGTCGGCAGCTTATTGGCCCGTGTATGGGGGCCCCCGACGGGCTTCCCCGATCGAAAGTCGGCCAGATCTCGATCGGATAGGACTAAAAATCCCGTCGGATCGCGGCCGCATCTGTTCGTTGATGCGGTCCCGCGATCCGACCACCCGTTCGCTAGGATCCGATCGTTGGGCCCTAGGGCCCACGATCGGATCAGCCCGATATTGCCCACCTTGAGGTGGGCATATCGGAGGGAGATCCGCTCGTTTGGCGACATCGCCAAACGAGCGGATCTCTCCATGTATGGCCAGCTTTACTCAGATCTTTGGATGCTAAAGCCAGATCTTTGCAGGATAGGTCTTTATGTCTGGCTAACCAAACGGCTTCAAGAGGATCATAGAAATAAAATATATGGTTCCCTGAACGGCACCTAGGGGGTGCCTGTAATCATGTACTCCACCATTTGTTGTGGAGAAAGCATACTATACAGCCTTTTACACCAGACACAGTTCAGCAAATAATCTTTGCTGTGACCAAAGCCACCTCTGGTAGACACACAACTTGTACGTTTGCAATAAGTATAGGATAGGGATGTTGATGTTGCTATGTCAACATACTATAGAGTACAACCAATTTTGAGAATAATTCCTGTGTTCCATATAGATACATACTATTACAATCAAGTAAGCACCAAAGTTATCAGGAAGTGAATAGACCAATGATTAATTTAACAATACAAATCAGAGAGCATCTCCCATAACAACAGTGCTGCTGTAACTGCAAAAAGTTACAGTAGCTCTAAGTAGGGTGTCAGCCTTGTCCCTTGTATATAAAAATGCTGTCAGCCACAATCACATATCTGTGATATCTAGACCATGATTAATGCACGTTTGAGTCTAAAAGCACCAAAATAAGTAAATTTAGACAATAACTGGTATTGCAAGGGTAGTTAAAAATGTAAACAGGCATTGGTAAGCCATTCAGTCTCTGTGGTTTGGCAGAATTGGCAAATTCATTCATAAACTAAGGATTTAAAATGAAGGGATTATCAGTATTGCTGCATTAAAGGTAACAATAATAACAGTATTAGGGTAGGGGCACACTGGGCAATTCGGGAGATTTAGTCGCCTGGCGACTAATCACCTCGTCTTTGCGGCAACCAATCTCCCCGAACGCCTTCCCTTTGTCTTGCGCCAGCTAAAATGAAAAATCGCCTGTGCTAAAGCAGAAGCGTAGCTTCATATTCCAAAGTTTCCTTGTGATGCAACTTCGGAAAACGAAGTGCCGCGTGTGCTTTAGCGCAGGCGAATTTTCATCTCACCGAATTGCCCAGTGTGCCCCTAGTCTTAGACTATTAAGGTACCCAGTTAATGGTACATTGTCGCTGTATCATTTAAAATTAAAACCATTTCAATATATAATAAAAAACAAAGTATGCCTTATTTAAAAAGGGGTGAGCAAACTCTTAATTTAACTTTCCAGTAAGTGTCGTTTTGTATTTTCTACCCTGACATCCAAAAGGTATTGCAATATATGCATCTTTGGCTGTGAAAGATGAATATCAGCGTGAATCTTGTGTTCATCAGTTTGCCAGAAGGAAATATCAGCACTCTGTTCACTTGCATAGAATTTTTAATGGCAAATTTAGATAAGTCATTTACTTTCAAACAACACCCTTTGCCTTTTGTAGTTCAGAAACACCTGGGGAGTCCCTGGTTGCCATTATTTATCAGTGAACATAAAAACATTTTCTATAAAAGTTACCAGAATTTACAAGCTAGCTGAGCTATCTGTGCCTTTTATTTTCCATACAATTGCACTGGAAACACATCATGACAAACTAGTGGTAGAAAATAGGAAGCACTTGCCATTCTGGGATCTTTTGTAAAATGGTTCTTGACGAAACCGAAACCTCAATGCTGGCTCTATCCTCCTGCTCCATAATCGTCACAATATGCAGGCAACCCAAAGTTATACTTAATTATTTGTATCTGGAATATGGGAGGAGAAGTGTCACTGTTACCATCTATTCTTCCTGGTTAATAAACATAACACATATAAATATGTCCTTCACCCAAAGGACAATGGCAACAGTGAATTCAGTTGTGTCTGTTGCATTTTTTTTTTTATTCCTATTAAAAATTCAGTGTCTAAACATCAAAACCAATCTCCATGGCTCCCTACAGAAATACTGTTAAAGCACAGGAAATATTCATGCAACGCTGTGCTAAACTCCACGGAAGATTTTGTAGGATGGTATCGGATTGACAAAATGCAACCTACAAGTTGGATGTAGTCAGATCCGATTAAAAAAAAAAAAAAAATGTATAAACTACAAGGAAAGTTTTCCATCCGACACGATCCAACTATTGGATGCAAACACAGCATGCTGCAGCTTCATCAGATGAGATAAAATCTGATGGTGTCTGACAGACTTTTTTTTACCCCCAGTGAAATACATTAAATGTCAGATGTAGATGCAAGAATATACTATATGATTCAACTTTACATTCTAGCTAGAATATACTATATGATTCAACTTTACATTCTAGCTATAGGGGGGTCAGATTTTACAGGATCCTAGAAATCTTGTGGTGTTGCGTTCAGTTGCATGAGAAGATCATATAAAAGATTTTGTAGGATGGTATCGGATTGACAAAATGCAACCTACAAGTTGGATGTAGTCAGATCCGATTAAAAAAAAAAAAAAAATGTATAAACTACAAGGAAAGTTTTCCATCCGACACGATCCAACTATTGGATGCAAACACAGCATGCTGCAGCTTCATCAGATGAGATAAAATCTGATGGTGTCTGACAGACTTTTTTTTACCCCCAGTGAAATACATTAAATGTCAGATGTAGATGCAAGAATATACTATATGATTCAACTTTACATTCTAGCTAGAATATACTATATGATTCAACTTTACATTCTAGCTATAGGGGGGTCAGATTTTACAGGATCCTAGAAATCTTGTGGTGTTGCGTTCAGTTGCATGAGAAGATCATATAAAATCTGACCCACAAAACCTAATAAAATCTCCTATGTAGTTTTACTCTTGAAATCAGGTGAGACTTGTGAAAAATTACCTGATCTGGTGTTTTCACAGTGCTATAAAATCCAAATCCTGTCACCTTCTTAATTGGAACACCGAAGGTACATGTTTCTGGGTAGATTAGCGATATGCTATTATTTACAGACAAATTTGCCTTTTTGAGTAATTTCTGCTCAGCAGCTCAATCATTTGGGATTTCAATGGTTGCTAGGGTCCAAATTACCCTAGCAACAATGCACTGATTTGAATAAGAGATTGGAATATGAGGAAGAGAGACCTGAATAGAAAGAGAAGTAATAAAAAGCAACAACAACAATTCATTTGCAGCCTTACAGAGCTTTTAATTTTTTTAGATGGGTCAGCGACTCCCATTTGAAAGCTGAAAAGAGTCAGAAGAAGGCAAATAATTAAAAAAACTACTTAAAATTAGTTTGCTTACAATTAGCCATTCTATAACATACTAAAAGTTAATATAAAGGTGAACCACCCCTTTATTAAGTAAGTACATTGTAGGAGCAGAGATGTATTTGGATCCAGTGCTACTATAGGCAAAGCGCCTATGCATGTGCCAGTCGAGGAAGAGAGGGGTACCCTCATCTCAGCTCAACTGTCGAATTTAGCTAAACGTGTTCAGTGATGGTCTGGGGAAATTCATGCTGTGTCTGCTTACCATATCTAAACTTTAAAAGGTATCACTACAGAGATTAACTGGCCCCTGCATTGTTTATACCTCAAACTGTAGTATACGAAAGCAACAACTTTAGTGAACAACCTGTATTATTATTTTTCTAAATAAGCTGTATTTTTTTGCCTAATTTACTGCTTCATATTCTGGTTTCCTTTGTCAACATCTACATCTATAGTGTATCACTATTTTATGCTTTATATTTTGCAAAACATTTTCATGAAAACTTATTCTTTATGGATATCCCTTTTTGGATACTCTTATAAGGTAGCTTTTTGTTAAAAAATAGCATAGAAGAATATATGTAACAATACTATAAATGCAGAATTTAAAAAAAAAAAAAAAAAAATCAATCAAAGAAATGACATTGCCTTATAGCAGCAATCTATAGCTTACTTTTATTACCCTTTTAGGCAGCAAAAATCAATTTGCAAGTCTCATAACCAATCATGAAGTTTTTAAATTGATATACGACAAACATTCAAACTTACTGCCTCATCATATCCTGCTCTGTCAACTACAAATCCCTTAGATATATAAAATGTGTCTTGCAAAACATTAGCGAATAACCAGCCCCGGAAATTTATTTGAAGACTACAAAAGCCAATTTGAAAGGGCACTGTGTAACTATGAGATATATGTCAAAGTTCCTGTAGATTAAATTAAAAGCAGGGTAATAATGTGTTTTGGTGACAATACCCAGAAAAACCCTCATTATAGCAGTTAAAACACTTAAATCAATGAACTGCCCGAAACTGCCTTCTTAAGGACATTTTGCAATATTTAGTAGTCAGTTTATCGGTTGTGAGGCTGTTACTTTGCTAGTTATAGTTAAGGCAATGGTAAGAGAAGCAATTTGGTATGCTTTCATCTGTGAAATGACCCTCTGGTGCCAATCAGCTAATAAAACTATCGCAAGCACTTGTCAGGCAATTGGCACCTGGACATTTCACGATGCATGTGACAGCAGTTTTACTAACATTTGTCAACTTACAAAAACACACACGGGTAATATTTCAAGGACTAAATTGCAGCAGAAAATGAGAAAATGTGCTCACCCTCATATAGGATTTCAGAGCTATAACAGTGTAACAATTTAGCTGCTGTTGCTTGGGGCAAGTGGTGTAGAGGGGCAAACCAATGTTCATTTTTCATATGTGTATGTTGGTTAGAGTATTCTCATAAGTAGGGAGTATCCTACAAATAGCTAAGACGTCACACAAATATAAATACCCCCTGCACAAAGCACTTGAGGGTTAAAATCTAACTGCCAACAGTAGCAGGCCTTTACCCCGCTCCTGCACCTTCAGTACAGTCAACTCAAACTTTTTTATAACTCTTTGGGAGGAGATAAAACTTTCAATAGACCATTGACAGATTTCGAAAAGTTATGCAACAGTTTAGCCCTCCCAAACATACTCTCTCATCAATCTATAAAAGTCTCTTAGGAGTGGGTAAGATAGAAGAGTTGACATTCATAAAAAAGTGGACCAGAGAGCTTAACATTACATTAACAGAAAATGAAACTTTGGATATGGTAAGCACTTTATTGAAGAGCTCTAGATGCTGTAGAATACAAGAATTAAATTATAAAATATTAAATTGGTATTACACACCTTCTAGGCTGCACAAACTCTTTCGGTACACAACTGCACGTGCTGGAGATGTAGAGGCGGGGAGGGCACTCTGTTAAATATTTTTTGGACTTGTCCTATGATTGAACAATACTGGAAACAGGTCCTCCATGTGTGCTCACACATCACAAATGGAAGTGACCTTAATGACCCTTTCTACTCTCTACTATTCCATATGTCCCAGACAATAGAATACATTTTATTAATTCAGCACTTCCTCACTTGTTGAATGCAGCCAAACTGCTAATCTCTGGACGTTGGAACACACAACATGTGCCTACGATTAGGGATTGGTTAGCGAAAGTGGATGAGATTCAACAATTTGAGAGGGACTACTCTGCCCAATGGATGATGTGGATCTTATTCAAAGGTGAAAGAGAATACAAGCAATATGTGCTCTAAATAAAAGATTGTTTGTGTTGTATGATTCTAAATGAGGATATAAACTTGCGCTACCAGAGGAGCATACACTTCCCCTTTACCCTTCTCTGTAACCCCATTTAAGTTGCGTTTATCATTGTACTGTTACTTGAAGCAGTCATGTAATTTGTATATGATCTTGTTTGATAATACTGTATTACAATGCTATTCAATTTGGGTTATTTTTTTCTTCTGTAATACAAATAAATATATATTTGAAAAAAAAAAATATATGTATATATATATCGAACTGCCCTATAACATGCACATTTACACATTTTTTTCAGCTGCGGGAAGAAACCCATACAAACAACGGGAAAACAAACACAGAAAGTATACTGGTCAGACTCACACCCAAGACCACAGAGCTGTCAGGCAGCAATAATAACATGGCACTATTATTTATTTTACCCTACCACTCCTCATTTTTAGATAACTGAACAAGCAATGGTTACACTACAACGCCCCATCACAATCGCTCACAACATAATAAAAAAGAGAAAGAGAAAGAATGTTTAGTTTGACTTGTTTACCACCACCCACTTGATAGCAAAGAAAGAAAAGGAGGCCAATTAATTAATTTCTAATATCAGTTTGTCACTTCTTATTTATTTCAATGATTTTATATATTCGATCAGAGAAAACATTTATTCTGTATATATCAATTAATTACTGAGATTTTAAATAAATTAATTTAGGTGATTATTAAATAGAGTACAAGTGCTTTTAATTTGATTATGATTAATTCAATTAATTCTATATATCAAATAAATTAGCACATTATTAATTCTATTTATCACAGTTGTTTAATAGAGCTAAAGGTAAGGAAATCCAAGTGATTAATTATAAAGTGCAGGTGCTTTTTCCAATTAGCTATTTTGCTTCAATTCATTATAAAAATTCATTGATTATTAAGGTGACTAGTGCTAATAAATTAATAAATAAAAGGTCTATTGATTTCCGTCTCTCAAGTTGCTCCTTGGTTAAAAATAAAACAGGAAATTGAAAATAGATAGTTGCGATTCTACTTCCGTAGAATCTAGCAATGTTTTCTAATCCCTGGGACTACCACAAAGTGGGAGGAAGGCAGCAACTGAAGGGTTGCGGTCTCAAATTTTTTCTTTCCTGTTGGATTGGAATAATTGGAAGAGGCTATTATAACCTACAAAACCGCTAACACAACAGACCTTAGAAAATAAAATAGGATAAAGTAAAAGATAAGATAAGTATGAGCGGTAAAAAAATGCTTTCGCAATCTCCAATCACTCTCTGGTACTTCAATTAAAATAAATAGTTTAGTCAAATCTTGCCCATAGTGAGTCAAATCTAGGGCAAGATAGCTGCTGAAATTCCAACCTGGAGAGCGGCTACATAAAACGTCAAGAAGCACAAATGAAAACAAGTTGCATATCTCAGAATATTATTTTCTACATTATACTAAACGTTAGTTTAAAGGCAAACAACCCCTTTAAAGGACATGTAACCTGTCCCCTACCAAAAATGGGAAGGCTGCAGCATTCCCTTAACTTAGAATTCCTTCTCCTCTTCTGACCCACTCTGCCCCCTCCCTCAGGAATTTACTTTGGCTAATGAGCATGCTCAATTCTTCTCAGCTTCTACATGTCCTTTAAGTATTAAATGATCAGACCCTGTGCAGAAGGGTGGTGTGACCAACAGGATTTTCAGAAGTGTCAGAATACAGCAAAGCTTTTAGTTTACACCTTAAAATATTTAAAAATCTAAAAGTTTGTTTTAAAATAAGCTCTTCAGAGTCTTTGGCTTCCTGAATCAAATACAGTATGTGGCTTACTTCAACAATATACAAATAATTTTAGATTATACAACAAACTGCTACATAAAATAATGGTTATCAATCCAACCCAGTATCATCCTTGTTCGTCTCCTGAATGGCAATCCTATTTTAATCAATCTCTGCTACCCTAAAAATACTACACAAATTACCACTGCAAGGAAGCAAGCAAAGTACAGATCTCATTGAAATAAAAAAAAAAGATTGCGGGACAGTATTCTACCTTAGAACACATTAGAAATCTACATACAATAAAACACAGTATATAACAGTGATACTATAAACTTACTTGTAGGTGAGACCTTCTGAATTAGCAAACAGCTGCTGGGCAGTGAGTCCATCCTCAGGAACGTAGCCAGTGCCCCCACTTATAAGATAGTCTGCCATGCTGAAATAAGAGAGGCTTTATTAAACTTAGAATCAAAATGTACACATGAAAGTTATCAGTTGCATAACCCACCCAAAGGGCATTTTAATACCAAAGGAAAATTTAGACCTTTCAGCTCCATCTACAACCCAATGCAGACTATATCTGACAGCTAAATCTTGCCCCCAGCAATGAGTCAAACGTGCATATTGATCAGAGAGGTGATGCACTGCCGATAGTAATTGGCTGCACTGCGCACTATGAAAACCCAACCACCCACAGTAGTGATGACATTTCATAGAAACATGTTGCACCTATGAATGAACTCTATATTATGAACCACCTTGCCAATAAACGTTCTGTGATGAAACACTTAACTGCTTATATTTAGAAGTTGGGGATACATATGCTAAAGTAAACCTTTGTCAACATTATTTATTATTGTCATATCCTTTCTTGCTCTGGTTTCTGGTTTTCAAATGCTCATATTCTTTATTTTTTTTAATTTTAAAGGAATTGTTCAGTGAAAAATATAAAACTAGGTAATGTTTCTACTACAGTTAGTTAGCCAAAAATGTAATATACGAGGGCTGGCGTAAACAGATGTCTACATAATAGCCAGAACACTACTTCCTCCTTTGCAGCTCTCTAACCTGTTGAGCTGGCCATACACGCGAGGATCAGTTTTTCTACCCATATGTTCACCTTGAGGTGGGTAGTTTCCAACTGATCTGATTGCCTGGCTCTCAGGCAATGATCGGATCATAATTAGAACTACGCAGCCTGTAGTGACGACGAACGTATCAACACACTGGTGCAGTCCCTTATTCGATGGCAAAATCAAACCAGCTGGATTGCTATCTGGCTGATTTTCTTCAGGAAAGGCCACCATGCATAGGCCAAAAAGCTGCCAACTTGGCATGTTTTTAGTGGCCCGTGTGTGGCCTCCTTTAGCCAATCAGAGACTTGAAATGGGGGCAACATGGGACATAACAGTTTAGTTAGTTTGCTTTTGATCCGGAGCATGCAGGTCAGGATCAATGGCTACGATACACAGGGTGTTTTCACAGCTATGTATTATAGTGTGGATAGGCATTGGAATCCGCCTCTTCGCATTAAATGGTTAGTGCTGGACCTAGCCAGCACCTGCCTTTTCAGCCAAAAAATGCTCTAGTGGTATATAGTAGGCTAAAACAAACCAGTAAACTGCAGTTTAATTGATATTGTTATATTGATCAGCTGGTGAATAGGTTTTCTCAATTGTTGCCAATTAAAACATATACTGTAGTTATTATATATCTTATAGCAGTTTCTTCCATTTTTGGTAATGTAATGGGAAAATGAAAGGACATTATATAGGGTGGTAATAACAAAACCTCATAGATGGTAGACCAGCAAAAGCTTGTACATTTTGACAGGTTAGAAACTATTTCATTTAATTTCTTTATTTATTTTTTTAAAGGAGACATATGATAAATGAAAAAACCCTACTTTTGTAGGCAATTATAAATAATATATGGTGTTGCTTTTACATGGTGCTTATAATTAATATTATCTTTAAAAATAGCTCCTTTATTGGAGCTCCCTATAGATGTTCTCTGGTCCCTGTCTGTGTTTCAAATGAGGGGTTGGCGTGTCCTAACGGTCCCTGCCAAAAGCACATTAGGAGGGGGAGATCCAATCACAGCCCTGCAGTCACACAAGCACAGACAGGCTTCAGTTCCCTATCAGGTCCTGCTAGCTGCCGATTGGTTCCTGTCCTACAGTGCAGTGAGCCGCTGGCTCCCCTGCACAGCTTGGAAATTCAGGGAGCAGGAAGTGGAAGAGAAGCAAGGGATTATTAGGGTTTTAGCAGAAATATTCAATAAATCAGCCTGAAACACTACTTTTTTAAGCACAATTTTTCTTTATCTAAAGGAGTATAATGCACTGGTACATTGTTATTTTTTACACAACATATCTCCTTTAAATAAATATCTTGTGTGCAGATTACATAGGCAAGGTTTGAAGGGAATACCAATGACTTGCATTTTACTATTTTTTTTTTAACTAGGCATGAGATCACTTATAGACTGTTCTTGGCAGCATGCTCAATGAACAATAACACAGAATAATGCATGCACAGAATATACATTATATGCATGCCTAGTTTTCAATACATTTTGGTCTTGTGTGGGAGTGATTTCCTATGACTTTAACCACATCAGACGTATTGGCTTGTGCAGGACTAAACTACACACATCCTGCTTTCTACTGAAACTGTACACCAGTTCTAACTCTTAGGGTTAGTTCGCACGAGGAGATTTGGGGAGATTTTGTCGCCTGTCGACTAATCGCCTTGTCTTCTGAGCGACAATCTCCCTGCACAGGCAACTTCGGGCGACTTTTCATTATAGCCTATGGGAAAACACGCTGAAGCAGTTCGGGGAGTTTGTCGCTCAGAAGATGAGGCGATCTCCCCGAATCTCCTCGTGTGAACTAACCCTTACTGTTCAACCAAAAACTACCAAAACAGCAGCAAAATAACAAAGCAACATAGATTTATATAAACACAAATACAGAAAAAGCCAATCTTCTGTGCATTCATCTTGAGGATATAAAATAAATGATTGATATTTAGATATAAATTAAAGCAAGGTTTATTTGCTAATAAATGGCAAGCCTGGAATATATGGTGGGCTTCCCCAATAAAACTGATTCTATGATGTATTAAATGTTCCAATAAGGCATGTTGTGCATAGTGTTAGACGGTATATATCAGTGGAGTGCCAGACAGGTGCTATTTGGTTAAAGCTGCTGCTGTCCGGTAGTTTCCTGAGGTACATGGAGCACACATGATGCACAACGAGGCCAGGACTAAGGGAAGCGCAAAGGGACAAGTCGATGGGGAATAATATAATAGCTGCTTATGTATTCAGGGGCCACGTGACACCTAGCTGCGCTTTTATACCTGTTCTCCTTTTGCACAAGCAGCTGGTCGAAAATAACCCTACAGCTACATGGTTTCTGCATCACGTCAAACGCACTAAGACTTACGGCACCACTGTGCAAAATACAACTCTCATCATCCGCACAGCAATGTTACTGTTTGCTGTGCAGCCTGGGAGTTGTAGTCCAGCAGCCATGGCGAGGCACGTTCCATGCCCCTGCTGTGCTACAGATTATGGCTCGGCCTTGCCACCCTACCGCTCATTTATACAAACACGCAGTAGATGAGAGTACGTTTGCTACCGGAGACCGCTGTCCGTCTCCCTCAGACGGAGAATCTTTGCGTCGTATCTGTTGCCGAACAAGTGTTTCTGAGAAATGGTCAGCCAGCACCCGAGTACCGCCGGCTACACCAACCAACACAGCGAGGGCCGATTAAGGAGGAGCCAATAGCGCCCCGCCCATCGCATAATCTCGCCAAACCCGGAATGTGGAAGGATGTCATTTCTCTCTGACATTTTCCACAGCGGCCACAAATGGCCTTGGCAACGATCACCCACCAATGTTCAGGAAGTAGAAACAGTACAAGAGTAATAGCGCTGTTTTATCATGAAGAAAAAGGCACCAGCGGTAAGCGGTTCAAATCAGCAGCCAATGAGAAATCCCGCTCCGCTAAACATTGCTTCGCGCAAGCGCAGTGACGTGTGCTCGTTCAGAGAGCCACGTGGGAAGCGGAAGCAAACAGTAGGGACACGTGGGCAAGCAAGCACAGGGTCGTACAGTTGTGTAGCAACGAGAGCCGGTCGATACGAAAGTATTGTGACAGTATTTATAATGGTTTCCTCCCATTAAACTATCCCAGCGCCCGACTAGGAGATGAAGCACAATACGCACCGGCGAGTGGCTGCTTAAAGCGAAATAAAAACATAATGGCTGATTGTATTATTTGTGATGCTACAGGTGCTCATGTCTCTCGAACCGCCAGTGGAACCTTGGGGTTTCTCGTCCGAAGCAGCAGATCATAACCGGATCGCTCGCATGTCGACTCGGTAAATAAACGCTCTTTCCTGGGTTTTATAGTCGCTACCAGCGCATTTAAACATTATTAGCTGTAATAAACGCTATTGCGACAATCAGACAGCGGCCTGGGCGCCCGCGACATCTCTGCTACACGTGTCTGCCAAATGCTTGCTCATTGTCATACAGCCTGTCATCTCCCCCATTCACCTACCTGTGCCAACACTTCTTTCTTCTGATCGCAAGCTATGCGTTTCCTCCAACTACATGCATTTCTAGCTCCACCTACCATTACCCACTGGCCCACTGATTTTTCAGAGCTGCATGACAGGAAGATGCCCCTGAAATTACGCTGATCGGGCTAATGGATGCAAATATTTCTCGGACGGACGACCCAATTGCAAATCACATGATGGCAGAGAGACAGAGAGCCATTCAGAGAAATCCCTGCTAGCCATATTTGAATATGACATGCTGGCTCAGATGGGGGATACTGGAAATAATGTACTGCGGTAGTCAAATTATGCTGATGTCTATATCAGACAGCTGCCAAATGTACAGCTACCATATACTGACTTTCTGTTCCCCTAGAAAAAGATTTAAAAATAAAGTTTACTTTTTTTTTCTATTATGTTATAAATTGACCAATTCTTGGAGACATTTCAGTGGGTCTGCTTTGTTTTTCCCAGATTGCTTCAGACCCCCACAGCCGAGATACTCATGCTCTGTTAAAGGGGAACGCCACAAGAATATAACATACACTTTTTAAATATTAAACATAATTTCAAGCAACTTTGCAATATACATCAGTTGAAAAAAATATGCAGATTTTCATGATTTTTACTGGTTTGGAAAAGTTCCCTAAACCTAGTCCCCTGCTATCCTGCTTATCTGTCTGACTACTTTGCTGAGCTGGCTGACAACTGTTACTTTGTATCAGCATAGAAAGACAAATTTACCGCCACTCAAGGCATTTGTTTGCAGGAAAAACCTTACTTTATTGCAGTGAGGAAGTGCAATGTTTCGGGGCCACAAGCATCAATGCTTGATAAAGGGGTGTGGCCTCAAAACTTTGCACTTCCACACTGCAATAAAGCAAGGTTTTTCCTGCAAAAAAACATCTTGAGTGCTGGTAAATTTGTCTTTCTTCGTTACATGGGAGGTTGCCGGATCCTCCATTACTGAGCACTGGGCTACACTACTTAAGGGTTGTTGCGGGTGTACATCCGCTCCCACTTGCTTTCTTGGACTTAGTATCAGCAGCCATCTGTCCTTAGCCTGCATCCTCCAAACCCCATAATTCCCTGCACATGTGATTGAGGTAAGAAATGGAAGATCGCAGTGCAATGCATTGTGGGTTATGTAGTTCCTGTTTGTAACAGTGTTTAGTCCCTGCCAGGATTTCAAATGATGCAGAAAGAGAAGAACTGTTAACCAGCTGGATTGCAGCATAGAAAATAGCATTTAGTCATACTTTTTGAAGAAATGGGTAGCTGTGATGTGTAAATTACGGGTTTTGTGTTATGTGGGCATCTTTATCAAATTTTAGTTTGGATGCCGGAGTTCCCCTTTATGTACAGTATGTATATGAAATTTTATGTAACAACGTGTGTTTGTTTGCTCTTTGGTTGTACTTCTTTGCTCTTTGGTTGTGTCTTGGGATTTAGTTCTGTAGAAGGTTATTTTTATCATCAACACACCTATGAAAAAATACACTCTGAATATTTATAGAAATGTACTAGTTTTTACTTTCAAATAATGAAATCTAAAACTGGCACATTTGGGTCTTGAAAAAAATGTTCATGTTTTCAATTTCTGGCTACCTCTTTTGACATATTAAATACAATGCAGTTATTCACTCTCACATGCAGGGAAACACTGTGTATTGGTAAATAGGACCCAATATATTTCTTCTAAATAGAAAAAAAACTCTAATGCGTTTTCAAATCATGAGAAGGGACTGTTACTTTAAGTATGTTTCTGCAATGTTTTAGAATTTGAAACATAGAGGGCTATTTACTAAACCTTGATTTTTTTTCTGGTCAAGTTTTTTTGTGCAAAAACTAGAATTTTTAGAGGGAAACAAAAACTGGAGTTTTTCGATATTTATTATACCTAAAGCTGCTATAGTCCAAGTCCAAATCCAAAAAAACAGCCAACTCAATCCTGTTGAGGTCATGTAGAAGTCAATGGCAGATGTCCCTTTTACAATTTGAAGATATCATGATATGCACTGGGTTTTGTCCAATAATCTGAAAAATTCAGGTTTTTGGGCGATAAGCCAAAAAAAATTGAGTGATTCGGGCGATTTTATCTGGTCTTATCTGGTTAATAAGAGCACATATCCATGATAGATAGTACAGTGACGTGCTATCTAGGCAGCACGGGTCATTTAGTAGTGAAAAACCAACAATTATCTTTGTTCCAAAGCAGAGACACACATCATGGTCATTAGGTCAATACAAAGCCTAATGGAAGATCCTTTCAAAGACTGCATGCAGCTTTTGAATCAGACAGGGACGATAAAGTACATATACAAAGATAATGGAAAATTTATAAAGGTATTTTTTAAAGTCATTGCTGAATGGATCAGTTCACAGTAAATATTGCAAAAGCATTTCTGCTGGGCATCTGGCTGCACTCTACACATTGTGCTCGATTAGAAACTGAAAATTAGGTGCAGAGCACAATTGCCACAGGGCAGGTACTGGGTTATTTTCCAGCCATTGCTCCCAAACTTGTGTGACTGAAGAACTCAGGTAGCACTGTGTTCTTGGGGACAGTCTGTCTCTTTGCAAAAGAGTGTAGAGACTTGCAGGAATTCATACAGTGTGGAAGGCAATGTACAAAAAATGGCCTTGAGAGACCAGTACAAATGAGACACAGGAGGACTATCACAAGGCCAAACTATAATTTCCAATTTAAAATTTTGCTACAGGAAATGCCTTATTTGTAGACAATCAGCTGGCTATACTTAGCCAATTTCCTGTACTCCAGAAGCAAAAAAGTGCTCCTTTGTTGTATGCATATAGGGGCCTATTTATCATGCTATGTAAAAAGTGGAGTGAAGCATTACTGGTGATGTTGCCCAGAGCAACCAATCAGCAATTAGATTACAACAGTTCTCTTTTCAAAAGATCTGATTGGTTGCTATGAGCAACACTACTGGTCATGTTTCATTCCACATTTTACACAGCATGATAAATAGACCCCATAGGTGTACAGTGTTACAAAAAGTATTTATACTGCAGTGATCCACAGTCTTTATGATCTGTGATTGCATGCAGTTGGGCAACTAGCATTCGTGCTGGCTCACAAAATGCTATTTTCAGTTACAGTCAGTTGACAGTGTGAGCAACTCTAATGCATGTCCACAAGTTTTCGAAAGGGCGATTTGGCCAAAATATACAAAAAATCTAACATTTATCAAGTATTTTCCTAAATTTCTAGCAGTTTTTATTGCAAGTTTTATTATGTCCTCCAGCAGATATTTTAAAATCACTCAAAAGTTTCAGCTCAGTATTTTTGTTTAGTGGTTATTACATTGTTGGTATTACTGTGGTGTAAAACTTACTACTGTAAAGTAGCTAATACAGTTAATTGGCAAATCGACTTTCTGCATATCCAGACCATTCCCAGCATCTCTTGCTTTCACAGCATGATATTAACAGCAGTACTTTGGGAAGAATCAGGAGCGTTTCAGGGGCTGCTGCTGCCCCTTCTCCGCTCCACGCTTTTAACTTCTAGCGTCGGAGCTGGTCGAGGAGGGCCACATCGCTAGTTCAGTGAGTGCTATTGCGCTCGATTTACTAGAAGAGCTGAATTTCCGTTAAAATTCGACTCTTAAAGTTACCAGAGGTGGCTTTTTGCCAACCCTGGTAACTGGCCGCTCCGTGCTGCCTGATGCGACAGCTTCACTCACAGTGCAACACTTCGGCAGGCTTAGATTCGCCAGGACAATTCTAATTCACTAAATTCCGAAGTTGCATCCAGGGCGCCGAACGCTGGCGAAGTTGCCCTAGCGTTACTGCGCGAAGCAAAGTTGCGCTATTGTTGGCTAATTTGCATACGGCGGGAATTTAAAGTTCAATGGACGTATATGTTGCAGCAAATACATTACACTACACATGAGCCCAGTGTATAGTTTATGTGCCATATGGTAGGAAATGTAGGGGGAAGTCAATATGGGCTTTGACGGGGGCCATTTACATGTACGGGTATGGGATCCATTATCCAGAAACCTGTTATCCAGAAAGCCCCGAATTACAGGAAGTCTCCCATATACTACATTTTATCCAAAGAATCCAAATTTTTAAAAAATATTTATATTTGTCTGTAATAATAACAGTATCTTGTACTTGATCAAAACTACAATATCATTAATACTTATTGGAAGCAAAACCAGCCTATTGGGGTACTTTAATGTTTAAATGATTTTCTATGAAGTTCCAAATTATGGAAGGATCTGTTATCCGGAATACCCCAGGTCCTGAGCATTCTTGATTACAGGTCCCATACCTGTAGTACAATACAGTGATTTCCTAAAGATTTTTTCTTTAATAAAGATTCTGATTTCACCACACCCTATGTGGGTTTTGTGATAAGTTTAATTATGGTTTTATGGCTTTGTGGACAAATACTGTTTGCTCTGTGCATGCAATTGTTAACTAGAGCAGAAATAATTGATGGGAAGTGAATGTTGTTACCCCCCCCAGCTGCTTTAAGAGACTTGCAGCTTCAGAGATGATGGCATAACCTAGGCAAATGTTATTGTTTCGAGATGGCCAATAATTTGAGATGGCGTTATAATATCATGAGTTTCCTATTGAAGGGTTTGTTCACTAGTTGTTTTCAAATTGATCACCCAAAATAAAGATTTTTTTCAAATACTTTTTATTTTATACAGTTTTTCCAAAATGTAAGTTTAACGTTCCTCTGTCTGATGTTTAAGTCTGGCAGCTCAGTAATCCAGGTGCAGATTCTGAAATGTTACCTAACCTAACCTAACAGTTATCTATCTACTTGATAGATTCCTAAGCATCATCTTTTTAATATTAGTAACTATTTTAACAATTCTAACAATTGCTTTAAATGAAATCAGGGATTCTGCTCAGCAGGGCCAAAGATAAGAAATCAATTTAGAACAGAGTCAACAACCCCCCCCCCTCCCAGAGCTGCTTTAGACATAAAAAAAACTGGCACACATAGAAAACAGAAAGTTAGTGAAAAAGTCTTTATTTCTGGTGAACTATCTGAAAACAACTGAACTGAAAAAAAGTGTTGGAAGGTGAATAGCCCCTTTTAAATAGGATTGTTTTACAATCAGCATTGATTTGTATTAGCTTAGGTTACATAAGGTACAATTGCCATTTCATTTCTGGATAATGGTGTTTTCTGATAACAGATACCATACCTAAATTTAATTTCATAATGTGGCATATATTAATTGAAAACACAGAACAAATCTGTGCACATCTGGTTATACATGTAAACGTCACCCCATCTTGTGGCCGACTTGCATAGAGGAAAATAAGTCGTTAATCATTCAAGTTGACACTTTGCTAACATATTCTCTAAATTGCCCATGGCTAATCCAGAAGACAAATATTGTCCATATACCGTATATACTCGTGTATAAGCCGACCCGTGTATAAGCCGAGGTACCTAATTTTACCTACAAAAACTGGGAAAACGTATTGACTCGCGTATAAGCCTAGACACAACTATGCCCTATGCTACAATCACTACAGCGCAAACTAAATCACTGAAAATTTGTCCCCCCCCCAGTGGATTTATATTACAGATATTTTTCAGCTGAGACAAAATATACTTTCCACTAGCAATTATACACACATAGACACACATATACTTTACACACACACTCTTCCCACAAAATAATCACACACACATACTATACACACAAACTCCCCACACATATACTATATACACACACAAACTCTCTACCCACACCATCATACACTATATACACACACTCCCCACACAATAAGTGAATGGGTGGTACGAGTGAATGGGTGGCACGAGTGAATAGGTATGTGGGTGGGTGGGTGGCACGAGTGAATGGGTGGGTAACATTAGTGGATGGGTGGGTAGCCAGGCACAATGCATCCTTACACCACAGCAGACAGCAAACAGTTTAGCCATTAGTCCAAGCTGCAGCACTGCAGCAGTACATTGATATCCCTCTGCAGCACAGCCCCTTACCAGGCGTATGAAGCCGAAACCCCGGTCACGGTTGATGAACACCTCACTGAATTCCCCCTCGGTGATGTCGATGGGCAGGTTCCTCACAAAGAGACGGCAGCGCTGCGTGTAGCTCTTCTCGCCGGGCTTCAGAAAGCTCGTGACCCCTCTTTCCTCCTCAACATCCTCCATCTTGGGAGGCATCAGAGACGGGTCCCCCTCGGACACCTTTAAGTGCGCTTGTTGCCTTTGCGGGGCGGAAACATCTGCTGCTGAGGCGGCCGCCATTGTTCTTTTCGATGCGAACTTGCTTCGGATTACGGTTAGCCAATCGCGTCTCACTGTTTTTCAGTCTCCTGCCTTCTACCGTATTCCATCTAAAATACTTACCCGCGTATAAGCCGAGGTCAATTTTTTCAGCACATTTTGGGTGCTGAAAAACTCGGCTTATACACGAGTATATACGGTACCATCAAAATAAAAAATAAAAATGTCTTCCAGACTTCCTATCTTGATCAAGGTCCTATGCATAAGCATCCTTAGGTCCTAGTTCCTTAGTCCTTTGCTGAAATTATTTATGCTGTTGGCCAGTGCCACATCTTCAGGGAATTAATTCCACAGCTTTGCTGCTCTAACTATAAATTCAGTAGTTGCTGATGAATCCCTTTTCCTATCTCTCCACATGCTCAGTCCTCTATATACACCTGTTAATTTGGTTTCCCAGACCTACTGTACAATTATTATAGGGGTGAATATGTTAAAATACCAACAGATCTAAATAGGAAATACATTATTGATGCATAACACTTTCACAATAAAGTAAAATAAAGCCAGTACTGTAACATCCACTTATATCTATTTAAACGGGACTTGTCACCCTAAGAAATCATTCCAAATCCTTTTCTAACATATTAATTGAGCAAAATAAACTTTATTAAACTATATATATTATTTTAAAATTGTTTCCTTCAGTTTTGGAATAACACAATCACAGCAAGCAGGCAGGAGTCATTTTGTGGACACTGTTATTAAAACAAGCTGTGTATTACCCGAAAACTTGTGTATGCGCTAGAGTGGGGGACTTAATGTATATGTGCAGTGCCCTACACAACAATAGAGCGTGAGGAGGGAACGGGGAATGTGAGGCTTGCAGTGACATAGAGAAAGTGCTGAATGGAAAGTAAAAGTAATAGACTGCCCCACCTCTATGGGGTAAATTTATCAAAGAGAGAAGTTCCGCCACTAGAGTGAAATGCCGCAGCTCTCAATTAATTTCTATGGGATTTTGAAAGGCGTATTTATCAATGGGTGAAAGTGAAATTTCACCCTTTGATAAATACGCCTTTAAAAATCTCATAGACATGAATGGAGAGTGGCGGAATTTCACTCTAGTGGCGGAATAGTGGAATTCACTATTAACTTCACTCTTTGATAAATATACCCCATTGTCTCAGTCATAGAGGAGGGGCAGGTAATAATTGATTGACAGCTCACATATTTAAAGGGGACCTGTCACCCTAAAAAATAATTTCAAATTCTTTTCTATCATGTTAGTTGAGCAAAATAAACTTTACTTACACTGTATTTATTATTTACATTTTGTTTCCTTCTGTCTTGGAATTATACAATCACAGCAAGCAGGCAGCAGCCATTTTGTGGACACGGTTATTAAGAGAAATTGTGTATCACCCCAAAATCTTGTGTATGCACCAGAATGGGGGACCTAATGTCCATGTGCAGTGCCCTACACAATTATAGAGCCTGAGGAGGGAAGGGGGGAATGTGAGGAGAGCAGTGACATGTAGGAAGTGCTGAATGGAAAGTAAAAGTAATTGACTGCCCCTCCTCTATGCCACGGGCATAGAGGCGGGGCAGTTAATATTTGATTGACAGTTTAGATATTTAAACACCTTTATAACAGGTATGGATGTTTTAATGAAATTTTTTTTTGGGGTTTCATATTTAATTTGCAAAGGACTTTCATTATGCAGCTTTTTATGTGTAGATGACAGGTCCACTTTAAAGGAGAAGGAAAGGTTAAAACTAAGTAAGCCTTATCAGAAAGGTCCATCTAAATATACCAGTAAACCCCAAAAGTAATGTTGCTCTGAGTCCCCTGTCAAAAGAAACACTGCATTTCTTTCCTTCTATTGTGTACACGTGGGCTTCTGTATCAGACTTCCTGCCTTCAGCTTAAACCTCATTGCCCTGGGCAAGAGCATGCTCCTCTCCCCCACCCCTCCCTTCTCTACTGTAATCTGAGCCCAGAGCAGGGAGAGACTCTGGCAGGAAGTGATGTCACACCACATTAATACTGCAGCTCCTATCCTAAACAAACAGAGAGTTTCTAGAGCTTTTTACTCAGGTATGGTAAAACATTCTACAGAATAAATATAGCATTCTAGCTTGCACTTTTGCAGCTAATCTATTGGCAATAAAATGCCTCCGTAGCTTTCCTTCTCCTTTAAACAGCTTTATAACAGGTATGGCTGTTTTAATGAAAAAAAAATAATTTGGGTTCCATGTTTAATTTGCAAAAGACTTTTATTATACAGCTTTTTATGTGTGTGTGTGACAGGTCCACTTTAAAATATAAAGCATGGACACTGTTCTTACTTATTAAGAAACAAAGCATACAGTATATGCAATTTGTTAACAGATACACCACTGCTTTCAGTGAAGGAAAAACATAGCCTTTTATAAATAAATATGCATACAAAATTTATATTTACATTTATGTAATGCAATTACTGTGGACCCTTCCAGACCAATACATTACTCCAAACAAGCACTAAATTTTTTTTTGTTTGCTCTGTTTTCCTTTTATGTAATCACACCAGAGATTATACCAACAACTTTTGGTCAGGTGTTCATCAGTTAGGTACATTGAGTTGGGGACCATGATGATGATTATACAGTGAGGTTGGATACTTACCAAATATGAAAGTCTGTGCATGAGTGGCAAATTAAAAAAAAAAACCTATCTATCCACATGATGTAATTTCTATTAAATTGGCATTATTATTCAGAAACAAATTCTTCCTGAAATATTTTGGGAGATGTCACACAGCTAATGGTATACTATAAGTAATACTGAGTTTAGCATGCCCGTAGCTGCAGATTTTCAGCCAGGTTGTACATTATATCAATTAAAAATAAATCACAAGGAAATAGAATTTCTTGGGCTACATTTGTTTTCTGTGCTGAAAATACAAATGTAGATCAAAAGCATGCTAGAGCAAATATTTCATACCTAGCAATTCTAGGAATGCTATGGACATTAAATGGCTGCTGCCTGTTAAAAGTGAATTTTAAATAGTTCAGAGCCCAAAACAGCTGATATTTATGAATATAAAGACACTGCTTCTACCCATCACTACAGTGATAGAAATTTAAGTCACTGGAAAATTAAGGTGGTTTAACATTACATGACAAGGCATGACACTGCAAAAATTATTCTCAGTTTTATCTTAAACAATCCAGCCCCCTTGATAAAGTTGTCCTTATGCAAACCTTTTACTTAGTTGCACATATGCTATGACTGAGCGCTAATCAAACTACTATTTCTTTTTTTTCTGTCATTATTTTTGCCTGGCCATGTTTTCCTAAATATTTACCTAACGTTAGAAACATCAAGTCTTCAAGCTTTTCTTATTCACAGAATTGATATCAAAATGATATATAAAACAGACAGAGGTCTCTCCTCTCTTTAAATCATGGATTTTTCCCAGTCTGATTGATCTCAATAGCCTAATATTTTTCATAATTTTCTTCTCATGTAGTAAGATCCTGACACGTTTAATTTGTGCATCTGTAAACACACTTATGTTATGACGGGAAAAGCACATCTGTGAATATGTTTTCAGTTAGATAATAAAACTCTCATAACACTTTGGTGCTCTCTTGGTGGTTCTCATTGCTCATGTTCTCTTTTATCTGTCTTCTCCCTTATTTGTCCTTGCCCTTTATCTTAACGTGCTGTGTTTAGCCATTGATTTCCCTTTAGGATAGTCCATTAGAATAGATAGACCTTGACATTTTTGTAATACCTTACAAGTAAAGTACTGTTACGAATGGACAATGCGACATCATGTGAGCAAGTTTGTATCTACAATAATTTTAAAAAATACATTTCATTTAAAAATATTCAGGATATACTAACTGTGGGATACTTTATAAGCACAACATTAAAAATGAATGTTAAAAAATGCATTAGGCCACAGTCTGTGTTGTCCCTTAACTTCTCAGAAATAATAAATAAATGTGGCTTATGTAATAAAATACGCTGTTTGCCTAGGTACAGTAACCTATAGCAACTAATCAGGAGGTGGCATTTAGTTATTACCTCTTAAAGTGGATCTGTCATCTAGACACAAAAAGCTGTATAATAAAAGTCCTTTTCAAATTAAACATGAAATCCAATTTCTATTTTTTATTAAAACATTCATAGCTGTTTTAAGCCCATTTAAATCTCAGCTGTCTATCAAATATTGTCTACCCCAATAAAAAAGGAATGATCTAACTTCAGATATATAAAATTGACTAAAAAGAGGGGATCTGACTTCCGTCAGTATTTAATTTTGTATAGGAGAAAAGAAGAAAAGTATCCCCGTCTTCTTAATCAGAAAAATTACAAAAGAATATATATTATCACTGTGTGATTTGTTTTCAGTTAAACCATTAGGTCACGTGATCCAGTATCTATGAGTTCCCCCTTTTTTTTAAATAATTGATCCCACAAAGTGCTAGTGCTTAACCTCAATAAGTTAACATTAAATAGGGTAAAACTAAGACACAATTAATTTTCCTTTTAATTATTGTGTGTATTTGGTAATTTCTAACTCATAAATTATTCATTTAACATTGATTAATAAATTACTAACAACCAGCTAAAACACCAATAAGGATGGTAAAGTGCCACCAATTGTAATCGATTCACATATAAATTACTTAAAGTGCAATTATAAATATCTCTGATTCCAAGAAAAGGTAGGAAAAGGAAATTGGTAGAAGGGTGGAGAAGTCCCGTATTGTCTAGCTGAGTGTTTTACTAACTGCGGGACCCCACAAAGGAGGAGAAGTCAGTGCTTCTGGAACTGTGGTCTCAATTCTATTTTAACTAGTTAGATTGAGAAGCTATCTTGTCTAAAAAACACACAAATTCCAGAGCACTTATAGTGAAAACAGTAAAACAAGAATACAGATGAGGAATCTCCTATAATCTGAGCAGAGAGAAGCGCCCAGATCACTATAAAAATGTTTTTTGTAAAAAGAACCCCCCAAGGTTTTATCTAAAAATGGTATAAACCAGTGAAAATGGCAAGCCAACGCGCATTTCGCAAAATTGCTTTTTCAAGGCTGTGTGTGCTGCCACGGACGCCAAATATTTATAATCTTTCGAACATGCGCCGGCGTCTTTACGCATGCTTACGCTCAGCGCAATGACGCTGCCAAAATACGCCCGCGTCATTACGCATAGCGTGTGTAGTGATGCGTTCAGTGACAGCCTTGCTATAATCATTATAGGAAAACTTAGCCTGACTTCTAGGGGATGTTATTATTGGTGGGAATTAATTCGACTAAACTGTTAAAATATATCTTTATTAATTGTCACTGAACGCATCACTACACACGCGCGTTGGCTTGCCATTTTCACTGGTTTATACCATTTTTAGATAAAACCTTGGGGGGTTCTTTTTACAATTTTGCATTAATAATAGATACTAAAAACCTATTAAAAATTGAGAGCACATGCTTAGTGCCAGTACACTAAACATTTTAACTAACTAAAAAAAATGAAATACTTATATATTTTCCAACCAAGAAAAAGCACAGTTAATTGACTTAATTGTTCTGTTTAGAAGTAGCCTGTGAATGAAGATCAAATAACACATGACTGTTTTCGAGGATGATCATGTGTCTAATGCTATCCACCTCGTGCTCATTCATTAGCATTGGCTGGTTTTTAAAATTTAATGGAATTAAGAAAATATATGCTATTTTTATTAAATTAATCAATTCACAGTATCTAATCGTTGTAGTGCAAAAATAAGTATCTCAGTAAAGTCTTTGTCTTGTGATGCACTCAGGAAGTAGTTAAGAAAATATGGCAACAGCGGACTGCAAAAGAACTTTATGGTTTACCATCAGTAATGTGTCTGACATCACAATTTCGTGCTGCATTACCAGTTAGGTAACCAAAACTCATACACAGGGAATCAATCTGCTTGTATTTATTGTAATTAACACTAATAAAAAAGAAAATACAAGTATGGGATCCGTTATCTGGAATCACATTATCCAGAAAGCTCAGAATAACAGCAAGGCCACCCCCAATAGACTCTATTTTATCCAAATAATTCAAATTTTAAAAATGTTTTCATTTTTTCTCTGTAATAATAAAACAGTACCTTGTACTTGATCCCAACTAAGGTATAATTAATCATTATCAGAGGCAAAATAAGCCTGTTGTGTTTGTTTAATGTTTTGATTTCTTAAGTAGACTTATGTTATGAAGATCCAAATTATGGAAAGATCTGTTATCCAGAAAACTTCATGTCCCTAGCATTCTGGATAACAGGTCCCATACCTGTACAGCTTTAGTTCAGGAGACATACACAATTAACATCACTGAAGACAATTGCAATGATTTTCATATTTCTTGCTTCTCACGTAATTCACCTAAGATATGAGTGCAATATGCCACATGCTGTATTTCTCCCTGTAAAAACTTGAATTAAACCAGTAATTTCTTACTAGAGATATGCAGACCCGTTGTAGCCATCTAAGGCATCTACATGGTTATCATACTGTCCACAGGCCCTAGAGATTTTTTTAGTGACTATTATTTGGATAATTCAATATACAGTAAGTTGAACTGCACTGAAATAGCTCCAGCATAGTGTATTTGGTAAAAAATACATCTCCTCTTTCCTGAGAATAAACAGGTTACCCAATAATTTCTTGCAGGTAAACTAGCTATCTCTCTAGTCTCTTGTTAACTGAGCATTCAGCTCATCACTACATGATTATAAACCCTAAAAATACATCTAGGTGGATGTGTGTAAATGTTACCACATCGATATTTATATTTACTTAAATGTATTTTTCTAAATTATGTTCTTTCTATCGCATCGTAATTTTGTATTTTCTTTTATGTTTGTTGATTATATATAGGTGCCGTTAGTACAGCAATAATACAGTATGAGTAGGCTGGTTACACAGGTATCTATAGCACTGTATCAGTTCTTGGATGCACCATAAAGGTGCAATCCACCCTAAAATCATCTCTCAGTCTTAAAATTTACTCTGGTTGTTAGTGGCTTATTACCCTACCAGCTAGACCTAAAACCAGAGAATTAAAAATACCCAACACACATACATTTTTTCTACTATAAAAGAGCATTATTTAACATGTTCCACATTTGTTATATTACTTGCAGGCTCTGGCTGCACAACAGCAAAAGTAGCACTAAAGGAAAACAGGATATTCACATGGGAATATTTGCTGATTGAATCTTATTACAGCAACTTGCTGACTCATTGCAACTCACATTCTATGAGCAGCAAAGTCAACAGTCCTAATTATTCCTATTCTCTAGGTGCCACTGTTAAATGTCAGCTCAGCACATGGGTGGCCCAGTTTATACAGGAGGCACAGCTACTCACAGGGGCTCTTCTCCTAAAACAAGGACAATTTTCAAAGGGACAGAGATTTGCTTTCATCAGTATAGGTAATTCAAAATTAGTAAATGGTTACTTGGTAATTTCAGTCTGGGCCTGGCAGTAGCCCCAGGGTTCCCCAGTGTCAGTAGAAGCAGTTGCCCACGATTCAGTATAAGAGACTCGATGCATTCATAAAGCTAATGAATAGCATCAATACACGCAGCATTTGTTTCTATTGTAGTGTGACTGCACTTGTGGTTTCGTTTGTAAATGACCCTAAGAGACTCATTTATGATTTCCCGAGCTTTTGTGCTTAGCCAATCATAAAGGAAACCGCACATGAGAGTATAAATCATGTGGGGTTTCGTGCCAAAATAATCTTGGCAATCTTTGTTGCCCCTAATGGGCTTTCGCAAAAACTCTGGAAACCATAAATGGACTCCTAAGTATTTGGCTGAATCCAGATCCTGCAATAATGCTAGGATTCTCAAACCAAATCCTGCTTTCAGAGCTTGTATAATTTATGATATAGTCCACTCACTTGATTCTTACCATGACATGCATAGTGGAACAACTGAAAGCACGTTTGATACATATGAATGAATACAATAGTCATTAAAATAATTATTCTTATAAAATACTAACATATTTCATGCAGCAGGATTGTACGGTTGGCTGGCTGAAACCTGCTTTCCATCCCTATTACTTTCATCAGATTAAAGAGAGGAAGGTTTTAGCTGCTGCTTTAATGCATATTGATTATGCTGCTATATATAGAGCAGCTTTTCAACCAGTAAAAGATTAGCATATAATCTATAATAAATTGCTGGCTGAGAAGTTTGTTTTAAGGTGAAATGCGTGGCTAAAAATGAATTGTTAATTAAGATTATATTGCAAGGATGTGCTGTTGTAAAGAGTACCTCACTAGGGAAGTAGTTACTTGTTTATCATAAATGAAGCAGAGCAAAACAATCTAGAAGCTAAACAGAGCAATACCCTTGTAAACTGCCTAGTGCATTAACTATGTGGGCTGGATGAACTGGAAATTCCAGACTGGCAAGTAATTATATTAGAAGTGTTAAGATATAGATTTTTTTCAAATATCACAGGTCAAACAAAGAGTATGTGATAAAGGATCACCTCTACCTAGTTGGGGGGGGGGCAATAACATTGCATATTAATTAAGAGGAGTAAGACAGTTTTCTTAAAGTAACATTCAATTTTGTACTTCAGGAGTCCCATACATTTGAACTGTTAAAGAAAATATATCCAGCTGGCCTATCAATTCAGTTGATTTGATAGACCAATTTGATTGTTTTAGAACACATGTGGTATCTATAATTGTCTGAACCTTCAGGGACTTGTTATCTCAGATCCCCAAAATAACCAGTGGTCTGGGACAGTAATTACTAACAGAAGGCAATAACATTGCATATTAATTAAGAGGAGTAAGACAGTTTTCTGACAGAAGGCTATAGCATTGGTTTTTTTTCTCAGTTGATTGGATCAATATTAATATTAATAGATGCTGATTGCATATAAGCATAGACTCGTCTTCCTAGCTGATTGATCAGCATTAGAACAAATCAGAATTCATCTATTTGTATATCTGATAAATCTGCCATACAGAGTTTCAAAGATGATATAGCTGCTAATTCTAAAACCATAGCACTACAGCAGAGAATCAAAAGCATACCATGTTATACTATGCCTATTCTTAACAGAAATGACAGCTGATATAAAAGTTAGGTTTAAATTGTTTACCTGTAGCTCTTAAAGTTCACACAGTAGATACTGCAAGAGTAGAGTCTGTTGTTTTTACCAATCTCCCAGCACACAGTAGATAAACTTCCTCTTTGCACTGGGTCAGATCTGATTCTAAAATACATTAGTCAAGAATGCTGACAGGTGCTGTCAGAGAATTATGTCAGAGATATTATGTTTTTGTATTGGTGTACTTTCAAGTTTCTTTATCAGTTCATATCATGTAAACACAACCAGGCATAGTATCATTTCAGGTCTTTCAATAATGGGAAGTGTTTGTAAATGTTATAGAATTCCACCCATACACGTTGAACTGCATCCATTAAAAAGGAACATACTTTAATAATGCACACACATATAATAAAAGGGAAGAGGCTCCTGCATTTCAGGATAATTTAAATAGGTCATAATAAAAAGCAAATGTGCAGAAGGGATTAATGCAACTCTAGACAAAAAGAATAGAAAAAAATAGGCTACTTCGGCCTTCGACTACGACTTTGACTTTGATTCGAACGATTCGAACTAAAAATCGATCGACTATTCAACCATTCGATAGTCGAAGTACTGTCTCTTTAAAAAAAACTTAGACTACCTACTTTGCCACTTTAAACCTACCGAGCTTCAATGTTAGCCTATGGGGACCCTCCCCATAAGTTTGCTAAACTTTTTCTGATCAAAGGAAAATTCTTCGATCGATGGATTTAAATCCATCAAATAGGTCGATTCGAAGGATTTTTCCTTTGATCGTTTGATTGAAGTATTTGCGGGAAATTTTACTTCGAGGGTCGAATATCGAGGGTTAATTAACCCTCGATATTCGACCCTTAGTAAATGTGCCCCTTAGTGTTTTTTTTAGTTATTTTGAAACTCTTCAATTCAGCAGTTAAGCTATGATTGGGTTTCTAGGTTCTACAGATGAAAAGATGAATTTTAAAGTATAAATGTGTAGAAAGATAAGTGCTTAAATGATATATATCAATACAAATCTAACCTCGTGATTAGTCTGTTTTTCAAATTATTTTCATTTGTAGACTTGAGAGATACATATTAGAGAAATTATGGGGCCCATTTACTTACCTCGAGTGAAGGAATAGAGGAAAAAAAACTTTGAATTTCGAATGTTTTTTTTGGCTACTTCAACCATTGAATGGGCTACTTCGATCTTCGACTACGACTTCGACTTTGAATCGAACGGTTCGAACTAAAAATAGTTTGACTATTCGACCATTTGACCATTCAATAGTCGAAGTACTGTCTCTTTAAAAAAAAACTTTGACCCCCTAGTTGGCCACCTAAAGGCTACCGAAGTCAATGTTAGCCTATGGGGAAGGTCCCCATAGGCTTAGCTATCTCTTTTTGGCCGAACCAAAAATGTTCAATCGATGGATTAAAATCCTTCGAATCGAATGATAAGGCTAAATCCTTCGACTTCGATAATCGAAGTCGAAGGATTTGACTTCAACAGTCGAATATTGAGGGTTAATTAACCCTCGCTAATCAACCTTAAGTAAATTTGCCCCTAAGAGTTAAAAAAACAGCAACAATTTAAAAAATAACAGCACTTATATATAGATTAATTTAAAAGAAAAATATAAGGTGTACTGCCCCATGAAGTACAGCAATATTATTGTTCTATTCAATTCTGAGCCTCCAATGTTATTTACAATGCACGAGTACATTAATGGGCTTCAGCATGTCACCTTCCTTTACCAAACTATACATGGGTTAATTTAAACAAATGCACATGTACAGTATGCTTTAGAAAATCGCAATAGTTTTAAATGTCCTAAATTACTCTAGTGCTAAAATACTTGTAAAGCACATTTTCAGGTATATTAAAATGAACAGTTTTTTTACACAGTGACAGAAGTAGTAATTTGCAAAATTTAAAGAGAAAACCTCCCCACTTTCAAAACTTAAATTGTACTGGGGGTGCAATAAATCTATTTAACTTTTTTTTTATTTCAGTACAGTTCTTTATGTATTTAACAATTTATTTGTAAATTCTTCAATCCAACATGTTTTCCTGTCTGCAGATAACAAAATGAAAGGAAAATGTAAACTAAACTGAAAAAACCTACTTGTGATAATAGATTTTTAAGCATTTACAGTTGTTGATAAATTATCTGTAAATGTATATAAACATCCCACTTTACACCCTTCTATACAATATTCAGTGTACTTAAAGTAGGAATTGTCATGTCACAGAGTAGCCTGTTCTTTATAGCTTGGATTCTGAAATTCTGGGTAATCCCATTTTTAGAAAATCTTTATTAGGGTGGGAGTGTTGAGGGAGGAGACAAGGGGACTTTCTATAACTGAAAGCTAATTTCCATGAAAAGATACTTGTAAGGAAACCATTTTTCCACCAGAAAATGTTGTTTGTCAAATGTTAGTATTTCTGATATAAAATAAACACAATAGAACCTTTGTTTTATGCTCTAGTGCCATCTTCAGGGAAGACCATGCATTTAATACTACAGTACGTTAGTCACCCCCTGATTTGATGTAGCTACCATTAGAAAATTGTATCCTGCTCCAAAATGTTCAATGTTTTGACAGCCAAGGTCAGAGTTAATGATGAGGAGGTGGGCCAATCTCGAAGTAACTTATATAAATTGGTAATGTCCATTTAGCTGATGGTGGGATGGTGAGAGTAGGCCAAGCTTGTCTCAAAAGGAGTGGGCTAGGGGAGGCATACGGGCATCTTTTCATTCCATCCCTACCCACCCCAGACCTTGCAGGAAGGAAGTAAAGTACCAGATGCCCTGGAATGGATTGAAGCAAAAATAAAATACTGAAATGTTTGTGAAGATTCTCATTAGTCCAGGTCATGGTATATCTATAGAAGTAAGTCAAATCAATTGGATTTGCTGTGTTTTTTTCCTTGAAGACAGTTCACCAGTCATCCAACTGGCTTACTCAATTCAGAATAACTTGTAAATCTTCCTTCGAGAATATATATCCTCTGGAGCAACATTCCAGAGGATAAATATTCTCGAAGGAAGATTTACAAGTTATTCTAAATTGAGAAAGCCAGTTGGATGACTGGTGAAACGTCTTCAAGGAAAAAAACACAGCAAGTCAAGTTGCTTTGACTTATTTCTATAAAAATACTGAAATAGTTCATGTTTATTGGTATATTTCTGCAATTATTACATCAATGAACAGTACCATTTCTTTAACCATTTCTGTTTTTTTAAATTTACATCCATCTGCAGCAAGATGCACTTTTCATTGAGTGCCCTCTGAGTGAATTGTGGCTAAAATTAGTCTGAACATAACCAGCTTGGATTAATAGATGTCATGTCTCTATCTATCCTAACTTAAGCAAAAAGTAATCCCTGTCACTGCACTGTTCGAGCTTCAACCAGAAGCCGATTTAGACAAACAGGGAGGTGTTTTAACCCTTGTGTATCAGACTGCCAGCAGCACATGCACTGAGACTGCAAGTAATTCAGCAGAGCTTGTATTTTCAATTTTTCAG
Organism: Xenopus laevis; assembly: GCF_017654675.1. NCBI lineage: Eukaryota > Metazoa > Chordata > Amphibia > Anura > Pipidae > Xenopus > Xenopus laevis. The sequence continues at coordinate 94,759,582 of NC_054375.1, read as the reverse complement.
TGGTGTGTGATAAAAATGCCTCTGCACAAAGGGAACATAAGATCAAATCCTTTGACCTTCCCAGCTTCTCTATCAGTCATTTGCATCTGTCTTTTTGTTAATGTTCCTATCTCAAAGTCATGTACATAGGTCTTGTCTTCGCTAATTGGGAACATTTTATCACAAAAAGCTAACAAAATGTCTGGTAGATAGGAAGGAATAATGCTTAATCACTAGAACGCAGAGTAATATCATACCTAAAATATTATAAAGTTAGGAACCTATGGCTAACACACCTTGGAATGCACTGGACACCAACATTGCATTCAAACGCTTGTGTATATAATGGGCTGCAGCTGCGTGACTTGTTTTCTTTATTCAGCTAACACAGTCTCCTCATTTACTGCTTGGCAACCTAGTTTCTTCTGCAGCTTACTAACTAAGAGCTTTAACTTCAGCCCTATAACCTCTATAGTTACATATGTAAGCTTACTATGCAGTTTGGTATGTGAAGCTTTACTGAAGATAAGTCTGACCCAAGTGTCAATGTCTTAGAAAGTTGTGATTTACTGTAGTTCTGCTTTATTTCATGCATTCTATGGACACTGAAATTGTTTACAAATCGGACACAACATAAATTGACACACACTATTATATATGTATATATGAATGTTGAATGATGTTGAAAAATATAGCCATGGATTTACTGTACAAGAATATTTGTGGTGGTGGTCTTGAGCTTAAAAAGTAGAATTTAAAGTTCAATGACAAGGCAAAGTACAATATGATACAGCTAAAACACCGCCAAAGACTGCTGACAACAGCATATGCTGAATCACTTATCTGAATGTACAAATCAAGTTACGCACATTTCAGGTTCAGCGTACAAGTGTACATGCCACAAGTTGCAGTTTAATTTATGTAAGTTCATTCCTCACTCCTTCATATAGCAACTTATGGGTTACTGCTGGTTTCCCAATTAACTACTCATCAAATAAGAGAAACAAGCATTTTTTTTTTTTGCAAAAATTCATGCTCCATTCTAAGGGCTTTGTGCTACATGATAAAAACAGTGAATTATAATTTGCCCAGTTAGAAATGTTGTATCTGTTTATTAGGATGCAAAATGTTTTTCCTGCACATTTATACAGGTTGTTAAATATTAAGCACCATAAGTGTGAATGTAGTCCTAAGTGGGTAACATAGGTTAGTGACAACATTTGCAATCCCACAATGTAGAATATCTTTTTACGACCAGCCTTTTGTGCTGTTGTGGTCAATGTGGCTGACATAGTAAACTTTACATCATGCCTACATGGACAGGCACACTTGTTTGTTTTGTGGCTCATAAAATAAAATACATGGTGCACTGCATCTCCATTGCATTGTGCATATCAGGACCGGACTAGCAATCCCTGGGTTCTGATAAATGCCAGAGGAGCTGCTGTAAGATGCCATAGACACTATTTCGTGGGCTGGTGCCGGTGGGGACTGTTTCGGCCTTTGTGTATTTGGAATGCCAGGGCCTATTTGGCTCCCAGTCCAGATCTGATGTATATTTATGCCTGGAACTGACAGAACTGCTTCTAGATGTTTTTTTCTCTGCATTCACACTGATTCTGCAACAGGTAAATTGGTCTTTCACTGTTCTGGGTCTAGCATATTGCTGTATTTGGTACTTAAGGGGGGATATTGTAAAGAATGTACAATAATCTTAATGCATATAGCAGGGACATTTTGATGCTACAGAATGCTACTGCAACCATTATGGACAATGAAAGATTAAAGCATATACATGAATAGGGAAACATCATATATGTGTGCTAATCCTTTCTGTTAATACAGTTATTTTTGGAACCCTTACTTTACTAAAACAAAAATAAGGAATTAATTTAATAAAAGCCACATATGGCAGCTCTTGATACTTGTGAAATACAATGTTATACACAAAAAAGGCAGCACTGGGCTAAGGAGCTTTGGCATCCAAAGCAAAGGTGGCAGTCTGTACATCCTCTCACTCCTTCCCCCCCCCATGGCCATCCATACCATTACCCCTTGTCCAAGATTTTAAAAATATGATGACTTATACTTTGATCATTGGAAGTCTCATATTTGTTCAGCTCAACTCTAAAATCAGTCCTTCATGCCAGGAATCAAGGTTAGTAGATCCTTCAACATTTGGATTAGTTACTCTGATATCTCTTTATACTGAACATCACTGATCTCACTGGAGCAAACCCCCCTGAAGTTTTTACAGGAAAAGCTTATGAAACACACTCTTGGCAATAACAGGGCAGTACTTATTTACAAATAGTATTGTATGGCATTTGCTGTGGAGTACAGCAATACTTAGAAACATGTTATTTAACCTTAGCTTTGAAACTCAAATATTGATTTATGTATCATGGTAACCTACCCTAAACATTTAGACAATCTCTGGAGTGAGTGCAGACTAAAAAAACTTCTGCTTCTTTCAAGTGAAAAATACTCCTACAATACTTGCAATATGTACCATATTTAATTAGCTAAAATAACTTCTGCCTCTTTCAAGTGAAAATTACTCCTACAATACTTGCAAGATGTACCATATTTAATTGACTAAAATAACTTCTGCTCCACTAGATCCCTCCTAAACCAGTTCACCCCCTGACAATTCGTTTCAGGGGATCTATTTTTATGATGTAACTTAAGGGAGATGGACATTACATAGGGACATTACATTCTCTACAATAGGATATGAATAGAGAATTAATGTTAAGCAATATAAGTATGGGTTTAATACTCAAATATGTCTCCAAGGTGTCAACGGAAAAAGGACAATTGGGATAGAGAGTTTAGAACTAAAGAAAAGAAGTGAACACCCTGGTGATTTGTATTTATACTTGTATTTGTCTTTTCTTCCTCCATGTCTCGTGGTCTTTCTAGCATTTGAATGAACACACTGTATGGAAAACTTGTTTTATTTTTGTAAAAAGAACGTTGAGATGTTATTTTTGTGGATGCTATATAAACCAAAAATAAAGATTATATATATATATATATATATATAAAAAAAAAAAATAACTTCTGCTTCTTTTAAGTGAAAAATTCTTCTACATTACTTGCAATATGTACCATGTTTAATTTTATTTCCAGTAAGCTTAAATAAAGGTAGTGGCTCAAAAATATGCATATAGTGTAACCCTGAAACAATGACACCATCATGCGCTACTAGTACTATTTTTTTTTTTAAAACAAATTAAGATATAACCATAGGGTAATGTCAGGCCGGATTATTTTATGGCAGCCATTAAATGGGAAGTTTAAGGAACTGTCAAAAACATTTTAACCTTGAAAACAACTAGCAAAAATAGTGGTGTATTAAACAAGCGGTGTATTAATGCTTATGCATGATTCCAACCAGAATCTAATATTATGTCCAAAATGGTTTATTTATCAAAGTGTGCATTGTATTCCATAGCACCAAACATGACATTTTGTTTTATAATTTCACACCATATTTTGGAAATTTTGTAGGATGCCTTTGAGGTTATGGGGCAAATTCACTAAGATTCGAAGTTGCGGCAGGCGCAACTTCGCCGCACTTCGCCAGGCGTAGTTTCGCCAGCGCTCCGCAAATTCACTAAAATCCGAAGTTGCGCTCAGGGGTAGCGTAAGTTTGCGAAGTTGCGCTAGCGTTGATTCGCTATGTAAAGCGAAGTTACGCTAGCGAAGGCTAATTTGCATACGGCGCCAAATTCAAATTTCAATGTAGGAATACGTATCAGCACTACAAATGCCTGGAAAACCTTCAAATCATCAAATAAAAATTTTATTTTGCCCTACACATGTGCCCACTGTCTAGGTAAGTTGCCATGAGTCAGGAAATGTAGGGGGGAAGGAGGGGAGCCCCAAAAATTTTTTCGATCTTTTTCACCCATAATGTAGAAAACACGCCAGCGTTTTTTGCGACTTAGAAAAAATTTTGACTTTTTTTGAAACAATCCCTATCTAATCTATTGCGCTTCGCCAGGTCTGAGGTGGCGAAGGAAGTCTAGCGTAAAAGGTAGCATTCAGTACACTGCGCAAGTTGAATTTGCGTAGTTACGTTGCTAGCGAAAATTCGCCAGGCGTAAGGGTGCGAAGTAACACTAGCGAAACTACGCCAGCGTTCGTTAGTGAATTTGCGCAGTAACAAAAATGCCAAATGCTAGCGAATTAACGCTAGCGTTCGGCGCATCGGCGCTTAGTGAATTTGCCCCATTGTGTAGCCATAATCTATAGACAACCTGATGCAGATCTATATAACCTACAGATCATATTAAAGCCGACCTGTCACCCACACATAAAAAGCTGTATAATGAAAGTCCTTTGCAAAATAAACATGGAACCCAAATTCTTTTTTTTATTGAAGCATTCATAGCTGTTATGAAGCTGTTTAAATATGTGAGTTGTCAATCAAATATTACCTGCCCCTCCTCTATGCCTGAGACATAGAGGTGGGGCAGTCTATTACTTTCACTTTCTAGATGTCACTGCGCTCCTCACATTTCCCCTTCCCTCCTCACGCTCTATAATTGTGTAGGGCCCTGCACATGGGTATTAAGTCCCCCATTCTGGTGCATACACTTAATGCCATTTATTGCATAACACCCTTTGTGCTCCAGAATGGACAGAAACAGCACTTGGAGGTGTTATATCAGAGTTCCCTTGGATACACATAGTTTGCATGTCAGTCAAAAATACAAGCTACGAAGCAAGAACAGTCACATGAATTAAAAATGGAACTACCTTGTGATCAGCTGTATGTAGCACAAGGCAATATTCATCCTACTGAATTATTTTAATCCAGACATATTTTTTTCTTTGCAAGTTAATATTTGCTTTAATTGTTTCTCCCAACCTGTCTCTTTCTCTACATATCTACTTATCATATTTGTCAGTCCAATGCAAGCAGATCAGAGAAATCGTAGTCAAACACTCTCAGTTAGGAGACATCATATTACAAATTATTGACGGTCTATAACAATTATAGGAATATGTTATATATATATATATATATATATATATATATATATATATATATATATATATATATATATATATATATATATATATATATACACACACACACATTGCCCTACTCTTCTAATCTCTAGTCTTGCTGCTGCTACTGTTTAAGATATAATGATAACTAACCTTCAACACTGACAGGTGTCTAACCTGCACTGCAATTTAACCCCTCTGCAATACTGTCTCCCTACTGCTTCTGCTACAGTATCCACGATTTACTACTTATACCAAATGTGTCTTGTGCTTCTCCTCCTGCTAGATTGTAAGATTGTGAACTGGGCCCTTGCACTGCAAATATAGGTGTTACTCTTCCACTCCACAGCATCTTAATAAGTATATGTAAATGAGTTTAGAATAGATGTAAGTTTACAGTTCGGTTTACACCAATGATAAGCTGTGTGTTTGTCAACTTCTTGCCTGAAATTAAAATCTGCAGTTATTTTACTTTGCCTATCGCGAGATCTGTCAGTACCTGCTGTTTTTTTCTTAGTTGAATACCTCCACCTCGAGCTGTAGGTCTGGTGTATGAGTACCTCGACCCCACGTGTAGACGTGGTGAGATTATATACTTTGGCTAAGAACCGGAATTCCCTTTTTCCAATATTGTGTTTTTACTCCAAAGATACAGAGTAGTTCTGGTGTAAAAGGCTGTGTGTACAGTGAGATCTAGTTAATCACAGCCTGGTTGGATTCCCATGGCAGCTTCTTATGACCTTGGGCAGGAGTAGACTGTGCCACTGAAAGTTTGTGGCCAGCGCTACATAAAACAAGCAATGTAAAATGAGAATCCATAACAATAGTTAAATAAACACACAAATGCCTGATTTTATGGTGTTAGTGGAGGGGGAAAGGGCAACTGCAAGTTATTCTGCTTCAGCATCTCTAGATTAATGTGAGAAAATTAGTAAAACAAAATCAAGATGATTTGTTTTTAAATACAAAAATGACATATCAAAAGACACCAAAAAATGTGTTAAGGTCCCCATAGACGCAAAGATTTTTTTTGCAGAATGACCGATTTTAGCGAAGTCCGTCCAATCCTTCGAAATTATCGTGCGGTTAGTGGGATTCGAACGATCATAAATCTTACGATTTTTCGGCCGACATCTGTCAGTAAATTGATCGGCCAGGTTAAAAAATCTTTATCAGTCCCAGTGCAGGGTTTGCAGGGACAAGCAGGCAGCTACCCTTTGTTTTTCTGGCAATATCACCTGCAATGGTCTTTTTAGTTGATGGACAATTCGAGATAATCGTGGTCTCACAATGATGATCGGATCTTTTAAAAATCTATGGCCAGCTTTACATTAAGAAATGTGTTTCTTCAGATGTGGAGGTGTGTCACATAACAGTAACACAGTATAACAACCGAAATGATAATTATCTGTCATATGTAAGATCCAACCAGATTCCGCTACCTGAAGCACAAGCCAGGGAGCACTTCTGTATGCAGACCTCAGTGGAGTCCTGTACTTACTGTCTTGCATAGGACATTGTTGCAAGAATTATTAGAATGTGTCCAGGATAATAGTAAATTAACCCGAATTATTTCTGAAAAACTTATATTTCAGCATAGAAGGGTACATTAAGCGTAATTTACAAAATGTGCAAAAACTTTTTTTCACACTTTTCCACCCTGCCTTAGAGTTCTGCTCGTGTCCATTTTTTGGGACCCGTACCTGACCTGTACCTGCAACCTGCAATCCGCAACCCAGACCCGCATTCTTACCCGCTTGGAACCGCTACCCGACCCTACCCGCAAGTACCTTATCCGCAACCCGGACCCGCTGACCATCAAGAATCAGGAAGTGCTGTCATGGTAAACAGAAGTGACATCATCGGATGTAGACGTAATCAGAAAAAAGGAGTCAATATCGCTATTGAGAAGACCCACGGCCCAACCCGCAAACCCACAGAAACGCCGACCCGCGTCTTTACCCGCACCTGGAGCTTCTACCCGCAGGGTACTGCAGGTTTTTGCGGGTAACCTGCGGGTACCCCACTCGCTGTAGGACTCTACCCTGCCTTGCACTTAGACCAAGCACATCCCCATGAATACAGCACTGTATACCTTACCAACTACCTTACACCAACCCAACACTACTACACTCTGCACTTCATGCTGGATTTTAAATCCAGTGAATTACTAAGAGACATAATTTTACACTTGTCAGAGCTCTTGCACATTTACTTATGCCTCTAATTCTAAGGCATAAGTAAATAAGCCCTATTATTTTTTATAATGTGTTTTTTCAGTGTAGGAACTTACTTGCTGTTACAATGTGCACAAGAATATTAATATAACTCTGGTAGTGTGAAAAAGTGACAAATGTAAGGATACATTTTATGGTATACTGTAAGCTCTTATGTATTAGAAATATACAAATATAAATAGATAAATATTAACATGTATGGCAGAAAAAATCTATATTACCCTTCTTTATGCAAACTGGGTAGTGTTAGCTGTAAAAATGTTATTGTGGCTAAACAGTATATGGTGTAATGTAACTTGTATTATAGCAGCAAAGATTTTACACTTGGGCTCCTGTTAAAGGGATTGTATCACATTTTGTGCCATCCAGAGCAACCAACTTTGGAATAGCAATTTTATTTTTTAAATGTATGTATTTTTGGTGGGGCACCTGTCCAATGCTTCCATATTCAACTTGTTAGATAGCACTGAAAGTGGACTTGCTACCTAGTTTCCCTTATGGAAACCCTCAGCAACCCAACTTCCTAAGCCCTCCATACTGAGTAATTCCAAGAATTTTGAGTGGCTGTATCACTGAAAATATTGTGTAAAAAGTTTATGTGTGGGGGAAGGTTTACCCTGGGGATGACATGCATATTATTTTTAAAATTCCTTTCAATCAGAATTCCTATACTGTAAGTAAAGGTGCATACGGCTCCTTAGATGCAGGCTAAAAACGTATACCAAATAGGTGTTTATCATTATAACAAAAGGCATTTGACATGGGCGACCTGTAAAAGATGTATTCACAGTACTGCCAAAAATGTAAATACAATCAGTCTACTCTATTACACATGACTTTAGTTTACTAAACTAAAATTCCAAACCACAAAATTCACAGAATGCCTTAGCTCACAGTGTCTTTAGACTTTGGACAATTTGCTATTCCATACACAACAATATTTTATTCCCTTAAATTAAAAAGTCATAGAAAAGCATGTGTATGTGTGTATGTATAATTAGTAACTGGAAAATCCAGGGTAAGGAGCTGTAACTATATTTAACCTAATTTTGCCTCTTACCTCTCAGGTTCATATCCTGCCTGCAGCCGGGTGGCGCTGTACCTCTGTGCTGCGGTCTCATGCCCATGGAGATGACCACTGTGTATAGGGGAGCAACCGTTGATCATTGAGCACCTATGTGAATTGTGAGATGGTGAAATTGGGGGTTCCTTCACATCACCTACTATAAGCCGGTAATCATAGTGTCCTTGCTGGTCATCTTCCTCATACCTGTACCCATCCATACCCAGGGACAGCACAGTCGCTGATGAGAATTGCTGCAGAAGAAATGACTGAGAGTCACTTGCACATCCTAAGAAGCTGTAAATAAAACAATCTTAGAGATGGTTTAAGACGTCTTGCAAAGTGCTGTTACCAACCTACAAGTTGCAAAACAGGTTTCCCAGACTTCATTCACAGCAGAGAGTTGGCTTGGTTCTCTGAGCTGTACAGTTTCTCTATCTGTCAAAGAGGATCTGAGTATTTAACATGCAGATAGCTAGGGAATTTGCACACTTGCAGATTCCCTGCCCCCTTTCTCCCTGCGTGCATCTGTCTCCAGGAGCTGTCTCCACCCAGAGGACACATTGTGAGAGTTGCACAGGGGACCAGAAAGTGTCCTGCCTCCTCTCGGTACTTTTATCACAGGACCCAGGCCTCGCAACTTCTGCTGACGTTTGCTGGATAGTGCGTGTTACTGAACGCACAACTGATATGTATATTCAGCTCTTCTGAAATCATTCTGTTATTGTGAAAGCTATCAGTGTTGTAATGTACTGCTTACTGTTTCCCGAGTGCAACTGACAGGGTTAATGCATTAACAACAGTCTTTCAGGATTAATGCTTTTATATTTATACATATACACTCTCACACATGCAAAGCTGGTGAATTACAGCATCTGGTACAATATCAGAAATTACTATAGGACATATAATGGAAGAGATTAATACATCCAGAGGTAAAAATATCCCATAGGATCATTTGAATGTTCATAGGATCAAGCATGCTGCAACATGTTCCAGGCAAATATAGAATTACCATAAACGATACTGAGTAAAATCACTTATGACAAGCATGCCGTAGGACTGGCTAGTGGAACAATTTGTCTTCAGCTGCACACCAGTGTAGTTCAAGGTCTGCATTTGCTAAACCTTTATCCTCTGCCCAAAAACAATCCAGAACCCTTACTTTCATGTGACTGTGCTGGGCAGCTAAAGGCAGCAACTGTTATCTTCTTTTCATATTCTTGTTCACAAATAAGAGTGTGAGTTAACGTTATATTGTTATATTCAGTTTGGTATTATACATGATGAACATAGACCAAGTAGCCTAGTCAATTTTAGCTATACCCTGAGACAATTAGATACATATTATATCACTATTGTAAAATTACATCACATGGCCTTGCAATACTATATATTCTAGTGATCCAGTTATAAAATCCCAGTTAGTTGATCACAATGACACCATTACGGCATTACAATCCTATAATTATAACATTACTCCCCATTGTCAGTGTCGGACTGGTCCACAGGGATACCAGGAAAACTCCCAGTGGGCCCAGGTGTCAGGGGGCCCTTGTGCTGCTAAAGATTTGGCCTATTTCATGACCATTTCCTTTTTATATGAGAACAAGGTTGAGTGAGGAGAAGAAGAATAGTACTGAGAGTGGGGCCCTTGTGTCCCAGTCTGACACTGCCCATTGTAATGCACTCCTGGTTTGGTGCATGCAGGGCTCTCCTGCTCACCAAAATGTGCAATCTCCCAAGCAGTTACAGTGGGCCTGTTTCATAGAATGTGACAGTAACCCTTTCAGGCTACTGGCCCAGCTGCTATTCTCATATCTACCAGGGAACTGTTATTGTAAATATAATTTTCTCTAAACTAGATTTGCAGGGAGCATATAAAGTCAATTGTATCTGCCAAGGAATGTGGGAGAGTGCTTTCAATACCAGTGACAGCCATTATGAGTACTTGGTTATAATATTTGGATTATGTAATTTCCCGGTAAGTTTTCTTCCTCGCTGCCTGAACTAGTTCTACAGCATTTGAAAAAGAGAGAGAGAGAGAGAATAAAATTTAAGCCAAGGTGGTAAAGTGTGGATTTTACAGACATAAGGTTCCTTTTTTTAGATTATTATCTCCTCTTCCGGGTTTGAGATGGATCATGCCAAAAGTGTGTGCAGTATTGGACTGGCCCTCTCCATTGGATTTAAAAGGCATTTAATGTTTTGCGCGTTTGATAACTTTTATTAGGGGCGCTCTGCCAATAAGGCGGGTTGAGGCACTCACCTCAGGCGGCAGCGGCCCCCCTGGTTGCCAGGGGCGGCAAAAATGCCGCTCCTGGTAACTAAGAGCCGAATTTCCGGATTCCAACCCGGAAATTCGGCTCTTCTAATCTGCTCTTCGAATTGCGCTCTCTGCACCAGCGACGTGGACCCCCCTGACCCCCGCCCGGTGCTGAAGGTGAGTGCCATGGGGGAGGCGGGGTTGACAAAAATAAAGGCCGCCTCGGGCGGCAAATTGGGCAGGACCGCCCCTGGCTTTTCAAGGGTTTTGACTAATTGTTGCCCCATTTACAGCCCCCACTTTGAAAGACTCTAAAGCCTGGATCCACCAAGACAAATCCTGTTCTTTTACCCTTGAACGAGATGCCTCTGACATTTGTGTAGGTGCCATCTTATCTCAGTGTTCTAGTTTCAAAGGCCCATTACACCCGTGCGCCTTTTTCTTGCCCTCTCGCACTTTGGGGTAGATTCAGTGGGCAAATTTTTGCCAGCGTCAGCTTCGCACAGCTTGCACCAGTTCGACAGGCGCAAATGTGCTACGAGTATGCCAATTCACTAATATGCAGAGTTTCGTCCTGGGCGCCGAACGCTGGTGACTTTTCGCTAGTGTGAGCATTTCTTAGCAAAGATGCACTTGCGTTCATTTGTGCCCAGTGAAAATTCACTAGTGATCTTGCGCTTAGGTCAATTTGCATACGGCAGGTAATTTAAAGTTGTATGGAGGTCTTTATGGAGGTTAATATAATGCCCTATACATGAGCCCACTGTAAAATGAATGTTCCATATGTTATGAAATGTCTGGAGACAACCGATTACCCAATAAAAGTTCAAGTCAGCACTTTTGCAGGTAATTTCACTTCAAAAAAGGAAAAGTCGCCAGCGTTTTTGGAACTTTAATGCATTTTCAGCACACAGGATATGATGTACTGTAAGTGACATAAGATTGAGGAAGATCTATCTTAATTTTAGCACTTCACCTGGTCTGAGGTGGCGAAGTCAACTTTGGTGAAAGCGGTAATGTTTGGTAAAATCCGTACTTTACTTGAGGTTACGGAGTGAAAAGTCGCCTGACGAAAGATTGTGAACGAACGATAGCGCCAATTTCTTTCTCTAGCGAATTGGCGCCCGCCTGCTTAATTGGCGATGTCCATAGGGGTGGCAACACAAACGAATTGTCACTTGCGTAAGCCACTTCGTCCTTTAGTGAATCTACCCCTTTGTCTCTGCCTGTACTACTTGTGTGCAGCAAAATACTTCTTGCTCCTTTCTTGCAGGGTTATACCCTTGCGTATTTTATTCTGCAAACGTGCAACGTTTCGGGGTCAGACCCCTTTGTCAATACACTGCATTACTTCAGCTGCTGCCAGTTTCATTCCAGACATGGTCTGATATCTCCATGGACTTCATTGTTGACTTACCCAAATCTGCTGATTTCACTACATTGTAGTGGTAGTAGATCATTTCTCTAAGATTACCCATTTTGTTCCTCTAAAGGTGTTCCTTTCTACTACTCTTTTACTAAGATTTTTGTCAGAGAAATTGTCCACCTACATGGGTTCCCTCCTCCATTGTCTCAGACAGGAGAGAGGTCAAGTATGTATCCCAGTTCTGGGTGCCCTCTGAAAGAACCAATCAAGCCCTGGAACAGTTTCTCAGCTGTTTTATCTCTCGAAACCATGACAACTGATCTGAACTCGTCCTTGGGCAGAGTATGCTCATAATACCCTGTGTCATAAATACTTGAGTTTCTCTGCTTTTTTTTCGGCATGTACAGACTTAACCCACTGGCTCTACCATATGCATTCACCAAAGTAGATGTGGCTGCTGATGAATCGGCTTTCTGTGATTTCCAGACTATCTGGGTCCAAGTCCATCTGTCAAAAGTTAGCAGCCAATAAATTTCCTGCTCCTTTCTTCTAGACTGGAAATTCTGTCTGGCTATTTACAAAATATATCTGACTTTCACTTCATGAAAACGTCAAGCTCCTTCCATGTATCTGTATTTAAACCTGTGTTTAAGAATGTAATTTCCTCCGATTCCTTCCCCAGTAGAATTACGGTCACAAATGACACTTGCAAAATAGTGGTAAACTCTATACCACCCTATATCCTGTTTTTTATATTTGTGTTTTAGCAATGGACATTTCAAAACATACATATATTAATAGTTTCCTTTAAGCCCCCCTGCTTATTTCCATAAATATTGTACTGACTCAGCTTGCAGACTTCCTTATCCCCTACAATAAGCCTTTGAATGTATTATAATCCCCTTACAAGAAAACATTAGGGGGAGTAAAAGGATCCTGCATACATATATAGTATACAACTACAGCAGTGTAGGTATTCCTCTGAACTGAACACAAACCTGGAAATATGTTTTCACTTTAATTACATGATCATCACTGAGAGAAAACTGAGATAAAAAGATACAACAAAAATGTAAACAATTAACACTATGAGATGAGCCTCTACATTTTCTGTTCATTTCTCTTTACAATATTTTTAGATATGTTTTCTTTTTATACCCTACTAACTATTATTGTTATGTTCATATAAGTGCCAATATGGGTTGGCGCCTTCCCTTTTGGTTTTATGGATTGTTTATTTCAGCCAATAAAGTGTTGGGGTTTTCTACTTATATGTATCATACAAGTTGAGCAAAAACTTTGGCTTTTCCCTTTTCACAGTTTCCTCTTGAAGGTTAGTGCCTTCTTTCTTCATGGCAGGTTCAATGTATTGTTTTTTTGTCATCTGCTCCCAGCTGTCTGACTTTTGTGTTTTGATGTGTTTTGTGCAGTTCTCAGTGAACAGTTCCCTGAGTATCATCATGTTCTTCTGGTCTTCGGGGCATTTTCCAGTCTTCCAGGAATCCTGTAGCCAGCAAGCTGAAAAACAGGTTGCTGGGTCCCCTGCCCACTAGATAGTGATTGGCTGTGCCTTCTGCAATGCAAAGACTTGAGTGCCAGTGGCACACCTTAGCCACCAAAAAAAAAGGCAGCAGAAGTAGGAGGCTCTGGGATAGCTTGAAATTGCTGTCATTTGATATTATGTCCATGATTAAAAGTACAAGCTGGTTGCAGTAAACTTCCACCATAGCCATTAATATCAGAACACAAGGACCCACCCAGGGGCGGAGAGCGCAAAGGCCTAATTTCAGGTTTTAAAAAAAAATTAAAATTCAGCTCTTAAATGTACCAGCGGCTTTTTGTTGACCCTGGTAACCTGCTCTACGCTGCCACCTGATGCTAGTTTTTTAATTTGCCTCATTGGTGCAGCACCCCTGAACCCACCCTGAGCAGATCAAAGGCTACCTAGGAGAAGGAAGATGGCAACAGTCTAGAAAGTAAGCGATTTTAGTCACTTTGGGGTGGGTGCCTAACAATCTGGTTTGAAACAGTAATTTTTGTTTGATTCCGACTAATCGACATAAACCAATATTGATAGCAAAACAATCCTATTGAGTGTATTTAATGTTTAAATGATTTTTAGTAGAATTAAGCTATGGTGACCCAAACTACAGAAATAGCACATATCTGGAAAAACAAAGGTCCCAAGCATTCTGGATAATATAATAATTGGAGGTTAGTGCCCTCTTTCTTCATGGCAGGTTCAATGTATTGTTTTTTTTGTCATCTGCTCCCAGCAGTCTGACTTTTGTGTTTTGATGTGTTTTGTGCAGTTCTCAGTGAACAGTTCCCTGAGTGTCATCAAGTTCTTCTGGTCTTCGGGGCATTTTCCAGTCTTCCAGGAATCATGTAGCCAGCAAGCTGAAAAACAGGTTGCTGGGTCCCCTGCCCACTAGATAGTGATTGGCTGTGCCTTCTGCAATGCAAAGACTTGAGTGCCAGTGGCACACCTTAGCCACCAAATTCAGGCAGCAGAAGTAGGAGGCTCTGGGATAGCTTGAAATTGCTGTCATTTGATATTATGTCCATGATTAAAAGAACAAGCTGGTTGCAGTAAACTCCCACCATAGCCATTTATATCAGAACACAAGGACCCACGCAGGGGCGGAGAGCGCAAAGGCCTAATTTCAGGTTTTAAAAAAAATTAAAATTCAGCTCTTAAATGTACCAGCGGCTTTTTGCCGACCCTGGTAACCTGCTCTACGCTGCCACCTGATGCTAGTTTTTTAATTTGCCTCATTGGTGCAGCACCCCTGAACCCACCCTGAGCAGATCAAAGGCTACCTAGGAGAAGGAAGATGGCAACAGTCTAGAAAGTAAGTGATTTTAATCACTTGGGGTGGGTGCCTAACAAACTGGTTCCCCAATAATTTTAAGTTTCTTTCTCCTTTAAAGGAAAATATGTAACTTACAATGAAAGGCTTGACAACTGTAACTTTTCTAACTAGAACAAATGAATGTCAGAGGAGATACTATCACATGAATCAATATATACATGGTGGTATGGACATTTGTTCACAGGACAGTGCAGGTGGCAAGAATAATCTCTTGAGCTGAGAGTAAAGGAGATTTTAATTACAACATAAAAAGGGGTTCATTCCTGTAAGTATAGCAAGGCTATGGCATGTACAAACAAATTATGTAGTTATAGTCAATTCAATGGTGGGGTTAAAAATAGGTTGGATGTCTTACTAACAGAAAGGGGCAAATATCATAAGTTGTGATGTCTTTCTAGCAACAAGGACAAATATAATTAAGATTTATTAAACAATATAAACAGAAGTAATTAATCTAGGAAGTAATACAATAAGGAAGTATTTTTCCCTCTGAGACTGGGTATTTTCTTTGTATTTCTTTGAGTGTATAGCGTGTTTTTGGTTACAGTTAATGGACTTATGACTCTTATGCATCATCGCAATTAAAACATTTACCAGAGCAACTTTTTATTGGAAGACGACAATTTAGCAACCCCTTATATGCATTCAGAAATTATAAGCATTTGCTATTGCTTGTGTTGTATTACATGTTTATGTCTTGTGAATGTGGAGCTATGGGTTATGCCACTGGCATTCTTCTGTATAGTCTGTCTAAACATGACAAAACAGTAGCACAAAGTATCAGATATGACCTCTTTGCCCTTCTTAACATGACAGATGTGACAAAAGAATCATTCCAAAAATAATCAGCTTCAGTCCCTCATCAGAAAATTAGTTGGCATCACACATTACCCTCCCATCTGTCCTCAAAAAATACATAATGTTTCTGTACATTCTTTGCTGTCTGGACAGTCCTCCCATGTTGTGTGAATATCAATTGTGATTTTTGGAACAATAGTAAAAAGAGTGTTAAGTTGCCAAAATGGATACAGCCTTCCATCTTCCTAATAATTACAGTGGTATATTTGAGTTCCAATATAAATTCCAGCAGCACTCCGGTATAGTGAAAGAAATTTTATTTGTGCAAATGAAGCATTATTTGAGAATACACACAATGGCTAACAAATGCCCAGATACATTGTTGTGTACATTGCCTCTAAATGACCATATCAAGTGGTAAATAATGTAGTCTGTTTATAAGAGTTTATATTATTGATGCAGATGAAGTCATCCATCAGATATATTTACCAATACAATCGAATCTGCTTGAATTGCCAGTATTATGTGCCCCTGTAAACCAATTTACAAAGTGCCAGCTTCCAAATAAAGGACTACCTGACCTTGCCTATTTCTGAAAACCTACAATAATTTTATGCATTTTTCTCAACAGTTTACTTCTGCATCATAACTGCAGCCTAGTCTTACTCTGAGGCCTCCCCTGTATTATCCAAACAGTAAAAAAGGGACCAGTAACATTAAAAATGTAAAATTTTTAATATTTACATTAAAAGTTTTTATCTGTTCATTCAGCACCTACTACAAGCATGGTATCCCTTATCTACTGGGAAGGACATCTCTCATATATTCCATTTTAAGCAAATCATTTTATAATTTTTAAATAATTCCCTTTGTTTATTTTTAATGATAAAACAGTAATTTTTGTTTGATTCAGAATAATCGACATAAACCAATATTGATAGAAAAACAATCCTATTGAGTGTATTTAATGTTTAAATGTTTTTTAGTAGAATTAAGCTATGGTGACCCAAACTACAGAAATAGCCCATATCTGGAAAAACAAAGGTCCCAAGCATTCTGGATAATATATCCCATAACCGTACTACAACTATTTCTTGGCAACAAATGTCCTATTTTATATAGAGAAAAGTTCTCAGTCTCTATACCCGCAGAGAGCCTGTAGAAAAATGCATAGTACCCCTTTTTATCTTCCTGTGTATGAACTAAACCCATTGTATTCTATACAGCTTATCTGTTTTCTACTGCGTAATCATGAGCCATATTTAGTATACCATATTCAACTTGAATGCCTGCCTCCATTGCTACACAGAAACATACTGTATTTATATAAACTGTAGTAGTGTTTCTGAAGCAAACACATTTTTAACCAGTGATGTGCAACAGTACATTATATTTTAATGCATATAAAACACTTTCATTTTCTGGTGTTTCCTTTTAAAATGTGATTTTTGTACAGACTGTGGCTATATCTACTAGTATGTCTTTAACAATATTTAGTTAATGTTATTTTTCTACCTCAAATAACCTGGAATGAACGTATTCTGTTCCCAGTCCCAGTTCATTTTAAGAAACATTTCAATATATTATAATGACATTGTTAATGGGTTTAAAGTTTACAATATTATTTATTATTATTATTATAAGTGTAATTGCTATTAAAAACTTTATTTGTCCCTTCCTGTTCTCTGTACTATAGGTTGTGACTCTTGAAGCAATCTAGTATAAGCTCCCTCATTAGCATATCTGGTGATTAGCACACACAGGAAAAGTCATGCAAGGCAGTGTGAAAGAAGGATTTCAGGTTGGAGAATAGCTACCTTCTGCTTCTGGCTTCTGCTGCAAGTTCTTCTGAACTTGCAATGCTGAATGGGACAAACAGACTTACAACTGCACTTACATTTACAAATATTATACATTTACAAATAACTTTAAAGTCATTAAAAATTTTAATCAATGTGTATTAGATAGTTTCTTCTTTCATTATCATTGTAACTCATTTTTATTATGCAAAAATGAAGACCTTACCAAGAAAATGATTTTCTAGGAGTTGTTTTCTTCTTCATGTTTATAGGTAGGGAGTAATGAAACATGTTCAGCTAGGAGGTGTTTCCCTTTAAATACATTTTATATGCCTTCCTTATCTTTATTTGAGATGCTTCTTCATTTTTATACACTTCTAGCCATAATTATTATACAACTGCCCAGGATGGTGTAATAAGGAAATGTTGTACATGTGTAGACGTGCATAAGTTCTTAAAGGGAAAAATCTGGTTACTTAGGGTAAGGCCAGACGAGGAGATTCGGGGAGCTTTTGTCGCCTGGCGACTTATCGCCACGTCTTTTGCGCGACTATCTCCCCGAACTGCCTCAGCGTCTTTTCCCCATAGGCTACAGCGCAAAATCGCCTGCGCTAATGCACACGCGGCGATGCGTTTTCAATAGTCGCCCAAAGTTGCCTCACTGCTTACTTCCACCTTACACTGCTGACTTCCAACTTCCGGCTTCTGCTTTAATAGGCTTGCGTCTGTGTGTCCCGCCCCTTTTGTGATGTCACCAGCAGGACGGGGTGGCGTGGGTGGAGGGAGGGCGCAACAAATACAATCACATGTAATATTAACTTATTTTTAGAAAATACATTTTATGTTTATTATCACATAAATACCCTTTTAAAAGGCATATTTTAGGGCTAGGCCACACGGGAAGATTTCAGGGAGATTAGTTGCCTGGCGACTAATCGCCATGTCTAATCTCCCTGAATGGCTTGCTGGTATCTTGCACCCGCTAGTGCTAGAGTCGCCTGCGCCTATTCACAAGGCAATTTCGATCGATTCGATAGCGGGTGCGAGATACCAGCAAGCCATTCAGGGAGATTAGTTGCCTCAAAGACGCGGCGATTAGTCGCCAGGCGACCAATCTCCCTGAATCTTCCCATGTGGCCCTATCCTAAAAAATAATTCTTACTGGGAAACTATTGCTTGGGACTAGTTCAGTGTTTCACAAAACAGGCCTTTTCCATATACCTTTGCCAGAGAATGGAATAGCCAGTAAACTCTGTGGAAAATGTCCCTATGTTTCATTCATCAGAATATCAGATAAAATCCATATGTATTTCTCTGCTTTGCAGTTCCCAATGATATGTTTTACATGAAGGAAAAAAACACTTTGGGGGTTATTTATCAAGGTCTGAATTTATCTCAATATCGGCTGCTACAAACTCTGATCTAACCCGCCCGGGTTTTTAACGCTTATTCATTAGTACATTTTCCCGTAAATTTGCTTTGCGGGAAAAGCTCCGATTTTCACAATTTTTTCGTGAATTTTCCCCGAAATCTCCGAATCTTTTGGGGTTTTCCCCAGAAACCTCCGAAAACATTGTGAAATTGCCCAAAACCCCCGACACAACCAAAAATCAATGGGACTGTTCCCATTGACTTTTATGCAACCTCGACAGGTTTGAGATGCCGTATTTTTATATTCTGGCTTTTTAGCCCTCGGGGCTTAATAAATTCTGAAAAATTAGTGATTTTTTTAAAAGTCAGATTTTATTAAAAAAATCAAGAATTTTTCGGGGAATTTCAGGTATTCGGAGTAAATAACCCCCTTGATGTTAATAACCATTCTTATTAAGAATAGAGCACCCCCTGGTGCCAAAGTTGCTAATTACAGAGGAGTTCTTAATACTTAACATTTTGTATGTTTTGCTATTTTCCTTGGTAAACACCAATATTCAGTGCAGTACTGTGAAATATAAATAGGAAACACTATAACAAAGTTAGTTTTAGTAACATCTATGAATTCATTTAAGGCAAGGCGACGAGAATCACTCCTGTTTTTCAACAATTATTAAAATCCACTGGTATCCAAAGGTTCTTGGGAGTGATATACACTGCAGTTTGATAAAAGAGGGAGGGCTTCTGATTTCAGTGTATGAGTCATGCAGAAGAAAAGTGACAAACATTTATATACCCAGTTCTGAAACATAATAGGAAGATGTTTTCCCAATAGAGTATTTGATAAACAGTTTCAGTACTTGGCCTAGACCGTGGTATAGTCTCATGCTACCCTTAGTCTCTTGTGGAAAGCAATTACCTTATGGTATACTATGGAAACTTATTTCATAATTTCAGGAACTTTCCATGCCCAAGTAAACAATATACCTGCCAACAAGTCACTGCAAGCACCTACTGTACTTACACTGTGGTATTTCACCCAAAAAAATTACCTTTAGCATGCTGCGAAAAGGATGCTACGCAGCTGATCTTTTATTTTTAACATTTGCTGTGAATGTCTTGCCTTTCTATTTCTCATATCACTAAAGTGTAATGTAAAATGTGTTTATATGATCAGATGAAATTTGCTTTGGAAGAGAAAGCTGCTGATGCCGTGTATGATTAGCTATAAGTCGAATGCAGCCTCACCAACACTGCTCTAAGCTACATCTCTAGAATGGATTCCAATTATCTCACTCAGGTTGACCTTCTCATTCCAGATCTCCTTGCCTTTATAATTTGAGTCTCAATAGAAAAATATAGAATTTATCTTGTGAATGAATCACATTTGTTGCATGTCATTCGACACTGAGAGGTTATTTACTAAAACTAGATTTTTTTTTCTGGTAGGGCTTTTTGGGGCAAAAACGCAATTTTTTTCGGGGAAAAAAACCTCAAATTATTCGGGATTTATTAGAGGCCAAAGCTGCAAAAAGCCCAAATCCAAAAATCCATATAAATTGATCAATTTGAGTTATTTTAATGATAAAAAAGGCAAAATCATGGATGGGAGTTTGGTTGAGCTTTTTTTATTTAAAATATGAGGAAAAAATTGGATTTTAGTAAATAAACCCTTGAATGTCAGTTTCTGTGTAATACCCAATTATGGTAGTTACCTTAGTTACTCTTAGTAGAGAGAGAGATTCTTTCCAGGGTTTTATTTGATAAATTTGTTCTGGTTACCTTTTACCAGGTTTGCAGACATTTTTAGTTCGTTTTTTGCCCCAGCCTTATCCGGTACAGATATGGGATCCGTTATCCAGAAAGCTTTGAATTACAGAGAGTCCATCTCCCATAGACTCCATTTTATCCACATAACATTTCCTTTTCTCTGTAATAATAAAACAGTACCTTGTACTTGATCCCAAGTAAGATATAATTAATCCTTTTTGAAAGTAAAACCAGCCTATTGGGTTTATTTAATGTTTATATAACAGAAAGATACGTTATCTGGAAAACCCCAAGTTCCGAGCATTCTGGATTACATGTCCCATATCTGTATGTCAATAGTATACTATGAGTAGGTGTTGTTTGCCCCTCCCAGGCTTCCTTGGCTTCATCTAATAAACCTCTGGCAAGTCTACCATTTACAGCTGAATGCAAAATTTAGGGCACCTCTTGCCAAATTACATGTTTAGTTAATTTTTAAAAAATAGTAAAACTGAAAAATAGTAAACAAGCGATCAGTGTGTTAAAACAACAGCAAATTTTAACGCACAGTTACATCATGTGATGAACTTTAAAGCATGGGAAGAAAATATGTGCTCCTTGCACTTCTGTATAGTTGCGCTCCGCACCACTGCCTTTCTTTTCCCTCCTACTACAAATTGAGCACTGTCTATTAAGGCAGGGGAACCCTGGAACACAGGCGCGCTCCAGGCTGTTTTGCCGCCTGAGGCACCGATTGAAATGCCGCCTCCCATGCCCGTCGTGCTTACCTTAAAATCGCAGACGAGGGTCCAGGGGGGGCGCATCACTAGCACAGAAAGCGAAATTGCGCTCTCTGTGCTAGAAAAGCCGAATTTCCGGTTTAAAAAACGGAAATTCGGCTCTTAAAGTTACAACGAGTGGCTTTTTGCCGCCCCTTGTAACTTCTGGGGAGATGCCGCCTAAGGCAAGGTACTCAACTTGCCTCATGGCAGAAACGCCGCTGCTGGAACAACCAATAGTGATGAGTGCATTTTTTCTGCAGCCATGGATTCGCGACGAATTCCGCATTTCGCCATCTGCAAATTTGTCCATGAAACTGTGGGAAAAAATTTGCTGCAACGAAAAAGTCGCAGAGACAAAAAAGTCACCATGATAAAAAAACAACCATTGACTAATGCATTTTTGACAAAAAAGGTCCATTGACTTTGATGCATTTGGAAAAAAATGTCGCAGAGACAAAAAAAGTTGCCACAAGAAAAAATGCAGATTGACTTTAATGCATTTGGTGCGAGAAAAATTGTTGCGCACTTCAATGCCTTTTGCGATTTTTTTCACCGGGACAGATTCGCTCATAATTAACTACCAACAATTTTGAACCAAGTGGTATATCCAGGTTACCCACAGTTTTTAAACAGTGTAACTTCCAAAACGAAGCGTGTTCCCAGTCCAGCAATTGTCAGGCTCTTTTCTGTCTCCAAAAAACAAATTTCCAAAGTGAATAGCTGTACTCCTCAAAAATTGTTTTTAGAGGGGAAAAAACAGAAAAATGAATATAGTGTAGTAAGCTTAATTAGTATGGCATGATGGGTGATAAAGAAGGTCTAGTCGATATCCACTGCGGATTATAGTGTGGGTATTGATTAGACCTTCTTTATCACCCATAACGAACCACATGATTGATGTGCCTTTCTTCACTCCTCATCACAACTAATGAGACTCTTTGGGGTGCACTAATCAAATAACACTAAACACGTGTTTAAGCTAATTAAGCTTACTACACTATATTATATATACGCTATATTAATTTTTCTATTTTTTTTCCCCTCAAAAAACCTTTTTTTGAGGAGTACAGAGGTTACCCACAGTGCCTTGAATCAATATAAGTGAAAAGTGAGAATTTTTATAAATGATGCAGGAGCTTCCCATTTTACACCACTAGATGGCAAAGTTCTTTCAGATACGCAATTGTATACCATGTAACAGCTTCACAAGATAACTCTCTATTAAAAATATAGTTTTTAAAAAATATAATTCTGCTAAAGTGGTTTTATTTCTATTCCTGTGAATAATGATATCCTGAGGAGCTCTTCCACCAGATTCTTTTCCATGGTCTTGTCATAGTTTTTTCACTGTAGTATAACTGTGTGTTTTAATGCATTTCCTCTTTAACCTTCAGCTGTAGTTCACAAAAATATCTACTACTGTGCCTCCACTTTGTCTTCTATATGGGAACTGTGATACTATATATGATGATGTTTCAATTGTATCTGCCGTTGATGGAAAACATGGTTATTGTGTCTGAAAGTGCATCTGTCGTAAGTAAATTATGTTCCATTAAAAAAGGAAATGCATTAGAACCCACGGGTATTATGTTTTCATGAGCTCAACATACAAACTGACTAATGGAAAAAAGAACTATTGCCTTTAGTATATTTTTTATGCTTTACCAAGTAATAAATACATTTTTTTAAATGCCATTGATTTACCAGTCTCCCTGCCAAAGATCACCTTATTATAAATGGAAAGGGTGGGAGCTTTCCAGCTATAGTCAGGTGATCCCAGTGGTGGCCAATAAAAAGGCAACCATGTTTGGGCGTTTTAACCTTGAAAGCAGCAAGTAACTTGCAGGCAAAACGTGGTCCCTGCGTAAAATGTATAATGAAGCAATAGAATTCTTAATGAATCAGATAAAAGTGAGCGTAGGACTGGCCAGATATGGGATGACTTTGACGTAGTTGGCCAGCTTAAATATATTGCAATATATGGACAAACAATCCCTGTTTTGTTTAAAAGGGAGGGCATTTTTAGTGGTTTAAAAGGATTGTTCACCTTTGAGTTAACCACGAGGTCACCCATTCCGATTAGAAGAAAAGAGGTTCCGCCTAAATATTTGGAAGGGGTTTTTTACAGTGAGAGCTGTGAAGATGTGGAATTCTCTCCCTGAATCGGTTGTACAGGCTGATACATTAGATAGCTTTAAGAAGGGGTTGGATGGCTTTTTAGCAAGTGAGGGAATACAGGGTTATGGGAAATAGCTCATAGTCCAAGTTGATCCAGGGACTAGTCTGATTTTGGAGTCAGGAAGGAATTTTTCCCCCTCTAAGGCAAATTGGAGAGGCTTCAGATGTTTTTTTTTGCCTTCCTCTGGATCAACTGGCAGATAAGTAGTTAATAAAAAAAAAAAGGTTGAACTCGATGGACATGTGTTTTTTCAACCTTACTTACTATGTTACTACTTAGTAGTAAGTACTACTTACTATGTTACTATATATGTAGAGAGTAATATTCTGAGACAATTTGCAATCGTTTTTCATTTTTTATTATTATTTTTTTTTTTTTAGTTATTTAGATTTTTATTAGGCAGCTCTCCAGTTTGCAATTCCAGCAGTCTGGTTTCTAGGGTCCAGATTACCCTAGCAAACATGCATTGATTTGAACAGGAGAGGGCCTGAATAGAAAGATAGTAATAAAAAGTAGACAATGAATTTGTAGCCTTACAGAGCATTTGTTTTTAGATGGGGTCAGTGCCCCCCATTTGAAAGCTGGAAAGTGTTAGAAAAAGAAGAGAATAATTCAAAAACTATCCAAAAAAAAAGAATGAAGACCACTTGAAAGTATATATATATATATGGAATTTACTAAAATAACAGACTTGGTAATAGCTTTTCAAAGGGACTTTAAACAGCAAGCCATCTGTTGTATTCACAATGGAGGATTTCAAGAGAGGAGACTCTTGTAACTGTGCATAACAAATTAACAGCAACTCGCAGTTCCCTTCATTAACAGCCCGGTTTACTGACAGACTGACAACACTCTTCTTGTTTTCTGCAGCCAAATTCTATACCCACTTAGTTGGTTAGTCCATATATCTGCTTCTTTCTGACTTGGCACATGAGGTTCTTTTGCTTCAGAGAGGTACATCACAAACTTCCTGCTTCCTTTTCAGCCAGCTCCCCTACCCCAGGAGATACCTCACACTTACAGCACCTGTGATAGTTGATTTACAGACAGTCTCTATAATCCTGTTCACCTGCTGGCTCTTATAGAGCATTCTGGGAGATATGTACCTTTCCACTAGAGTTTTCTGTGCCAACATATATATCTATATCTATATCTATATCTATATATATATATATATATATATATATATATATATATATATATATATATATATATCTATATAGATATATATATATATATATATATATATATATATATATATATATATATATATATATATATATATATATATAGTTGTGCCCTTTCACTTGATTAAAATAAGGGGACTGTCAGTTCTGGGAGATTTGCATAAACATAGGTGGTCTTGTTTCTGTTTCTTTTAACTCCCAACATATTCATTACAATCTTCATGATTGTAGTTGAGCAGTCTTCACTGTTAGGGGCATATTTATTGAGGGTCGAATTTCGAATTGAAAATACTTCGAAATTTGAATTCAAAAAGATCAACTGAAGTGAAGTTGACGTTTTTTTGGGTCGAAGAGGTCCGTATTCTGCCGTATTCGAATCGTACGATCGAAGGAATAGCCCATTCGATCAAATTCGATTCAAAGTTTTTCCCCCCAAAAAACTTTAATTTCTCAAAGTCCACCTATTGACTCCAAATAGGTTCTAGGAAGTTCCCCATAGGCTAAAACAGCACTTCGGCAGGTTTTAGATGGCGAATGGTCTAAGTCGAAGTTTTAAAGAGATATTCGAATTTTCTAGTTTTTTTCAAATTCAAATCGAATTTGGATTATTCTCTAGTCGAAGTACACAAAAAATAGCTTGAAATTCAAAGTTTTTAACTTCGAAAATTCTGCCCCTAAATGTTAATATAACATTGCATATTATTTATGCAACAACATGTTGTTACATTCTGAAATTTAGAAAAAAACACTATAAAAATGTAACAAGTTTCAAGATAGTTAAACATGTGGGTGATTATTATCTTTAGCTACAGGTATCCGTTTTGTTTACATACAAATCTTATGTCTTTAAGGGCTCTTACACACGGGCGTTTGTTTGTGCGCTCCCCTGCGTTGCTCTTTTATTAATTATTGTCAATGAGGATGAGAATCACAACCTGTGTTTGGAGCTTACATGCATCTGTGTGAGTACAGCCCCATTGACAATTATTCAGTGCGTCTACTCCTGCGCTCCCCTGCGGCTGAACGGAAGAAAGCGCAATGCAGGGGAGCGCACAAACAAACGCCCTTGTGTAAGAGCCCTAACTGTTTTAGAAGGAGGCTGCTACAATAACATATTAGGGGAACAGGTAAATCACTTTCCCAGTAACTAAAGAACAGTTCACACAGGTAATTTATTGCAGCACAAATTCACCTAGCTTTGATTACCAATAACTGCTTTACTTTGGCACTGGAAGTAAATCAGTCATTGAGCTAGCTAAGTCATCAATCACTTGGGGGTGCCAAACGTTAGGCACTCCCCAATGAGAGGAGCACTAGCGCGGGGCAACAAGTGATTATAATCACTTGGGGGTGTCTAACTTTTGGCGCCCTCAAGTAATTGTAACTTTTTTTCTCCTTTAAAGGGGTAGATCACATTAAAATGATATTCATTATAATGTGGGCTGCAGTATTTTTAGACTTATTGCAATTAAATTATTAAATGTTTGCATTTATTTTGCTGCAACTGTTGGGTCTGTAACTGTCAGGTTATTGGTTAATGAACATTATTCCTTCTTTATTTTCTTTACCTAATTGTTCTTTATGCAAAACTTGTTAGGCAATTATCATAGGATTTATTAAAATCCTCCTGCTTAGTGCAGTTATGTCTTACCCTGCCACTGTTAATATAAAGATGAATGAATATTGCCTTCAAATAGCTTATACAGGTGAGAACCTGGGCTGTGAGTCGTTTTTAAGATATGTATATGGTAGTATGGGCAAGGGAATGATGTTTTTTTGATCACTGGGGGCTGTATATATGGAAATGGACAAAACATCATAATGTGCCCAGTACAGCAGCTATCCATTCAGAGCAATCCTCTGTGCACAGAGACATTAATATGAACTGCAAGAACAAAACATACTTCATAAATATAATTCATTAACTATAGCATGAATATTCATGGCAATATGTTGCTGCACAACAAAGCAACATGCAACAGAGATATATATAGCTTTGTCAGTTACAATTGTTGTTTCCATGTCGCATTCATGAATGAAAATATTTAATAGCTTATTGGTGTAAAGCAGTACTGAATGCTCAAAGGCCAGATGTGATAGCTGACACACAGGCTTCATTCTTAAAACACAACAAGGCCACATATAACAGCCTACCACATGAACAAACATAAACTGTGCTATTTTATTGTCTGCTGGGTGAGTTGGACCCACTGCCATTCTTCTATCTCCTATAGCTATTTACTATACATCCTCCTCTGATCAAAAAAATATTGCTACACAGTCTTTGATGGAAAATTCCAGCATGGAGGCAGGTCTTGATTCCTTATTGCACACTTTACCAGGATAGAATAGCACAAAGCAGCCGTGTACCTACTGGTCAGATTTCCAGAGTGTACTTTCTGTAAGTGCAGTCACTTGTAGCTTGATGATGAAAGATTAGAGGAAGATCACCAATTTGGTATAGTTGCCACAGCAAAATGAGGCTGAGTATTAATGTTGTTATGAGAGCAATTTCTTTTCCAGCACTGTACAACAAAAATAGTGGAAACTATGTGCTGAAGAGGTATCTGTGTAAAGTGCCAGCTGAGAACATAAGTAACAAGCAGAATTCCTGATACCACAAAAATGATACAGCAGAATACTGCTGCAAGCCTGCCTTAAAGGAGAAGGAGAGCTACCAAGGCAGTTTATTGCCAATAGATTAGCCAGAATAGTGCAAGCTATAACAAATTCGTGAGTCAACCCCTACTTAATCAGTAGTCATAGCTGTGCTGGATGGATGAGCACTAGAGGTTATTTTGCACAATAAATGGCAAAGGTCTGTTTAATGAACTTTGTCTGTTTACCCACTATATTATTATTCTGGAAATACTCAACTGCCCTCAGGCCAACCTTGTGCTCTATAATGGTATAAATGGAGCACACATCTGCTCCATATAATTATTATTTGATATCTGATCAAATAATATTGTGGTTGCCATACTATGGTCTTAAAGGAGAAACAAACCCTTAGGATAGAACTACATGGGGGACTTCGGTGCGTTTCTAGAGAATAAGGTAAGCAATAGCAATGTCCGATGGTGTTGCAGCGTTCATCCGACACAACACGACTGTCGGATGCAGCATGCGTGTCGTGTCAGGTGAACTCTGCGACACCATCCGACATCCGATTTGATGCCTGTGTTTTGGCGCAGTGCGTCGGATCTACCCTGGGCGAATGCCCCTAACTCTTTACTTACCCCTCCATGCAGATTCTGTTCAGCCATCTTCTTCTCTTCTATAATCTTCATAATGATGCCGGCGTATCAGCGCATTCGCTGTTGGAGCAATTTTCTTTTTCACGATAACTGGGCATGCGCCAAAACTCACATAAATTGCTGAAGTGCCGGTCTTATTCTGAAGATTACCCAAGCGGCTGAAGATAGCGCCCGTTAACTCTGCTGGACAGAATCTGCACGAAGGGGTAAGTAAAGAGTTAGGGGCATTTGCCCGGGGGGGGGGGGAAGCTAGACAGGGGGAGGAGGGAGGGGGGTCTATGTAGGGTAGGGTTTTTTTTATTAAGGGCTTGTTTCTCCTTTAGGGAATTGCATTTCATGCATAGAGTCCTTTAGAATTTACAGTAGAGAATTAACAAACTTTTCAAAGTTTTTATGGATCTTTGGAAGAAAATATAATACTGGGATCTTAGAAAAGTTTCTTTTAATAAAATCTCTTTTTCATTTCTTTACTATACCATCTTCATATGCTTGATCTGCCAACTTATAAAATTTCTTAGATATAGATTTAGTTGGATCCTGTTAATTTAAAGCCTCCTGATCCTGTAGTTGTTCATTTCATCAACATAATACCTTTTGTTAAAGGGATTTTGTCATGATTTTTACGGTTTACTTTTTACTCATTTACACTGTTTACGTTGCAAATAATTCACTTTACCATTTAAAATTTTATTCTCGAACCAACAAATGTATTTTTTTAGCTGTAATATTGGGGTGGAGGCAGATATCTAAGTGCTTTGTGCCTGATTCTTAGCTTTGAGAAGGAGGGAACTGCTTTGAGACAGCTATTGTTTCTCCCCTTCCCATTGCATTTAACTACGACCTAGGCTGTAGTGCTTTTCTCATGTCTACCACTAGGTGGGTTTAAAGACAACTACCACTCTGCCCGTATCTGCTGGCTTAATAATATTTTCCTTATTACTGTTACTGATTCTTAAGTGCCTCGTTTTCTTGTCTGGAGAGTTTAACACTACCCTTTTTTTTTGAGCTAGAACAGGACCCGTAGAGAAACCACGTGGGACTTGGAGAAACAACTTGATCTAGATGTCTATGAGGAGATAGTAGCTCTTAAGGACTGAGAAGTGCGGAACCCTTTGCATCAAGATCGCATTGAATGAGCAGCATTGAAAACATTTAAGTCTGTTACCTACAAACTAAGCGCAGGGGAGTAACACCATCATGTAATACACTATGAGGGTTATTTACTAAAACTCGAATTAATCTAATTTTTTTATTAAAACAAATTTGATCAAACACCCTTCCATGAATTGAACTTATTTATCAATAATTTTGTATGAAAAAGTCAATGCAAAACAAAATCATGCATCAATTCGTATCGGACGATTGATTAGAATCAGCTCTGCAAAATATTACCATTATGCTGGCAGATTTATTGCACGTAGTGTAGCAAAAGGGATTACAAATCACCCCTGGAGAAATAAAAAAAACTACTTTCAATTAGAGAATTATCTGCTTCTACTGAGTACTTAAAATGAGTATAATACCTTATGAAAAGCTGTGGGGTTGCTTCAATATATGTATATAGATTGACTCCCATTGAAAAGCGAGAAAGAGGTAAACAATTATAAACTATTTAAAAAATTGCTAATATGTTAATTTAAAGGTAAACTACCCCTTTAATGCTAATTGCAATGCATCCTAGAATATGGAGTATTGCAAACAGCATCTCAGCAGCAACCATAAGGGCTCTCTCCCATGCGTTCGTGTGCGATGGCTGCATGTTGCATCTCGCTTGCATTCAGCAAGTTCAGTGTTGCTTCATCAGTACAGCCTGCATATAAAATAAGTTAGTTTGTATTTGGAGCACTGCATATATAATTTGACAAACTGTATCAGTGTCCATGTAGCATTTATGTGACTCCCTTTGTCAAATGTTATTTGCAGAATTGCATATGCAAACGGTGTAAACAAAACGGAAGGTGTAACATGATGGGGCCGATTCACTAACTTCGAGTGAAGGATCCGAAGTAAAAAAACTTCGAATTGCGAAGTTTTTTTTGGGCTACTTCGACCATCGAATGGGCTACTTCGACCTTCAACTACGAATCGATTCGAACTAAAAATCGTTTGACTATTCGACCATTCTATAGTCGTAGTACTGTCTCTTTAAAAAAAACTTCGACCCCCTAGTTCGCCATCTAAAAGCTACCGAAGTCAATGTTAGCCTATGGGGGAAGGTCCCCATAGGCTTGGCTAACTTTTTTTGATAGAAGGATATTCCTTCGATCGTTGTATTTAAATCCTTCGATTCGAAGGATTTAATCGTTCGATCGAAGGAATAATCCTTCGATCGTACGATTGCACTATTTGCGCTAAATCCTTCGACTTCGATATTCGAAGTCAAAGGATTTCAATTCCCAGTCGAATATCGAGGGTTAATTAACCCTCGATATTCTACCCTTAGTGAATCAGCACCGATGTGTTTGGTGGCTTCTCAGTTCCTGTTAACAAGTCCATCATGCTCTCTCTCCATGGTGCTGAATACAGTAGTACAATGCAATTGAAATATACTTTAGGGAACCATGAATCACACTCTCACTACTGATTTCCCCAGACCCATTTATACTTTTGAAGCAACACATTTTGCTCCTACATATTACAAATTAATGCATGCCATGCCATGTGCTGAGGAAGGTTTACTGGTCTCCCATACTACCAAGTCTAGTTTTTTTCATCTTGTTAGAAGATAGAAACTGTAGAATCCCTATTTCCCTACACCTTTTTAGTTATTGGTTGCATTGGACACTGTTATGCACACTATGGGGCAGATTTACATAGGGTCGAAAATCGAGGGTTAATTAACCCTCGATATTCGACTGCCGAATGTAAATCCTTCGACTTCGAATTTCGAAGTCGAAGGATTTACCGCAATTCCTACGATCGAACGATCGAAGGAAAAATCGTTTGTTCGATCCAACGATTAAATACTTCGAATCGAACAATTCGAAGGATTTTAATCCATAAATCTAAGGATTTTCCTTCGACCAGAAAATTGTTAGGAAGCCTATGGGGACCTTCCCCATAGGCTAAAATTGGCCTCGGTAGGTTTTATTTGCCGAAGTAGGGGGTCGAAGTATTATTTTTTTTTTATATTCCTTCACTCGAGCTAAGTAAATGGGCCCCTATCTGTTTTTATTGGAATTTTTCTGCTAAACAAAATAGGGATGCACCATCCAGGATTTGGCCTTTATCAGCAGGATTCAGACCAATCCAACTGCCTGGTTGAACTGAATCCTTAAAATCATGTTCAGGATTCGGCTAAACCCTTCATGAAAGATTCTTGATTTGGCCAAATCTCAAAACAGTGTATTCAGTGCATCCATAATTCACAAAATAAAGGACAAAAGAAAATAACACATTGACAGGCACAGTCCTTTTAGTTTGACAACGCAACCACCAGAATTTCGTCTGATCTGTTCTAAGTGGGTTGTGTGTCAATCTTACTAAATAACGTTCACTCCAAGGACATTATCAGGGCTTCTTTTGTCATACCTTCCCACTAATGCAAACTATTTAAAGGAACTGTGAGCTACAAACATCTCTAAATCACAGTGTCAAAAAGGATTTTTAGATACATATGAGATCATTAATCCTCAAGTTTTTAACGAACACTGGCTCTGATCCTCACAGTACATCTAGAATTTCTGCTGTAATGAATGATAGTGTTTCTGCTGTTTGGCAGAATAGAAATAGAAATCATTTACATGAACATAGTTCAGGAGTGCCCATACTTTACTAATGTGATGTTTACTTTTAGTGATGTTGTCCCATTATGATCTACATCCATAATAGCATTGTTAGCATTTTTTATTGCTTAAATATTAAATTGATTTATGGGTAAAGTTATATTGCTTTATTTAAGAATTGTATTATTTATTATGTATTGTTATAATGTCATTATTGTGTTATTATTATAATCATTTATTATTATTAGATATTTCGTATGTAACTTTAACAGAATAAATATCTAAATAAAACAGATTTAGACAAGCTGAAGATCTCAGGACAAGACAGTGTCTTAAGATCTACTGATCATCATAAGATCTGAATTGTTGTATATTGTGCTGCTCAGAAAAGACAATTTAACTCCAAAGCATAAAAAGCCTCTTATTCATGTGAAGTGAGTATATAAGGGCTCATGCATTATGTCCCACACAGTGTGCAAAGTACAAAACAAGGCTGCAATCAGACATTACATCAGACATTCTACAAATAGCCACAGGCCACTGTAATCCATTTCGGATTGCTCTTTGAATCGAATGTGGCCTACGTCAGATGCAAGGGTTGCCACCTTTCGGCCTATACTGGCCTTCAGGTCTGGGGCAATGATAATTACTAGTGATTGGCGAATTTGCGTTTTCTTTTTATCCTGGCGTCCGTTTTTCTCCAAAAATTTTTTGAGGCGTTTCGTGAATTTTTTCCCCGGCGGCGAATCACCGCAAATTCGCGCCTGGCGAATAAATTCGCACATCACTAATAATTACACTTGGTGGGGGGCGATGATGATATGGGGTGAAGAAATGGGGTAGGGGAAATGGGATGGGAGAAATGGGAGGGTTAGGAGGAGCAAAGGAGTGGAATGGCTGGCCAGCCATCTATGTAAACTCTTTCATATAACCCAGATAGTGATCTTTTTGGGCTTTATATTGGTTGCAGCTTGGATAGCCACATATGTGACTGTTTACTTCTGGATAAATGTTTTGATAATACATTTATTTTAGTTGCTGACAATTAAAGAAGGTAATTTACCCCTACTATGTGTTGTTTTAAAAAGCTATCTTTGCTAAGGAGAGTTGTTGAATACATACCTCCCAACATTTCAAAAATACAAAGTGAGAGAAAGAGAAATAACGTGTTACATGTCCACATCTGGGCGTGCCACCAATTAAAATGCACATTTTTCAAAAACACTCCCGTTTTCTATGGATGTAATGCCAGCATCAGATACAAAAAGTGCACGGGACAGTTGATCTAACAATATTGTTGTTAAGCATTCCATGACACTCTTAAGCATTCTACAATACACTGTGGCACCCACATGTCATGAGCATTTTATGCATAAGCATCCCATGCTAAATTTTGGCTCTCTGCATATCTAATGTCCTAGTGTGAAGCTACCCATAAAGCCATAGATGGGATAAGTAAATAGTACATACATACATACCAGAAGTAGCACCAGTACGCCATCAGTTGTGAATGCAGGCTGATTTACATGTGATTTTATATGCTCCCTTGTATAAAATGAGACTTACTTCATGCTTGCCCAGTAATGACCCTGGATGGGGGATTGGCCATTCCTAAATCATTTAAGGCTCAGCATATCTGTATCTCTGCCACCACAGGGAGTCATGACATTTTATTTATAAAAAAAAATACTACTAAAACTACTAAATTTAATTCTGTAAAGTCAGTCTTTGCTGAAATGTATTCCACTTCATAATTATGTTCTTCTTCTTAACTGCCCATACCACAGTAAAATTGGGATTGTAGATTGCAGAGATGCTATATGATTCTAGCTCAAGGTGATACTAGCTCAAGGGAGCTAGCCCCAGCATGAAAATACTGGGTTGAAGTCACAATCTTGTAAGACTTTTTGTCCTGGAACAGCTAGAGCAAGTGGGGCAATTTGGGCAACACATGAAATTTAATCTGGGACAGCGGGCTGTGCTATGTTAATTGGGACCCTCTCCTTAACAGCGGGCAGTTTAAATGTATGTTGAGTCTTGCAGTTGAACAGCAGCATGTGGGATGCAGGTGGGTCTTTTTAGCTCAGCAGACTTCTTTTAAGGGCACAATGTATTGGCTGATTTGTGAGCCATCTGTCTGTAATGTGTAGATAGGTTTTGGCGGCACATTCTGTGGATATTCTCTCTTCTGTACTATCATGTGTAGACAGGGGACACAGAGAACACAGGGAGCATTAGCAGCGTTTCCAAGTACCTGCAATGTGTATTGAACTTGGGCTGCCATAAATAACAGGAATGTAGCATAAGGATAGAGTCTTTGTTCCCAAATAATATGACCAGTTATTAGTTTATGTATAGTGCAGTACATTATCATGATTTATACTATTATACTTTTTGGACTTTGCAAATAAATTCTTACAAACCTGACATAGTATAGTAAATCAGGTTGCATGGCTGATGATTTTGCCCTCCCATGGAAAGTTTTCTGTGGGCGCCCATGATGACTAACAGATTTTACTCTTCTCCTTAATTCTGCACAATAACACAGTCCACTGCACTTTCTTCTGATAGAGACGGGTATTACAAAACAGCAAAGACCATTGTGTGCAGTATATTGACCAAAATAGGAATATAAACCTCTGGATTGATTTAGCTAGAATACAGATCATGCCTCTAATACTCGAATGTGTATCTTGCAGACAAAGTTTATCAGAGTATACATATATTTATGTCATTTCAAATAGCCAGGCAGTGACGCAAATAACTATTCTTGCATGAACAATAAATGCACAATGTACATCTGTAATGAATGGTGACTTTTATGAAATTGATACAGATGTATCGATCTAGATGTACTCTGTGAGTCATAGTTTGTCCTGTAGAATCATTATGTGTGTTTGACTTGCTCAGGCTTGTCTCTAAGCATCTAAGTCAGAATGATAGCTTCTATCTCCAACCGGGACCAACAAGAACTGTATATTTATAGGCATGAAGGTGCTGTTATATATTTGGGCAGCAGCAGTAAATTGATCAAATACAGTTGAAAAGAGATAAAAGTGATGGTTCCCTTCATGCAAAGACCACAGAGAACAACCCCAACAGTGTCGGGCTGGGGGGATCCGGGCCCACCGGGGCTGCCTTATCAGGGGCTCGCACACACCCGCTCCAGGCCCCAACTCTCCCCCACCAACTTCAGGGCCCCTTTTTGGCAGCTGCCGTCGTAACTTCGCTTTGCTCGCCGCAATAATGCTAGTGCAACTTTGCAAGCTTTGTTGGCGAATCAACACCTGGCGAAGTGTTGCGATGACAATGAAGCCGTCGTTTCGGAGGTAAGTAAATTTGCCCCCAGGAATTATGAGTCAGTAATAAATCTTTACTTCGCCTATTAAAAAATTTAGTTTTTATTAAAAAATTGGCAGTGCTGGAAGTTCAATATTTATATTTAAACATATAAAAACATATAAAAACACATACAGTATGATACAAGTACAAAAAAAGACATCACATATTCTTACAGTGCAGTAAAACAAATTGGTTATTGTTATGAATACTTTTCCGATCTGGCAATTATGTACCCTGGATGATCAGTTGTACATTTGCCATATATTTCAGTACACCTAGCATTAAGCAAGAATGCACAGAGCCTCTTTCCCTAGAGGATAACATTGCTTTTTATCACACAAAAAGTTACATAACACAAGACAAATATGGATTGTGCAATTTTTGTTGTGCTGTTGTCATCTGAATAGTTTTATAGAGTAAATATCTGAGGGGGGGGTCCTTAAAATTATTTCTCATAAACTTACTGGACTACAGATATTTTTTATCATTTCTTTTAGTTGCACATGTTTTGCATGCACAAGACATCGAACCATGCCAACAAATATCTGCTGGGAAGAAACCAAACCCATTATAAAGAAACAAGGGCTCTCTTACAATAACAATAGAAAATTATGGTAAGTTTTATCTTCAGCATTACAAACAATTGCACTTCAACAGTTATGTCATACCCAAACACAGAACTTTTTCTTTCAATACCTACCACCATATAATTAATAAATATTAAGTAAATGTGAACCTATTACTTTTTAAATCACAGCTAACATAATAATAAGGCACCATTAGATGTTAATATCATTGCTTGTATTTCAGTTTCTGTAAGCAATTTCCTACAGTTGTCTAATACAAGTACTGACCACAAACATTCCATTTTCAACTTTACTTGAAGTATCCTTGAAGTGGCCATACACGGGCCGATAAAAGCTGCCGACAGACCGTGTCGGCAGCTTATTGGCCCGTGTATGGGGCCCCCCACCGATCGAGATCTGCCCGAAAGTCGGCCAGATCTCGATCGGATGGGACAAAAAATCCCATCGGATCGCGGCCGCATTGCCAAACGAGCGGATCTCTCAGTGTATGGGCACACTAAATAACCAAACCTACTAACATTGACTGTAGGCTCCTGAAGTAAGTATCATGATAGAGACTTAACCCCATTTGGGCCCATCATGTACACAGAAAGCTTTTCTGATAGTTTTAATAATGGTAGACAGGATGTAAATTGTCAAAAGGTATTGGAGACCCACAACTGTTATAATGTCTTTTAAATCCACAATCATTAACTGTAGCTAGTGGGACAGAAGTATATATAGGAGGTATAGTGATACCATGCTGAGCAAGATGTGGCACAGACTGGAGAGACCTGGGGACTGGGAAAGACATTCCATCTAAAGTGGCAACTGCTACATTTAGTCTGAAATCAGCAGATGATGCAGAACTGGCAGTTAATGGTGCATCTATTGAAGCCAAAGAACATCCTGAAATAAAACAGAAACGTATTGTACTTTTGAAATGCTGCTCAAAACATTTTGCTCAAAACAATTTGGCTAAAATGGTTATTATCATTACCTCCATTACAAAGTCAAGTAATGATTACTTTGCAGAAATTGGACTTACATGCTAGAAATCTTGAACATTGTATATCTTGCTCAAATTTTGCTTGGAAATGGCTACATTTGTTCATATGGACATTCCATGTACAGCCCGCTTAACTTAATAAAATGTCTTCAGTGTGGTCAGCCATTTTTATTCTAGAAGCTGCCCAGTTTTAGCAAAATTAATGACTGACAACAAGTAGGTCAAATAAAAAGACCCTCTTTAAAAGCAGAGTGGCACTATAAATGAGATTATTGAAATATAAAATATAATGTGGCTGAGTCTGGGATCTCAGGGGGCAGGGAGCACAGGATTAACTTTTTTGCAGTTGCAACCAAGTTTGATTGCCACATTGGTCATTTTAAGGCCTATGTCACACAGTTAGCTTAGTAGTTGCTACTTGTAGTTGTCAACACATAGGTTGCCACGACATAGGATCCAATATGGCATCTAGCCATGGCATACTTTAAATGATGGGATTATACCAGTTATAGGGCTGATATTTAATTTCTAGAGATATTTATAGTTAGGCTTTAGTTCATGAATTAGTCAACATAATTTATCCAGATCTTCCTGATATAATGAAGTATAACAAAAGACACTTTCACTTTGCTCTTACCTGCTGTTGAAGCTCTGCCAGGAATTGCAGCAGAAACATGGGAGGCAATCTGATCAGACATGCATATGTGGGGCTGAGATGTTGGTATCAGCTGGAGAAGAAAAGATGAAATCACAATGCTTGCAAATGACAAACCTTTGTAAAAGGTGTTGTTTGGTAAAATATAATTTACTACTAACCGTAGAGACAAATAATTGTGGCAAGTAGTACAAAGATGTAAGGCAAAATACTAATCTGAATAAGGATTCTATTCCTCGTTGTAGATTAAAATGATA
Organism: Xenopus laevis; assembly: GCF_017654675.1. Classification (NCBI taxonomy): domain Eukaryota; kingdom Metazoa; phylum Chordata; class Amphibia; order Anura; family Pipidae; genus Xenopus; species Xenopus laevis. The sequence continues at coordinate 94,722,094 of NC_054375.1, read as the reverse complement.
AGGTAGTAAAGGTAATTAATAATAATAATATTAATTCAAGAATTCTTCCTTTTTGAATGGTTTACTCTTTCTATAAGCTAGTATAAATAAACATATAAAGAAGAGAAGAATCATTTATATTGTGTTATTGTCCCATGGGATTCAAAGCACTTTACCGGAATCAAGGCAGCTATCGCACTAAGTATGCTGGGGCACTGGAAGATTTAGTGACTTGTCAAGAGTCAAAGACTAATTATTAACATTAACCTCTAGGACAACTCCTTATGATGATGGCAAAATAATTCTATTGGTTTTTTAAAAACATTTCAGTGTCTTGTAATAGACTTAAAGGGAAAGGAAAGCCATATCCACCCCCCGGCTCATCTGGGTATATCCATATCCATGGCATACATTTTGGGGTGATTTCTCAAATCACTCTGCTTCACTCTTTGCTCCCCCTTTCATTCAATCGTCCTGGCTAGTAATTATAGCTTGCGTAGTAGGGCCCAACTTTTGAGTGTGTGTGCTCAATTTGAGCTTAGTTTGCACATTATGATAAGATCCCTAAGTCAGAAAATCCCAGGTCCCAAGCATACCAGTCCCATACTTGTGTTTATTTTAAGCCATTATAAAGAGATTTTTCTATATAGGGTTGCCATTTGTCTAGTTTTGTCCCAGACAGACTGCTATTTAGAAGAGCTGGTCAGGTCAAAATTGCCTTACCAGTTTTTCAAATTAGGAACACTGGGCAGGACAACCCTCTGGACTGGGAAAGGTGGCAACGTTATTCCTGGAGCTCCTTTATGTAGTGCTTGGGAGGTTGCAAAAATCAGGGGAAAACCACAATGTTTGCTTAGGTATTTATGAGGGGTGTGCTGAGGATTATATGTGGACATTATCCATATACTCTTGGGTGTACCAACTACAAGGTGCAGCAGGGAATTTCATTAATTGCATAATGAAATATAGATTAGGGAGCACCTTCCATCAATTAGAGAAATAGTGGATGGCGTGCAGGGTCTAAAGTATGAATTATGAATGAAAAGAGAAAAAGATCAGACCCTTGAGATTGCACCTCCCCATCCCTTAGTCCAAACTCTCAGTGAATGAGCTTAAAACGTAACTCTTAATAAGCAAATCAATTAAAATAAACCCAGGAAAAGAGTTAAAAGTAGGTAAGGAACAGGGAGACAGAAATACTACCTGATGAGTAAAGCACCCATTTAGTACAGACGAGTGAAATGAGGAAAGTCCATGTGTTAGATGCCCAAATGGAGAATGTGACACAATGTGACATGCTGAGCCTGGAATGAGATATACTATTAGCAAACTTTTTGTTTTATGCACAGGTAATAATGTGATTTTATCTGAAATATACACAAAAAAAATTTTTTCTAATAAAACTAAAGAAACAATATCATAATAATAGTGTTTTGCTAGAATGCAAAGCACATTGATTTGTGATTTGTTTTGCTTGCATACAAATTAGCAGTACACATTTAAACATCTATAGTTTTCCAGTCATGTGATTCTAGTTCAGTTTCACATAGAAACAAGTTCTCTAAGACTGAAAGCACAACCGTTGCACCACTGTAAGGGAAACTCATGGGAAGCGTTCTGGCAATGGCAGACAATACTGCTGTCAGGCAGGAATAGGGAATGTTTATTTTGCTCTTCTGCCTAACAGTTCAACTAAAAGTTCCAACCGCTTCTTATTAATAGAAATAAAAAGTGACTACAAGCTATAGAAAGCATCAAAATGCTTTACACCAGTAACCTTATACAGCACTGTATTATAGAAGATATGGCCCTGGTCCTATATATATATATATATTGACCCAAACCTGATGTTTTCTTAGAGTAAAGAAAAGTAAAGAATAAAACCAAAATAAACCATAAGTAATGGTTTAATTAAAGTTTCACTGACCATGCAATTTTCTGTTATACAGCCAGCGCCTGGTGTGATATTCACTTGTAGAACTAGAAAATTTGCTTTTTTAATTTTTTTTTAAACATTATAAATCATTTTTTCGAAATTAATCTAATCTGATTAACTATACATTACGCCCTGTTTTCAGGACAATAGTGTCCCTTTATGTGTCCCCCAATTTTGATCATGAAGAGCAGAACTATTGTTTTAATTATTAAAGTATAATGCAGTCTGGCTCCATATTTCATGTAAACGTTAGACGCCCACCTGTTCTAACCAAGTAAATACAAATTGAATTGTATCCAAACAAATCTTTTCTAGTAAAATGTTTCTGTAGTTAATTGACATTTGTCTAAGGCAACAGAAGATATATGATAACTCTTTAGATAAAAGGAGAAATGTAACTTCATTATATCAACAGGCAACATTTATCACATAACTGGAAAACTGACCCAAAACTGGCATACTATGGTTTATTCCATAAATGTGCGTACATATGTAAATACATTTAGGACATTAGTGTCTCTAATGTATATAGAATCATGGTGTATTTATTATTGGTTCATTACCACAAGCTTTAGGCAGTTGTATCATTTACTGAGACAATGTACAGTTACACACACAGTCACACACAATCTTTTTAAGCTTTATTTTTCCTTACAGGCAAATTTCACCTAAAGATATCCAGCAAGTATTGTGCAGGTTTGTCCACAATGTCCGCTTATAACTGTCATAGTCAATGTGGGAGTGGTAGGAAAGTATGGAGCATTAGTGATCTGTACCCATTTGGAGCCATTGGGTGGTCTAACCATAGGCAATTACACTACTCTTGATGAAATACAGTCCATACAGTTGTTTTTATATTTTGTGGTCTTTTCGAATAAGTTGGTTTAGCCACAGGAGTATTTTATTGTTATTAATTTGACATTATACTATACTAATAGGCATATTTATAAAGCTTGTGTAAAGGACACTTTTTTTACACCGCTTCAGAGCTTGTGGAAGCTGTGGACAAAAATTATTAGTAAAAAGTGGTGTAAAAAGTCATATATAATAATTTTTAAGCATGTATATTTTGATTTACTCCAGGGAGAGCAAAGAAGAAAATCTTGATTATACACAAATTTGTTTAGCAGACCTTAGGTATACTGTGTATACTAAAGATATCCTGGGTTATCACATGAAAAATCATGGACGAGATTCAATTCGAGGAGAACATTTTTTTCTCCTAATTCACTTCCAGTTTTTTTTTACCATAGATTGCAATTGAATTTCCATCTGAATTGAATTGCATCTAAAATTAAATCTCGTCCGTGATAAACCTTTTTCTCACTGAATTGAATCCGGCCCATAATTGGGTGTCTAATTGTGCATGTTTGACTATCATGAGCCACATACTATTGCCAATGGGAAAGTGGTGCAGAAGGATTAGCAGACAAATTTCTCAACAGAAAACAAATAGCAAGGGAATAAAGGACAAACACAGATTTATTATTGAAGCACACATTTATTGCAATCCACACTATGGGGCAGATTCACTAAAGGGCGAAGTGGCTAACGCTAGTGACTTTTTGCCAGTGTTGCCACCTGCAGGGACATCACCAATTCACTAACAGGCGCAGGCGCCAATTCACTAGTGAACTAGACTGTCGCTAGCATTCATTCGCAGTCTATCTCCAGGCGACTTTTCACTCTGGCGAACATTCGTTACTCCACAAATTCACTAAAGTGCGGATTTTACTGAACATTACCTCTTTCACCAGACCTGACTTCGCCACCTCAGTGCCGAAAATGAGACTTTTCCTTTTTTTAAGCGGTATTGGTTGCAAAAGTCCTAACTTACTTTTTTGGGTAACCGGAGTTCTCCACTACATATGGAACATTCATTTTACAGTGAGCTTGTGTTTAGGGCATTATATTAACTCTCTTGTCTTTATTAAGGTTCCCTGGACATTTGTAAGAAAAAGTGGTTACTTCAGCATTTGCATCAACATTTATTATAAAGACCTCCATACAACTTTAAATTACCCGCTGTATGCAAATTGACTAAGCACGAATTTTCGCCATGCACAAATGAACGCTAGCTCATCTTCAATATAAAATGCTCGCACTGTCAAAGAAACGCTAGCGAAAAGTCGCCAGTGTTCAGCACCCAGGGCGCAACTTTGCATATTAGTAAATTACCTTAGTGGTAGTGAATTTGCGCCTTGCAAAGTGGTGCGATGTGCGCGAATCGGTCGCTGGCTACAATTCCCCCTTAAGTGAATCCCTATATGTTCAGGCATCACAGCCCCCTTTTTAAGTGTAGTGTTGTCCTTTAGTCCCTCACTATTTGTTTCTGTTGGAGTATTTGTTGCCAAAGATGGTATTATATTTTGGACCCTGTAGTACAGAAGAGGTTCCCAACAGCTGCTAGTAGAACAAACTTTACTTTACAAAACATGGCTGAACTGCTAACAAGTTGAGAGGAAGGAACAGATAGACAGGCAGATACTAGGGAGAACAATTACCAGCAGGACAGGATGATCAGTTTTATACGTAACATCGACATTTACTCATCTTACATTAACAGTCAGTACTTCAAGGAGCATCTGCTTTTAGTGTATGACTCTATTGTGAAAGAAACCCCAAATGTATGTCACCTGAAATCTTCATGTCTTTCTTCAGTTTCTCTTCACGCCTCCATTTTGCTCTTCTGTTTGAAAACCAAATCTAGCAGAATTTTAAAAAAGGTCATATTATTTATTGATGTACCATGTGCAGAATTCTTGAGTGCAAAAGACATTTTACAGACATTTGTGCTGCCCAGGCTGTTAAATAAAAAGTATAACAATGTAAATAACCAGTGTGCAAATAGATTCATTAGAAATCTGAGTAACAATGGTGGATAGATTAACATTAACATAAAATTATTATTGCAGCTTCATCCTGGCCTACAACAGTACCTGAGGATATCCTAGTGGTCTCTCCTAGTTGTTGCAGAATTAAGATCTGTTGAACAGTTCGGCTGGTAAACATGACAGTATGCTTGACAGTGGCAGTAGTAGTTTGTTTCCCTATTCTTTTATAGGGCTCCACCTTAATAAAACTGAATGTTTCTTTGTCCTGGCTTCAGATGCTGTGAGTGTCTATATACAGACTGCTTGGTGTAGCAGAAGGCGGGTTATATAAGTAGGGGCAGATCTGGAAATGTAATAGACTACATTCCTAAAGGAGACATATAGGATAAATGAAAAAACCCTCATTTTGTAATACATGGTGCTAAAAACTATTATCTTTAAAAATAGCCCCTTTATTGGAGCTCCCTATAGATGTTCTCTGGTCCCTGTCTGTGTTTCAAATGAGGGGTGGGCGTGTCCTAATGGTCCCTGCCAGAAGCACAGTAGGAGGGGGACAGCCAATCACAGCCCTGCAAGTTTCAGTTCCCTATCAGGTCCTGCTAGTTGCTGATCGGTTCCTGTCCTGCCGTGCAATGAGCTGAGAGCCAACGGCTCCCCTGCACAGCCTGGGAATTCAGGGAGCAGGAAGTGGAAGAGAAGGGAGGGATTATTAGGGTTTTTGCAGAAATATTCAATAAATCAGCCTGAAACACTACTTTTTTAAGCACAATTCTTCTTTATCTAAATGTGTTTAATGCACTGGTACATTCTTATTTTTTACACAATATGTCTCCTTTAATGTACTGCTTGTTCAGTGGTCAGCATGACAGAATGACAGTATCAGGGACACTGGCAAGCTGTATGGCAAATATACAGGCCAGTGCCAACATAGGCGAAATAGATATTTCACCTTGTTGATTAGAACCTCTTATCCTGATCAACATATTGTGCCAATTTGTATGAAAAATGGCTGAACCTGCTAAGTAAATCAGCCAGTGTGTGGCAGTTTTAAAGGCAAAGGCACACATGGTGTCTTGGTGCCAGGGAAAATGGAAAAATAAAGAAAAAATAATTTTCTCATATTAATCCTATTTATATAGAATAATGGAGCATATAGTAAAGATAATTATCAGCCAAGAACCTATACCTCCACTTGTACACATCTGCCATGACTGCACCCACGGGTGAGGCAATTTATGATAAAAAAAACCATAGTCACACATTCCCACATATACCCTTGCTCTATTATGATTATAGTATGCCTTTAAGTAAACATTTTTGACACCAGAGGAGAGTGTAACTTTGAGCGTAAATGCAGATCAGATAAATTGGGCTTGATGCTTAAAAAGTTAAAACTTAAAACTGGCACACAATTGTTTCCATATTATTGAATACTGATTGTTTGCCACATTTTTACTTTAAAGGCACCCAAGGGCCCATGCTGAGGGGGAGCTTTTGGAGTGGCTTTATGGGGCTGTCCTTGAGTGCCTGCTGTTTTTGCAAGACAAACATATCTTTATTTTATCTATTTTTTTTTTCCAAAGCTGAATAGAACCTTATATAAAAAGAAGTGGGGGTGGACTGAACTGGTCCTTCTGTAAATCTGATCTCCAGTAGTCCAGGCAGCACTGCATGTGGACATTTAAATGCACACTATCCTAATTATATAAGTACCTAAGCCTGGTTACAACTCATCTATAGAACTCATATTACTTACACAGATGTATTTGACTAAAGCTGGCTACCTGCACAGTAATATGAATAGAGCCTGGATGCTGGAACTGTACTGGTGCAATTCCTCCACAACAGTTTTGTGGCTGCACAAAGTGGTCCACAGATGTAATTAATGGAGGATATTATATTCAATAGACAACTAATAGACAGAACAGTATACATTATTAGATGTATGTGCCTCACCTCTTTAAACAGTACCCTTCAGAGCTATTTGTCAAAAGCACTAGTTCACTAGAACTAAAAATATAATAGATTACTCAGTATTATCCCGATCTGGGGATAATTTAAGTTTATAAGCCCCAGGTTGTAATTCTTTTCTAGTATATTAGACCCAGGCAGTGTTGGTTTTCCCATTTCCAGTTAAAGCCTCCCAAGAGCAAGTACTGTATGTCCTACATTTCTTTTAGCATGGTTTTAATATGGGGAACCATCAGCTTGTCTCAATGGTCTCTTGGCTTGCAGAATTACATTTGACGTCTCCTCTTTGTGGCTTCTATATAGTACACTTAAATTCCCTTGTACATAACAATTACTGGAATATGCAATTTTATGGGGCCTGCTGATATTAAGTTTTAATTTACACTCACTGGCTACCATTTCCAGCCAATGCACATTACAGATCCCCTTATCAAACTCTTTTTTTAAAAGATATAAAAGTAATTATTGTAGACTTGTTTCCAGGATGTAGACCTACAAGGGATTTTTCTGGCTCAAGTCTACTCAAGAGCTCCACAGGCTTTCTTGTCCCACTACATGTAAACCGTTAAACGGCACTGCTGGAGAAGAGAAGGTTGGCTGCCGGTCTCAGTGTACTTTCTTTGCAACCTGCTATGCTGCCACTTTGCCATGCAATGCAATTTCCCAAGCACACTAACTCTTCAACCCTTTAGTATTCTAATGCAGTTTGCAGGTTAGCCTTTTTTTTATTGTATACATTTTTTCGGGGATTTTTGAATTATTCTGCAGTTCTAATTTAAAATGCTGTCTGGTTGCTAGGGCCTATTTACTCTAGTGGTTTGTTAATTAAAATGGAAGATGACAAGGGGTATAAGATACAAGGGGTGAACTTTATGCCATGGTGATGAATAATGTGCTATTCAGAATCCGCTATAGAGCGTTTGCAGTTGTTCTATTGGAGGTGGTACTGTGTCTTAATTTACAAAGCATTTATGTGTTTCCTGCATGAAAGAAGGCCATATTACATATACTGTATAGGTGGTCTCTGGTCTGTTGTTTTTCTAGCCTGCCACTCCACCAGGATGATGAAGGTCATGACCAATGGTCATTTTATACAAGTAGCATACCTCCCAACTGTCCCGTTTTGGCCCTCTTTCTATTTTTTGGGAGGTATGAAGTTGCTGCTCCTATATCAGGATCCTCTTCATTAAATGTAAAAAACATTCTGTACAAATAGATCACTCAGTGTTGGAGTTATATTTTAATACTAGCAAATTCCTAAAGATCCTTTACTTTGGAAACATAATTTGTCATTTGTCATTTGCGTATAAGTTACAGCACATATTCTCCAAAAATGTTCTTCATAGCTAAAAGGAGGATTGGGTAATATTTTTATGTAAACTGTTTTAATATGTTGGATGCTGGGGCATAAAAGTTCCATTTTGAGTTCTTATCCAGTACAATTTATCACTGCTAAGAATTGTATCTCAGAGGCTAAACTAAACATTGAAGCAAAACAGCAATTTTACTAAACTTAATTTCAGTATTCCTTTTAGGGCATTGTCACTCTAGAAGTTGGCATGAATATTTATGAATCTAAAACCATGCATCCTTAATAGAGTGTAACTAATATCTGTGTTTCTTTACAGAGCTTTTGCATAAAGATGAATTTATGAGTGAATCATTACCACAATTACATTCAATGTCCTCCTTTCAGGACAGACGAGTAAGAGTCATCTGAAACACTTGTTTGTGAATCTGTCTGCAAATGTTTTTCCAGCAAAGCTGGCTGAGACCTAAATCTGCTATACTGGCCATGAACCAGCGAGAGAGTGACTGACATACGGTTGAAGGATTGCACAAGAAGTGACTTTCTGGGGGCCTGCAGCATCTAAGCACCTAACTGAAAGAAAGTCATATTCATTGGTTAATAACTGAATTATGAAGCAGTGTTTGCAAGTTTAAAAACAAAAGGATACTTATAGAAATGACAAACACTGTAATGTATGTACTGTACATTACAATTGTAATTTTGGATGCAATGCTTTGAATGGGTAAGTGTCGCCTATAACAACCACCTTTGGCTTTGGGAGAAGCCCTCCGCCCTCCAGGTCTTAGCATGAGAGGACCAGGGAGATCTAGGCAGGCAAGAGAACCAAAGTTGTAACTGGAACAGAGAACAAGAAGGGTGGCTGGGAAGCAGGCCTGGTCAATACAAATCAGGAGCAGCAGTACAGATTCAGGAAACAAGAGAATAGTCGAGGTCATGGGCCGAGTCTCAACACACCAATTTCGCAGTACAAAGCAGGATCCAAAGCGTAGTCAATACACAAGCAATGGTCAGGACAGGCAGCGGACTAGACAAGGTCAGGGACAAGCAAGGTCAAGAACAGATTAGTAAAACTTTAAAATCACACCCAGGAACGAATTAGACCTTACGCTGGGCAACAAACCTTAGGTAAAGAGCCCTTTAAATATTCAATCTTTTCGCCAACTGATGACGTCAGATTCGGCGCTTCCGAATAAAGCCGAAAATAGCTGAGCGGCGCAAACCTACAAAAGACAGGCAGGCGTCCACGTCGCACCCCCACTAGACCACCAGGCTAGTCCCTTACAGTAAGATCCGGAAACCCGTTGTCCAGAAAACTCTGAATGACTGAAAGGCCGTCTCCCATAGACTCCATTTTATCCAAATAGTCTAAATTTTGAAAAATTTCTTTTTTCTCTTTAATAATAAAACAGCAGCTTGTATTTAATCCAAGCTAATATATAATTAAACCAAACTGGAAGCTAAACCAGCCAATTTTATTTAATGTTTACATGACTTCTAGTAGACTTAAGGTATGAAGATCCAAATTACAGAGATCTGTTATCTGGAATACCTCAAGTCCCGAGCATTCTGGATAACAGGTCCCATACCTGTAGTATTATAATGAATCACTTAAACTCGTGGGGGCCTATTTATCAACAGTCTCGTTTTCATGGTTTTTGAAACCGCAGCCAAACTCACAAACTAAAAAACTGCAAATTTCATGAGATTTGCTAAAAACTCTGAATAAAAAAAGTACAAACAGCAAATTACACTGAACTTTGCACTAAAAAAATTTTAATACCTCAAAAACCTAGTAAAATTTGTGGGGCAAATTCACTAAGATCCGAAGTTGCGCCAGCTTAACCACACTTCGGCAGGCGTACTTTCGCCAGCGCTACACAAATTCACTAAAATACGAAGTTGTGCTCAGGGAGGGGAATGGTAGCGAAGTTGCACTAGCGTTAATTCGTCAAGCAAAGCGAAGTTACGCTAGCGATGCCTAATTTTCATACGGCGCCAAGTTAAAGTACAATGAACATACATGTAGCAGCAAATACATTACACTACACAAGCCTCATAAAATAAAATAGTTGTTATTTTGCCCTATACATGTGCCCACTGTATAGTTTAGGTGCCATATGTAGGAAATGTAGGGGGGAAGGAGGGTACCCTGAAAAAAATTTACGATCTTTTTCAGCCTATCACCCTTAAAAAAAGGAAAAGACTCCAGCGTTTTTTTGGGACTTAGAAAAAATTTGCACTTCGCCTGGTCTGAGGTGGCGACGGCAAGTATGGCGCAAGAGGTAACGTTCAGTAAAATGCGCAAGTTAGTGAATTAGCGTAGTTACGTCACTTCGCCATAGCACAACTTCGCCTTGCTAGAGTAGGTCCACTTCGCTAGTGAATTTAAGCCAGCGCCAGTTAGTAAATCGGGCGAAGTAACGAAATGACGTCACGCTGGCAAATTTACGCTAGCGTTAGGTGCTTCGCGCTTTAGTGAATTTGCCCTTGTGTGTGCCAGAGGCTCTCTATTAGTTCTATTAGTTAATTGCTGTCCTAGATTGTCCCAGTCATAGATCAGTTATCTGCATCTCCCAAACATATTTCATATGTAGACTCTTACGAATTAATTAATTCTGTGATGGTTATTCATCAGGAGGTGGGATTTGATGCACATTTAATACAGGTGAGTTTCGTGTGGATTATCACCTGACAAAGGTGCTTACTTCTGAAATGTTGTGGGACATTTAATTTGAGTTTGAGTTACGGTACCTTTCTTTTTAGATTGTCATGGAACCAGTGCTGGATGGGGACATGCTAATGCCCAGCCTCACAAGTTAGCTCCACATATAGGGGGTTATTTATCAAAGGTCGAGTTGTGTTTTTCCTGAAAATTCGAGTTTTTGACGGTAGTTTTCAGTAAACTACTTTTGAGTTTTAAAAAAACTTGAATTTTTGATTTGACTTATCTCTACAGATATACCATGACCTGGATGAATGAGAATCTTCACAAACAAATTTGAGTGATAGCTTGAATCCGAAAATACTCCAGCTAAAACCTGTCGAGGTCATGTAGAAGTCAATGGCAGAGGTCCCTTGAACCATTTGAAGATGTTTGTAGCCTTAATGATGTTCATTTATTTCTGTGGGTTTCACTGGAAAACTCGATAAATTCAAGTATTCTGGTTTTTCACCCCAGTAACACTGATTTGAATTTTTACATTCAAGTTTTTTGATAAATAAGAAAACATTCAAGGTGTGTACAAAAAGTACATTTCCTTAACCAGGCAATAAGTACAGGTTCCATCTTTGCGTAACTTGGCGCCATGTTTGTCTCCCTTACAGGTCCATCACAAAGGCTCAATATGGGGTATAAGGCAAAAGTAGAGATTTATCCATAATTATTTAGATATTGTAATAGAATCACTGCAGAAAATGGACAATGAGCATATTAACCCCAGACACACTATAACAACCACGGCAGAAATGGACAATTAGCACATTAACCACAAACACGCCACTAAGATAACCACAGAAAGGAATTATTAGCACATTGATCACAGATGGCAAACAATGGATAATGGACAATACATTAACCACACATATCCTAGAAAAATCACTGAAGAACATGGATATGTTGAAAGCATTATCTCATCCACAATCACACAAGCAGAATACCACCAAATTTTATTCTCTCTCAGTGCTCCCATGCTGCTTGTCTTATTCTGCCTCCCTCTGCTTAGCTGAAATGCCCGCAAAAATAATTAAAGATGACCACCAGGATTCAGGTCCACCACGATTTTTCCCCAGGATTTTTGGGGCAGTCTGACCCTGTTATACAATAAAGTACTACTTTAGCAGTACTATAATGGGGACTTTGTAATTACTAATGAAGCCGTCTCATTCTTACCAAAGTCTTCCTTATTAATGATAATTACATTGCATACACATTACAACTCTTACCTTAATTTATACCTCTCATTCAGAGGTTCGAAATACTCACTCTTATGGTGATCTCAGAAAGAGCTGTGTCTGCTGCCAGTTTCTCCCTTCTGGCAATATCTGGATACTGAACTTGCATGAATTCTGCAATACAGTTAAGAAATAAACCAAAGGAAAAGTGTCTTACTTTCATATCCATTGAACAGTAATATCACGTATCTAGTATAAGTAATTCTAGAGCAACTGGACTTTCTATGTAATCATTGAAGACGTTTCACTACTCATCCGAGCAGCTTCTTCAGGTCAGTTGACTGGTGATGAGTAGTGAAACATCTGCAACGATTACTCAGAAAGTCCAGTTGCTCTAGAATTACTTATACTAGACATACCAATATTATGCTTACCCATTTTAAAACAACATTTCAAGTCAACTGAAAATATTTGATTTAAATTAATACATTTGTCTTAAGCAAAGAGTGGTTTCACAATTTAACCGAAATGCAGTGTTTTTACCCATAATTGTTTGTGGGTGCAGTTCCTTCTTGAATATCTGATCGTGACATTTGCCTGATGTCCAAATTGGTGTTGAAAGTGTAGCTATAAAATAATAATGGACGCTTGGCACGCCATCAAAATATTTTAACAACTGGGTGCTTTCTGTAAAGGGGGCTAGTCCCCATAATCATATTGTCAACAAATAAAAGGAACAGGTCACTCCAGTGAAAGAGGTTTGAAACATTTGTTTGAAAACATTTGCATTTTTTGTGCAAGTGCCTCTGACAACAACCTTGTGGCCAAACGCATCGAATTATGTCCTTTTTGATATTTAGTAAAAGATTTTGCTCTAACTTTTCACTGGAGGGCCCTGTTAACCAATAAGCAAATCATGTCTTAAAGTGTCTAGCACATGCCATGAAAACATAGAATGAGACAGAATCTTGCACCTTTCTCCAAGATCTCTGATTGAGCTGTAGAGAATACAGTTCTGTTGCGTTGCTGGCAGTTTGGAGGGGAGACATCTACTTTTCCTAATTTTGGTGGTATGTTTAAATTACTGCTTGCAATATGTAGATCTGACGAATCCAAAGTACCTGCAATGAATATATATAACAAAAAAAGGCTTAACTGTAAATATATACAAGGAGTATTTATAGGAAGACATCAATGCTTGCTGACTGATACACTGTCAATTTTTTTACAGACATTTTACATTTTTAAAAGTATGCCTACTCCATGGCAAAGAAAAAGAAAATATTGTGCATTTCATTTACCACGGAAAGACCATAACATCATAAAATAGCTCAGAGGTCAGATTCCATTTGTGCAGAAAAACTTTATTCACTTCCAGATTTCTATAGCTTCTGTTGTCCTATTGAAATAGTTATTTCCCCTACTGGCCGAGGGGAGCTAATTATTGCAATAGAGAAATAGAAGCTATGGAAAGGGGACAGAGATGTTTATAATATCAATTAATGACAGAGCTATACCAATTAATGACAATATTAATTTAGCACAAGCTAATTAACTGCAGGGTGAGTTCAATAGTTCATTGAACAGGAGCTCCTTTTTGGAAAAAATCCCCCCCATTGTGGGGGGGGGGTCTTTCTAAGAAAGCACCATTCTTCCATCTTACTTCTAATTCTTTGGGATCCCTTGCACAGGCTTGGGATTTTGCAATTCACAAACAACTTAAAAGTCGTTGACAATTTTTGACAATTGATGTATATTGGAAAGAAGCATTGAGTTAAGTTTCCTTTATTATGCAAAATGTTATATTTGGGTTTAAACCAATTTAAAGGGTATTTCCTCTAATGGGGCTGTCCTGGAAAGCACTGTCAAAACTCCACACGTCATTAGCCTAAAACAGAGAAATATAAAAACCAAACAAAAAAAACCCAATCCGCATACCTGGGTTTGATTGCTCAGGTGTGTTTGGAAAATGAAGATCCATTGGTAGAGACCTCAGGACACGATTGATAGATGACACCTAAGAAAACACACCCAATGTTTTTATTACAAAGTTTATTGATCTTCAAATACAGTGTTTCAAGATGATGAAAACTAAGCATGAACTTGGGCAAATGCATGAAACTGGTAACATTCATCTGCAGTCATGCCAGTTTCAGTTTGACCCCCACAGCTTTTTCTGCATCATAGTTTTCACCAAGATCAATTTAGAATTGTAATTCTCTGCAGCAGAAGATTATTTATGGTAAGCTGTAGATTAGTTATTAATAGTTCATTTCAATTTCATTGTACCTATAAAGGATAGGCTGATATTGTTTTTCTCATAAATGCTTCTTGCCAATTGATAGTACTGTCCTATTTATTCTTGTGTGTCTTATGTAACAATTTACCTGGCTATGCTGCTCCTATTGTCCCTTATTATAGTCCCTTGTCATATTAAATTGTTAGTATTAAAAAACCCTTGCATTTTCATTTACAATATTTCTTGCAAACATGCTGCCTAAAATATTTCTCTGGCCAGAGACAACTAGTTTTGTCTCCAACTGGCAATTGTGATGAAACAATGAAGACATTGCTGCTGCAATATGATACTTGCTGTCCAAGCATTCAATCATGGGTAAATGTTATATGTACATAAATAATCTCATTATGCATAAAGACAAAATGGGAATTTTTTTACAGAATATTTAAAGACAAAAAATACCATTTCCTGTTCTGTTAGACATTGTGTTTTTAGTAGTGTTTTGAGGGGCAGACCATGCAACCATGGTGGGATCCCAAGAAAATAGGGGTTTCAAAAGGGGGGTCCTGATGACCGGCAATTTTAAGTGAGACTCGCACGTGTCCTGTGATTTTACACCAGGGCATTTTTACCAGCTATTTACTGCCAAAGAGGGGCCTGACAAAAAATTTTTCAGGGGTGCATGGGTCCCCAAAGCAATGCCCCTGATTTTATGAAGTTCATCTTACTATTGATGTATTGAAGGTTACATTGTACATATTTGTGTACTTTTATTTTCCATTTAATTGGCAACATGGGACCCTTTTATTTCTATAAAGAACACTTGTAACATAGTAGAAAGGAGTTCTATAAAAATGTAGAGCAATGTATATGCCTTAACTGCAATATAATTTTTCCTTCTTCACATTGAATCCAGTTGATTCCAGTGACATTTTGCAATAAAAGAAGGCTACATATCTACATATAAATACATAGGGACAGATTTATCAAAGTGTGAAATCAGAGCTCACCCCAGAAAAACTTCATTTTCTATTAATTCCTATGGAATTTTAAGAACTGTATTTATCAATGGGTGAAAGAGTTCAATGTTTGATAAATACACTTCTAAAAATCCAATATGCATGGAGAATTGGTGAGTTTTTCAGTGCTGAGCTCTAATCTCACATTTGATAAATCTGCACCTTAATATTTAAATCAGTTCAGGTTAAAAATGTTGAAAAAAACAATGATCCCAAGTTAACCACTATCTTTTAATACAGAGGTAAAACAAATTAAACTGTATCTGAGAGTTTTCTATAAAAGTCAACTCACACTTGGAATTTTATCTTCAGGGCAAATCTCTTCGGACAGGAGCTTTTCCCTGATCTCCCAAGCAAACAGCGACGGATACTCCCACTTCAGCTGAGCGATTTTCATTACTACCTTTGGGGTGGCCAGTCGGGGTTTGCTTCCACCAATTGCCTTTGGTTCCACAAAGCCAGTTTGGTAATAACGACCCAGAATTTTGCTGACACATCCATTGGATACCTGCAGAACATTAAAAGAAATAATGCCAAAACCCCCTACTGGTATTTTTATCTTCTAAACTTGCACAGCCCCCTTGCTCCCTCTCCAACAAATCGTTTATTAATGAAATCACTTAATAACAAGAATACTTTGTTATACTTCAGTATGGCCCTATCACTGCATCCATTCATTCACTTTTACAGTGTCTGGTATTTGGGATTAATTTTCTAAACTGAGTTAACCTAAGAGAATTATTTTCTCCAAATTGTCAGTTTGACATGTGATTATCGCCATTATTTGAATTTCTCTGCATGTGTGTTCATACATGTGTTAACATTTTAATAAGTCCTCAAAGAAATGTCACTGCAAGGTCACTTATAATTAGAGGGAATCACTAAACAAAAGGGGGGAAAAAATCTTTGAAAAAATGACCCCCTCCACCAGCGCTATTCCAACCTATTCTGGGACTTAAGCACTGTAGACAGTGATATTCTAAGACTATTTGCAGTTAATCATATTTTTTATGTGGTTTTTGAATTATTTAGCTTTTTAGTTGATTATTTCTGCAATTTGGAATTGCTAGGGTCAAATTTACTCTAGCAACCAGGCAGTGATTTGAATGAGAGACTGGATAATTAGTAGGAGAGGACCTGTATAGAAAATAAGTAATAAAAAGTAGCAAACAATATAACTGTAACTACACAGAGCAATCGTTTTATGGCAGTTAAGGTCAGTGAAAGGTGGAAAAAGGCAGAAGAAGGCAATATTTCAGAAATGATAACCAATGAAGTCCATTTGAAAGGTTAATAAGAACAGGACATTTTAAAACCTACTAAAAGTTATCTTGGTGAGTTATCTAGGTGAACTATACCTTAAAGCAGTGATCCCCAACCAGTAGCTCATGAGCAACATGTTGCTCTCCAACCCCTTGGATGTTGCTCTCAGGGTCCTCAAAGCAGGTGCTTATTTTTGAATCCCAAGCTTGAAAGCAAGTTTTAATTGAATAAAAACTAAGTATAGTGCCAAGTAGAGCCAAGTAGGCTGCCAGTCCTCATAGGGGCTACCAAATAGCCAATCACAGCCCTTATTTGGCATCCCATGGGACTTTTTCATGTTTGTGTTGCTCCCCAACTGTTTTTACATTTGAATGTGGCTCACTGGTAAAAAAAAGTTGGGGACCCCTGCCTTAAAGTCTAAAGACTTATAGACAAAATTTACAAAAATAGCAGTAGAAATGCAAGTATATCAAAGGTGCCATTAATATTGGTGTAACCAGCTCACCTGTAACATCCTGGAAATCTCACATGCCCGAACACCACTAGATGCCAGTTCTATTATCTTCTTACGCTTACACGTGGGAAGCGGACGACCATTTACAAACACCCCTCCCAGTTGATTGACACTGGTAACACCTTAGAAAAAGACATGCTCGTTATTGTGTCTATTAATCAACATATTTCCAACATGTTCATATTAACTTGATATCTGTTGTCTGTCTCACAAACTTTCCCTCTAATTCTGTACCACAAGAGCAGTAAATGTTGACATTAATCAGTAGCGTAGTAAATGTCCCATTTCCCTGTATTACTGTAAGGGCTATTTTCCATTCTGAATTTAATATTTCCTGTTTTCATCCAATATCTAGGATACATTGTGTAGATATAAGGTACAAGTGTCTTGGAATTATTATATTGGCAAAAAATGATCTACTATAATCTTATTCAATGGCCAGAGATAGGTATCCCGTTTACCCTCAGTTCTGCTGTTGAAATTAGCCACATTTTCTCATGTCGGGCTGTAAGATATTTTTTTTTAAAGCATCTTGTTTCTATACAGGCACACAGGGACCACCACCCTAGCACTGATGCCCTAGGCACATTTCTCGGGTGCCTATACAGATTTGCAAATGGCTGGCATTGATTTTCTAGTAGATACAAGCCTCAGCTTAGCTAGCCTCTTTTCTTAAATAAAGTGCTTCTTCCCACTTTAGATGAATTTACTTTCAAACTCGCTTCTCTAAACAGGTTCCATGTTCAGGGTGACAAGCAGGGACCTCTTGAGAATGTTTAAATGTAACTTCCCTAGTGGTCCCCAGTTTTCATCACCACCAGTGACTACCATAGGCATATTATCTACCCTTTTGAACTAGAAATGATCACAGACAAAAAAGGGCATTGATAGCTATGACTCTTCATAAAATCACTGAGGCAATCAAAAGGCAAGAGGTGTCGTAGCCCTTCTTGTAAATCAAACCCCAATCCCCCAATGTTTGTGGTAAGCCATCATGTTGATTTACATGTAAAAGAGTAAATTAAGCAATGTATTTGCTAAAGATGTTGCCTTTAAAAAGGTTTATTCATCAGGGCTGGAACTAGGGGTAGGCACAAAAGGAATTTGCCTAGGGTGCAATGGTGGATGAGATGCTGAGCATGTACCTCTTCTGGCTGTCTTGCCCTACTTTTGGTCTGTTTCAAAGTGCAGGATTTAGTGCACATGCCCACACAGAGTTGATTAGCAGCCAGTTGCAGGGATAGAGGCATGCCTTGGGCAACGTCAGAACCAGTACTGTTCTTTAGCACTAATAGTAGCCATACAATGTTTATAACCCCTTAGTTGGTATTATCACACTTCTAAATTATTTTCAGGTTGCGACGTGTCACCGAATACAGCAAGACATAGAGAGAGAGATAGAATAGAAAATAGGCAAATAATCAAAATCAAAAGATCAGTTGCACATAGCCTTAGAACATCAATTGCTAAACCATACTATGTTATTATGTATTAATTAAGGAAATATACAAGTCTAATGCTTTCCTAGCTCCCATTGAAAGTAATTTGTTTTTAATATTAACTTGTTATTTTATTCATTGAGCTTCAATTTAAATATATACAGTGTACTTTTTGAAGTTGAAATTCACTTTAGATGAAATAAAGAATCTGCAATTGTTGTTCCCCAGGGCCTATTTTGACTAAGAAAGTTATTTCAGTTGTTAGCAAGAGTGCAGTTGTCTCTATCAGATATATTACTGGATTAGCCTGGATTTCCCTGATATTGATGCCAAAACAAGTTACTGTATTTAAGCATCCTTGTTCTCCCTATCTGTGTGCTATCAATTACATTTAAAAAAAAAGTCCTTGCCACTGCAAAAAAACAGAATGGGGTGTCAAAGTAAAATAAAAAATAGAGGTTTAACTGTGAATGTAATATATGGACAGATAACACTGAACTGAATGTTCTGCCATTAATATTTCTATGACTGATTCTCTTTTTTGGAGTGTATAACCATAGTTGTGAAACTTCATCCTGATTGGTGAGTTTCTGTGAAGGCTTTATTGTCAAAGCAGTAAATTCTCTGTGGCCTTAGCATCTACTCATATGAACACAGTTCCTGTCAGATAAATTATTCCAAGGTTTTGCTTTTTTTAAATGAAGACTCATATAGAAACAACTTTCAAAAAGAAAGTAAATAAATAAGTAAAATTATGTTTACAGAAGTCCTTCAAGAATATTTCAGAAATAAAATCACTTCACTGAAAAGACCTTTTATAAGTTAAGTAAAAAGATAGATTATATATAAGAGAATATATTTGAGATCACACAGTGCCGTTTTTGCCTTGTGCATTCCTTTTGTACTAAAGTAACAGTTTTCAGATACAAACTTCAAGGGGAGCAAGCAAGCAAAATAAAACTTTTAACTTACAGATAAAATCTGGATCTTCAAACTTATTCTTATTGAGGAAGCCCAACAAACTCATGCTCATGATAACAACAAAATAAAGAGTGCAGTTTATGCCCCAGGTTATTATTTTGTAGCTTAAGCATGCCATGTTAACAAGTAACATCAAGAGCTACCCTGTAACTAAAATACTGTATCAAAAATGTAAGCAGAGGCTATTCTGGCCCCTCCGCATCCTGAGACCACTTGCTGTAGCCCCCCTGTCCCGTGCACTCCCATTTTTGCACCGGAAGGGGTCGAGGGGGGGTCCACAAAGGAGAAGGGTCCAGGGGTGCCAGGACACTAGCACAGAGAGTATCATTGCACAAAAATCGGAAATTCGGCTCTTAAAGTTACTAGGAGTGGCATTTTTTGCAACTAGTGGGGCGCTGCCGCCGAAGGCGAGTTTCTCAGCATTGGAGCAGCACCCCTGGGTGCTGATCCAAAAGATAAATGGATACAGGTGCAGGGTGGGACAGCACTCCCGGAGTGCTGTCCCACCCTGCACCTGTATATATATATATATATATATATATAGATAGATATGTATATATATATCTATATATCTATCTATATATATATATATGTATATATATATATATATAGATATATATATAGATATATATATAGATATATATATACTGTATGTATAAACTTCATTCAGCCAGCACTCACATCAAAAAGTACAAATTATGCCTGGATGCAGTATCAAAATGAATTGCTAAACTGTTGAAATGGAACCGCACTTTCGGGTCTTATACAAAATCAAACATATTTATTTAAAAAACAGACTAGCAATCTAGCTTTTCTCAATGTTACAGAAAGGCTAAATTTCTAGCTGACACGTTCATTTATGTGTTCTTAATTAAAGAGTTCGGTTAAATTTCAACAGTTTTATATACTGTATATGTACAGTATATATATATATATATATATATATATATATATATATATATATATATATATATATATATATATTTGTAGAAAGTGGAGGCACTTATGGGTCTAAATATTGATGAATTTATTACGTTTTTCACATGTTCCCCCACATCAACGCATTTGACTGCTTTCGAACCATCGTCAGGTTCGAAAGGAACAGAAACGCGATGATGTGGGGGAACATGCGAAAAACTTAATAACTTCATCAATATATAGACCCGTGAGTGCCTCCATTCACTACAAATATTGAGATACGTTTTGGGAGATGCACCAGGGACTCAGCTGGATTTTGGGTCAGTGCCGATACTCAATGTGACTCTATGTGTAAATATTTATATATATATATATATATATATATATATATATATATATATATATATATATATATAGTATCAGCTATAGTCAGGTGATCCCACTGGTGTCTAATAAAAGGGCAAGTTTGGGAGTTTTACTTTGAAAGCAGTACGTTTCAGGTTAAAATTTGTCCCTTTGTAAAATGTATAATTAAGCAATAGAATTCTTAATGAATCAGATAAAAATTGAGCGTAGGACTGGCCAGATATGGGATGACTTTGACGTAGTTGGCCATCTTAAATATATTGCAATACATGGACAACCAATCCCTGTTTTGTTTAAAGGGTAAGGCATTTTTCAGTAGCAGTATGCACAAAATGTCTCTGTCTTAAATATATTGATAATGGGTTGAGTGCAGAGGACTCTTGTATTTGTCTATATGTATTTTGTGGTCACAGCCTCATTGCACCCCCGCCTATTGGTTTTAAAAATTTGTGGTGAGCACAACTTTTCCTACAGGTGAGTATAATAAATCTCAAAAAAAGTTTTTTTCCCCTCCAAAGACTTGAGTTTTTGCCCGGAAAACCTAATCCAGAAAAAAATCTAGGTTTAGTAAATAACCCATGACTTAAAGGAAGATGAATCATGTGCATGGGGATCCAGTATTGTGGGTTTTTTACATTATATTTGGACCCATGTGCCTGAAGCATTATTTATCCCTTTCAATATAATGTGAATTGAACCACTGTAGACTTAGTTTCAAGCTTTTGTTTCCATATGATATAATCACAACACGTATGGTGATAAATAAACATTTGTATTCCATAGATCTGAATGTATGGTCAACAGTCAATGCTCACACTATATACCACTGTATTCTAAATATCTTATCTGCATTCTGATGAGTGTTGCTTAGAAATGCAATTTTATAATAAAAAATGTGTGTAAATAAAAAAATGTAAACACTATGCAATGCTCCTTGTTAAGCTGGCAAGAGATACTTCCCATTCATGGATGGCCAGTCATGGGGCAATTCAGACCCAAAACCTTATGATCCTGTTGGAAACATACAAAGTATCTTACATACAAAAACCATTACAGTATCTGTCCATCAGAACCACTGCACAGAGCAGCCTGTGTATTGCCACTGTAAGCAGTGTGCCTTTGTTCATAAATTTTAAGGCCAGCACAACCAACAAATGATGGCGTGCACAAAAGGTTGTATGTGTAAAACATTTCATTTAACATTTACTCTGAGCTACCCACCTCTATGCACACACAGGAAGAGAATTCACTCTACTTTAAAACTGTGCACAATAGATCATTTATGGAACACAGGAAGCCTAAGATTCCAAGATAATGAGAAAATACACACAAAAAAACTATTTGTTTAAAGTCTATATATTTCTATAGAAGTTTTGGAGAGATACTAGTTTCAGCAATATCAAAAGTCTTTCCCAAGGTCATACCCTGATCACTCAAACAATTACAGCATTGTTTTTTTCCGCTGTGCTAGAAGCTCTTCTGCTGACTACTCTGCTTGTTTTCACCGGTAGCACCATCACACATCACCCATGAAAACATTCAAATATGTATAAAATAATGCAGTGAAAGCTGTTTCCAACCAAGGTTTACCCAATTTTTAATGTATAAATATGATGTTTACACCTTTATTCATCTGCAATATATTATTCTATATAGCATATAATGAAACCTAATTTCAGGTCAGGTTTATAAATACTTGGAACGGGAAAACCTTAAAATACCACCAGGCAAATCAATGCAAAATACAGTATTGTTTCTTTGCCACTATTTGTTCCACTAATAATATGCACTTCACATGTTCTTAAGTCCTTACACCAAGCAAAGAATTAATGATAGCAGGCGGATTGTGAGTGTAAATTGTACCTATTGCACTTGCGCAGCATTCCAGCTACATACACATTAGGGGGCTCACAAATACAAAAAATATACTGTGGTTTACTATTTATTATGTTGCTTATCCAATAGAGATAACATCCTTCAACCAACACTTAAAAGTTCAACAACTTTCATTAAGTTAATTTAATAGTTATATGCATTTTACATGAAACCTTTCACAGTTCAGCTATAATTATACTCAGATTTACCTTCCATTATACAGTCTTCCATCCAATTGACCAGTATTCCTCTTTCCTGTGTTTTGCCTTCACATATCACTTAGACACTTCCATTAGACACAGCTTCAAACAACTGATCTGAGAAAGAGAGACTTTGAAATCCTTATAGGAGCAGTGTCTGACCTCACAAATCAGGATCACAGTATGGGAGGAGCCAGAACACTCTCATTCACAGCTCTAGATTGAAGCAGCTATTTTATTAACATCTGCATTTTCACACAAACTTTCCCAGCAAAGCTGTGTGTGCATGCAAGTAGCAGTCAATGGCCTCTAAACTTACACATTCAACAAATCTGAAAGTAACACAGCCTACATATTTTTGATGTACATTAGTGTGATGTAAATAAAGCAAGCTATTGCTTCTTTTCTGCGGCTGTTATTTCTTAGACTCTACATATTATAAGAAGAGGTAATAAGAGGTAGCAATATATGTATGAAAAGCTGGTAGAAAGTATGTTGTAAAATAACTAAACTATAAAATATCTAATTAAAAAGAGTTACACATCCATTAACCATATCTAGTGGTGTATTACAGAAAGTTTTCAAACTGAACATCAGGAATATATATCTCAATGTGCAGTAGCTCAGCTAAATTTTTATAGGAAATGTGTCAATTTTGGATTTTATTTTTACATTGTAATACAGTATAGCAGATATTAGACATGTGCAGTTTTCTAGCTGGCTAGTTCTACGGAAACTGATCCTGTTGCAGTATCAGGATCAGTGAGCTAAGAATTTCAGCACTAGCTGTGAGTGGACAGCACTCTGTACCAAGATGTAAGTGCATTAGGGAACCAATGGGTCAGAGCTCATACACTAAAGCATTCAGCATCCATCCATGCATGCTCAAGCCAAGCCTCAGCATCTTTTCTCCCACCAATGCTTTTGTCTCCTTAGTGACTACATTTAAGGGCTGCCTACTCTGGCCAGTCACATGACCATAGCATCCTCATCCATAGTGGATTCGAATGTTGCACCATCATTTTAGATGGTTCCCAGTCTATTTTTCCTTCTTCAAAACAAACAGGCTGTTGCAAACACACCTGCCATATGGTTATGCTTTTGATTAAATCATAAATCCAGTCTATATTCTGTTTTATTACATTTTTTTCCTGCATTGAACAAATAGAGGGTTTAGGCTGCCTGGAAGCCCAGTGTGGACTGCCTTTATGAAAATAGAGCTAGGAAGGCTTCCACAGATGTCTTACCGTCTGGTCTGCAGATAAAATATGTTGTAAACGTTTCTAACAAAATATTTGAAGAGCAAATATTAGCAAATGAAAATCCATACAAGCCAGCTCACATAGCCTGTTAAATGACTAATTGGCCATCATTAACAAACCACTCACAGATCTCAACACTTCAGAAAGAATAGATACTATTTTAAAATACCATATGTTCTAAATTATACATTAACTATGCCCAAACCACAGCCTGCTACCCATTTTAATCTTTAATCTTTAGGGTCAGGAGAGTTTTATTAAAGGGAAAACAGCCCTAATAAGTTGGCCTAAAGCAGTGCATCAAGTAGAGAGAAAGCTGGGCAGAATTCTCATGGCTTCCATTGATAAAGAGAGTCATCACATTTTAAGTGTTGTCACTTTTACTGAAAGAATATTCTATATTAAGAAGAGCGATATTAATAATAGCTGGTATACTGGCATAGTATCAAAACGCCACAGATGTTGACATCTGTAAGAGGAACTGGAATTGATCAGGAAGCACATTGTACAGGAAGCACCAGAAACCACATGACTGCTGAAGTATCATCACAAAACACTAGACCTTGCAGCATCTAGACTACCAGATCTTAGATGTAGAACATTGACTTTACACTGTCCATTCTTGGTTATGTGTGGAGCAGCAAATAAAAGGGAAGATCATTACCAGCACAGAGGAGTTGGAATAACCTTGTGGAGATCATTAACAAC
This sequence comes from Xenopus laevis, assembly GCF_017654675.1. Classification (NCBI taxonomy): domain Eukaryota; kingdom Metazoa; phylum Chordata; class Amphibia; order Anura; family Pipidae; genus Xenopus; species Xenopus laevis. Next base: position 94,697,387 of record NC_054375.1, on the reverse strand, counting down.
TCATAATCCAGTTTTCATTCTTCTTTCAGAGACCCATTTCTAATGTGTATGCTTTATGCTGAGCACCACTTTCTCATATTATGCACTGTTAGGCTTGATATTTCCACCCAAATCCTGCAAACATTGAGTATTTTTGTGATTTATAGACAAACACATGAGGCACAATAATACATCTTCAATATGCCTTGAAAGGTTGTTTTATGTAAGGAGGGCTTGACCTTCCTACCAAAAATGGTTCAAGAGCTAGCGAAGACTGTATTATATTGCTGCATTGTCCCTAGTGATGGTAACTAAGTCACAAACTGCAGGAGCTAATTAACCTGGGCACAATTGGTAATGCTGAGCTTGTGTAATTGGTTTTATTATAGTTACAAATGGAATTGCCCACTCAAAACTGAAATATAAAGTCTTGAATTTGATATAATGGCAATATATGATATAAGTTATAAGACATTCTTATGGTTCTCTTATATTGGGGAATGTACATATTAATACAGGGGCAGGCATGGTGGTAGAAGGCCAATCAAAATAGAATAATAATGTAACCTTTTAAATTTAGCTCAAGATAAATGTAATATTAATTCTAGTTTACTGACATTTACAGGCTTTGGATGGGGATATCAGGAAAACGTAAATTGCTTAAAATTTTCTTTATTATCATCAACATTATGGTAAGTATTGTGCACTGTAATTCACAAGCACACTATCAAATGATGTGTGTTAGGTAACATACTGTCATACTCTGATGTTCAAAAGTGTTAATGCACCTTAGATCCAATACTGTCATGTGAGGAACTGAAATCTGTATAAAAATCAGTAGCCATTTTTTTTTAAAAAATCCATTTTTGGAGCCAGTATGTAGAAGAGGAAAATGGAGCACATTTTTATAAACTATGGTTTCATGTGATGCCATAACCTGTTGAATGATGTCACAAGAAGAGATAAGAAATGGTGACATCCTGCACCTTTTAATTTTGCACTCAGGAGATGGAGAAATTGGCCAGGATGTAATCTGTTTGGATTATGGAACATGGTTTGGTCGGGTAATTTTCTTTGTTAAACTTTGTATCCTTATTTATGGAATATGTCTCTATTTATTTGTATGGTGCTGAAAGTCACAGCATTTGCAAATAGAAACATCATTTTACACACAATGGTGCTGTTTTATAGAACTGAGTAAATGGGGATCTGAACTGCAAATAGTTTTAAAGTTGTACTAAAAGTACAAGTCAATGGCAGACGTTCCTGGAGTTGTTTCTTGACATCGTAATCTGTGCTGCATAATCTGAAAAATTTGGGGTTTTCAGCGATAATCAAAAAAGTCAAGCTTTCAAGAGAGAGACAAGCATACAATTCAAATTGACGACTCGATTTTGTCTTGACATTTAGTCACTACAATGATTTTTCGACAAAAAATATTAATAAATTTGTTAAAATCATAGATGGGAGTTTGGTTGGATTTGCTTTAAAAAAAATGTTATCCTGCCTTTGATTCAGTTACTAACATAAAGTGATGTGTGTATCTACAGGAGAATTAACCCTATCAAGTTTTATTCAATTATAAATCAGGGTAGGGAACAGTGTATTGACTACAGTGGTTAAAAGTAAATGTGCCCTCTCTTGGTTTTTGCTTGCTGGTCATAGGCAGAACATTTTTTCAAGCATATTAGTATAACTTTAAATCAATTTATTTCTTTAGCACATAAGCATCACCAAAGAATACCCTCCACTGATTAGTACAGAATACATTTTCTTTACTAAGCAAGCATCCAAAGTTTGTACACAGATGTATCTGCATGTTGTTTATGTATTCTTTCCATATTTGCGTGGGTTTCTTCTCACACTGCAAAAACATACAGGCAGATTAAATGGCTCCTGATGACCTTAGTGTGTAGTGTGAATGTAATAGGGACCTTAGACTATACATTCCACTGGGACAGGGACTGGTGCTTGAGGGAAATTTTTGGGTTGCCAGGAAGGAAGACTTGGTGCTGCATGAGACTAGACAATAGCTGTTGCTAGGAAGATAAACAGAGTATTATGGCTGATAATACAGAGGGCTTCAGGCAGGTTTCCTAAATGGGGATTTAATAAAACCGACAACAGCAATCTATATCATTTGGTTGCATAATTGCATAATACAAGCCTCCAACACTATTTTTCCAGGCTCTGTTTTGTTTGCTTCTAGCTTATTTGACCTAAGCCTTTATAATTAAAAGTATTAGCAACATATTATAAAACATACATATATGGTTATGAAAAAAGATTGTTGGTATTTTTCCCCCTCATAATTCCCTACTGTATTCAAATGTAGTTTAGACTAAAATGAGAGAAAAGGAGGAAAAATACCTTTCATAGAGTTAAATCTTACATTTCTGCTTAGTAGCCCTGTTACCTTTGTATCTTTAAGTTTTGACCACATACATACAATATTTTTATTATTCCACCTAGTGGCTCTGTATTCTCCATTCATTTGCCTGAACATATGGAGAAAAACCCCAAACTACATTGGATTTAGGGGAATCCTTTCTTCCAGCTCTCAGCTCAGTATTTCTGCCAATTCACCAAAGAGCACTCTAAGAAGACATGCTGTAATTTTCTCTTTGAAATATGTGACCAAAGGAGGCTTTGATTCATTTACTGATACATATAACACCTAGAGAAACCTAGACAAGCCATTAAATACCCCTGCACTTCAAGCACCAAACTTAAAATGAAATGTCTGTTTATTCTTAGAAAGCTTTACAGGAAAAAGGCAATTGTGTTTTGTCTTCTCTCACATATATGTTGCATTTTATATTTTGCATGTTATCTTCCTTGATTTATGCTGCTATACAACAGGCTCAAAACACATTTGTCTCTCAGATTTCTGTAAAACTACCCTTTCAGTTTCATTGTAGATATGCTCCAGTTAGCATTAGAAAGGGTCTCGCTAATTTTACTGATGTGCATGACAAAATATATAAGTCATTGGCATGGTTAGTTTGCACATTATCTATATATTCTCTTCTGGGTACTCAAGTTTACTGCTACATAATGGCTCCTGATAAAAATTGGTCCTACTGCATGTCAATTTGATGGGACCTTATATTTAAGCTCCGCCGGGAGAAGGACTATTATAAACAATGCATATTGGTCAGATACTGTATATTGTTTGATTTTTTTTATTACAATATGTTATAATGTGATTGTCACAGACAGGTATGCACTGTTTGCACTTAAGAGATAGGGGTATACACATTGTAATTGTTGTTAATTGGAGAGTGGAGCCCAATTTTTGTTTTGCCTATTTATACCTGTTTCCTGTTCACCATTGTAAGGACACTTAAGAAAGGGGTAGACCCCCTGAAACGTTGTGTGGAGATCTCAATAAACCAAAAGCTGTAAGCACATTTTGCTGTGCAAGTGCCATCTGATTGCTGTTATATTATCGTGATTTATATGGAATTGCTGAGCAGCAGAGTTCCCAGATAGAGCACCACAAAATTGCACACACAGAATTGGGATTCATATTAACAAAATCAAAGACAAAGAATATGTTATTTGAGGGGATCTCATTGCGTACAAGAGAAAAGGCTATCAAATTCTCACTGATGGAGGAGGAGAGACGGCAGATTCTATTAATAGCCTCAGCAGGAGTAACGGACTTTAAAACTTTGCGTAGTACCAATGATAAGAAGCACTTATTGGAAGATTTAAGCAAGAAGCATGTGAGTCTGAGCCTGCATAGTGTGGTACTGATTGAGTATGCAAAGGTTGAATGAATCAAAAGAGGCTTGCGCATCAAAAATCAACCAGCATTATTGAAAGACAATAGTAAATATCTTGAGATTTGGCAGTCAATTCTGAATAAAGAGAGCCTTGATTTAATCTACCTTACTTTACAGTATCTACAACCTGAGATACAGTACATCGCACTGCAGTAGAAATCACCAAAATACAGAACAAACTTAAAGAAAGCTTGCAGCTGGGGGGATATGTCACGGTGAATGCCCAGCTGATTGCAAATTTGGAGAAACTTGAGAGTGATCTATTGCTTAACAAACTGAGAAAATACAAGCAGGATATGGATGATTACTCATTCAAGCGGGTGTACAATAGGCAGGGAGAAAGAAGGCAGGAGTGGCCAAGGACGCGACACGTCGAGGAGCTGGCACCGGTGACGTCACGTCCCAGTCCATGACAGCAAGGCAGAGGGAGAGCTACGAGCGCTACCTAGGAACCGCGCCATGTGGAACCAAGCCCAAGAATCACAGGGGGAGCGTTTTTTAGGTGGAAGCCCGGAGGATGTGGAAGTAGAGCTGCCGCCTGCGAGATCACCACAGAGAAGGAAAACTCTGCAAATACAGAAGAAATAGTCAGTGAAGATAGCTTCCATATAGAAGCACAGAATAACTTGGTGGTAAATATCTCCTCATTTGCTTTAACAGATATGCAGACTGCTGTAATTAATAAGGGGTCTTTGTTCCCTTTAATAAGAGTAACCTCTTTCAATCCAAAAAGTTTAGTACGTTTATCCATTCCTTACAATAGAATTTAAGGGACAATCAGCTATTTCTGCAAGTAAGCTGAAAAAGAAAAACCCTTATTTTACTCCGGAAATTAATAACCAATCACTTAACGTTTTTGAAAAGCTTGTTATACGTGATGCTATGTGTCATCTACCTCGCTTCCAAGCGCTGATCCGAAGAGGGGAGACGTTTTAATATCAAAATCTGCTTTTATTCAAGCACAAATTTTCAAGTTACAGCAGTGGGGTGCAAATGCGTTTCGTGCCTGTATCTCGGCACTTCCTCAGAGTACTCTCAGAGTACTCTCAGAGTGCTCTCAGAGTGCGAGGTAGATGACACATTGCACAAGCTGGTGGAGAAGCTAAAATATAAAAATCGACTTAATCCATAGTTTCATGCACCAAGGGTCTTTAACAACCATTGAGTGTTTATGTGGATCACTATCTACAGCCCCTAGTGGTGGACATTACATGTTGTTTAAGGGACAAAACAGACTTTTTGAATAGACTGCAAGTAATGACAGATATAAACGCATGCACTTTTCTATGTACAGTTGATATACAGTACAGTATACACATGTATACCCCATATGGAAGGCATTATGTACACTATGGTTATGAAACCAAGATGGTATTGTTTTTGGTACAACTGTTGCAATTCGTTCTTACCAAAAACTATTTTCAGTTTAGTAAGGAATTTTATTTACAGAAACAAGGAACAAGTATGGGGAGCAATGTAGCTCCCAGCTACAGTTATATATTTTTGGTCCTTTGTTGAGCAAATGGTCTATTTTGAACAGCCCTTCTCTAGGTTTATTAACAATTATGTTCACTATGTGGTTGATGTTTTATTTACATGGCAAGGTGAGGAACGAGATTGAATAGAAGTCAGTGAAATAATTAACACAATACATCCTACTCTGAAATTTACATTACAGTATCATCCTAGTGAGATACATTATCTAGATGTAGCAGTTATAAAACAAGATGGGGCACTTACCACCGACCTTTATTGGAAAGTTACAGATAAGAACAGCCTATTGTCACACAGTAGTTTTCATTCTCCCAATACGAAGAAGGGATTATCCTATAGCCAGTTATTGAGGGTTAAAAGAATTGTGTCTCAGGATAAGGTGTGTGAAATTTCATAGAGTGTGGGAATGATCGGATGCTGGTTAAATCACAGAAAGAGAAAGTAAAGGGTGTACAAAGAGATGACTTATTGACTTATTGAAAGGAAAAGCACAAATTGAATGTGAGGATCTGGTTCCATTTGTAATTGCCCACAATGCTAATTCAAATCATATCAAGGCAATTGTATATAAGCATTGGGAGATCTTACAGAAGGATGGTGAATTTGATAGGTTGTTTAGAAATAAACCATTACTTTCATACAAAAGATAATTGCAAAAAGAAAGACTTACACTCGCACACCCTGGCCGTCCAGACTTCAGCGACTCCGAGGTGCTCGATGCTAGAGGGAATGGGCAACCTCAGAAACAACGTAGGAACAGGACACACCGGCACAACATGGGTAATTTCAGCAGGTAAAACCTTGCTCGTTTATTGCGGATGCAACGTTTCGGGGCGTGACCCCTTTCTCAATGCTTGAGAAAGGGGTCACGCCCCGAAACGTTGCATCCGCAATAAACGAGCAAGGTTTTACCTGCTGAAATTACCCATGTTGTGCCGGTGTGTCCTGTTCCTTTCATACAAAAGATCCCATAAGATGATGTATTGGTTAAAACGGATCTTTTGCAACCTAAAAGCAAACAACCCACGTATTTTGGGAACCCTAGGACAGGTACCTAACCATGCCTATCATGTGGATGCTGTAATAGCATCAATAAAGGCAAAAGCTTTAACCATCCATCTAAAGGTTTTAACTAAAATTGAGGGATTTCGCTACTTGTATCACTAAGGGAGTCATATACATGTTAAAGTACCCTTGTGGTAAGACATACGTGGGGAAAACCAAGAGAGAAATCAGAGTGAGAATTGGTGAGCACATAAGAGCAATAAAAAACTGTGAAAAATGGAAGTATGTAACACCTATAAGCAAGCATTTTAAAGAACAGGGCAACTGTTAAGGTCAATGGTAACTGCAGGTTGTAGATGCTCCCTCTAGAGGAGGAGATTATAACAAGATATTGTTGCAAAAAGAAACAATGTGGATTGATAAATTAAATACTTTGTTCCCTATGTGATTAAATGAAGTTCAGAACTACTATTGTATTCTTTTAATAATTGAATACATTTTCAGTTGTAACATGGAAGTGACGTTGAAATATTGTTTGTATGTTTACAGTTACCACTAAGATGCAGACGGTAACATCATCGGATATTCTCTGTAACACACCATGTAAATGTGTCAGCACTAAATAGATATCAGGTTGTTCATATGAGTTACAGTTTGTAACCAATATTATATATTAGGATTCATAAAATAAGCTGGCATTGTTGAGGAGAAACAGAGAAGAAAAGATGGCAACGTGGTACTCTTATAGTTACCCCTGGCCAGTGCAGTTTTCAGTGAATGGGAGCATCAGCCTGGATCTAAGCTAAATGATTATATTCACTGGGGGGTCTCTAAGAAATTGGCACCGCACTGATTGATGCCTTTCCATGCCTTTCCTTATCCTTTAAAGTAAATGGGAGTCACTGGAGGTGGTCCCAAGTGCTTTTCAGCTGACTGAAATATGCTGGCTGGGAAGTGCTGTGTCTTAATAGCAGACCCCTGCCTATATAAGCTTTATATATAAAAAATATTACAGTTTCTTATAGCAAACAATCGTAGAATAACCTGCATTGTTTGGTGTTACTGACCCTTTATATTGACAGGAAAGGAAATATTTTGGCCTCATTAGAAAGTATTTGCCATTTCTGTGACTTAAAGGGATACTGTCATGGGAAAAACATTTTTTTTTTCAAAATTAATCAATTAATAGTGCTGCTCCAGCAGAATTCTGCACTGAAATCCATTTCTCAAAAGAGCAAACAGATTTTTTTATATTCAGTTTTGAAATCTGACATAGGGCTAGACATATTGTCAATTTCCCAGCTGCCCCAAGTCATGTGACTTGTGCTCTGATAAACTTCAATTACTCTTTACTGCTGTACTGCAAGTTAGAGTGATATCACCCCCTCACTTTTCCCCACCAGCAGCCAAAAAAAAGAACAATGCGAAGGTAACCAGATAGCAGCTCCCTAACACAAGATAACAGCTGCCTGGTAGATCTAAGTACAACACTCAATAGTAAAAACCCATGTCCCACTGAGATACATTCAATTACATTGAGAAGGAAAAACAGCAGCCTGCCAGAAAGCATTTCTCTCCTAAAGTGCAGGCACAAGTCACATGACCAGGGGCAGCTGGGAAATTGACAATATATCTAGCCCCATGTAAGATTTCAAAATTGAATATAAAAAATCTGTTTGCTCTTTTGAGAAATGGATTTCAGTGCAGAATTCTGCTGGAGTAGCACTATTAACTGATGTGTTTTGAAAAAAACAAGTTTTCCCATGACAGTATCCCTTTAAGCTTCTCCTGTAACAATTAAAGCTGACTCCTGTATAAAACAGTAAATGACCTCCTCTCGCTTCTGTCAGTGTTACTTATAAATTTGCTGATTATTAATGTATTTTATGCAGTTAAAAGTTAATTTGTTTAAAGTGGCAGATACATATTGAACAATGCACAAAATAAAAACATGTGAACCCACACTGATAGCTGATACACAAATGGGAGCAAGGTGAACAGTTGGTAATTGGCATTATGGTTTGTGAAGGCTAAAGAGATTACAACATAAATAATGGTAAAAATATTTAAAATTTTTAATTAAAAGGATCACAATCAGTAGCATAACTCCCATGACCGTAGAGGGAGCACTTTAAGGACTTGCTTACCCCTGCACCCCTGCTGCATCCAATGTATTTTGGATGCCAGGGGTGTAGTACACTTGATGCAGTGGCAGCCAATGCACACAGACAGCCCAGTTAGTATTTTTCTTCATATTTCTATTTTTCAAATGTAGTTCTCTTGTCTTTGATGTATAATTTGCCCATATTCACTTATTTTCATCCTTACATAGACTCTGGTGCCTGCATGATACATTTCTATTTCTTCTGATTACTTTCTATACCTTCAGAAGTCAGTGATTGCTATTTCTACAAGAGCTATACACTATCTGGTTCAATTACGCTTTCCTTCTGAACCTAGACATTCATCTGTTACAAACAGAACCAATGCAAAATATTTTTTTTTAATATTAAAATCGTTAAATTTGTATATGCAGTAGTTATTAACTATATTTTTTTATTAACAATTTTTTTTAATTCTTGATATGTTGCTTTAATTAACCATTAAAAGCCATGTAATCATTTTAATGCCAACTTGAGTTATATAAAACCTTGTTTGTAATATCTTGTTTAAATATTTAATATTTATGATGTCAGCAATGCAGAAGACTTCTAGCAACCATTTGAAACGATATTGTCAGTGCCTGTTCCTAATGTAATTTCGATTAAGAAACCCCATGCAGAAATCAGGATGCAGTCAATTTTAATCTACAATGGAGCATTCAGCCATGCAGCTTATTATTTCACTTTATATCCACACTATTTATCAAAGGTCGAGTTTTAGAGGGTTGTGAGGTTTTTTTTATACCTCGAATGAACTCACAACTCGAATGTTTTCTAATTTAAAAAAAAAACTCTAATGGAAAAACTCTAATCAGTGAATTTTGGGTCAAAAACCCAAAAACTAAAATTGATTGAGTTCTTCATGAAAAAAACCCTCAAATTGCTCAAATTAATCTCATTTTTGAGCGAAGCCCACCAAAAAACCCCATAATATTTTATAAAGCCTCAAAAAATGTTTTTTTTACCCCGAAAATTTGAATTTTGACTGAAAACTACCATCGAAAAACTACATTGACCATTGATAAATAACCCCCTTTAAAAGTGAAAGAAGAATATGAGAAAATAAAATGGTTGTTAAGCCACAGGGCATCTGAAATTGATGGAGTCAATTCTTACTGTTTTAATTGGCACATTAAAATATTGGGGTGACACGGGCACTTGTACTATAGTGGGTGGGTGATACCCCTCCATTATCCAACATACTTTTCAGTTTGGAGAGTGCACCTGTCTTTAGGGGGCAGATTTATCGAGGGTCGAATTTCGAGGGTTAATAAACCATCAAATTTGACCCTTGAAGTAAAATCCTTCGAATTCGAATGTCTAATTCAAAGGAATAAAAATTTTTGATCGAACGATAAAATCCTTTGAATCGAATGATTCGAACGATTTTAATCGATCGATCGAAGGATTTTTATTCGATCATAAAAAACTTAGAAAGGTGCTGGGGAAGGTCCCCATTGAACCTCGGTAGGTTTAAACTGGCGAAGTATGTAGCCGAAGTATTTTTTAAAGAGACTATTCGAATGGTTGAATAGTTGAACAATTTTTAGTTTGAATCGTTCGAATCGAGTCGAAGATCGTAGTAGCCTATTCGATGGTCTAAGTACCCAAAAAGTTACTTCGAAATTCACATTTTTTTTCATTCGAATCCTTCACTCGAGCTTAGTAAATCTGCCCCTAGGTATTACTATGTGTATGGTTTAAATCCTCTTCAGCCCTGTGCATAGGCCCATGTGGAATATCAAACTAAATTTAATTAAAAGGCTTCTTTTTCTATCCAGTCACCAGAAGTGACATATAACTCCAGTCAGTGTCGGACTGGCCCACCAGGAAGAAGTGTCATATAACTCCAGTCAATGTCGGACTGGCCCACCAGGAAGAAGTGCCATATAAATCCAGTCAGTGTTGGACTGGCCCACCAGGAAGAAGTGTCATATAACTCCAGTCAATGTCGGACTGGCCCACCAGGAAGAAGTGCCATATAAATCCAGTCAGTGTTGGACTGGCCCACCAGGAAGAAGTGTCATATAACTCCAGTCAATGTCGGACTGGCCCACCAGGAAGAAGTGCCATATAAATCCAGTCAGTGTTGGACTGGCCCACCAGGAAGAAGTGTCATATAACTCCAGTCAGTGTCGGACTGGCCCACCAGGAAGAAGTGCCATATAACTCCAGTCAGTGTCGGACTGGCCCACCAGGAAGAAGTGTCATATAACTCCAGTCAGTGTCGGACTCGCCCACCAGGAAGAAGTGTCATATAATTCCAGTCAGTATCGGACTGGCCTACCAGGAAGAAGTGCCATATAACTCCAGTCAGTGTCGGACTGGCTCACCAGGAAGAAGTGCCATATAACTCCAGTCAGTGTCGGACTGGCCTACCAGGAAAACTCCCAGTTGGCCCAGGTGTCAGTGGGCCCTCATGCTGCTAAACTTTTGGTCTTTTCATGGCCAATCCCTATTTCTATGAGGACAAAGAGGCTAAATAGATGGAATAATTGATTTAAAGTATAAAGAAAACAGACTAGGAGAATAGAGGAGATGAAGAATATTAGTACTGAGAGTGGGCCCCTGGTCTAAGGTTTTATGGTGGGCCCCTGGTCTAAGGTTTTTGGGTGGGCCCCTGGTGTCCCAGTCCGACACTGGCTCCAGTCCATTTTAGGTCAAAATGGATTTGTCAGGAACCACAGGTTTAAAGCAAGTAGAGTGAAGCCCTTGTGCTGTGTAACTGTGAGGCACTTTGGGCTTCTACATCAAGATGTGCTACACTAAGGGGCAGATTTATCAAAGGTCAAGGTGAACTTTCAAATGAAAAAGAAAATCGAATTTCGAGCTATTTTTTGTGTACTTCGACTAGGGAATAGTCCAAATTCGATTTGAATTTGAAAAAAATTCAAATCTCGAAATGTATCATGTACTTTCTCTTTAAAAGGAGACTTCGACCATTCGCCATCTAAAACCTATTTGGAGTAAATTGGTGGGGTTTTTTTTGGGAAAAACTTCGAATTCGCCCAAATACAGACCTATTCAATTGAAAATGGACCTATTTGACCAAAAAAATACTTTGACTTAATTTCGGTTGGTCTTTTTGAATTCAAAGTTTTTTCAATTCGAAATTTGACCCTTGATAAATATGCCCCTAAGGGAACCAACCCCTTTGTAAAGGTCTAAGAATAGGGATGTTGTGATCGAGGACAACCAGTACAGCTTTGAAAGAATAGTAAATGGCTACAACAAGGGGGAAGATTTACTGAAGGGTGAGTGGCAAACACTGGCAACAATTCACCAGCGTTACTGCCTGCAGGGACATCGGCAATTTACTAACGGACGCAGTCGCCAATTCACTAGTGAAAGAGATAGGCACTAGCGCTCATTCGCACTCTATCGCCAGGTGACAATTTGTTCTGGCAAATGGACATAACTGCGCAAAGTCACTAAAATGCGGATTTTACTGAGCGTTACCTCTTTCGCCAGACTTGCCTTCGCCAGCTAAGACCAGGCGAAGTGCATTGGAGTGCATAGATCTTCCTCAGTCTTCTGTCACTTACATCATATCATAGCTTGCAAAAGTCCTTAAAAATTCTTTTTGGGGTAACTGGTTTCCCCCATACATTTTCTTAATGTCCCATACATTAACTATACAGTGGGCTCATGTGTACGGCATTATAAAAACTCTATTTTATTTATTAAGGTTCCCTGGACATGTGTAATTAACAGTGGAAATGTAATGTATTTGCTGCAACATATAACATAAAGACGTCCATTCAACTTGAAATTTCCCACTGTATGAAAAAACCTGAGTGCAAGACCTCTAGCTATAGGCAGAAATTAACGCTAGTGAATCTTTGCTTTAAATTGCCGAAATAACTCTATTGAAAAGTTGCCAGCGTTTGTGGCCCACGACGGAACTCCGCATTTTAGTGAATTAGCGTTGAATTTTCGCCTGACGAAGTGTAGTCACTGGCGACTGTTCGCCGGTTAGTGAATTTGCCCCATGGACTGATAGCTTTAACGTATCTTTTTCAGGCGATAACTTGCCAAAAGTAAAGGGACAGGGAATCAGGCTAGTTTAAACTCCTAAATAGGCTTCCACTGGAGGGGATCTGGACCACCAGCAAGTATTTCACAAAGGCAAACTTAAACCTGCCCAATCCCATCTACGATATGGTACCAGTGCATGTATATACACTCTCACTACAATTTCACTACCTCACATGCACCCTTTGTACTGAGTGAGTACATTTATTTATGTTAAACATCTATTACATCATAAATAGCAGTTGACCAAAATTCTTTATTTGCAACGCATAAGGTGTAGTTCAACATATCTTCCTGCAATCACTGCTGGGTGGGCCTGGCTTAGAAAGGGGACCACCAACATAACAGTGATAATCGGAACATAGTTTTAGGTCAAGGTTACAGGTGGTTTTTTGCACATTTTGCAAATAAAAATCTCAAAATGTAAAATATTTACTTTGCTCATTTGACTTTGACTAGAGTGCATATTAAAGACATTTTAAAATAGCCATGATAGCATTCATACATTTCAAAATGGCAAAATTGTTCATGTTATTCCCAAAATGATCTACACCCACCACCTCCATAAAATGTTGTACGGTCAGAGTACCGGAATTTGTGCACAGAGATGCTTGGTTTGCTGGACATTTTACTCCCATTGAAGAACCATTAAAGATGTCTTCAGCCAACAAGCAGCAGATCTCTCCTTTCTCAGGTGTTCTAGAAATGGCAGGTCTGGCAAACTCTATCCATGATTTCCCTTATACTTTTCTTATGGCACCTGGTAATCTTGAAAACTGCTTTTTAGGCAAGGATGCTTTGATGCCCTCAAAGGATTTACCCAGAGATTGCAGTGATTCCGCCACAGATCACCCTCTTCTGGAACTGGACCATGCCTAGCTAATATTTTGTATTCTTTCTTAAGCAGTTAAAATGCACATTCCCTCTCCAAATTAAAAAATATATCTCGTAGCCCTGGGGTACTACTTTGCGACATGTTTATGAGTCATAGTTACTGCATCTCCAGACTTACATTCTTACAGTGCCAGTCATCACTTCATTGTCCACAACGTCCAAGAAAAATTTCACAGAAACACTGAAAAAAAAGGTTAAACGTTCCAGTTCTAAAATGGATTGTTGGTAGAATGCTAAAACAAATTCTGTTTGCCAGTTCAAAATGAAAACTGATTCTTAATATTATGAAGAGACTTTAGTTTTTCCCATTTAATAGAAAAACAGGTTTTATGTCTTCTTACACTAGCATTATACATCATTACCACAAAAGGTTTCAAGTACTTTACTTCATAATGTAAAATCATTTTCAAACCATTGAGTAGCTCACAATTTCCAATTGTCCAAGTCTATGTGAATTTTCTCATTTACAAAAGTAACACCTTCCACACCTCATACATGGTAAGGATTACCATGTATGAGGTGTGGAAGGTGTTACTTTTGTAAATGAGAAAAATCATCTTGTCGGCTGTTGGCTGGGACAAACCAAACAGAACAACCTTAAAAGGACAGGGAAACCCATCTTTTAAACATTTCAGTCACACCTCCCCAAATCATTGTGTGGTGTGGATGAGGTGTTACGTGAAGTTTTGACTAATACACATACTAAAACACATACTTTTTTGAATATGCGTAGAAAAATGTTTATTTTGGTCTACTGTGTACTGATGGGAAGGTACCAGGATCTCCACTTGTGCCTCATTTTTTATTTTGTTGGTATGAATGGCCAGGTCCAATTGATTCTTTCTTGCTGGTGCCAGGATTGACACCACAGACAAAAGTGGCCCTAATTGTTTGCACTTTGTAGGTTAGTAAATAAGCCCTATAGCCTATTACCCACCAATATGATTACATTATAAATCATAAAAAGAATGTTTTGATTCTATCCCATTAGGCCTGTTCAATATGATTAATCTTCTTGGAATATAAAACAACCATGCCAAAGAAAGAAAATATACTTGTGACAGAAATACAAAAGGGAATGAATGATTCATTCAACAGGTGATCTCACTGGCATAATAACATCATCAAAGTTGCTTAAGAAAATGCAATTAGTGGTAATTAAGGAAGGATTAACCTCCTGTTGCTTCACAGTTTTCTGATGCCAGTCACCCAACATAAAAATTACAGGGGGGTGAATCCTTGAATCAAAAAACACTATGTTACAAAAAAATAAAACTAATATATAAGAGCAAGATATATCCAAAGGCAAAAGAGAAAGGCAGAGGCTGATAATGTGTCTTTGTGTACATGAACATTTATCCCCTGATAAAAGGTGGGTTACATGTTAGTGTTAGAAAGAAGTAGCTGCAGTAAAGATGTCTTTACCCATCCCTCCAAGAAAGGCTAGCGGAGGCAGGCCCGGACTGGCAATCTGTGGGTTCTGGCAAATGCCAAAGGGGCTGCTATAAGGTCCCATAGAAAGTCAGTATTTAGTGGGCTGGTGGGGGCTGTTTGGGCCTCTATGTGGGCTGTTTGGGCCTCTGTGTTCCTGAAATGCCAGGGCCTATTTTAATTCTCAGTCCGGACCTGAGCTGAGGTATAGGTGAATATCTGCTGCATTTGTCTATCTCTTTTGTATTATATGCTGGTGTGGTTAAAGAAAAAATGCAGGTTACTTTTCATATGTACTAAAAATCCATGACAGGTTTACACAGAATAGGACAAACAATTGTCTTTCAGCCCTTGTCCCAAATAACTTATTGGCATATGTAAAAGAGATGTAGTTGCACTACACCATAGAGGGAACACTTCCACTTAGCGAAGGCCCTGCCCTGGGTGTAAGTCGCGTGTAACCCATGCTCTAGTGTTCTAGCTGGTGAATTAACCCCGAGTGGCCCAAATAGGTGTTACATTTGGCTGCCCAACGTGGGGCATTAACCCTTTAATTACCAGGCTGTGCAATTTTTGCTATTTTGAGAACTGTCTCTTTAAATTTTGCTGACAGGCTGCCGGACCAGATAGGCAACTGCACGCAATGTCTATTTTTTTGTGCGAGCGCATGTTAGGCCGTGGGTTCGGGCTTGGAGGTTTTTCCCGATTACCCTTTTACGCCTGCGCCACTACTAGTCACGCCAGGCACGATTTCGCTGGCGTCCATTTGTTCCCGCGCAAGAGATTTTTCGCTCGCTTGGATGGGAGGAAGATGGATGTCCCGGATGGAGCCATTTCCTGCTCATGTGTGATCCCGGATCATGGATCTGGAAGAGGAGAACCTGGAGGATGGATTCTTCTGATTTCTACAGCTTCTCTACGGACTCACTTCAGAGTTTGAGATGCCTAGAGTACAGCTGCTATTTGTGGCTTGAAGGACTGTGGACTAAGTGGGTTCTAACAAAAGACTATTGATCCCCACCACCATTTCTTCTGCCTTCACCTACTCGCTGAGTAGTGTTTCTGCACCCAAGGACTGGCCTGTGTGGACCCTTGGGAGGGGGAGAAGTATTTTTTCAGATGTGTAATAAAGTTGACCAACTGCAACTGTTATTATTTAATCTTGATACAGTATTGTGTATGCTGTGTATTTTTCCTTTGCAGTGACCATTGCTACCAGGTATGCCTAGGAGAGGATACCAGAAGTGGATGTGATGGTACTGTAAGTTGAAATGTTGGGGATTGTTAAACCATTGTCAGGAGAAATGGGGTTTTTTTCCCCCGGGTGAATGTAGGGCCCTATAGGGATACAGGCCCTATAGATTTAATCTTTTCACCATTTCCTTGGCTTATTGGGTAGAATCCCTGTTACAGAATAACCTTTACAGTGATAGGCTGAGAGATTTGATGACACTGCTCTGACTCACTCCTATATAGTGTGTGCAGGGAGTGGCCTCTTCCTCTTTTGCCTCTGGATGTGATTCCAGCTGGATGTGCTCAGGGGGACTGAGTGCAATAGGCCCAGAAGAAGGCATGTGTCCAAGTCGGGGACCAGGTAACACCGTGAATGAGGAACAGATATACTAGGGCAGACTTGTCATAGTCTCTCTAGGAGAGAAAGAGCAGCTGAAGCTCCAACAAGGATTTGCAGAAAGGGAGTAGCTTCCCAGAGGCTTTATGTGTTGCCTCCAGTCAGGGACCTCAGTGAAGAGGGACTGTAGGGTAGAAGCTGCTTTCCTGACAACTTCCAGGAGGGAAAGGTTGTACTGCAATTGCCTGTGTACTCTCTGTGTGAGCCTGCCTTGTTCTGTGTGACCTCTCAATATGCTGTTTTCCTCAACTCCTGCGCGAGTACTGAAACCTGTGGTCATTTGCCCTTTTTGGCATAATAAACCGTTCCTGATTAAGAACCTCCTGGCGCCCAAGTTGTTTTTGTGTGCACAGTAGCCTGGGGGGGATGTAGTTGCACTACACCATAGAGGGAACACTTCCACTTAGCGAAGGCCCTGCCCTGGGTATAAGTCGCGTGTAACCCATGCTCTAGTGTTCTAGCTGGTGAATTAACCCCGAGTGGCCCAAATAGGTGTTACAAAGGTATAAGGAAAGAGTATGAAAGAGGCTGGAAAGAATATGAAGAGGGAAGTTACAGGAATATTATACTGTATGCTATATGCGTTTTTCACCCTATTCTAAAATATATCAAAGAACAAAGGGTTAAATATGACAGCTGAAATAAACCAAACTGAATTATAGCTTGGTGCTACTTTGTTTTGTTGTGAAGCCCTTGACCCAAGCATCAACACCACGGAAATATATTCCCTTTTTAAAAATGTGACAGAGCCCATAGTTATTTATTATCCCAATGTAAAGAGATATGACATTAGGGGTGCCAGTAGCAGATCTATCAAATATGAGACAATACTTGACACTGATACAAAAATATTAGCACTTAATATTAGTGCTTATAACAATGTTCTACTTTATACTTATAGTCAACTGAATGACCAATTAACCATATTAAAAGGGCAGTATAATTTATTAGTTTAACATGAGTTAAGGTGGCCATACACGGATAGATCCGCTCGTTTGGCGATGTCGCCAAACGAGCGGATCTCCCTCCGATATGCCCACCTTGAGGTGGGCAATATCGGGCTGATCCGATCGTGGGCCCTAGGGCCCAACGATCGGATCCTAGCGTTCGCCAAACGGGCGGTCGGATCGCGGGACCGCATCAACTAACAGATGCGGCCGCGATCCGACGGGATTTTTAATCCCATCCCATCGAGATCTGGCCGACTTTCGGCCAGATCTCGATCGGGGAAGCCCGTCGGGGGCCCCCATACACGGGCCAATAAGCTGCCGACTCGGTCTGTCGGCAGCTTTTATCGGCCCGTGTATGGCCACCTTTAATTGAAGAAGATTTGTGCTAAACACAGTTTCTGCATATTGTTTGCAACATGAAGTTAAGCTTCAATTTCCTTGCTTGCCCTTTCTAGCTCAAGCAGTACCAAGAACCATAGGCAAAATATGTGTAGCACAAACCCTAATTATTGAACTCATGATGAACAAGGGGGGATACTACCCTTTTTATAAAGCCCTGCCTTTTTTTTTTTATAATAATTACTATCCTATTTACTTTCTACTTAAAATACAGTCTGTGCGGGTTGATTTGCAAAAACACAGAGATGAAATTAGAAGAGGAGTACATACAGCTCACTAGAAACTCGACATCTTAGAGATGTTGTTGCAAATGCTTGAAGTGGCCGCTTTTTGATATCAATGTTCAAGGAACTATAATAAAGACAGAAGAGTTCCTCTAATGACCTACACATGAGCCCACCCTAAAAAAATGTGTCTCAAATGTCTGAAAAAAATGTTAAAACAAAGTTCTTTAATAGTTCAGACTTTTAAAGGCAATCCCACTTTAAAAATAGAAAAGTCGGCCAGCATTTTTTTAAAACTTTAATGCAACTTCGGCATACAGGATATGATGTCATCGACATTAGATTGAGGAATATGTAAATTCATTTTATCAGTTCGCCTGGTCTGAGGTGGCGAAGCAAACTCTGGTGAAAGAGGTAACTTAAGTAAAATTCGCATCTCAGTGAACTATTCACCAAACTGAAAAGTCGCCTGCCGATAAGGTACAAATGAACGCTAGCGATGGCCTTGTTCATAAGTGAATTGTCCATCTGCCCCGAAGTTCAGGAAAGGGCAAATCAAAAATTATTAAATAGATTTGCTTTGTTGGTTTATAGCAGGGATCCCCAACCTTTGGAACCCGTGAGCAACATTCAGAAGTAAAAGGAGTTGAGGAGCAACACTAGCATGAAAAATGTTCCTGGGGTGCCAAATAAGTGCTGTGATTGGCCATTTGGTAGCCCCTATGAGGATTTTAAACCTACATTGAGGTTCTGTTTGGCAGTATACCTGGTGTTTATACAACCAAAACTTGTCTCTAAGTCTGGAATTAAAAAATAAGCACCTACTTTGAGGCCACTGGGAGCAACATCCAAGGGGTTGGAGAGCAACATGTTGCTCACGAGCTACTGGTTGGGGATCACTGGTTTATAGCAAGGGAGAAATCAGAACAGAAATTTGTAAGAGTAGAGATAAATATTTTAAACTCGTGCATGCCTAAATTTCAGGTAATAGGAGAATATCACGGAAGAAACAACGGCATTGTAGTTATGAAGGAAGGGTAAGGGAGAATGTTTTATCATCAACATAGAATACAATGAAACTCAAAGGATCTCAAAATTTAAACACTGCTCATTTATAGATGGAGAATAATAATCCAAGAGAGACCCATGCACTACAATGACAAAAAGTGAAAGAGGTGCAATAAATAGAATATACCATATGAATTTTTCAGAGATCAAAAGGTACGTCTGCAGTGAGAAAATAATTAGCTTGTTTAATAACAGCTTGTTTTCAAAAAGACTATTTAAGCTGAGAGGCCTTGCAGAAGGAATAAAAGACTTTGGGGCAGATTCACTAATGGGCGAAGTGCCCAACGCTAGTGTCAATTCGCCAGAAATCCCTGTAGGGACATCACCAATTAACTAACAGGTGTTTGCTAGCGAAAGAGACCGTCGCTAGCTTACGTTCGCACTCTATCGTCAGGCGACTTTTCGATCTGGCGAACTGTCGTTACTCCGCAAATTTTACTGAACGTTACCTCTTTGCCAGAGTTTAATTCGCCACCTCAGACCACGTGAACTGATAAGATGAAGCTACATCCTGCTCAATCTTATGTCAGTGACATCATATCCTGTATGCTGAAAATTCTTAAAAAATGATGGCGACTTTTTCCTTTTTGAAAATGGGAAAAAAGTCCTTCAAAAGTCCTAACTATTCAAGTCCTGCTTTACTTTTTCCAGACATTTGAGGGGCATGCCATATTTGCTTTAGGGTGGGCTCATGTGTAGGGCATTAGAGGATCTTTTTGTCTTTATCATGGTTCATTGGACATTTGTAATAAAAAGTGGCCACTTGAAGTTTCGCTAGGCAGAAATGAATGATAGCAAAAATTCGCTATGAAATGCTCGCACTGCTGAAGTAACGATAGTGACAATTCGCAGTGTTTGCCTGCTGAGACGCAACTTTGCATTTCAGTGAATTACCGTAGTGGTAACAAATTTGCCACAAGGTGGCGTGGAGTGTGGCGAGGCGATCGCTGGCGATAATCTGCCCTTTAGTGAATTTGCCCCAATGTTGCCCATGCAGCTTTAAGCAATCTTAAAGTAAAAAAGTGTATCATATCCATTGTTACAAAGCATTAACTGATGTCTAATAATAAAGGAAGTGCCAGAAGTATATTAACCCCCTCAGGGCTGAAATCTACATTTGTTTTACAGTCAATGCCGAGGTGTCTTATGGTTTGTGTATTGCAGTTTTGAAGTGACAATACACACAGCCACAATGTGGTAAGAGAGGGTATGATACATGCTCTTTAAAGGGGTTATTGGACTTTTTGAATGATGTAGAGAGTAAAATTCTGACACAATCTGCAATTTGTTTTCAGGATGTAGTGACTTTGTTAGTACTGATGCTTCAGTGGTTACCCAATCAGCAGTGAGTCTACTCAATTAGCCAAAAAATTGTCCACATGGCCAAAAACATTTAGAAATCTGCAGCAATGATGGCAATTTCTTTTCAAGACTAATGGAAAAAAACAAGTAATATGTTTTAATATGTTGGATTTATTCACTGTAAGAATATTCTCCAAATGAAACCCTGAAGATTATCCTGTCGCTCATATAAGGCACATTACTCAGCTCATGATTACATGAAATGTGTCTTGCATTTTATATAATATACAATAGAGCATATAACAAAACCGAAGTAAAATGAGTTAAAGTAGTCGAGAAATGACAGTTAGAACCTGCTGCGTCTGAACTCATTAGATCATCATCAGCTATTTCATCTGTAATGCACAAAAAGGGGCTTTTCATTCCCTCACCCCACGGCTGTTTCTTTCAAAATTTCCTTAGCTCTGTGACTAATGCCTTCAAAAATAGAACCATTGCATTCTTCCATGATCAGAAGTGTGACTTTTTTGCTCAAGTCCTGCTTAACTTTGGCTGACAGATACAAGGGCACTAAAGGACACTAAACACTGGTCCAATGAGCAGTATGCATTTATACACGTGCGAATGTAACATTATTTTGATTCCAAATAGCATCTCCTTATCTACTCCTTTCTGAGAAAGGGCTACACTGACTAAAGGTGGCCACACACAGGCAGATTTAAGATGCCAACTAAGGTTCTTTTAGACCGATACGGCAGTTTATCAGCTTATCTGCCAGTGTACGGGGCCAAAAGCCATCCAAATCCTGATTGGTCAGGTCTGATTTTCCGACCCGATCATCCCTTCAGATGGCTGCCCGTCATTGTAATCCGATGGTTTGGCACATCTGGGGAAGATCCACTCATTTGGTGAACTTACAAAAAGAACAGATATTATAGCGGACGTCCAGCTTAACCATCACTTGGTTTACCTCGATGTGCTAGGTGCCTACTCTGTTAGATAAGTATAAGTAACCTGGTATTTCAGCAGATTTTACAAAATAAAACTTTAATCATGTCAAGGTTAATGGAGCACAGCATCTTCAGATTAAGAGACAAATATATCAGATCCTCTCAGCTGAGTGGATAGGAGGAAAGGACAGGACTAACTAGGCAAACAAGAGAAATGGCACAATGATCCTTTTATCTCATGGTGGGTAGCACTAAGGATTTGTGAGCAATAGTGAACACTAGAGGGAGTGATAGTTCACACACCAGTAACTGCAATCAAGTAAGATTCTCTGCTGAGAAAATAACCTACAGCTATTAGACTCCATTAATCTGTTACACTGAACAGAACAAATAACATCCATACTAGGAAAAATACTAAATAAAAACATATAAGCAGGTATGTTTATGTATCTTCATTTCTATAGGCCAAATACAGTATCTACACAGAGCTACACACACAGAGAGGCACATTGCACCCAGACTAAAACGAAACATTATATACAACTTATTTAATAACAGTAATAATAATATTCCAGTAGAAAATACTTCCGTGTGTTAGTTTTAAGGTGTTTAATCTCTCTCTACTGCTCTCATGAACAGGGTTCCACAGATAAGTGGGGCAACAAACTGACCCTCTTTATTCACCATATACCATGCAACCCTCCAGGTGTTGTTGATATACAAGTACAGCTCTATATGTACAATGTGATTAACCTTCTTGTAAGAGGCTTGGAATACAGGAATGGGACCTGTTATCAAGAATGCTCTGGACCCAGTGTCTGACTGGCCCACCGGGATACCAGGAAAACTCCCGGTGGGCCCAGGTGTGAGTGGGCCCTCCTGCTTCTAAACATTTGGCTTATTTCATGGTCATTCCCTTCTATTAGAATAAAGAGGCTAAATAGATGGAATAACAGGTTATAGTATTCAATGAAAAGAGAATAGGAGAATAGAGATTGAGTGAGGAGAGGACGAAAATAATACTTATAGTGGGCCCCTGGTCTAAAGGTTTTTGGGTGGGCCCCAGGTGGTTTTTGGTGGGCCCCTGGTGTTCCAGTCTGACACTGTCTGGACCCATGAATGAGTAGTTAAGTTGGCTGAACCAGCAGCTTAACTCTGCCATGTAAGGCCAGCTTAAGTGAATAGGTTCACACATGTAACTTCAATAAGTGGGACTGTGAGTGACTAGTTTGACAGTCTTAACATGAGTAGTTATTTTTATTCCCTGTTTACAAGGTTCCACTGTGCCTCTTTAGGGAATACCTACAAAGAGGGGAAAAAAGCGTATCTATTGCAGCACCTCAAAATAGGGGTCAAATTTAATTCTTCTAAATTCCTGCTGTTTTCACTGCTATATGCAACCCTCTTTCTCAGCTGGGCCTCAGAGGAATGGCAGAAGAAGGGGTTTGAACTATAACTCTTATACACACTTGGGTGTTCTTAAACAAGAACTTCTCAGGAGACTAATAAAAAAAGGTTTTCATCGGGGTACTTCTACCTGTTAATCCAACAATTACGTTACAACAATTACATTATGATATATAAATAATCTGACCAGAGCCATGAAACTAAACAGGCATGTTGTTGTTACCATAGCAACCCTGATCATGTAGATGTCCCTGGGATGTTTGATAATGATATCTGTCACTGTGGTTGCTCTGAAATGTTATGGAAAAACAGGCCAGTTGCCATTTGAATTTTATACTCTATATTCTGGTATTTTGTAGCATTTGTTTTTGTCTAATGGACTCCTTGTTTCACTTTTTTTGCATGCTTTATTTCTCGTATCTTTTTATTTGTGTGCTTTCTTTCATTTGCCTTATTTGTAGAGTAGTTATTTTTTCACTTGGTTTAGCTGCCCTTTAGAAAAAAGTAGGTGCATTGATGCATTGATTAGTTACATTTCGAAGATCTAGGCCTGTATTGTGTCTTTGCTGTTGATTTATAGCAGTATATGTTTTCATGCCCTCATATATTCTCTACCTAATTAAACCATTTTTAATTATTGGTTGCTCTGCAGCTTTGTATCTCCAGCCGATTCACGGCTCATTTTTGGTACCATGTATTAAATTCTTTATTTTCTAAGGTGATTATATTGATTGATGGTGCTTATTTGTGTTCATGTATTTTAGCTTACTTGTGCTGTTCCAGTTCATGCCCTAGTTCTCTTTTGTCATTGTTATATAGACATTTGCTTATTTATTTAATTACACCTAGAACAATTACATGGTTAGTGAGACTGAAAAAAACATGCATGCATCAAATTCAGCTTTTGCAACACCCTCTCTAAGGAAGGAACAAAACTGTCAACCAGATGTCAGTTTAAAGCCATAGAAGGTACTCTCAAAAGTCAAGTTAGAGATTGCCACAATCCTCTAGAGTGAAATTCCGCCACTCCCCATTAATTTCTATGGGATTTTGAAAGGTGTATTTATCAAAGGATGAGCTTTCACCCATTGATAAATACTCTTTGAAAAATCTCCTAGAAATTAATAGAGAGTGGCAGAATTTCACACTAGAGGACTGTCGCAATCTCTAACTTCACTTTTTGATAAATATACCCCAATGTCTCTGGATCAATTACTAATGATTTTCAATATATCATAGAAATAAGTCTAAAGCAACTAAACTTTTTCGGATTTTCTTGAAAACGTTTCACCACTCCAAGCAGCTGGTGGGAGTGGTATGGAATTCCCCAGGCATTTAAAACCTTAAGGGTAGTAACAGACATCCAATCACAATGGTTCCATTGAACATATTCATGTTGTTGGCTGAAACTCACAGAAGTGTAAAAGTGTCACAAATGCTCCATGATTCTCCTTGAAGTAAGTGTTCATTTTTTCAGTGTACATAACTGGGAGTGTGAGTTGTTGTGGAACAACTTGGGTCCTGGATGAATAAAAATCTTCATAGACATACTAATGGTTTTACTTCAATATTATAATTATCCAAGCAATTTCATGCTCCAAGAACAGTTGTCCCATTACTAAAATCAAAACAAGGGTATTCTGCAGAGTGCCTATTCTTACATTAATGACCCATGTAGGTCCATGGGGTGTTTTCTCCACCAGCTGAAATATTCTGGAAAAATAGGTGTCACAGAGGACACTTGTTCAGGCTAAGTACTAACACTTTGCATAACAGTCTATGGGGCAAATTCACTAACCGATGGCTTCGCTCACATCACAACACTTATGTAAATATGCCAGGACAACGCTAATTCACTAAAATCCGAAGTTGCGTCCAGGGCGCCGAACGCTGGCGAAGTTGCGCTAGCATTACTGCGGCAAGCGAAGCGAAGTTGCGCTAGCATTACTGTTGCAATCGAAGCGAAGTTGCGCTAGCGTTGCCTAATTTGCATATGGCAGAAAGTTCAAAGGACATATATGTTGCAGCAAATACATTGCACTACACAAGCCCAAGAAACCGAGTTGTTATAATAACATATATTTCCTATATGTTAGGAAATGTAGGGGGGAAGCCGGATACCCCAGAAAATTAAAATTAAAAGTCGCCAGCGTTTTTTGGGACACATTTTGAACTATTTTTTTAGGAAGTCCTATCTACTCTATTGCACTTTGCCTGGTCTGAGGTGGCAAAGGCACGTCTAGCACAAGAGCTAACGTTCAGTAAAATCTGCATCTTAGTGAATTTGCGTAGTTATGTCCATTCGGCAGAGCACAACTTTGCCAAGTGTAAGGAAGCGAATTACCGCTAGAGTCTATCTCCTTTGCTAGCGAAGTTATGCCTGCGCCTGTTAGTAAATCGACGAAGTAACGAAATGACATCACGCTGGTGAATTTTTGCTAGCTTAGTCACTTCGCCCTTTAGTAAATCTGCCCCCATGGGAGGTAGCAGAGGTAGTTTAGGCTTTGTGTGCCGTCAGCCTAAAACATCATTTACTAACAAACTACTATAACGGCACAGACGGCAAAATTTATTTACAAGATAAAAATAAAACATAACAAAATACTGTGCCAGTGTTAATGCTATATTAGCAAATATACTAAACGAAATAAACCCTGAAGAAATGTCTATTTTAAACCTGTTTCAGTATATTATATAAAATGAGTGGCATGTCTAGTTTAAAATTCTTACAGAGAAACTGTTCCAGTTCTCCACTGAATGTCACTTTAAAGAACACAGAACATACATAATTCAAACGGCATCCCTAATTCAAAATGATTATATAAAATTAATGCTTATTTTATAGCTTTGATGTTTATCGCTCCTCTTTTATTCAGTCATTTTTTCATCTTTGGAAGTTTAAAGACTCTGCAGTATGACAAAAAAGCCAGTTACCTTGGCACAAAGCAGAGCTAAGTGGGCACGTGGGATTTTTATTGGACAGACTATTAATTTAATAAAGCCTTGACTAAAATTTGCACAAGGTTAAATATATAAATTACTAAGCCTACTTCTCACAGTAAAATTTCTGTAAGTCCCCCCAACACTAAGAAAGCTAATCAGCACCAAAAACATTGATTGAAATGAAAGACATAGGGGCATTGTCCCGCTAACAGCTGTCTGAGTGACCCTCCAGCAATTAGAAGAATATGATGCTATCCAATAGCGCAACTACCTGCTGTGACTGGGGGTTTTCTGTACAGCAGACCCCATGGTTTGAGTCCCCCTCCCTGTGAACATGGAGTCTATTTCCTTGATAGTTATGCCGCTGCTGCTATCCAGAAGATTACAGAAATTACCGTTGTTGACTAGGTAGTCAACTAGCTGGATTTAAGGTCATATATAGAAATAACTTGCCCTTTAGGGCAATGACCTGAAAATACCTGGCCCTCAGAATTCATTGAAATTGTTGCATATAACATTACATTCATGCAGTAATTCCAGCAGGTATCCATGTTAAAATGCATTCTTCCACATTTTTGAGGGATTACCTGAAATTGTGTAAACACATGACCCCAGGTGATCTTTGTATTGAAGGGGCAGGCATTTTTGGGTGCTTTGTGGCCTGCGGGAGGGGAGATTCCCTGTTGGTGACAAAGTGTCCCGTCTAATAGAGAGCTTTACTTCATAAGTATATTTAAGAACTTAAAAAGCTCAACACATCAAAAATGTTGTACAGTTAGGAATAACAAGTGTACAGACCGTACACACACACACACACACATCCTCACACATAAGGTTTCAGTCAAAGAGCAAGGGCTGCTGAACAGGATGCTTTTGCAATACTCACTGTTGGGATTTATGGAGTGCACAATTCAGCAGCAACTCCTGCACTTAAAGGGGAACCATCACTAAAATGTAATATAAGCTTCAGCATACTGAAATAAGAAACTTTATAAATATATAATTAAAAATGTGGTACTGTTTCTGAAATAATCAAGTTCATCTTCACTATTCCTTTCTCAGCATCTGTTTCTCTTCATTCTCTCTTCATGCAGCAGTTGGGTGTCATATAATCATTAACCGTTAGATCCAGTATATCTTATAGGGGGGCTCCTTTAGCCTAGAAGATGTATTAGAGCTCACGCTATTAAAATAACTGGACATCATGGGGCAAATTTACTAAGTGGCAAAAATTCACCAGCGACGGCTTCACCAGGCGAAAAATTTGCTCAGACAACATTAATTCACTAACATGCGAAGTTGCGTCCAGGGCGCTGAACGCTGGCGAAGTTGCACTAGCGTTAATTCGACAGGCAGAGCGATGTTTAGCTAGCGCTGGCTAATTTGCATACGGCAGGAAGTTAAAGTTGAATGGACGTATATGTTGCAGCAAATTGATATCAATGATTATCTGACACCCAACTCCTGCATGAAGAGAGAATGAAGAGAAACAGATGCTGAGAGAGGGATAGTGAAGATGAACTTGATTATTTCAGTAACAGTACAGAATATTTAATTGATTGTATTTAGAAAGTTTATTATTTCAGTAAGATGAAGCTTTCATTTTCCTAATAGTTCAACTTTAAGCTAACTAAATAAGTAAAATCAGTACCTTTTTAACCCTGGCAGGTTTGCCAGCCAGCGCAGGGTATATTCCTCCAGAGCTCTACACTCGCCTTCTAAGAACAGGAGTGGACCAATTCCGTGACAATTAAATCCCCTCACAACACAATAGAGAACTCATAGACTATTTTCTCTGTACCCCAGACTCATAAGAACAGGTCAAAGGGTGCGGAAGAGTATGGAATTTATGCACTGCCCATAATATTTCTTTTTTTGTTTCCACTACTAGTAAAGCAAAGCCAATTACCTCCTTTAACCTACTCGCACTTGCTGAAACCTGGCTCTCTCCTACTGACACTGCCTCGCCTGCTGCCCTGTCCTATGGGGGCCTACACCTTACTCATACTCCCAGACCTGGTAACAGACCTGGAGGTGGGGTAGGTTTGCTTCTCTCTCCCCGCTGTACTTTTAAAGTTCTTCCACCTGTTCCCTCTCTATCATTCTGTTCATTTGAGGCTCACTGCATTAGGCTCTTTTCTCCTGTTTCACTCTGCATTGCTGTCATATATCGACCACCAGGACCAACTGCACAATTTCTGGACAACTTTGCTGCCTGGCTTCCTTACTTTCTTTCATCTAACATCCCATCCATCATTTTAGGTGACTTTAATATACCCGTTAACAACATTAACAACTCTTCTGTCTCTAAACTTCTTTCACTAACCTCCTCCCTAGGCTTATCTTTGTGCTCAGACTCCCTCTCTCACTCCAATGGTAATGCTCTGAATCTCATATTTACCAGACTCTGTTCAGCCACCAATTTTACTAACTCACTGGAGAGTCGGTGGCGCAAATCCCGTTCAGAATCAGACTTTTGGAGATACAAATCTGCCCTGCACTCCTATAACACCAGCCTCTTCCAAGCCAAACAAACATACTTTACTTCACTCATTAACTCCCTTTCTAAAAAAAAGGGACATTACACTACTCAACCCCCCTAGACTTCCACCACCATCCCTGCACACTCCCCAGTCTCTCCTGTGCTCCTTCACCCCTGTCACTGATGAGGAAGTCTCAAAGCTTTTGGCCTCTTCTCACCTTACCACCTGCCCGCTTGATCCAATTCCCTCAAAACTTCTCTGCAATACCAATCCTTGTCTAATCAAAGCCTTAACTCACCTATTTAAACTTTCGCTCTCAACTGGACTGTTTCCTTCTCAACTAAAACATGCTCTTGTCACCCCCATTCTGAAAAAAAACCCTCTCTTGATCCCTCCAATCTTAACAATCTCCGACCTATCTCTCTGCTACCTTTCTCTAAACTACTTGAGCGCCTAGTTTACAACCGACTAACCTCATTCCTCTCTGACAATAACCTGCTGGACCCCCTACAATCTGGTTTTAAGTCACAACACTCCACGGAAACTGCCCTGACTCGACTAAAGAATAACCTTTTATCCGCTAAAGCCAACAATCATTTCTCACTACTAATACTGCTTGATCTCTCAGCCGCATTTGACACTGTAGATCACCCTCTCCTCCTCCAGTCCCTCCATTCGATTGGCCTTCGTAACACAGCCCTGTCCTGGTTCTCTTCTTACATCACCAATTGTTCCTTCAGTGTCTCCTACAACGGAGTATCATCTTCTCCCCTACCTCTTTCTGTTGGAGTTCCTCAAGGCTCTGTCCTGGGACCATTACTATTCTCCCTCTATACTTCCTCCCTCGGCAAACTAATCAACTCTTATGGTTTCCACTACCACCTCTATGCTGACGATACTCAGATCTATCTCTCATCTCCTGATCTCAACCCAGAACTCCTAACTCGCGTCTCCTCCTGCCTGTCCGCTATCTCTACCTGGATGTCGCAACACTACCTTAAATTAAACCTCTCTAAATCTGAAATGGTTCTCTTTCCTCCGACTAACACCAGTAACATCCCGGAAGTATCCGTCATAGCTAACAATTCCACTATCACCCCCTCTCCCCAGGCCCGGTGCCTTGGGGTTATCCTAGATTCTGCCCTGTCATTCACTCCTCATATCCAGTCACTTATTAAAGCCATAAATGAAAAAGCCATAAATGAAAAAGCCATAAATGAACACACAGCGGCCAATTCATTAACTTCGAGTGAAGGAATAGAAGAAAAAAAACTTCAAATTTCGAAGAGTTTTTTTGGCTACTTCGACCATCGAATGGGCTACTTCGACTACGACTTCGACTTCGAATCGAAGGATTCAAACTAAAAATTGTTCGACTATTCGACCATTCGATAGTCGAAGTACTGTCTCTTTAAGAAAAAACTTCGACCCCCTAGCTAGCCACCTAAAAGCTACCGAACCCAATGTTAGCCTATGGGGAAGGTCCACATAGGCTTGGCTAAGTTTTTTTGGTTGAAGGATAATCCTTCGATCGTTGGATTAAAATCCTTCGAATCGTTCGATTCGAAGGATTTAATCGTTCGATCAAACAATCATTCCTTCGATCATTCGATCGAAGTATTTGCGCAAAATCCTTCGACTTCGATATTCGAAGTCGAAGGATTTTCATTCCCAGTCGAATATCAAGGGTTAATTAACCCTCGATATTCGACCCTTGATGAATTTGCCCCACGGGGTGAATAACCTATTTTAATACACAAGTGTATTTTTTCTCTGTATCACAGTGAAAGAGTGTTTAAATAAGTATTGGAGGACACTGTGGGTGTGTTTTATTTTATTTTATTTAATATTTAAATTACTACACTATATAAACTGTTATCTCCCCTCTGAGGGATACAGCAACATGGTCTATTTCTGTGAAACTTATTAAATCATGTCACTTCCACCTAAGGAACATATCCAAAATACGATCATTTATCACCCAAGATGCTGCCAAAATTCTTATTCACTCTCTCGTCATATCATGTCTAGACTACTGTAACTCTATTTTAATTGGGCTTCCCCTCCAGAGACTGTCACCTCTCCAGTCCATAATGAACACTGCTGCGAGGCTCATACACCTCAGCAACCGCTCCTCCTCTGCCTCGCCATTCTGTCAATCCCTGCACTGGCTTCCGTTACCTTTCAGAATCAAATTCAAATTAATGACCCTGACATTCAAAGCACTTCATGACTCTGCCCCACCCTACATCTCTGACTCATCTCTATCTACTCACCCAACCGCTTACTATGCTCCTCTGTAAGAACGTACGCATGCGTCCTGTTCGGCGCGGGCAATGCGCGCCGGCGCGTGACGCGGACGCCGGCGACGGTCGCTGACGTGGTGGCGACGGTCGCGACGGTCGCGGGCGCAGGGACGTAGGCGGAAACGCCTGTGACGGATGTGCTGGCGTCAGTTCCGCGACGTCAGCGTAAGGACGCTAGTTTGGTGCCAAAAGATATGTATTTAAACCAGATCCAGACTAACATGCTTTGCCTGGTTATTAGGTTAATTACTGAAACCCTAGCATCTCTTACTACTTGAATTTCCTGTTGTGACCCTGCCTGAACCTGGACTACGATTTCTGCTGCCTGCCTCGACTCTTCTGCTTGTCTTATCGTTACGAACCTCGCTGCCTGCCTTGACCTCGGACTTCCTGACTACGACCTTGCCTCATCCTCTGTACCGCGTTTGATAGTCTCATTGGCTACTCTCCACAACCCTGCTCCCTGTTCCATCCCAGGTGGGTAGTGGTTGTGTGAGGCGCTTGTGAGTTCAAAATCTTCAGCTCCAGCTCCTTCTCCGCCTGGATCACACCGGTAAGCCTGACAGTATAACCAGGCCCAAAATGGATCCAGCTGAAGGGGCCTCTCCATTTGCTGTTCTAACCCAGCAGCTGTCCTCTCTGACGCAAGTGGTCCGGGAGCTGCAAAGTGGATATGCTCAGCTACAGGAGCATATCAGATGTCATCCGCCAGCGGCTCTCCCTTCCACTTCTGCTGCCACTCCTCCTGCGCCAACAGAGGTTCAAGTTATCACATCGGAAATCTCTGAACCCAAGGTGGCTTTCCCAGAGAAGTTTGCCGGAGACCGGAAGCTGTTCCGAAATTTCAGGAGCAACTGCAAGCTGCTGTTCTCCTTAAAGCCCCACACTTATCCTACTGAGCAAACCCGGGTCGGGGTTATTATCTCTTTTCTTACGGGAGAACCACAGACCTGGGCCTTTCGTCTCATGGACCGCCACAGTCCAGTCTTGGCTTCGGTGGATTCCTTTTTTGATGCAATGGCGGTCATTTTCGATGATCCCCACAGAGTCGCTACTGCTGAGGCTGCCTTACGTGCCCTGAAGCAAGGGATCCGTCCTGCTGAGGATTATACGTTGGAGTTCCGGCAGTGGGCGGACGACACAGAATGGAACCCTGCCGCACTAAAAAACCAATACCGCTTCGGACTTTCTTCTGAGTTAAAGAACGAATTGGCCCGTACTGGCATTCCGGACAGTTTGGAAGACCTCATCCTTCTCGCTATTCAACTTGATCAGAGGCTCCGAGAGCGTAGAGAGGAAGAAAAGGCGGAGAAAGCGGGTCTTTCACCTCAGACCTGGATGTTACCATCCGCTCCTCCTCCGGTTCGGATGCCGTCCACCTTTTCTTCAGCCATGCCTCCACCTGTCTTCGGTACAGCCCCAGAGCCTATGCAGATTGGTGCTATTAAATCTGCTTTATCTCCAGAGGAACGCATTAGACGCCGCAGACTGAATCTCTGTCTTTACTGTGGTCAAGCAGGCCATCTGCTTCGGGGTTGTCCGGTCCGCCCAGCGGGTAAGAAGTTGCTCGAAAAAGACTTTACCCCCTGCCATGTTCCTGTGCCTCTCCTGAAAGTCTCTTTGTCTTTACAGTGGGGAGACCAACAGGTAGAACTCCAAGCAATCCTTGACTCTGGGGCCAGCGGATGCTTTCTGGACAATAGAGTAGCACTACGGTTCCAGATTCTGCTCCAAGCCAAGAAGAATCCCGTAGCTCTCCGGGTGGCTGACGGGTCTCTGATTACCTCAGGCCCTGTGGTGCAAGAGACCGTCTCTCTTTTTGTTTTGCTGAATAAAGGGCATGCTGAAATGATGAACTTTGATGTGGTTTCTTCTCCTTTATTCCCCGTTATTCTGGGACTACCTTGGTTACAGAAGCACAACCCATCCATCAATTGGGCTACCGGTGAAGTAAAATTTCTTTCAAATTTCTGCTCTTCTCGTTGTATTTCTTCTTCAAAAAAGGTCTGTTTTTTATCCCCTACTTCGGAAATTCGCGAACTTCTTCCTCAGGTTTATTGGGAGTTTTTGGACGTTTTCAATAAAAAAGGGGCTGACAAGTTACCCCCTCATCGCATTTATGATTGCCCTATTAATCTTCTTCCTGGGGCCCAGATTCAGTTTGGTCGAGTTTACCCTTTATCTGAGTCAGAACTTGTGGAACTTCGCTCTTATTTAGATGAAAATTTGGCTAAAGGGTTCATTAGACAGTCTTCTTCTCCAGCAGGAGCCGGGATTTTCTTTGTCGAGAAGAAAGATCATTCATTAAGGCCATGTATAGACTACCGGGATTTGAACAAGATCACAGTTAAGAATCGTTACCCACTTCCTCTCATTCCTGAACTATTTCAACGATTGGCGGAGGCTAAGATATTTTCTAAATTGGATCTTCGGGGCGCTTACAATTTGGTCAGAATAAGAGAGGGCGATGAATGGAAGACAGCCTTTCGTACTCGTTACGGGCATTTTGAATACCCGACCAAAACAGACAACCGTATGTGGCTGGGACTCACTCACACATTATTGTTGGAGTGGCTTGTCTGTATTCTAGAGTGTGACAACCAAGACGGTCGTCCGAAAATCCACCAGAGGCCCACGTCGGTACATGAGGACCTATATTTCAAAAGCTATTTCTTTAAAATGAATTTGGTGCGTATGCGGGCCAGAACCTTTTCTTCCAATTTATGAAAGTCTGTGTATCTATTCCAAAGAATTAGAAAAAACAAGAATATCATCTAAAATAAATGATGAACAGAATAATATGTCGAGGAACGCTCTCCTGAAGACGTGTTTAACCGTAAATGTTGAACCAAAGCTTGCAGGGCGTTGCAGGAGACCAACAAGGCATGAACAGGTATTCGAAAACCCGTACGAGTCAGGCAAAAGGGATGTTCTTCATTCCAATCGCGCTCCATTTATTCTAAATGGTCAGCGCCCGAAGATCCAATTAGAAAATATTCATTCAGCCTCCGCCAATGTGAAAATAGTGTACCGATGAGAGGATGGCGGTAACGATTTCTGTAACTGATGGATGCTTTGTTAAATTTCCCGGTAGATCTATACATGATCCGTGGCCTTAATCGAATGATCTTTTCTATCTCGAAATAGGAAATCCCGGCTCTGCTGGAGAAGAAGATGTCTATGAACCCTTTTAGGCCAAATTTTTCATCTAATATAGAGCGAAGCTTCCACAAGTTCTGGACTCAGATAACAGGGTACAATACTCGACCAAACTAGAATCTGGCCCCAGGAACAGAAAGATTTAAATAAGGGCCAATCATAAATGCGATGAGGGCGTACTTGTCTAGAGCCCCTTTTTTTAATTCCGAAAACGGTCCAAAACACTCCAACTAAACCTAGAGAAGTTACGCAACGTCGTCATTGGAATCTTCGAAGTACGGGGATAAAAAACAGACCTTTTTTGAGAAGAATAGACAAACGAGAAAGAGCAGAAATTTGAGAAGAACAATTTTTAACTATCACCGGTACCAATTGAATGGATGGGTTGTCTAGTCGATTATCTGAGTCTTCAATGTGCCACCGAGGAATAACGGGGAATAAAGGAGAAAAGAGAGAGAAACTACATCAAAGTTCATCCTTCAGACACTGCACCTTTCAGTTCAGAACGAAATCACAAAAAGCGAGACGAGTCCTCAGCTCACATATAGCAAGTCCACACCACAGGCCTGATGGTAATCAGAGACCCCGTTCAAGCCACCCGAAGAGCTACCGGGATTCTTCTTGCTTGAGCAGAAATCTGGAACCGTAGTGTCTACTCTTTGTCCAGCAAAGCATCCCGCTGGCCCCAGAGTCAAGGATTGCTTGGCAGTTTCTCCACCTGTTGGCTCTCCCCACTGTAAAGACAAAGAAGCACTTTCAGGAGAGGCACAGGAAAACTGGCACGGGGGTAAAGTCTTTTTCGAGCAACTTCTTACCCGCTCGGACTGCGTACGTCGCACTCTGGGGAGCATACCTGCCACGACATCCCTGCAGGACTTTTCAACATTTTGTTAGATGGCTCGCATTGGACGTCCCTTATCCAGAAGTAACATTCGACATGAGCGATATTTTACAGCTCCTGCGGCGGTCTTTAATGTCGTTCTCATTCCATTGTGAGATGTATAATAGACTAGATATTTAATAGTTCGAGCTTTTATTCTGTCCATAATGCCTATGGAGAGGGCGCGAACACTAGAGAGACCTTATCATGTTGAAGAAGAAACCGGACGCGGCGGTACTACTGCGAGCCAAGTGCAGAAATGGTAAAAGTGTGAAGTGCTAGCAAGTTAGATCAGAAACCTCGTGAGGTGGGGTATGCGTATGAGATCAAAAATCACATTCCACGGGTCTGGCAGGATGATTAATTAGACCCTCGGCGCGCGCGTCTCTCTGTATTTCTTTCCCTTCCATGCGGATATCGCACGCTATGTGCACCTCAAGACGGAGAGATTCCTTGCTCTTATCAGAAGTTCGAAATATATTACCTGACTTAAAAGAGCAGGTTGTTGCCCCCTAACTGTCGGGATGCCAGTGAAGACGGGCCCAATTCGTCCTGTTTCTTAAAACATAACACGATGTCAAAACGATTAGTATCGTGAAACTTTTAGCATAAATTGGTTTATTTAGTATAAATAACAGAATGTGATCAAAAAAAAGGGTGTTCTCATTATCTGGTGTCGTAACGCCCGCTCATCCTTCATCCAATCACTCTGCGACAGAACTCTGATCCGCGCAAATATACGTAATAAAAAAGTCTCTTGATGCTTTGCGGATCATGATAACCCACGGAGGCTCATGATGCTTCATCGTGTGCCAAAGGTAAACTGAAGAGACATAACTCTTCACTTCAGGCTCCCAAAGTTCACTTCACCTTAACTAGACTGACCTTTCCTTGATGGGTGTATTACTCAGAAAATGAGTTCCCGGTGCTCATCCCAGGTATAGTTGTAGAGCATTGACACTATATCAGAAAATAGTGCAGGAGTTGGCTGCTAGATGCGTGTGGTCATACACGCAGAGAGAATGGGTGTGACAAGCAGGTGAATGTCAGTCCTTCTTCACTATCTTATTTGCTCGTAACAGAACATGGGCCCAGAGGGTACGTTGTTAGGTATTACTACTGTCGCTGATCCTAAGAAAGAGGAATAAATAACACGCCGAACCACGGGGATCTTTGCTGCCCAGTCAGATAAGGTGGTGGGGCTTTAACGAATGAGAGCAGCAGCTTGCAGTTGCTCC
The DNA here is from genome assembly GCF_017654675.1 of Xenopus laevis. Lineage (NCBI taxonomy): Eukaryota > Metazoa > Chordata > Amphibia > Anura > Pipidae > Xenopus > Xenopus laevis. The sequence goes on along the minus strand of NC_054375.1, from coordinate 94,661,657 downwards.
TGAAATTGTCGGAACAGCTTCCAGCGTCTCCGGTCAGACTGTCCTCTGGGAAAAGCCTTGGGTTCAGAGACTCCGATGTGTGAAATTACTTATCGAACCGCTATCACAAGCTGGCACTCTTGAGAGAAGGAGCGCGGTAAGGAACGCTGGTGCAATGCAGGAAGTGAAAGGGACATACCTCGGCTGAAGGGTATCTAAAGAACTGTGCAGATTACTCATTGTTATTACTTGCGATCACAGGAATCTGGATATTTACGTTCAGCTAAAAGGCTTAGACCCAGACAAGCAAGATGGGCGTTATTTTTCATGAGATTTAATTTTCATCTTACTTACCGACCTGGATCAAAAAACGTTAAAGCAGATGCTTTATCTCGAATGTTTTCTTCTGAAAACGAGGTTTCCTTGGCCCCTGAGACGATTCTAAATTCTAATAACTTTCTTCTGCTTCAATCAACCCTGGTGGATAGAATTAAAGACGCTTCTTTAAACATTTCTGAACCATCGTTACTGCCTAAGGAAGGTCTTCTTTTTCATCAAGGCAAAATTTTTGTCCCAGAATCAATGCGTTTGGAGGTTCTTAAGAATAGTCATGATTCTAAATTGGCAGGTCATCCAGGTTAAAAGAAAACTATTGTCTTGGCTAAGAGATTATTTTGGTGGCCTGGGATGGCTAAGGACTGTTTTAAATTTGTTGCTTCATGTGAAATTTGTTCTAGATCTAAGGACTCTCACTCTAGGCCTATTGGTCTTCTTCAACCTCTGCCAGTGCCTTCCCGTCCATGGGGATCAGTTTCTTTGGACTTCATTTCCGATTTACCACTGTCCTGTGATTGTTCCACCATTGTTGTTTTTGTTGATCGTTTAACCAAGATGGCACATTTTAAATCTCTACCAAAACTTTCTTCCGCCTCCGAGACTGCCGATACCTTCATTAAAGAAGTGGTAAGACTCCATGGCCTTCCAGATGAAGTAGTGTCTGATCGGGGACCACAATTTACATCACAGTTCTGGAAATCATTGTGCAAAGCACTCAAGATTTCAGTGTCTCTTTCCTCTGCGTTTCATCCTCAGTCCAATGGCCAGACCGAGCGAACTAATCAAACTCTCGAGCAATACCTGAGGTGTTATTCTTCTTACCTCCAAGACGATTGGGTCAATCTTCTTCCTTTTGCGGAGTTTGCTTATAATAATTCCCATCACTCATCAATTAATCAGTCCCCTTTTTTCGCAAATTATGGTCTTCATCCAGTAACTTTTCCCTCTGCCATTGTTTCTGATATTTTAGTTCCTGCTGTCAAGGACAGATTAACTTTTCTATCGAATAATTTTCAAAGGCTCCAAGAAAACATGAGGAAGGCGCAACAAAATTTCAAGACTTACGCTGATCGGAGGCGGAGAGGCGACCCAGAGTTCAAGGTGGGTGACCGAGTGTGGTTATCAACTGTTAACCTTAAGCTTTCTTGTCCCAGTAGGAAGTTGGGTCAACGTTTCCTGGGTCCTTTTCCTATCATTCGCCAAGTCAATCCTGTGGCCTTCCAGCTTAAACTTCCAGCATCCTGGAAAATACATCCTGTATTTCATGCTGCTCTTTTAAAACCGGTCTCGATGTTCCGATTTCCTGGGCGTTCAGCTCCTCCACCGCTTCCCGTGGTGGTTGATGGTCAAGAGGAATTTGAGGTGGAAGAGATCCTGGATTCCAGATTAAGAGGCAAGCGGCTCCAGTACCTGGTGAGGTGGAAGGGTTATGGTCCGGAAGAAAATTCTTGGGAACCGGCATCCAACATCCACGCTCCTGAGCTGCTGGACAGATTTCATGGAACCTATCCTGGTAAGCCTGCTGGTTGTCGCGTCCTGAGGCCGCTCCTTGATGGGGGGCAATGTAAGAACGTACGCATGCGTCCTGTTCGGCGCAGGCGCGGGCGCGGTAATGCGTGCCGGCGCGTGACGCGGACACCGGCGACGGTCGCTGACGCGGTGGTGACGGCGACGGTCGCGGGTGCAGGGACGTAGGCGGAAACGCCTGTGACGGATGTGCTGGCGTCAGTTCCGCGACGTCAGCGTAAGGACGCTAGTTTGGTGCCAAAAGATATGTATTTAAACCAGATCCAGACTAACATGCTTTGCCTGGTTATTAGGTTAATTACTGAAACCCTAGCATCTCTTACTACTTGAATTTCCTGTTGTGACCCTGTCTGAACCTGGACTACGATTTCTGCTGCCTGCCTCGACTCTTCTGCTTGTCTTATCATTACGAACCTCGCTGCCTGCCTTGACCTCGGACTTCCTGACTACGACCTTGCCTCATCCTCTGTACCGCGTTTGATAGTCTCATTGGCTACTCTCCACAACCCTGCTCCCTGTTCCATCCCAGGTGGGTAGTGGTTGTGTGAGGCGCTTGTGAGTTCAAAATCTTCAGCTCCAGCTCCTTCTCCGCCTGGATCACACCGGTAAGCCTGACACTCCTCTACTGACCTGCTACTCAACTCTTCTCTCATTACCTCCTCACATGCTCACATTCAAGACTTTGCAAGGGCTGCATCCCTCCTCTGGAACTCTCTCCCACGGTCTGTCCGACTTTCTCCCAACCTTTCTGCTTTCAAGAAACCTCTTAAAACGCATTTCTTTCGAGAAGCCTACCCTCACTCTGCTTAACTACCAAACGCAACACCACATACAGTACCACATTTCTGACCCACTCAATTCAATCTTGCCCACTCCCACACCTTGTGTATTACTCCCTTCCTTTTAGAGTGTATGCCTATGCATAGGGCCTTCCTCACCTTTTTGTACCTGTATTGATTGTGATGTATGTAACTCCATATGTTCTATGTATACAATTCATGTGATTTAGTTGTATAATCACATTTACTTTACAGTGCTACGCAATATGTTGGCGCTATATAAATACATGTTAATAATAATAATAATAATAATAATAATAATAAATACCTGTCCCCAAAAAGAACTGAACAGAAAGCATTCCCAATTCATTGTACGCAATGTTTTTATTTTCTGTTGCTATTGAATTTTAGCCACTGGTGTGTAACTTTGGTTACCATGGTGACCAGGCATCTGGCACTGCATTATGAGATCTGTTGAGGGCCATTTATGCAAAACTATCACTCTTAGTTGACACACATGGATGCCTACAACCTCAGTACTGAGCAAAAGTGCTCAAAAAGCCCTCTTTCACATTGAATCTAGTGAGTTGCTACAGGTGGCAACTGTATGATTAATAGCTTGAAGGTGTCAAGATGCTTGGAATTGCTTTCTATTGATGAACAGCAATCGCCTAGAATCTAGGTGCTTGAAATCCTGTAAGTCACAAGTTTCAATGTTACAAGCAACCATCACCTGAAATAGTCCTTTATTTTCTTCAACCTGTTATAACCCAGATATGCAACAACTATACTAGTATAAAGTAGGCCATTGCTTGGCCAATGGCCCAATCATTAGTTTACATGGGGAGCCCCATGCAGACCCATAAGGAGAGGAACATATCCACAGACCAACAGGAATTTAAAACAAACCAGTCAATATTTGATTAACCCCCCAATTAGATATTGGTAGGGCAGACAATTGTTTTGGCCGCATTCTGGTTTGGGCAAGTAAACTGCTTACTTGGTAAATAGTTCTGAAGTTGTCACCCGATGTTAGCCCATGTATGGCCAACTTACATTTCTGAGAGAAGTACAAATATCTTATTTATCTTGTTTAATCCTTGTCTTGTGTGTATTTTTTCTAGGACAAAGAATATATTACCTTAAAGGGGTTGTTCATCTTTGAGATAACTTTTAGTATGACACAGAGAGTGATATTCTGAGACAATTTGCAATTGGTTTTCATTTTTTATTTTCTAAGTTTTTTTTAGTTATTTAGCTTTTTTTTCAGTGACTCTCCAGTTTGCATTTTAAGCAATCTGGTAGCTAGGGTCCAAATTACCTTAGCAACCATGCACTGATTTGCATAAGAGACTGGAATATGACTAGGAGTGGCCTGAATAGAAAGATGAGTAAAAAAATCAGCAATAACAATACATTTGTAGCCTTAGAGAGCAATTTGCAATTTTTAGTATGTTCAATAACATACTAAAAGTTATCCTTTAATGTAGCCTACAGGTGCTGCACACTCAAAGCAAATAAGGTACTGGGTGCAGTGCTTGTGCCCGGAAAGCGATACTGCAATGTCATGCTATTATTTTAACAGCATACCCATTTTAAAAAGGAGGTATGTTCCATTTCTGTGACTGTTAATTTCTGAATGTATGATTTATTATTATCATGTATGATGTTAATTAACCTGTTTTACTGCAAGAAATCATGAATATATACATATTGTGCTATCTATGGGAGTGCTATGGGAGTGAAAATAACTTGAGGGCTACTGTTCTGGTACATTTATTACAGTAAACCAGAATGTAACATTAGAAAGAGCACACCTAAATAGACGGGTATAGGGTTTGAAAAGAAGCAGAAGGCAGGGCAGTTTGAATGTCCAGACATTTCCAGATGTGTAGCCTGTGCATGTACAGTTACATTAATACCTGAATGAATGGAACAATTAAACACCTGTTCTTTTCCCTCACTGAAGAGAAATACATGCAATTATTAAAAACTCAATGTTCTTATTTAAAGAGTAAATAATGCACTTGAAAAGTTAAACAATATTCCCCCTCCTAACTCCTAAAGACCCCGCCCAGTGCTGGAATTACCCTTATATATATATAAATAAAATATCCCACAGTACCCGCACACAATCCAAATTAAAGCCAGAGGTGCACAATCAAATATGTTGTTATATAGGAACAGAGGATCAGCACTCACTGTGGTAAAATGAAAAAGTGTCAATTTATTCCACATAATTTTACATCTTATCCGACGTTTCGGTCCCACATGGGGACCTTTCTTATAACACAAAAAATATGGAGCACCTTGCAATGCAGAATTGATTTCAAAAAAGGGTGATCAGTTCTGGGTAACAGGTCTTTCTGTAAATTGTTTATTTTCATTTTACAACAAAGCCTGTCCAGGTAGTTGTATAGATCTCTGCTATCTGCTAGGAAGCATGAATGCAAGTGGACACTCACACCAGCATATAAGCTCTATAATAAAATTTCAATGACTTATTTCCATTTCTATCCCATAAGCTGTCAGATATCAGTACGTTAACATGAAGATACATGTTCATGACATATCTACAGCTTGTAAATTGCTTTATTTTTTTAATTGCTAAGATAAGCCTAGCACTGGTTAACACAATCCTTACACGTCTATAACTAAAGCTTAACTAAAGAAGTAAGCTAGAAATATTGTACATTATGTTTTTGGCTTCTATACCAGCCCAAGTCAATAACACATTTGTTTTGTAAATACAATTCCCAGATGAAAATAGAACAGTCTACTACCCCAACGTCCAAGTCACAGCATCTGTAGCAACAGTGAATCCCTGGGATGCTGTCAAGCTGCAGAGTGGGGGCGAGATTCTGTGATCTTTCATCTTATACCTATTCACAGAACAGGCAATTCATATTTAAATACAATGATCACATGAATATAAAGATGATATTCAAATAAAACAGCCAAGACTTGGATACAGGTCAGTAAGAGCTATATGCTCAGTAATAATGTTTCCAACACAGTATATAAAATTATTGTCAATTAGAAATATATATATATATATATTTATTATACATACCATACTGTATATAGAAGTTTGTATTAATGTACTGAATATATAGATTTTATAGTGAAAAGCAAAAGTATTTTCGCTTTGTAATGGTATTGGTTCTTTTACAGGAAAAGTGAGCCTTTTATTTGAAAATACTGTACCTTTCTCTGCATTCAGTCTCATGTCATTTCTAAATCACAAGCGTCTTATTTCAGCTAGTTCCTGGACTAGTGTGAAGCTCTGTACCTTTTTCCTTTCTGAGCGCTCCTTCTGTCTTTGACTGTAAAGTCAAAGAGGTGTCTACTGCACATGTTTGCTGCCACTGCTCCAATAGATATAAATCGCATGCTCGGCAACCACCTCTTCACAGTCAAAAAAAGAGAGAAGGAGAGCTCAGAAAAGAACAGCAGCACAGCTTCACCCTGGGCCAGGAAATAGCTGAAATTAACTGCGTGCGATTTAGAAACTTAATGTTTTATGGGTCAGATTTATCAAAGGTCGAGTGTTAAGAGTTTTTTTTTTTTTTTTACCTCAAATTAACTCGAAACTCAAATGGTATCTTACTTAGAGGGGTTGTTCATCTTCCAAACACTTTTTTAGTTAAGTTGTTTTCAGATCCCCAGAAATAAAGCCTTTTTTCAATTACTTTCCATTTTTTATTTTTTACTGTTTTTCCAAAATCTAAGTTTAAAGTTTAATGTCCCTGTTTGTAGATGCCAATGTGTAAAAGAAAACGGATCCACACACACCGATTAGTGCAGTCGGGGATTATCCCCTTTTATTCAGCCACCAAACATCAACGTTTCGGGGGGGAACACCCACCCTTCATCCGAAACGTTGATGTTTGGTGGCTGAATAAAAGGAGATAATCCCCGACTGCACTAATCGGTGTGTGTGCGGATCTGTTTTCTTTTACACATTGGTTGCTAAGGGACCCGGCCGGGTCAACGGAAGGAACGCACCACCAGCTTGCAGGAGTGGTGAACTACAGGTGTGCGGTAGGAGAATTACATTGTAATCCTGTTTGTAGATGCGACATTATATTCGGTGCATACGACGTGCCGCCTGCGATTCCTCTCATTGTGTCGGATCTGAAGAATGCGCACCGTGTAGTTCAGCCCTAAATTGTTACAATTTTGCAACATTTCGTTGATACATTTCTCAACAGCATTTCTGCAGTATTAGCAATTTTTATTTCAATTCCAACAGCTGCCTTTAATGAAACTCAGGGATTCTGCTCAGCAGGGACAAAGATAAGAAATGTATCAACTAAATGTATCCATTTAAACAGTTTACAGGTTCGTGGACCCCCCACCCAGAGCTGCTTTAGAAAGGTGAAAAATTAGACTTGCACTTCAGTATTAGGAAATTGATCACACATAGAAAATAGAAAGTAACTGGAAAAAGTCTTTATTTCTGGTGAACTGTCTGAAACCAACTGAACTGAAAAAAAGTGTTGGAAGCTGAACAACCCCTTTAAGAAAAAACTTGATTGTGAAAAACCCAAGTTCCGCAATCTGAAAATTTTTGGAGCTTACGCGCAAAACCCGCTGAAAAAAACTCAAACATAAAGCAGGTTGTTAACCTCTTCAAATGGTTCAAGGGATCTCTACCATTGACTTCTACAGAACCTGGTGGTGTCTTTTCAGATTCAAGCTATTTCCAGGGTCAGGGTATAATACATTTTTTTTTTTTTTAAATAATCGATGTGAGGTTTTTTTTAACTCGAAAATGTGAGTTTTGACCAAAAAAATACAATTCAAAAACTTGTATTTTAATGGAAAAAACAACTCAAACCTTAATAAATCTGCCCCTGAATGTAGGGAGAAAGGTATGTTATACATTAACATGGGTAATTGAGCTGCAAAATTTAGTTTGGGGAGTTAAATGTAACAACTCCCTGGTGGCCTAGTGGTGCGGCGGGGTCGCCCGCCACGCCACTCCTCCATGTCCCCTCAGGCGCCGGTTCCTTAGGGCGCGTGCAGCACACCTCTGTGGGATTTAAAGACGCAGTCGCGCTGGCGTGATGACGCCAACGCACATTGGCGCAAAATTCAAGCACTATTTAAGGGCATTTCTGTGTGTGAATCCTTGCCCATTATAGGTCATCTCATTGCGAGTAACTGGTGCTTCTGTGCTATATAACTTCTGTTATTCTGTGATCTGATACCCTGTTGTGACCCCTGCCTATTTTTGGACAATTATGACTTTTATATCCTGACTCTTGCCTGGTAACCGACTTCGCTTATCCTGTATCCCTTCTGATTTATCTCCTGGTTTGACCCTTGCCTGTTTGACTCCGCTTGTACTCTGCCTGCCCCGACCCGGCCTGATCTGACTTCGCTTTCTGTCTACGTCTTGTACCACGACCTTCTGCCCAAAAGACTTTGTATTACCGTCGTGCCCCTTTGCTTGTTCAGAACCCCTCGCTTTGCACCTCTCTTAATAAGACCTGGCGGCATCCGACTAGCCGAGCGCTCCTCCCGCGGTGAAAGGTGGCTGTTAAAGGCAGAAGCAAGAGCCGAGAACAGAGTGCTTAGCATTGGTTCTGAATTTACGGTGTCAACCGTGACATTAAATAAGGCAAAGCAAATTGTTAAAAGCAAGTTGAGTTTAATTTATTTAATTGCAGATCAGTTAAACAACCAGAATACAAGAATTACTTGAAACAAGTGCTATTAGATTAGTCATGCTTTCAGATTCTTTGAACACACTAGAGTAAATTGATTTCATGCAATTTATATATAAACCATCTCACACCCTTTCACCAATGAAAATGTTATTTAACTACCACCTCAATATGGCAGTGAGAACAGTTAAAGGTGTCTCTGTTAAACAGCTTGTTGGTCTCATATTCAGAAACATGACGTGCCACTTCCTCAGGGCTGGGCTTGGCTGGGCGCCCTAGGCAACCCAGCCAGAAAGTCCCCGCCCCCTCGTGTGTGCGTATGCGCACGCGACGGAGAGGGGTGAGCAACGGAGGGGAGAAGGCCAGACGGGAGGGATGGAGGGGAGGGAGGGACAGCGACAGAGGGGAGGGTGTCAGGGGGGAAGGAAGGGGAGTACAACTGAGAGGTGCAGACTAGGGGTAGGCAGAAGACAATTTTAGAGGTAGCTACCCAGCGATCCCCTATTATTGCACCCTCAGCTGCCTCTTCTGCCTCCCTCAGTTCCGGCCCTTTCGTGTTCTGTTAAAATTAAGATCTTCATAGTTACTGATTTGCCTTTCCACTCTAATAATAAGACAATGCATTGTAGCTGATGTTAACTAACCAAGGATAAATACACAATTGTAATGTTTTTAGTATAGTTAGAGTGTGGTATTCAATTTTGGCAGACCCGGATTTCAGGCTTGGGTGCCACTAGGCACCCACGCCCTCGCAAGCGCACACTCCCCCTGCATGCGCAAGTGTGCGCACGTGCTGGAGCACTGGGGATTACATGTATAGGAGTACGCGTCCCCATTGCTCCTTAGGTTACGGCTGGGCGGCATGCTGTCCCTAAAACGTGCCTTCCTAGGCCTGGGCTTTTGCCACAAATCCAGGCCTGCATTTTGGAAAACGTTTTCTGGAAAATCACTCCCCAAACATTACAGATAGCATATCCCATCAGGGTTGGACTGGGCTGGTAGGACACTGGGAAAAAAACCCAGTGGGCCCCCGCTGGCCCAGACCAGCTTCCCCAAATTGTGTACTGCTCCCTGACCTCCCCCTCCCTGATCGTGTCTGCAAAAAGAGCTAAGAAGTTACATGCCGATGAGGGGGGCATGGACCAACAGGGCTTGCTGCTGGGATGAGGGGCCTGTGGAGGCAGGCCCGGACTGGCAATCTGTGGGTTCTGGCAAATGCCAGAGGGGCTGCAGTACAATCATAGAAAATCACTATTTAGTGGGCTGGTTGAGGGCTGTTTGGGCCTCAGTGTACTTGAAGGCAGGGCCTATTTTGACTCCCAGTCCAGATCTGCGTGGAGGTGACAGTAGGGAGAAACGGGGGGCCCAGTGGTGTGTGTGGGCCCTTGATGAGGCAGCGCTGGACCCCCCCAGACCAACACTGGATCCCATACTTATACTGGAAAATGCTTTCTGTTAATGTCAGCTTGGATGCAGCTTAGACAGACATTGCAAGTATATTTGATATTCATGACACAATTTTGCATGGATGCCATCATTTTGCCTTTGGGGGCACTGCACACAAGGGAACAGCTGAAGCCCCTTGTGACATGACTGAACAGAAAACATAAAATGCTGGTTTTCAGGATGGCAATGATAGGGCAATGATAGGGCTCCATATGGTTGTACAGCCTGTGCCGATATAAAGGTTGTCCTGTTCTTTCCACACCATACAGTCCAAACTCTCAAGAAAGACAATCTGGCAGTATAATAAGGAGGCCTTTAAGGGCAAGGCCAGACGTGGCGTTTTTACGTTGCGTTTTTAAAAAAGAACAGCCAGGCGTATTTCTTTTTTAAAAACGCAACGTAAAAACGCAGCAAAAACGCCACGTCTGGCCTTGCCCTTAATCATTCTTTTAATTCTCATGAAGATAGTGTGGGGTGGCTGAAAATTGTGTATAGATTGAACCTTACTTTGTATTTTAAAAAGTAGCTGAACATTAAACTAGCTTTTAGTATGGTGTAGATAGTAGCATTCCAAAACAAATTGATATTGGTCTTTATTACTTTTTGGATTCTTAGATTATTTGAAAGTTATGGTATTAATATTTTTTAAATCATTTACTTGGTAACTTTGAGACTTACAATTTTAGCTTCTATTTTAATTGTATATATATATATATATATATATATATATATATATATATATATATATATATATATATATATTTTTTTTTTTTTTTACATTATTTGCTTTGTACCGTAGTTATGAAGCTTACAATTTTAACTGCTATTTAGTTGCTAGGGCTAAATTACCCAAGCAATCAGACTGTAGTTTAGAAGTAAGAATAGAAGATCATTAGGAGATGTGAACAGAAAAATGCCAATAATACATAAGAATAAAGATAACAGTGCTCTGGTTGCTTAGGTCAGTGACCCTGGCTAAAACATATCATTTTCATTTTCAGGCTGGAAAGAGGCAGAAAAGAAGGATAATAATGTAAAACTATGGAAAATAATGAATCGTTATATTTAAGTTACGTAGAATATCATCACACATTTAGGGCAGATTTAATTACATTCCGATTATGGAATCCTTTGTTTGACAGTTCTCCAGGTCACTGGAGGCGAGTGACCTTATCGTTTGGCAGAAAGCTTGTATAAAATGGTGCTTGCCTGGTAAAGCAATCAAATTATGTCAGGACTTATACAGACTGCCTGGGCAGCTTACCATGCAAGGAGAAATTTATAGAGTTAGCAGTAGCCTCCCCACCAGGGAGACCCAGTTATTAGCCCATTGGTCATCTAGGACCCATAGGCCGACAGGACAGCCTTCCTGTGGAAAGTGAGTTCCAATATCCGAACTTGATCTGGGGAATGGAGTTTCTGGTTACTACAATCATTAAACAGAGAAACCATTCTGTGTTTATTAACTCCTTTCCTGGAGCTGACTTCGATCACTGGGGAGAAACTAAAGGCTAAAGCCACCTTTTTCCAGCTTTTCTTGGTCACTCTACTACAATATGTATCCACTATTTTATTGATATTTTGGTGTTGGAGTGTTTATAGTAAGGGAAGATACAATATATATGAGTGTTTGCTGTACAACACTAATGGGGCATGAGGTCTTGGAAGACACATTTTGTTAAAGGGGAACTATAGCGAAAATAAAAATTTAATATAAGTTTCATCATAATGAAATGAGAAACTTTCTAAATACATTGAATTAAAAAATCTGTACCATTTCTGAAATAATCAAGTTTATCTTCACTGTCCCTCTAAGCATCTGTTTCTCTTTACTCTGTCTTCATGCAGCAGTTGGGTATCAGATATTCATTTTGCATTAGATCCAATACATCTTATAGGGGGGCTCCCTTTCCTAGCAGATTAGAGTTAAATTTTCCTGGATTTTACACCATTTTTAGTGGTCCCCTGAAAACATAAAATGGGGGTTCTACTATAGTTCAGACACAAAATTGTACACCATAAACAATGCTTTAATAATGGCATTAGCATCCAATTCACTTTGCACAAGTCAGTTGCAGCTATTGATTCAACCTGCTAAAGGAAAACTAGAATTACATATGCTGCTGGTAATCCCTGGTTTCCCTTCTGTCAGCATGTGTAGGCTGAAGGACAGTAGTGTAACTAGATATTACTGGGCCCCACAGCAATTTATTTTTCTGGCCCCCAAAATATCTAAGGGTTGACCAGTTTTACCAATATTTATTAAAATGGTATATGAATTAGGGTCTTATGGGGCCCCTTTACCTTCTGGGCCCCACTGCAGTCGCAGTGTCTGCTTCGTCTATAGTTACACCCCTGCTGAATTATAATGTGATAGGGTCTTTCAGCCTAATCTGCATGACAATGGAGTATATAAGTATGGCTCCCCGGAACTATGTTTTGATTGGATGAATGAATGAATTCTCATGCAAAAATATAAAGTAATCCACCTAGTAATCACTTTTCAACCTAGAATAGCCCATTTATCCATTGTGTTCTCATAAATCTTCCTATGCACTAGTCAGTTAGAGCAGTGCAATTTGTCTTTGATTGCTATGGGTTACTGCTCCATGGCAAATTTAGCACCTTTTATTACACATGGGGGGGATAGTGGCCTAATTGCATGTATTGTAAAAACTGGACATTACATGGGGCAAGTTGTTTTAAAGATTTATGTATATTTTGCTATCCTGAGGAAGTATTTTTTTTTATAGTAAAGCAAAAACACTCACTGGGACATGAATTATTGATATTAACTTTATTATTAAGTAACACCATTGAATGCACACAAAGCTATGCAAAAAATACTTCAGGCGGAACAAACATGTTCCTTTGAGAGTAGGAAATCTAAGTTTGTGGTTGGAAGTTAGGGAAAATTTATTAGTTTTCCCAAAACCACAAAGTGTTTACACTGAATGTAAATCCAGGTCCCTGCCTGCAGCCTAGTAATAATTTTATTTTTTTAGTTTGCTAGGATCACATTACAATGCACATATACATGGACTTGCCAAATGATCAGTAACCAGGGCAGACAAAGAGACATCAGCACTAATACAATCTTAGAATCCACCTAGATATTTTGCAACTATGTATATATGGGAAAAAGTATTTTTTATGATTGACTGAGTAGAAGCATTTAACAATAAGATTTGTCTTTGGATATGTATCAACGTAGTAACATAATAGTTTATGTTGAAAAAAGGCAAACATCCATGTAGTTCAGCCTTCGTGTACGTACAATTCTGATCTTGCGTTGAAGCAAAGGGAAAGGAGCATTATTGCTAAGCTAAGTGCTCTGCAACTCACACCAGTTTGTATCTGGCATGAGATGCAGAGTGCTGCCAGACCCCGGATTGCTATTTCTTTACAAAAAAAAAAAGAACTAAGGCATGCTTTGGTACTTGGGTGTCCAGTAAATGACCTCTACGGTCTTTCTCGAGTATTTATCACCTTTTCCACTGCACTTTCCAAACTTTCAGACAGCACAGAATGCCACATACGGTTGCCAACTAGTCAATGTTATTAATAGGGAAAAATTGTAAATTAAAGGAAGGCCTGTATTTTTTTCCGGAAAAAGTGTCAACCCTGGTGCCACATAAAAGGCATTATAACTGAACAGCATGAAACCTTAGATATAACTGTGTCTTTCTTACCAACTGACTGGGACTATGATAGGTATTTTGTGACATCAGACAACCCATCACCAACTTCAACAAAAACAGTAGAATAAAAAGTATATGATTCATGCTTTACACCTGTAGGTGTCAGTATGATTTTGTTTGTTGATTTTGTGATGGCTTGTGCTATATAACGATCTGCTGAGTTAAGCTGGCCATAGATGCAAAGATCCGATCGTACGAATCATCGTACGATCGGACTTTTCTATCTCCCGACCCGCCACTAACCATTCAGATCAAAGTCTTACCAGTCAGATTAGTTAAAGAACAGATCAGCAATGTTCTGCCCCTGACAGCAATCGTACGATATCTATGTCCAACCAAAGCTAGTGACAGTCTCCCACTGAAAATCGTACGATCGGCAATACACGCAGAGATATTATCGGCAGCCGACAGAAATTTTCTAACCTGTCCGATCGACCAAACGACCGATTTCCGCCGGACGAAAAATGTCAGGACTCTCCACACACGTTCCGAAAATCGTACGAATCCTCGATTCGTATGATCAGATCTTTGCGTCTATGGCCATCTTAAATTAGAGACAGAACTCCTGAACCATCCAATCCTTTGATCTTTGTGCAGGCAAGGCTGCAATAAATTGCTGCCTATTATTTGACACTCAGTTGGGGAGAAATTACCTTAGCAGAAAGTTCTTTTTCTTTCACTTTGCATACTTGTATGCACAGATCAGTTAAAAATTCAGTGACATTTACTCTCCAAATTTTGAAAGAATCCAAAGGTCCATGACAATTTTGGCCAACATTTTCATCTGACCTATTGCTGAGAAGAAGAAACTGGACAGCTGAACTTGAGCTCCAACATACAAGATATAAAATATTTGAGAAGTACCGTAGTAGTTCCAGCAAGTGTACAAGTCTGGGCAGGGAACAGTTTGAAAAATATTAGTAATGGTAGGATTAAGTATTAAGCTTGTACTGTATATGTTTCACACCAAACAAGCTTAAGTTAGGGCATCATTTTCTATGGATTAGGCTGTTTTGCAGATACCTAAACCTTTTACCTTTTTTTCATTTTTAAGGTCACCTTTTTTATGACTAGTGACTGTCACGTTATTTGATCTGACTTCATGTGGTTAATTATAACACAGAAGAATTAAAACATGCCTCAATGAACACAAATCTTCTATAGGTAATTTACAACCCACAGTGGTGGAAAAAAATACATCTAATAAATACAAGAAACATGAAACCACACTGGCCAAACTGTCAGGATCAGCCCGGGACTTGAACTCTGGTAGTGCTGTTCTGCTTATTTGCAGCACTTACCTGATGAGCCACTGGGGGCTCTCAGGGCTGATTCTGAACTTTTGAGTGTATTGTTTTCTGTTATCTGCCATTCACAGTCCGTTTTCCACCCACCTCGTTTACCCTCATGTGTTTCCCATTTCCTAATCACCTTCCCTTTATAAACCCCGCCCTGAGCTTTGCTCAGTGCTGAGTCATTGATTGTATCCTGTTTGTTCCTGACCTGCTATTTTGAATCTGAATCTGAATCTGAATCTGAATCTGAATCTGAATCTGAATCTGAACCTGAACCTGAATCTGAACCTGAACCTTGAAAACCTTGTTTGTCTTGTTCCTGAAAACCTTGTTACCTTGTTTCCTGAGTGAGTACTTTTGTTCCTGTGTTCCCCTTTTTTCCCTCACCATGTGGATTCCTCGATCAGCCATTCTGCTTGTTCCTGCCTTTTGTGTTTCTGTGTTCCGTCTGCAATAAACCTGCTATAACTTCATCACCATCATGTTTTTGCCTACTATTACCTATGGCTACACCCCTGGGCGTCCACCATATCCACTCCCCTTGGAGTGGCTATCCTCGGTCACAACAGTTCCTAGTTGTGAACGTTACAGAATGACTCAGCCCAACTACAGGAAGCCTTTGGGAAAGCCCTCCATGCCTTCTGACTCTGTTGTTAAACTGCAACTCCCTTGGGATGGAGAGGGTAAGGCAGAAGACGCCATCCATTTCACTGATGATGTCTGGCAGGATTTTGTCTCCGATGATGAGTGGGAGGATTCTGCCTTCGATGAGGACTGGGAGGATCTAGACTCGGATGAAGATGAACTACAAACCGCTATCTGGCCTGTGTCAGATCGGCCACTTCCAGTTTTTGGGCCCTTGTCTCCTCCACAACCTTCTGCTCCTGTGGCAGCTGCCAAACCCAGGTCACCCTCTTTTTCTCTCAGACCTGAACCCCAGTTTATTAGTTTTTCTACAGTTTCCCAGCACCCTCTCCAGTCTCCAGCTCGTGTGCCGGCTCTTCAGTCACCTGCTCCTGTGCCGGCTCGCCAGCCTCCAGCTTTGGTGCCGGCTCTCCAGTCTCCAGCTTTGGTGCCGGCTCTCCAGTCTCCAGCTTTGGTGCCGGCTCTCCAGTCTCCAGCTTTGGTGCCGGCTCTCCAGTCTCCAGCTTTGGTGCCGGCTCTCCAGTCTCCAGCTTTGGTGCCGGCTCTCCAGTCTCCAGCTTTGGTGCCGGCTCTCCAGTCTCCAGCTTTGGTGCCGGCTCTCCAGTCTCCAGCTTTGGTGCCGGCTCTCCAGTCTCCAGCTTTGGTGCCGGCTCTCCAGTCTCCAGCTTTGGTGCCGGCTCTCCAGTCTCCAGCTTTGGTGCCGGCTCTCCAGTCAGTCCTCTCTCCTGTGCCGGCTTCCCAGCCAGTCCTCGCTCCTGTGCCGGCTTCCCAGCCAGTCCTTGCTCCTGTGCCGGCTTCCCAGCCAGTCCTTGCTCCTGTGCCGGCTTCCCAGCCAGTCCTTGCTCCTGTGCCGGCTTCCCAGCCAGTCCTTGCTCCTGTGCCGGCTTCCCAGCCAGTCCTTGCTCCTGTGCCGGCTTCCCAGCCAGTCCTTGCTCCTGTGCCGGCTTCCCAGCCAGTCCTTGCTCCTGTGCCGGCTTCCCAGCCAGTCCTTGCTCCTGTGCCGGCTTCCCAGCCAGTCCTTGCTCCTGTGCCGGCTTCCCAGCCAGTCCTTGCTCCTGTGCCGGCTTCCCAGCCAGACCTTGTTCCTGTGCCGGCTTCCCAGCCAGACCTTGTTCCTGTGCCGGCTCCCCGAAAGCTGCCTGTGCCGGCTCCCCGAAAGCTGCCTGTGCCTGCTCCCCGAAAGCTGCCTGCAGCCCAGCCGGTTCCAGCCTCCGTGCCTGCAGCCCAGCCGGTTCCAGCCTCCGTGCCTGCAGCCCAGCCGGTTCCAGCCTCCGTGCCTGCAGCCCAGCCGGTTCCAGCCTCCGTGCCTGCAGCCCAGCCGGTTCCAGCCTCCGTGCCTGCAGCCCAGCCGGTTCCAGCCTCCGTGCCTGCAGCCCCAGCCGGTTCCAGCCTCCGTGCCTGCAGCCCAGCCGGTTCCAGCCTCCGTGCCTGCAGCCCAGCCGGTTCCAGCCTCCGTGCCTGCAGCCCAGCCGGTTCCAGCCTCCGTGCCTGCAGCCCAGCCGGTTCCAGCCTCCGTGCCTGCAGCCCAGCCCGGTTCCAGCCTCCGTGCCTGCAGCCCAGACGGTTCCAGCCTCCGTGCCTGCAGCCCAGACGGTTCCAGTCTCCGTGCCAGCAGCCCAGCCAGACTCCGTTCCCGTGTCAGCTCGCAGAAGACTGCTTCTTCCCGAGCCAGTTTCTGTACGGTTTGCCCTGGCCTCCGGGCCTGAGGACCTGTTTGCCCTGGCCTCCGGGCCTGAGGACCTGTTTGCCCTGGCCTCCGGGCCTGAGGACCTGTTTGCCCTGGCCTCTGGGCCTGAGGACCTGTTTGCCCTGGCCTCCGGGCCTGAGGACCTGTTTGCCCTGGCCTCCGGGGCCTGAGGACCTGTTTGCCCTGGCCTCCGGGCCTGAGGACCTGTTTGCCCTGGCCTCCGGGCCTGAGGACCTGTTTGCCCTGGCCTCCGGGCCTGAGGACCTGTTTGCCCTGGCCTCCGGGCCTGAGGACCTGTTTGCCCTGGCCTCCGGGCCTGAGGACCTGTTTGCCCTGGCCTCCGGGCCTGAGGACCTGTTTGCCCTGGCCTCCGGGCCTGAGGACCTGTTTGCCCTGGCCTCCGGGCCTGAGGACCTGTTTGCCCTGGCCTCCGGGCCTGAGGACCTGTTTGCCCTGGCCTCCGGGCCTGAGGACCTGCCTGCCCTGGCCTCCGGGCCTGAGGACCTGCCTGCCCTGGATAGTGCCACTTTCCCTGCTACTGGACCTGGTAGGGCGGTTAATCCTGTCTCTATCAGGTCTATTGCTGTAGGTGTTGGTATTGCTGTCCTGGCTTGCCTCTTCCTATTTCTAACGGGTGCCTGTGCTCCTGGTCCGCCACCTGTGATGGGTGCCTGTGCTCCTGGTCCGCCACCTGTGATGGGTGCCTGTGCTCCTGGTCCGCCACCTGTGATGGGTGCCTGTGCTCCTGGTCCGCCACCTGTGATGGGTGCCTGTGCTCCTGGTCCGCCACCTGTGATGGGTGTCCGAACTCCTGATCCGCCACCCGTGATGGGTGTCCGAACTCCTGATCCGCCACCCGTGATGGGTGCCTGTATTCCTGATCCGCCACCCGTGATGGGTGTCCAAACTCCTGGTCTGCCACCCGTGATGGGTGTCCAAGCTCCTGGTCCGCCACCTGTAATGGGTGCCTGTATTGATTTTGTCTGTCTTCATGTCCTGGTTTCCGACTCTGGCTGTGATATCTTGGCTCCTAATTCTGCCAATGTTCCTGTTCTGGCTCTTGACCCCAGCAATTTCTTTGTTTTGTTTTTCAATTCTCAAGAAGATCCTGTTCTCGTTTCTGGCGAGGCTTCGGCCCATTTCCCCAGGGTTTGGACTAAAATGGATGGGGGACCATTTGATCCTGGGATCGCCCGGAGGTCGATCCTCAAGGGGGGGGTAATGTCAGGATCAGCCCGGGACTTGAACTCTGGTAGTGCTGTTCTGCTTATTTGCAGCACTTACCTGATGAGCCACTGGGGGCTCTCAGGGCTGATTCTGAACTTTTGAGTGTATTGTTTTCTGTTATCTGCCATTCACAGTCCGTTTTCCACCCACCTCGTTTACCCTCATGTGTTTCCCATTTCCTAATCACCTTCCCTTTATAAACCCCGCCCTGAGCTTTGCTCAGTGCTGAGTCATTGATTGTATCCTGTTTGTTCCTGACCTGCTATTTTGAATCTGAATCTGAATCTGAATCTGAATCTGAATCTGAATCTGAATCTGAACCTGAACCTGAATCTGAACCTGAACCTTGAAAACCTTGTTTGTCTTGTTCCTGAAAACCTTGTTACCTTGTTTCCTGAGTGAGTACTTTTGTTCCTGTGTTCCCCTTTTTTCCCTCACCATGTGGATTCCTCGATCAGCCATTCTGCTTGTTCCTGCCTTTTGTGTTTCTGTGTTCCGTCTGCAATAAACCTGCTATAACTTCATCACCATCATGTTTTTGCCTACTATTACCTATGGCTACACCCCTGGGCGTCCACCATATCCACTCCCCTTGGAGTGGCTATCCTCGGTCACAACAGTTCCTAGTTGTGAACGTTACACAAACACTTCTTTGAGAAACCACATATATTCACGTTGGCTTACTAACTTTGTTATGCTCATTAAAAAAGTGGCTATTATGCTCACTAACACACCGTAGCATGAACTTTATTGAGCTACCAATACAGCGTTAAGTTCAAGTCCACACCATTCACTTTTTCTTACATCTGGTTTCATTCATTAGGTGGTGTAGTCTAGGAACCTCAAAAAAGGGTGGGATCCCTCCTTTCAGATGCAGTACTGCTTGTTTTTAACATGATTTTATATATTTTCATGGCATTGTTGTGAATAAATATTGCCTTTTAATACTATATTGATATATCTTTTGACATATTGCATTACCCAGCAGCAGGAGTCTTTGGGGGTTAAGTCCCAATTTTGGCCTATTTATAAACCACATATATTATCACAATTACTGTGGCAAATTTAAGAGAAAGTGGTGGTTAATGGTGGACAGAGTTTGAAACAAAAACTGTTACAACGTGAAAGTTATTGGATTTGGTTACTGCTAACACAAATGCCAAGGGGCCTAAATGAAGACTGCAGCTTGTCATGTTACTTATAAAATCATTGATTTGATCTGGTTAAGCTTGAGTGGAGTAGAAAGTGAGGCCGCCAAGTTGAAAGTCTCAAAGGAGTATCAGCTTGCCACCAAGCACATACATGATGCTGTGTCTGTTGTTAGTTCAGAAAAGTATACTGGCTAAAGAATTATTATGGTTGACCATTTGTCAAATGCGTCAAGACTGCGGGTAAAAAGTAAAAGCCAGACACTGCTGGTAAAATTAAGATTATAATGAATAATCTACCCTTCCTCTACTCAACGTTATCAAGATATTAGTAATTACCTTTGAGTCACATGACCTGTCTCAGCCTTACAGCATTCTGCTTTTATAAGGTTACGTCACTTCTCAGCAGCTTCTAATAATATCTTTATAAAATGACAGCAGGGGTTACATTATACACTATATTTCACAAACATGCACACAGAGATCAATTTCAAAACAAGCCAAAATACCTAACATTATGTTTTGAAGAATGGATGAAAGGAAAGCAACAGAGACGCAAGGAGAATATTTTCCCCAGCAGTAGTAGAACCCTGACATATCAGGAAATTATTTACCTGCAATTAATCTCCTCTAGCACAGGTGATTTATGTCCTCCCAATGCTTTCCCACCAGCAATAATGTAAATCAAAACTTCAGTTGACTTTTGAAAGCCAAAGAAACTCGTAGGTTTTCCCAGTGGTGATTTACACTATTGCCCTCTGGGAAAGAATTTGGAGGAGATTAGTCACCCATGCTAGAGGAAATTAATTGTCCATGCTAGAGCAGATTAATCGTGGGGCGACTAATCTCCTTGTATCAATGGCCTTACATTCATTGCTGTCAATAGCTGCAGGTATGTTTCAAAGTAACATTATTTCCCCCCTTTTTTTTTTACTATTTATTTACAGTTGTCTGGTTGCCAATATAACGAGCAGCAAAATAAAGATAAACATTAAAAACACAAAAAATGAAGACTAGTTGTACATAGAGAGTAAATCTATATAAACTGTATCTTATTTAAAGTTTGTATTTGGCACTTGACTCATTTAACTTCCTGGTTAAGTCATAAAATCATTTGCCAAGTAAACATGTGCCCTATTGCACTTCAGTTGAATAGCTGCAACTTTAGTTAAATAGCTGCAACTTTCTTTCAGGCTTCTGAAGAAAACATGCAGTTGGGCCATTGATGGTAACAGCAAATTCTATTAAAATGCATAGAAGAAGGCTCTAAAATGATTTTAAGACTCTTTCAAACCACTGCAGTGATTTTTGCAGTTCCATCACTCATGTAAGCATAACAGGCATTCAATCAATTTTGTATAAAAATCATGTTTACAGTAGTTTAGTAAAGTTAGTGTAACTAAAGTAACATTTTTAGTGACTTTTTTGTCATTTGATAAGGTTGGTGCTTTGATTTACAGTTGCCATGTGCTGCGTTCCACCACATTGGTCCTATTCATCCACATGTAGGATTGCCACCTAGCCAGTATTTTACCTGCCTGGCCGGTTAAAATGATGGCTGATCCAAATGTTATTAATAGAGAAAAAAGATAAATACATAGGAAGGCTGGCTGGTATTTTTTTCCATAAAAGGTGGTAACCCACTCCGCATGGGTCTGTACTCATGGGGAAAGAGAGAATGTGGAATGCAGAAAAATAGGGCTTGCTCCCTGTAAATACAGAGACTTAAACAATGTTTAAACTGACTGAGATGGTTTTGGTTAAAAACACTCATATATAAAGTTTTAGCTATAATAAATACTATACAGGGAGTAGACCATGTGACTTTTCTGGGACCCAGTGCAGGACACTTATGTATAGACACTTTTAATAAATATATATATATATCTAATTACCAACATTTATGGGAGCTTTAAATTGTTTTTGTAGGCCACAGTAACTTCTACTTATGGCACTGGAATTTAATTTTTTGTGTGTGCCGCTGTTTAGAAACTAGAGATTTCAGTAGGCACTATAGTTAATGGGGGGCAAGAAGGCCCACTTGACACTCCTTGATTTCCTAAGTGTAAAATAAACAAAAAATATAACAAATAAGATTGGGGGGACAAATAGATTTTGCAACTCCTAAAACACATTTGTCACATGTAGACTCAGAAAACTATAAAATAGAAATAAATTTATACCTGCCAGTACACCCACTTGGCCATAAACATTTGCCATAAAGCATTTCCTTAGCAGCCTGGCTACAGAAATGTGTGAGCCCTGCCAAATTTCTGGAAATGATCACGTGCATTTAGAAATCTGTACAACCGAGGAAAGCACTGCTAGCAGTTCCATACAATGTGGCAGACCCAGTTTCACGATCTAATAATTGTTTCTAAATAGTTGCAACAAAGATTGTAAAATGTATCCCCTTGTTTGACATCACCGATTGCTGATCTGGCGGTTTACGTGCAACAATGTTCACAGATACAGATTTTGCGCTAAAAGTAGCAAAATCCGGAAAGAGTTATTGCGTGTCTGAGAACTAAAAGACACCAGTCGTCGTTTGTCGCAGATGTGACCATGCAAGTGTCGATTTGGTTACAAATAACAATAGTAATTCTGTGCCCTTCCCTGGTCATTATAATATAGAACCCAACACACGAATATGTTGCGGTTAGAAACACTAAAATCAGTGCTTGTATTATATGTCATCGTAGAATGAACATGACAGAAAACAGGAACAATATATACTCTTTCCTACCGATCTAGAAACCCTACTTCCCTGGTCTAAACCCCAGTAAACACGAGCTTATGATGAATAAAGCAAACTATTCTAAATAATCTCGGTCATTGACCATTCGTGTGAATTATGCAGGATGCAAACTGAGCCCACTTCATGGAAATTGGCGCCACAATAGCTAACTTCTAAACGCACACATAACCACTTTGAGTTTCTCTGCACACGTGCTGACGTGTCCTTCCTAGACAAGCAACCCGGAAGCTTAATGTGTTGGGGGGCTGGGTCGTTGCGTCATCTTGAAAGCTGTGTATGGCTGAAGTGAGTAGCTTCGCATGCGCAGGTCAGGTATTGGGGCGGGTTGATAAATAGAGGCTGTGCGGCGGCGGCTCGCTCTCTGAGTCAGTCAGTGCGAGGCAAGCAGCTACAGCAGGTCTTGGTGTGTACACAGACTACTATCTTTATCGGCAGAATAATGGCATCTTCTGGGGCTCAGACTGGACCCGTGGCACCCGCACTGCAAAGGGGAATCGTCAAGATGGTGAGAAAAGGGCCAAATGACTACAGAATAAAGCAGCAGCTATTAGATCTTAAGATCAGTTTTAGTAATGCAAAGGGATTGAAGGAAAACCAAAGGTTTCGTCAGCGGAAGGGCTTTCTGGTGCAAGGTGAGGGCAGTTTGCAAGAGAGGCGCCCAAAGGGCAAGCTGGAGGTAAGGCTGGCAACTTTAGGAGGCAGCGCAGAGATTAAGCAAAAGTGAGTGAGGAGGAGGGATTTGAGAGCACAACACATGATTCTTCCGTGAGTTCTAGGCCACTCAGACCCGACCTGTGGCTTTCGGTGATGTATGGAGAGTTGAGTAAGAGCTGGAGTAGGGAGAGTTGAGTAACAGCTGGAGTAGGGAGAGTTGGAGCGAGGCAACTGCACACGTAGTGGGGGGAAGTCAAGTGACTCCGGGTGAGTTGCAAGAAGCTTAGGGAAGCGCGGGGGCAGTGTAATAAGTAAGTACAAGGGCAGTAGTAGTAAGTGCTCGTGGTGTACCCTGAATGGCAGCTGGGCAACAAGCGGGGTGCCATGTTTTCTCCTACTGAAGGTGAATTCATTGCAAGGGAAGTGTCATGTGCTCAAGCTAAAGCAGACTATGGAATGCAGGGGAGGAATTTTGTGTCTGTAGGGAAAATCATGGCAAGGAGGAACTATCCTCTTATTCCCAGTGCTCTCACTGCTCTATGTATCTGTGGGTCTGAAGTGCTAGTTGTCCAGACCGTCAGCTCAGTGTAGGCAGCAGTTGTTTCATACACACATGCTTGTGATAGTTGTAATGTGCTCGTGCACCTGTACTTACTGCTCCCCTGTTAGTGACCAGGAGTGCTCCAGGAGATGTTGCATCCTCAGCATGTTATGCTAATCCAGCTCATCCGCCAGGCCACTGCTACTATTAACTCCTTGTTTTCCACAATATTTTGACAGCTGTAGTAGCAAAGACATGATGATCTGGATGTTCCGTTATAACACGGTCCACCTTTCTACACATGTCATGGACATACCGGTTTCTTTCCAACATATGCTTGAGTGGCAGGCTTCAGTGTGTGTTATTTTGCATAATTTATTTCACAATAGATTGTGTAGTCTGAAATGCAAAATGACACACCAGCATTTATTAGTTGTATGTCTTTTTTTAAATAGCACATTTTTGCTTTAATATCATAGGAGCTTTATGCCTCTGCATATGTTTCTGGATTTTACTATTGCCAGGGATCTGCCTACAGATTGAAACAGCAGCAATACGTTTTTTAAAAACAATACTTTGCTAATAAATGTAATAGCTACTTTGGTTATCACCTACCTAAACATTAATGAAGGCATATTTGTTAGGGAATTACAGTATATGGAAACAATTGAATCCTTTAATGTACAACGTAGTAAACCATAACATCACTACAGACTTCTCAGGCTTAGTTTTCTGATGTTCCATCTTGTGTTAGTTATGCAGCCTATTTCCATATAATGAATGGCAATATCAAATTTGGTGGCAATGGGAATCTTACTACAGAAACATATGGTTTAGATTTGTGCAACACATTGCATCACTTGCATTTGAATAAATACCTTATGGCTACTTGTTGGAAGAATCATTTCTTGTACACCTGTTCAGTTCTTTTCATATCTCTTGGGTTGCTCCTCATACATTTGTTTTTGTTAGCTACCCTTTGTTGCATGTTTGTTTACCTGTTTGTAATTTGTCCATAATTTTGCTTCAGGAGAGTTCATTGTAATCATATAACAGATATATGAGGGAAGGATCATGCATTACCTCTCTTACAAAGTGGGCATCCGTTTTACTGAAAATGTTTAAGAAACACCATGAAATATGGCATAATTTTGGTTACATTTTAGATATGATGCTGCGATGCTGAAAGTGCAAGATGTTTTTGGGAATTTGGCTTTATGAATTTTTAGTTAGAAAAGTAAAGTAGATTTTTTTTGACCCTGAATCCTTTTGAATAAATTCTAGTCTTGGATAGCATTTGTCTGGTTGTATAAAGCTTGTGAAGAGTAGTGCTCAGGTCTTTTTTTTGCTTACAAAAGACAAGATTTTTAGTCCTTCACAGGTTGCTGAAGGATTGTGTAATAGCATGTGTATGCTTAAAGGACCAGTAACATCAAAACATTTTTTTTAAAAAAATTCATTAGTATACATAGAAAAAAAAACACCAAGACAAATTAAACTTTATAATTGCAAAGCCTAACTCACCGGAATTCCGATCCTCTTCAGAAAAAGCGTCACTGCGACGATCCATCGTGTGGCACTCGATTTCTCCCTGGCTATCTCCCAGGTTCTACTGACAGCATGTGAAGGAGTATGGGCTCAGAAGAGCTACAAAGGAGCGCACTGAGGAGCACGGGGCAGCTTTCTGCAGTCATGGCTCCCCTGGGGATCAGCTTGCACTAGCTACTACCTCGTGAAAAGACGCACCCCCCCCCGACTGGGCTTTGAACTACTCGTGCAAGTGAGAGCGCCAGCAGCCTCCTATGGACTGGAGTGTGAGGGGGCACATGATGCGGCGGTGTGACAGGAGAACCGGGCTGCACAGAGCAAAATGCTGTAAACGAAGCAGGGAAGTTCAGGGAGGCAGCTGGGACTCTCACACTGAGTAGGGTGTTGGCATGCAGGGCAGCTCAGCACTCCGGCACCTTTACACACAGCCGCGCCACTATACCTACACTACCCCAGCCTACCACACTAAGCTGTGCAGCCTCCGAGTGGGACAGGTGCAGCTCCGAGTCATGGTGAGAACCTTCTTTCCTCTATGATACGGTGAGGAGGTAGCGGCACCGGTTTGCCTCGGCTCCCCCCACGCAGGCTGCACGTTCTCCCGTGTCTGCACACCTTCTGTTGTCAGTGTCTGGAGGGGTGCCAGAGCCCTGGGAACTCTCTTCAGCTGCGCTGCCTGGTCTGTGCCCACAAGGTGCTCATCTCCGAGGCTGCAATGGACGCGCTGCCCTCCTCTACCTTCCTGCACCTCAGCAACTTGCTGGATGCGGTTGTGGGCACATCTGATGAGCAGCAACAGATTAACAGTGGTCAGCTCAATTCGAACCAACATTGCTCGGCTTTGTGTTCTTCCTCCGGCCTCCTCCACAGGGTGCCCCCCTGCACATCTGAGCCATGGTGTTCCCTTGTGACAAGGGCAACGGGGCCAGCTCGAACTGTTTGGACTGCCAGGAGAACTTGTGCAACAACTGCTTGCGGGCCCACAAGTGCGTCCGACTTACCAAGGACCACGATCCTTCACATGCTGTCAGTAGAATATGGCAGATAGCCAGGGAGGAGAAATCAAGAGCCACACGATGGATCGTCGGTCACCTTTTCTGAAGAGGAGCGGAAGTGGAGTTTCGGTAAGTTATTTCTTAATAAAGGCTTTGCGATTTTAAAGTTTAATTTGTCTTGGTGTTTTTTTTCGATGTATTATAACAATTTTTTTTTTACATTTTTTTGGTGCTAATGGTCCTTTAAGAAAGGTAAGCCTTTCTTCCAGTAGTTTATACAACTTTTTAAACTCCTGGAATTGCTTATGCCATGTTGTTGAAAAAGGGACTGGTGGTGAGACCAAAAAAAATTGGAAAGAACACTGCTTATTATGTCTTTGTAATGAAAGAACAAACAGTCCATATAATCTTCTTTGATTTATTTTTTTCGGGGGGAGGGGGCAAATGTGGAACACATGCATCTGCTTACCTTAGCATTTTTTTTGTAGTGCTGATGTGGATTTTTCAGTAACTTTACTGCTCTCCAAGTTCATTCTTTCCTTAGGGTCAGGGTTGATCTCAGCCAACAGTTCAGTTTGCTCACTTGTTTTCCATCATCAAGAGTATGTAAGTACTTTGCTGAAGTTTTCTGTTTAGGTCATGGAGTTCTACAGGTGACATCTGCTTTAACATTTTGGACTAACCTCCAGCACACACTTATGGTAGGGTTATTGCCTATTGTCTGAATGGGGGTTCTTGGGATCTGCTTTACAACAAAGTGGATGCGGTACTGACTGGCAAATTCGCATGTGTCTGTAAAAGTTACAAGGCTCAAAGTAAAGGTCAGTCTGTTATTACCAGCTGTAGTCCTGACCTACGTGAAATCGTTCTTTGTGGGCTTGTGTGGTTGAATTTCATCTTAAGTGTAGCTGTTCAAAATTCAACTCTTCTGCTATTTCAGCAATTTTTAGTCTGAGATTTGGCTGTTGCAAAGATAAAGTGCCTGAATGTCTGGGTGCTTGCAACGACTTAAAATATAAATCAGGCAGTGGTTGCAAGATCAATAATTAGACATTTATTTCATGTTTACTAACATAAATGTTTATTTAGAATGTTATATTCTTAAGGTTATGTCTTTAAAGCAAACATGAAGTGAACCTCTGAAATGAAGAACATGCAATTTAATGATGAGAGAAGACATTACTGCAGTCTGGAAAGCTACCTTAACATATACCTGCAGGACCCAGGCAAAGCACTCCCACAGGTTTGAGACTGTGGAACTCTGGGGCATGTTGTCCAGCAACATGTAGTCTGGGGAGGTGTAGCTAACAGCACTTACCATTAATTTAGAAACATCCAGCACTGGTGGCCAAACCATGAGGTGACAGAAGAAATGAGAATATTGTAGTGGGCCAATCAATCGTGATGGAGTAGGAAGGTAGAAGACTGCCTTCCTTCTGGACATTAGTACTGAAAGTACCACAATGACTCGGATTTTAGGTGGGGAATTTCACGGACAATAATGAAATTTTAGTTGTAACCCAATGGGTCACCAGCAACACCACCACTAAAGTGCTGTATACTCAAGTGTAGCCATTGTATTATTTGGACAGTGTTTGCCACACAAGGGGGTGGCAGTAGACAAGCAAACCTTTTTTCCTTGGTTGTCAACTAACTCTGCATAGCAAGCATGCTAGAATAGGATGTGCTCTGTTACAGGTCATGAACTTGGCCCCACACTTGTAGATTACTAGTTCTATCCCAGTCAATGCAGGAACAACTGCCTTAATCAGAGGTCTGTGCTACCACCAGTTTGCATGGGGTCCCATACTACTAATTAAGCAGCGGCTTCCCACGCAGGAGCCCAGTTAACAACCCATTCCATTTATGTGTGGAATATGGGGATCTTTGTCTTGCCCTGAGTTGAAGAATCCATATCCACCTTGACTTGGAGATACTGACACCAGAAATTAAATGTGTGGAATATGGGGGTCTTTGTCTTGCCCTGAGTTGAAGAATCCATATCCGCCTTGACTTGGAGATACTGACACCAGAAATTAAATGTAACTTTTTTTTACATCTATCATAATATTGCCTTTGACAGCTTTGCCATAACGTATTTGCACAATGCTTTTACATTATCTGTCTAATGCCCCGTGTTCTTGTATGAGGGGGCTGCCATATTTGTGAAGGAGTCAGTTAGCATTAGAAACTTTAACTGACAGTCTGAGATGGGATAGTCGGGTTGGCAAAACGGTGAGGTTTAGAAACTTCAAGTAACAAATGCTTACAAAAACAAACCTCTCGGCAAAAATTAACATGACCTATAGGTAACTTTTAATCTACATTTCTATTTTAAAAAGTAGTTTTTTAGTCTCCGTATCACCTTAAGACGACTTCTTCAGCCTGTACTTGACCATCTGTTACTAATAACTGAGAAAGAGTGCTGGCAACTGCATTTATCTCTCCTGTGGCACTTTTGAGTTTAAATGTCATCTGACTGACTAACCCCCCCCACAAGTAATTTTCTGCCATTGTTGATTGGAGTTTGGAAAACATGAACTATGAGACTGAGATGATAACATCACAAAGGTGCTAGTGTTTCCAGGGCCCCTGCACTTGACAATATGTCTATGTAAGTAAATTTAAGCTTGGGGCATTTATTCACTCTTAAAATTGGGCCAGCTAGTGTGCTGGCCTGTTCTCTGCTGCAGAGATAATACACCAACAGTGCCAGATATACACACTATTGGTGTGGAGTCCGCCAAGTTTGGCCTGACTTCACTATACTCCAAGGATCTCTTTAAGATGTTGGTAATGAACTTTGTAAATATCCAGTGGGGTTTCTTAAGATATCCTGGTACTGTACAAACCTCTGCTTGGCTGATGTGTGCTCTATTTATGGGGCCTTATGACTGTTATCCGCATTTTTTTGTGTGACCAAGGACCCATTTTTGCATCACAACTAGTGTTGAATCAGTTCTCAGATGATCACTATTACCCTCATAGCAATGTCCAATGAAATGGCCAGTGCCACACGGCTAGTGGGGGACTAAACAACAAACTATAAAGTACATGTAGTATAGTATGTTATAAAATAATAAAATCACCCTTTGTGACAATCTATTGTGTCTTGAAAAAGTTTGGGTTGTAAACCCTTGTAGAGGCCAGGGAGGGGTTGTGAGGGCTCTAATCATGCAGTATCCTATTTGCTCAAACAAGACAGCACCAGTTTGATGCGTATCAATAAATTAACTTGCTTCCCACATGGATCCTTAGCAGCAATATATCAATGGATTAAAACAGAGGTGCATCGCCCACAGCGTAAAAACGTATTGTTTATAAAATCATAGTAGTGCTTTATAACAATCGCTTCCCAGTCCCAATGTTCCAGCAGCTTTTGATGTTCAGTCTGCAAGAGAAATGGAGCCGGCATTCCCTCTCCTTGTGTCTCCACTTACGCTGAACCCGGAAGTGATGTAGTTTCGCTATCCAAAAGCTTCATCATTGGCTCCTCTGTGGACATTGTTAATTGATACTTGAATAGACTGAATCTGGACTGGCAGGAGGAGAAAGACTGAAGGTTTAGCAAAATCAAATCACTTTTTGTTTGTGACTGGTATTACCCTCATAGCAATTGTTTGACAGTGGTTCAGTTGCACTAAAGGTTTTAGGACTGTTCACCCTAATATGCAACTGATGTGGCCTGGGTCTATGAGTATATGGTGCATGCCAATTTCACTATACCTTTTTCTTGCTTTTTGGGCAATGTGTCCAGCTGTCACCAGACATCTGTTGGCCCTGCTGGAAAAAGTAGCCCAGAACCAAGGGAGACTTATAGCCAACATCCTTCAGTGACGGCACATCCAGCAGTGTCCAAGGTGGAGTGAACTTCCATGGTGCCGTTATGGTGTCTTTACTCAGAACCATCATCTGTTGGATAGAGCTTTATTGTCCTGGGAATGAAGGAGAGGAGGATTTATCCACTAGTGTGGATTGAGGTGAAGCATGGCAACTGGAGAAGGATGCAAGGCATGACTCAGGATGTAGTGCCATACCATAACCAACTACCATTTTTTGTCTGCACATCATTTTTGAGGGGGAGGACAGCCTCAGCTTTGTTTGAGGAAGTTTACAAATGTAACCTGTAAGCAGCATTATTTAAGGATCAGTGGGGCACAGGAGATTGTTCTTGTCGCTGTAAATGTGTAAATTGCTTGCCTGTGTTTGCTTGCTGTTAAATTTATTTGAAGCAAGACTTTAGGAAGGAGAAAGAGGCTGAATTTGACCATTGTGCCATTCTCTGCTTGCCCAGTGCTGCATGTGTGTGCCATTCTCTGCTTGCCCAGTGCTGCTTGTGTGTGCTATTTTCTGCTTTCCCAGTGCTGCTTGTGTGTGCCATTCTCTGCTTGCCCAGTGCTGCTTGTTTGCCATTTTCTGCTTGCCCAGTGCTGCATGTGTGTGTCATTCTCTGCTTGCCCAGTGTTGCTTGGGCGTGCCATTCTCTGCTTTCCCAGTGCTGCTTGTGGGTGCCATTCTCTGCTTGCCCTACGCTACCTGTGGGATGTAAGCCTGTTAGGGGTTTATTCTTGAGGTTTGTTAGCATTTGGAAATTGTTGTTAAGGGCCCATAAGGTGTTTAATCATGTGTTGGGGGTTTGTTGTATTATACACAGGGGAGGATGAGGCATATGGATTTAAGGGTATGTTTTTAACATGACTTACATTTTTCACATATGAGTGATGAGGGATTTGCCTGCAGTGAGCACCAACCATTTGGTTTTTTGGTGTGCTACCACTGTTAATGTGGATATGATCTTAAGTTATTTTGGTAACATGGGTGTGGTTTACAGTGGGTGTGGTTTGAAAAGGGGAGTGGTCAACACTGACTTCCATTATCGGCCCTCCACCACATAGGCCAGTAAAATTTTGGCCCTCGGTACCATAGAAGTTGGACAGCACTGCATTAGAGGCTTTGGGAGTTTCCCCTGGTGGCAGTATGAAGAGAATACACAGACAAATTTCCTGTTTTAAAGGGGACCCATCACCCAAACAAAACTATCCAAATCCTATTTTATAATGTTAGTCAAGCAAAATGAACTTTAATTACACTGTATAAATTATTTAAATCTTGTTTCCATCAGTCTGGGAACTCATAATTATAGCAACCAGGAAGGAGCCATTTTGTGGACACTGTTATTAAGACAAGCCTTGTATCATCTCAGAATCTTGTTTGTGCACCAGGGGACAGGGACCCAATGTCCATCCCCATGCCCTGGCTACACAATTAAATGGTTAAGAGAACTGGGGGAATGTAGGGAGAGCAGTGACATCTAGGAAGTGCTGAATGGAAAGTGAAAGTAATTGATTGCCCCGCCTCTATGCCTAGGCATAGAGGAGGGGTAGGCAATACTTGATTGACAGCTGATATTTTTAAATGAGTTTACAACAGCTATGAATGCTTTAATAAAAAAAAGAAATTGGATTTCATATTTAATTTAAGAAGGACTTTTATTATACAGATTTTTATGTCTGGGTGACGGGTCCACTTTCAATTGTAAAATAGCCTTCTGCAGCTTGGCTATTGTAAAACAAGGAATCCAGTCACTAGAATTATACCACATTATTACTGCTTATTATATAGGAAACATAATACAAGTATGGGATCGGTTATCCAGAATCCCATTATCTTGAATGCTCTGAGTTACAGAAATGCTGCCTCCCATAGACTACATTTTATCCAAATAATCCAGATTTTTAAAAGTGATTTCCCTTTTCTTTGTAATAATAAAACTGTATTCAATTGGGGAAGCACATTTGATGGCCCCACATTATTGACCTTTAAGGTATGAAGATAAAAAAAAAGATCCTTTATCTGGAAAACTCCAGGTCCAGAGCATTCTGTATAACCGGCCCCATACCTGTATGGTATTGCGATTTGATACAAAATAATTATTTCTGAAAAGTGTTCTAAATGTAGCAGTTATAAAAATTAAAAAAAAAAGTGTTTAAACAATATATATTATGCACACATACATCTACTTCTGTGTATAATATATAACAAGTGCAAGTAATGTTTAATGCATGCTAGATTATGCGTTATTAGCTATTGCATTTTGAATTGATTGGCCCAATGATTGTTAGGTCCGTATTGTCAAAGATTTTTCACTGGAGTGCAATGATTAATCCACTCTTGCATGCCTAGTGGCCTGGAGTATTATAAAGATGTCTGAAGTTTTTGGCCCATAAAAATCTCTTGGATGACCACATTTGTCCTGCAAGCCTACAGTTTAACAGTCATGGGAATATGCTGGCATAGTTTTATACTATGCCTCTTGAGTATTTTATGAATAAAACCTAAAGCAAGCATTTTTAGGGCAATCCTTGCTCCCCTCCAACCCATTTAGCCACATGCAGTCTGAAACCACCTCAATACATTTTTGCAGATGCAGAGAAGCGTTCTACATTCAGCTGCTAATCACTTTAAGGTAACCATATACCGGCTGACCTGTAAGGTGAAGAATAACAAACTGGTCCATGGATACTTTTGAAATGTTTGACTTCCTTTGTATTCTGTTTATTAGGGGCAACCTCCCAAGTAAGCAGGAGGAAGAGAAGTGGAGCCACACTTCTTTTAGGCCCACCAACTGAAATTGTCCATTAGGTCCAATGGTCTTGGATCCTCCAAGATATCAGGGTTTAGTCTAAATAATCTGACTTTCCGTCCATGCTTCGAAAAACTGGACACGTACGGCTACTTTAGAGCTGTCAAAA
This sequence comes from Xenopus laevis, assembly GCF_017654675.1. Taxonomy (NCBI): domain Eukaryota; kingdom Metazoa; phylum Chordata; class Amphibia; order Anura; family Pipidae; genus Xenopus; species Xenopus laevis. Next base: position 94,628,967 of record NC_054375.1, on the reverse strand, counting down.
TTATACTACTGCCCATGTGCTTAGGGGATAAAGACTAGCAAACTGATATATAAAGCTCATGAAAGAAGCAGTAATACTGAATGAATTTGTAGTTACACTTGGCTTCTATATGGACGTGATATTTACTTTTGCTAGAACAAACACATGTTTTCTGCCAGGTTTAGGAACCTGCTTATTAGTGTAGTGATTTGTACAAGATCTCTCTCTCAGCAGGGCTTCACCCACTGTGGCACTGTTAAAATGTAATTTGTAAGGGAAGTAAATTTTATGATCATAAACTGGTGACCCAAACCCACCAGTTTAAAGAGTCAATTAATTACTTGTTAAAGAACCACTTACAATAAAGCAATATTTTTGTTCTTTTACAGTTGAAGCTTGTATCTATTCATTCAGCGTCTACTGTTTACTGGCAACAGTTGCCCTATGTTAAGTAGAAAGCTTCCTCATGTAGAACCAGGAATGGCATCTAATCCCTGTTTATTTTTCTCTAACAGCTAAAACCAGTGTATTCTACAGATTTTATATGTTACTCCTTAGACATGTTTCTTTTGCCCTTTACAACAGGGTTGGCTGCCCCCATGGCTAGCACAACAGCTTTTTTTATGCAAATTATGGTAGTGTACCCGAATAAAATACACCATTGTTACCAGTGCAGTCCAACAGTACATTATGTTTAAATGTGTGCAAAACCCTGTTTTTTGTTCTTATGCTTCTTTCAGCCATTTATATAATCACATGCTTCTCATCTCAAAGCCTATCTGTTTTTAGCTAGGGAACATAGAAACATAGTAAATTAGGTTGACAAAAGACACACGTCCATCAAGTTCAACCTTTTAACTCTACTCTACATAATTTTGCCAAGGTACATGACGGATACTTTTTCCACTGAGTTACTTAGGAGGGAGAAAGCAGCGAGGAGACCAATGGAAGGAAGGGGATGGGGATTTTTTAATTACCGGGGGTTTTAGTTCTCCTTTAAGGGAATGAATTGAGAACAGAAACGGTTTAATATCATTTTAAATGACATCCATTTCTGTTCTGTGTTTTTAGATGAAAATATAATTCCCCAATTCATGCTCTAAAGGGCAGCCCTCAAGCCATTAAAATTAGCTTTTCTGAAATTCATGTTTTTTGTTGTCCCAGTGTATATTTGTTTATTGCACCAAACATTAAATTATTTTAAATGATTATGGTCATAATTACCCAGGGGTTCAATGACTTGCACATTTGCTATAAGTTCTTGGTCATTTGAGATCACTAGATCCAGTATATCATTTTTTCTGGTTGGCTCCTTAACAACCTGTGCCATAAAATTGTCATGCAACAAGTTTATAAACTTGTTCCCATTAACTGACCTGGCAGTACTGTTGCCCCAGTCAATAACGGGGTAATTAAAATCCCCCATTATTGTAGCTTTCCCCAAACTAGCAGCCTTTTCTATTTGCATCAGGAACTTAACCTTCTCCTCCTCACCTTACATTAGGAGGTCTATAGCATACTCCTACAATTAATTTGCTGGACTTATTACAATCAGTGAAGAGCTCCGCCCCCTCATTTTCGAACATCACGTCCTCCTTATATTAGCTAAGGAAGGGGTTGTCGGTATAGAGGGATATTCAGTGGACAACTTAATTTTATAGTTTTGATTGTGCTCATATGAACATGAAGTAGTGTGACTATAGTATATGCTTAGTTTCAATCTTTGCCAGATTGTGAGAAAGTAATAGAAAGATGTGTGTTCAGCTTGAGCCCTATTCATTAAACTAAATTTGGTAAAGGAGAGTTACATTTTTTTAAACATTGATCCATGGGGAGTGTTAATTTATTTTTAAACATGGATCTGTGTGTGTGTTCTGTTTCTAAGAACAACACTTTAGTTAACTTTGGATTGTATTTTAACAGCTATTCTACAGCTATATGCCAGGTTCAATTAATATAGAAGTTGTTTTAGGTTTTCCACTTATTGGTCTATGTAGTTTAGCTTTGATTTTGTTTAGAATAACCAACGGATTTTGTTTAAATTTTTTTTTTACTTTGGCAGTGATAAATTGCCTTGTATGTTGTGTACTAGAAAAATGAAAAATACATTACTATAAAAAAAATTACTAAAATAAAGGAACAGTAACACTAAAAAGAGTTTTAAAGTAATTAACATATAATATACTGTGCATATTAGCATGCACTGGTAAAAGCTGTGTGTTTGCACAGGTTCAATAGTTAACAGATAAAACACCATTGTATTGAACAGATCTTATCTGTTGTGCTATGTAAACTGTGCCTTTTGTTTTTTCCAGCTTGAAGAGCTGCTTCCAGTTTTACCAGTGCAGAGCAACAGTACATTATATTTTAATTACTTTCCCTTTTATGGTGTTACTGTTCCTTTAAAAACAGAGGAGTCTGAAGTACCATGAAATGAGGAGTCTGAGTCGAAGGATTTATGTACCAACTCCACAGCCCTGAAAATTAGCCGTCACACTGTCATGGGAAATTTTTTTTTCCAAAACATATCAGTTAATAGTGCTGCTCCAGCAGAATTCTGCACTGAAATCCATTTCTCAAAAGAGCAAACAGATTATTTTATATTTAATCTTGAAATCTGACATGGAGCTAGACCTATTGTCAGTTTCCCAGCTGCCCCCAGTCATTTTACTTGTGCTGTGATAAACTTCAGTAACTCTTTACTGCTGTACTGCAAGTTGGAGTGATATCACTCCCCCCAACAGCCTACAACAGAAAAATGGGAAGGTGACCAGATAGCAGCTCCCTAACAAGACAACAGCTCTCTGGTAGATCTAAGAACAGCACTCAGTAGTAAAATCCAGGTCCCACTGCAACACATTCAGTTAAATTGAGCAGAAGAAACAGCCTGCCAGAAAGCAGTTCCATTCTAAAGTTCTGACTCTTTCTGAAAGCACATGACCAGGCAAAATGACCTGAGATGGCCGCTTACACACCAATATTACAGCTAAAAAAAAATACACTTGCTGGTTCACGAATGAAATGTTATATGGTAGAGTGAATTATTTGCAGTGTATTTGTTCGGCCGAATCCTGCTGAAAAGGACCAAATCCTGGATTTGGTGCATCCCTAGTTTTTGTCGTCGCTGTTCCTTTAACTTGCCCATTCATCTAGGAGTAAGCCTAAGTAGATGCAATCTCTTTGATAGGTACAAAAATAAAACTTTATTCTAAATGTTACCTTTTGGGGCATATTTATCAAGGGTCGAGTTTTGAATTGAAAAAACTTTGAAATTCGATTTCAAAAAGACCAACCGAAGTGAAGTCAAAGTTTTTTATGGGTCGAAGAGGTCCGTATTGGGCCGAATTCTAATTGTACAATCGAAGGAATATCTCATTCGATCGAATTCGATTCGAAGTCTTTCCCCAAAAAAACTTTGGTTTCTCAAAGTCCACCAATTGACTCCATGTAGGTTCTAGGAGGTCATCTAAAGGCTAAAACAGCACTTCGGCAGCTTTTAGATGGCGAATGGTTGAAGTTTTAAAGAGACAGTACAAGATAAATTTCGATATTCGATTTTCGAAGTTTTTTTCAAATTCGAATCGAAGTTGGACTATTCTCTAGACGAAGTACACAAAAAATAGCTTGAAATTCGAATTGTTTAACTTCGAAACTTACTTCGACCCTTCTGCCCCTTTATGTACTGTATGGGATTTTATCATTTTTTAATTAGTGTTATATTTATTTTAAGTTGGTTGGTGAAAGGGTAAATCTTCAAGCGCTTGAGATACATTATGCAAAGAGAAAAAAAGTGATTACCTTTTAGGTCATTAAGCTAATGGAATGCAGGCTACTGCATTTTAGTTCGTTATGGTGGTTGAACAAAGGCAACTGTATCCCAGCACATTACTGTCAGTGCATTGGCCTGCTACCTAACAGCACAGCACATTATGTGGACAGTATAGAAGTGACTACCTCTATACAGATGGACAAACTAATGTATGCTCTGTGCTGTCAATGCAAATATAAATACTTATATGTACTAGTTTAAAAAAATTGCTGTCAAGGAATGAAGGCAGAACTAGCTGCATTTAATTATTCAATGTTACTTACACATTGCTGCATTTGGGTTGCACAGGCCCATTTTCAATACATAAATTTCACAAATGTAAAACCAGCCACCAGAGAAAATAGATCTTTTTGAAATATACCAAAGGGCAGTCCTTATGTAAAATTGAAGTATAACTTATGTAAGCTGCATTTTTCATTAATGCATGGTTAAAGTCCATCAAAATAAACCTTCACTGCTAGAACATGTTATGCATACAGTAAAAGTGTAGTGTCACACAAATGTAAAATCCTGTTACATCCATGCATAGTCAATTGGAGGAACAATTATGAATATACCTGTATTGTATGTATGTGTGTATATGTGTGTGTATATGTGTGTGTGTGTGTATATGTATATATGTATATATGTATATATATAGATAGATAGATATATATATCAAGCAAAAAAGATCTGCAGTCTCAGGACTTATATTAATCTGAAAAATTTTAATTGCGAGACTAACGTTTCGGCCTCCTCCGTTAGTCTCGCAATTAAAACTTTTCAGATTAATATAAGTCCTGAGACTGCAGATCTTTTTTGCTCTATCAATTTTACTTTTTTTTTGATACTGCACCCAGGCAAGTTAAACCTGTATTTGTGTGTGTGTATATATATATATATATATATATATATAACTATATATAACTATATATAACTATATATAACTATATATAACTATATATAACTATATATAACTATATATAACTATATATAACTATATATAACTATATATAACTATATATAACTATATATAACTATATATAACTATATATAACTATATATAACTATATATAACTATATATAACTATATATAACTATATATAACTATATATAACTATATATAACTATATATAACTATATATAACTATATATAACTATATATAACTATATATAACTATATATAACTATATATAACTATATATAACTATATATAACTATATATAACTATATATAACTATATATAACTATATATAACTATATATATATATATATATATATATATATATATATATTTTGGACTTCTGTACCAGCCCAAGGCAACCACAACTCTTTATCAGTAAAGATCTGTGCCCCCAAAGATGCTCCAGTAGCTCCCCATCTTTTCTGCTGATTCACTGCACATGCTCTGTGTTGTCACTTACTGAGCTTAGGGACCCACTCACAATATACTGTATATATAGAATATAAATGCCACAATATAAGGCTGATTAGTAATTAATTCAGATAATTATTACATGGCAGCTCAGAAACCAGAGCAATTCGCATCAGAATTTAATAATCAGCCTTTTAACATCAGCTTATATTACAGGCCAACCTCACTGTCTGCTTGTAAATTTGTGACGAGCCCTAAGCTCAGCTTCCCAACGGCTGCTTAGAGCCCACTGAACATGTGATTGTCACAAGACACTTTCCAAGACACGTACAGAGCTCCTTTCCACTAATCCTGAAGCTAAAACTCTTCTACTTGCACCTCAACTTTTACGTGGCGGAGTCCAGCATCGAATGGCCAATAGGAACATATGTGAGAAGATCAAAAAATATTCAACGTCATGATTGAAATGGCAGCGTAGGGGACACTACCAGAGTTCCCGATTCGCAAGATCAGAGCAAACATCAAGAATCGACTTTCTCAGCTCCAGCGAATGACTTAAGCGCTATCCGAACTGCCCAAATACTTTTAATGCCTCACTAACAATACACCTCACTAACAATACCCCTCCTACCAACTTTTCTGGGGTTTTTTCCCCTGCGATTTTTACTGTGTACAGCAGGGTGGTCTGTTTTGGGGGTTTTATTGGATGCTTGGTACACCTCCGTATGCACTCCTGCATAGCAATGCTGTGATCCATAAAAAGTATGTTTATTTAATCCATTAAAAATCAGCCCAACACCAGACCCAACGCCTTGCGTGTTTCAAGCATTGCACCCTAAAAGGAACAGTTCAGTGTTACTATAAAAACTGGATAAATAGGCTGTGCAAAATAAAAAAAACTTTTCTAATATAGTTAGGCAAAAAATGTGATCTGTAAAGGCTGGAGTGACTGGATGTCGAATATAATAGCGGAATCCAACTTCCTGCTTTTCAGCTCTCTAACTCCGAGTTAGTTGGTGACTTGCAGGGGGACCACATGGGACATAACTGTTTGTGAGTTTGCAGTTGACCATCAGCATTCAGCTCAGATTCAAAAGCAAACAGTTATGACCCATGTGGCCTCCCCTCAAGTCCCTGATTGCTTACTGCTTGGTCACCAGGGTAACCAGTCAGTGGAAACCAAGAGAGCTGAAAAGCAGGAAGTAGTGCTCTGTTATGTTAGACATTACATCTATATTAGAAACATCTTTATTTTACACAGCCCATCCATTTATCCAGTTTTTATTTTTATACTGAACAATTATTATAGTTATGTCTAACCCCGTGTTCTTGTGTTGAAAGACGCTCTGGCATTGTGTTTGTTTAACAAGAGCATCCTATCCTTGCATTTATTCTTAATCAAGAAAGTTATACTACACATTGTAGTACCACAACTCCCCAATAACTACAGGGTGGAATTTTCTGGGCTTTAATGAAGGTAAAAGACCCAGTGATTAACTTTCTAATACCTCTGTAGTATACCTCCAAGAAACTTAAATCACCGGTGCTTGAATCTTTGCTCTCAAACTCCAATGGGTGAGGTGGACTTACTTTCTAAGCACTCATAGTGCAGGTATGGGATCAGTTATACGGAAACCTATTCAGAAAGCTCAGAATTACAGAAAGGCCATCTCCCATAGACTAATTTTTAACAAAATAAGTCACATTTTTAAAAATGATTTCCCTCTCCTTTGTTATAATAAGACAGTACCAAGCGAATCCAAACTAAGATATGATTAATCCTTATGGAAGTACACCCCATTCTATTGAATTGAATGTTTTAGATGGAAATCCAAATTATGGAAAGATCCCTTATCACGAAAACCAAAGTCCAGAGCATTCTGGATAACATATAACTATACCTTTACTCTACCTTTAGAAAACTGTGCAATTCCATTTGATCTCCATACAACAAGACTCCCAGATTAGATGCATATTCTTAAACTCTCACCTATAGGGATATATATATATATATATATATCTCTCTGTTGCTCTCTATCGCTCTATATATCTATTATGAAGGGTGTACTTTTATGTCTTGTTGATGACAAGAAAACAGTATGGTCTGGGGGGACTTTAAAATGATGCTGACACTAAATAACTACTCTTCACCATATTAATGTGCATTAAAAGTTGCCTATAGGTCATGCTGATCATTTTTTACCAATAGGTCTGCTTTTGTAAGTATGTTACTTGACGTTCCTAAACCTGGCTGTTTTTCCAATGTGACGATACCTTCTCAAACTGTCCATTATGGTTTCTAATGCTAACAGACTACTGCTGCAAAAATATGGCAGCCCCCTCATAGAGAAACATGGGGGTAAGAAAGGTAATGTAAAGCAGCAGGCAAATACTTTTATGGCCAAATTATAAATCACATGCAAAGGCAATGCAATGTTAGATGTAAGGAAATTGAATTGAAGATTGAATTTCTGGGTGTCTGTAACTCTTTAATCAATACTTGGAATTCCTCTCTTGACAAGTTGCCATTTTAAAACTTCCCCTCTGGTAATTCCTCCTTTGCTAAACTTGCAGCAAGTTTGGATTGGCTGTCCCATGGCACTTCTACAATCCAACCAAAAGTCTGTACACCTGCCTTTCAGTGTTGTGTAAAACACTGTCTGCATTACATTAACACTAGCTCTTCCACTCATGGACCACTGCCCTATATTAGTGACTCTCGGATGCCATGACCCTAAACCTCTACCATCTTGGAAAGTGTCTGCAACACTCACATGTTCAGTGAGCTCTAAGCAGCTGTTGAGAAGCTAAACTTAGGGGTTGTTGCAAATTATTTGCCAAGAAAATTAAGTTGGCCTGTTATATAAGCTGATGCTACAGGGCTGATGTTTACATTCTGAAGCTAATTACACTTGTTTCTGTGCTGCCATGTAGTAATTATATGTATTAATCAGCCTTATATTGCGACATTTATATTGTGTACTGTATATTTTATATTCTGCCATTATAACAGCTGAGGTTTAGACCACCGTAGTGGCTTCGCTCGGTCCCTCTTAAATTATATTGTGCAAAAACATGTTAAATTCATCCAACCAAAGTTTTTTTTTTTTTTTTTTCTGACATTTTTTCCTATTTATTGGTCCATTGGATGGCTGCTCTTCAGATTTACAACTTTGCAACAAGCCTGTCCATCTGCCAGGATGGGAATTGTTTTTTTCCAAAGACTATGTGGGGTTAAGAGTGAAACCTTGCAGCAGTCAGAATATAGTGGACATTGAGTACACATATGTTCATTAAATATTGTAAAGTAGTTGTAATAGTTTTGTATGTGTAATTTTCAGGTTCTCTCGGGATGTGCTATAATTGTACGGGGTCAACCACGGGGAGGGCCACCTCCAGAGAGGCAGATCAATCTCAGTAATATCCGTGCAGGAGCTCTTGCACGCCGAGCTGCTGCATCTCAACAAGACTCAAAGGACACCCCTGATGAGGTAAGTCACATACTTCTAACAATACCATTTGACCCGTGTTCTAGAGGAGTCACTACTTTGCCTTTACTTGATAAAACATTTAATTTGAAGTTTGTTTTATATACATGCAGCATTCAACAGTCAGTTTAGATAAATGGGAAAATTGTCTGCAGGGCTTGTATGATGCAGCCAAGCTCTGAAAGCGATGCAAGTTGTGAATGACCAATAACATGCCTGTGTTTTTGTGCCCATTACATGAGGCTGTACAACGCTGCACTTTGTTCTTGGTTTAAGATCTCCTAAGTGACAGTCCTCCTGGGATTGGAATCGTTACTAGAGTAATCTGAGAACAAATTGGTTCTAATTGGCATTATATTTCTGTTAGTTTATCCACCCCCTCGGTCAGTGTGGCCTGCTAAAGCGTCGTGGAACTGAAAATCCTTGCCTAATAACGATATTTGCAGAAATTATAGATTTAGATTTATCCTGTAATGACACCTAGAGATTCTGCAAACAAACCTGCCTGATAAGATATTGCCACAATTAGAAAGCTTTTAGTAATTATCCTAAATCCATCCAGTGGGTAAAAAAATTAAGAAAAGCAATTTGTAAGAACGACTAGAACTGCTGCTAATCCAAAATCAATTGTGTTCAATCAAGTGAAGGAAGTAATAAACATCCTCTATTTTGTACGTTCATCTCTTAAATGCCTGGAAGCAATGTCTGACTTCTCTGAAATATGAACACTTATATCTGCATTTATAGCTGTGATATACCTACACCCTTATAACAAGGGGAAATGTCCACTAGAACATATAGTTTAAAGTAATTGTTGGCAAAGATTCACCCCCCCCTTGTGTGTATGTAGTTTTTTTTTTTTTTTTTTTTTTAAGGCACTAGAAGCTTGCTGCTTTGTTGTAACTTCAGCGCCCTCTACTGTCCTTTACTAAAAAAAAAATTCTGGAATTTGTGACTAGTATGAGCTACACACAAAAAATGTAATCACAGTTCAGCTGATGCTGAGCTGTAAAACGAGTTTTTTTTTCCCACCATGTCGAAAGCATAACGTGACTAGATAATGTGGAAAAAACGTGTAATCAAGCTAGTAGGTCTTCACTAAATACAAGCCGTTTGTAACTATTGAAACCCAGTACATTCATTAATTTAAAGTGGTTTGGTAAATTTACGTAACAGTATATGGTACAAATTTCAGCATGAGATTAGTCATGAATGTGCTTCTGTCACTATAGGGGTGCACCAAATACACCTTTTTTCTGTTTGGCAGAATAGCAAACAGAATCCAAGCCCTAATGTATCTTCGAATTAACCCTCACCCATGCCGTAATGTGGGAAAAAAACTTTTAGTGCTTTGAATTTGCTGAACTCAAAAGGTCTAGGCTTAGTCTAATCTGCAAGAAAACCTGAGGTTTGGATGAATCTGGAACAGAATCTTGGATGAAGAACAATAAATAAGATAAAATAAATTCTGAAATAGCATAATGCAGATTATTTGGATTAATCAGATCTATGTTAAAACATGCCTTTTGAGATTTAAAAAAACTACGGGAATTGTTTATTTTGGATAGAACACCAAATGGGTATTTTAAATTTATTTTCTTTTAATTTGAGTGTCCTACTGCAGCCTAACACCCCCCCCCATAGCAAGCAATTCGGTCATGCTGTTTTCAGTAGTGCATTACAAACCGCTGATTTATGCTAGAGACAGCCAGTCACTGCATGAGTGTTGATTACTGCTACAAAAAAGCTTGAGGAATGCAAATCATTAAAGCCAAAAAATGAATGGGTTCCCTTATCCAGAAACCTATTATCCAGAAAGATACTGATTATGGGAAGCCCATCTCCCAGAGTTTGTTTTAAGCAAATAATTCTACATTTGCAAAATGTTTTTTCTCTGTTAAAACAGTAGCTTGTACTTGATGCTAAGCTGCATGAATGCATATTGGTGGAAAAACAATCCTGTTTGCTTTAATGTTTAAATGATTTTTAGCAGACTTGAAAAACCCCAAGCCCCAAGCACTTTGGATAATTGCTCCTATAACTGTATACGCTATTGTAATATAGTCCTTTAAAAAAAATTGCCCATATCAAAAAAGGCACCATTTATTTATCATTACCTAGGGTTATTTTTTAAAACTCATGTTCTAACACTGTAAGAAAAAGTATAAAAAACTACTTCTGAAAGTTTTAATAAATACATTTTTTTGGATTTAATAAAAAAATATATAAAATAGTGATAGTTCCTCTTGACAATGGTATGACAAGGAAATTTAATATTCGAGTACTTCTTTCGCTAACTTCTTACCTCTAAAAACACTTGCCATGCCGCTGAGCAGGCAGTTACCATCTTGTTCTAGGTTCCAATGTATCTGGAACACCAGGGGCCCACCCAAAAACCTAAGACCAGGGCCCACTCTCAGTACTATTAGCTTCCTCTCCTCACTCAACTTTATTCTCCTTGTCTCTTTTTTTTACCTACTATAATCCTATAATCTATTATTCCATCTATTTAGCCTCTTTGTTCTCATAGAAATAGGGAATGTCCATCAAATAGACCAAACGTTTAGCAGCATTAGGGCCCACTGACACCTGCCCCACCGGGAGTTTTCCTGGTGGGCCAGTCTGACACTGAATGTATCCCATCTGCAGTACGGAAGCTTTTCAAAGAAATTTAATTTTAGTGAAAGAAAATAAATGCCCTCTGCTGGTGAGAGGCAGAATTTGAAATAAATTCCTGCTTGTAACTGACACTTTAACACTTTTTTAAGGTCTGCCTTAAAACATCAATTTCATGTTTAAATTTTCTTCTGTTGCAGCCGTGGGCTTTTCCTGCCCGGGAGTTCCTGAGGAAAAAGCTGATTGGAAAGGAGGTTTGCTTCACTGTTGAGTATAAAACTCCTCAGGGGAGAGAATATGGCACAGTTTACCTGGGAAAAGGTTAGTACTTCATTATAAATGGCAAAATACAAAACAGCAGTCACTTTTTAAATTATTTTAAAAAACTAATCGGGCTTAGTTAAATGAATTATCTTGGAAGCTTTATAGTGCTTGCTTAAAATATGTAAAGTAGGGCTTTAAAACATCAAATCTCAGACTGTTTTTGAAGATTATTCATTGGCATATACTGCGCTGTAAAGCATTTTTCTAGTAATCCATTTATCAAAAAACGAGCAGGCTTTTTTTCCCCAACCCACTGGTACTATAAAGTCTTTAAAGCCAATCGGCATTTTTTTTATCCGACATATTAGCAGGTCATGTTACTGTTGATTATTCACAATGACTGAACAGTTTGGTTTAATTGTAGTATGTACTTACTTGGATTAGTATAATTGATTTTTTATGGATTTCCTAACAGGCTGCCTTTAACCACGGTGTGTCATGGGAGGTTATTAGTGTAGGTTTTCTTTGCACTAATGGACTTATCCTTTTTTTCGGTTCATCTTTATAGAACCTGCTGGTCTGCTCTCTTACTGGTGTTGTGAGAGTAATGGGCTAAGTCACCTCTAGCTCTATTCAATGAAATCTGTATAGTTATTTTAAAAGGAACCTGTCACCCACCTATAAGAATTTTTATAATAAAATCCTTTTCTATTTAAACATGAAACTCAAACCTTTTTTTTTTATTAAAACATCCATTCTTGTTATAAATCTATTTAAAAAACTGAGCTGCCAATCATAAATTTCCTGCTCCAGCTCTATGCCTCTGACATAAATGAGGGGCAGTCAGTTATTTTCACTTTCCATTCTGCACTTCCTAGATGTCACCATACATTCATGGCCAGTAATTGTTTAGTCAGTGCACAAGTCCCTCATTGTGGTGCATACACAAGATATTAGGGTAATACAAAACTTTAATAAGTGTCCAAAAAATGGTGCCTGCCTGCTTGCTGTGATTATAAATGTTAAGACTAAAGGAAACAAGATTTCAATAATTTGTATAGTTTAATTAAAGTTTATTTTGCTCATCTAACATGATAGAAAAGGATTTGGAATTAATTCCTAAGGTGACAGGACCACTTTAAGGCGTTACATTCTTATCCTGGGACCTGTATGCTTTTCAATGCAGATACAGAACATTTATATTTGTCTTAACTAAAAGAACACCTAAATTTTTCCACCAACCTTCTTTCTAGGGCTTTCGGCAATACCAGTAAAGGCTGCTATTCAGGGGCTGCCCTTGTATGTCATCCAATCGGCCTGTAGGGAAGGCTACTGTTTGGGGATAATTCACAGGGTTTTCCATACTTATAGCAGACCTTGAAACCCAATGCTAATCTTTTTCTCTTCTGTAGTTTTAAGCACAGCAGTGAATCTAAAACTGGTAGCATGTCCCCTTCCTTTGTATGTGTGTGCATTGAAAAGAGTGGTATCAGTCTGTCTCTGCACACAGAGTATTTATTCCAGAAAATGCTTGTGTGGATGTCATGGCCTATATTCACCCAGTGCATATAGTAATGGCTGGGTTCTACTCCTGTCAAAGTGGAATTCTGTCAAGAAAACTAAATATGCAAAATGCAACATGCCATTAACTTAATGCCAGTTGTTTGAATACAGTATACAAGGAAACAGTGTTTATACTGTAGCCAATGTTGTATGTTTTGAATATACTGGTCTGTATATGCAGTTTGCTTTTAAGGATTTCATTTTCTATTAAGATACCAGTGGTGAGAACATCGCTGAGTCGCTTGTTGCTGAAGGACTGGCCTCGCGTCGTGAAGGAGTACGAGCTAACACGTAAGCATGTGTGCCTTTAAATATGCTACCTGTAAATCAGGTATATATTGGTATTGGGGGGGGGGGGTTTGCTTTTGTGGAATACTTCTTCAAAAACACTTGAGAATTTGAGATGTCTCGATATAAGTATAAAATCATTCCACCAACCTACTTATAAAAATGATATGGACCCACCTATTATAGAGAGTTAAGGATAAAATATAACTTTTTAATGTGTGCTTACATCTAAAACAGGAATTGTTCAGTGTAAAAATAAAAACTGGGTAAATAGATGGGCTGTGTAAAAATGTTTCTAATATAGTTAGTTAGGCAAAAATGTTATGTATAAAGGCTAGCTGTGTAACATAATAGCCAGAATCCAACTTCCTGCTTTTCAGCTCTCTTGGTTTACGCTGACTGGTTACCCTGGTTACCAGACAGTAACCAATCAGAGACTTGAGGGGTGGGCACATGGGTCATATCTGTTGCTTTTGAATCTGAGCTGAATGCTAAGGATCAATTGCAAACTCACTGAACAGATATGTACCATGTGGCCCCCCTTCAAGTTCCTGACTAGCTGATAGACATCCAGTCACTCCAGCCTTTATACATTACATTTTTGGCTAACTATATTTTATTATTATATCTATTTACACAGTTTTTATTTTCACACTGAACTGTTCCTTTAAAATGTTATCAAAGTTAAATTTAGCAGCCTATTTGATAATGGATAATGACTTGCGCTCTAAAAAAAAAAAAAAAAAAAAATTGGCGACTGAACCATGTGACATCCCAGTTACACCTATAGAACCTCACCACTGATGTACTGGCTTACACCTTACTTCAATCAGCTGCCACCTAGTTTTTATTTTTTTATCAATGACCGTTTAAACCCCAATTCAATTAACCTTTGCTGGTATGTGTCCTATGTTTTCTGGCCAGCTTGGCCCCCTGCTTATAGGCTAACTGGTCCATGATTTGTTTTTATAATATGGAATTCCCAGCATGTTCTCTCTGTAGCCCTAACGTTGCCCAGTATCCCATGTAACCCCCTGATAGTAGCCCAAAGTAACTAAAAGTATATTTACATTGCTGCCTAAGACTGATCTGGCTTACCGATACACAGTCTAATGTCAATGTGCTGCTCCTCTAAGTTGCAACATAAAGATAGCTCATGTGTGAGCTACATTTAGTGTAGGACAAAATTAATAAGGTGAATATATTTTGTATTGTATGTATTGAATTAATAAATGTATTTGTGTAAATCCTGGCTGCCACCATTAAGCATCACTTGTTTCAGCACTGTAAACTACTTATATAAACTGCAAATGAATAAAATATTGCTACATGTAAGCAGTGTTTTACAGAGAATGTTAATCATTCACATCAAATCCTGCCCCAGAGAAGCTTAACATCTAGCACCCGTTCTGTAATTTAACTTAAGACCCCATCATTGCAAGGCAGAAGTGCTCACTGCTGAGCCACTGTCCTGCCCAACTTGTTTTTTTACTTTAAATGGCATAATATAGAAATATAAGTATCTGTATAATAAACAAGGCAAAGGATGGCATTTTAAATCGTTTTCTTATGCTAGTCATTTCATTAGGTCGCCTTAACCCCCTTAACAATTCTGCCATTTAACTTGTTCTGTTCGTCTTGCCTTAGGGTTATTTCTTCACGCACAAATCGTGCACTAATGTCATTCAACAGTAATGTGCTTGAGAGACTACTAACACAGTGTTAATAAGTAAGACATTTTGCTGGAGGAGATGCTTGACTGAGAGAAACAGAGCAGTTAACAGACAAAAGTAATTGCATAATTGGCTTCTTTGGATATCATTTCACTGAATAGCTCTTTATAGTTTGAACTGTGTAGATCAGCTTGTTTCCAAATGGTTGATTAGAAATGATTAGTGGGTTGCATGAATACATGTTGGGCTGCCAGTGACATAGATCTGGTGAGTTGCAGAAAAGTGTAAAAACCGAGCATGGATGATGACTTTCGCCCATACCAAACAACAAGAAACGTGCAACTTGTTCTGTAGCTTCATTCTCAGAGTGGACTTGCCTGTCTCAAACACTGTTGCTTTTCACTTATTTAGGAGAATGTAGCATTGTTTATTTTGTTGCAATAGATCATTGACCATTATACTGTTTGGTAATACAAAACCTTCTGTTGCAGTTTGACGACCCTTTTTAATGTCTCCTACATTCAGTCTTTGTCACTATAGTAATTTTGTGTGTTGCTGCAGTACATGGTAAAGTCCTACATAGCACAGACTGGTACTCTTCTGCTTCTTGTGACTTAGCTTTTACGAAGCAGTTGTTCCATTTCTGAATGTTTGCAAACTAACATGCTTGTATATCACTTGCCAGTGTGACACACAATGCTGTTTTCTGGAATTCTTAGTTGCAAAGGATGCCATATGTCCACATATTTATAAAAACAGATCATAGTTCACAATTATTGCAAAGTTTTTCCATCTGTAAAGATAAAAACATAAAATTTGGTATGTGTGAACGTTTTCACTCCCTTCTGGTTGGTACAGTCTTTTGGTTATAAGTACATAATTTGGCTCATTTGGCATTGATCCAAGTTAACTGGGACTCATCTCCAGGGCTGCTTAAAGGAGAAGGAAAGGTCTTTACTTGCAGGTGCTAAAAATTAGTTACCTGAAAGCCTGGGCCACTGCACCTATTAGGAGAAAACTACACCTCCAGGGATTCTTCCAGCGAGCACTACTGAGTGATCATCTTCTGGCTTCTTCTTTTTTTTTTCTTGTGGCTGCGCATGCGCAGTAGAGTAAAGAGCTGAACTTTAACTAAAATCTGGTTATTTTGTTCTACTGCACATGTCTACTCCAGGAAATTTGAAGAAAGAAGCCAGAAGAAGATCATACCATGGTGCTCGCTGGAAGAATCCCGGGCTGGTGCAGTTTTCTCCTAATAGGAGCACCGGCTCGGGTTTCAGGTAAATGCGATCACAACCAAAAGTTAGGCACCCCCAAGTAAAAAGACCTTTCCTACTTTAAATGTGATCCTTGCATCCTCTTAGGGTATTGTGCTTACACTTAATATGTGCTTAAACTCTATGTAGTAGTGATCACAATGTTTAAAATTTTCTTTAGTGCAAACTTACAGGGACTGTTATTACACTTAAAATATTGAACAGCCTTGGTAAAAATTATTACCACCTTTATTCACAGAAGGGGAACATGATACGCTCTGCACAGCACTGTTCAGGCTCCACCTGGTCCTTTGTCAAGCTACTATTGTTAATTAGCTGAAATTATATTCTATCACCTAATGCTATTTAATGGTTTCAGTTATAATAGATCAGTATGCTAAAAGTGCTTCATGATGTATAAGTAGAAACAAAGCTTGCTTAGTCTATATAAATATGATCAAAGTGACCTTCCCATTCATGCTCCGTGGTTTAAGCCTCAATTTTATGGTCTTCTAAGGTTGTTTTTATTAGCTATAGTAAAACTGTGGCCTTATGTATTGAACTGTGTCTTTATGTACTTGTGTATTACGGATGTTAACTAAAACTTCTAGATGGTAAAATCAAATCTAAATTAGTACTTTGACAATGGGCCAGATGGAGCCAGAAATGTTGCTGTGCAGATCATGATTGTGAGCCATATCTTTGAAAAAAGGTGGTTTTATCTAAGTTTGTAATGGTGCTGTTCAGTATTGTTTGTGTTTACTTTAAATCAACAGCCATGTATTTCTCTAAGCAGGTCTCAGATTACCGAAAATCCTTAGCACAAGTGACAGAGGATCTGAAAGTTTTTAAAGTGTTGGGGAGGCATGTCATTTCCAGAAACAAATGGAAGTGAAGAGAAACGGTGAATGGTTTAGCGTGTGCAGAATGCATGCACTAATGTCTGTATAATAGTCATCAGAGGAAATCTTAAGTGAAATCTCATCACAAAAGTAAACATTTCAATTAAGCAATACAACTTTTAGATAAGCTGGAGGCATTTTGATTTTATCCAAGAGATCTGGTTTGATAAAAAGACTTAAATCTGGCTACAATGAACAAGTGTGTTTTTGAGTCTTTTATAGAATAGTCAACCATTTGCACATGCCACTTTCTATTAATAACTTCCAGTCTAAATAATTCAACAAATACTTTCATGTTTCTAGCAGATGTTATTTTAAATTCTTTTTACTTAAGAAATCAGCAAACCACTTTGTAATTTTCAGGATGAATGACCAAACTTTTTTGAACATGACCGAGTGGAAGATTGTATTGTGTTTCTCTGCTGCTGTTAGCATAGATTACAGCGGCATCCTTTAATTGCGGTTTGTAAAGAGCGCCTCAGCTGAAGAAATATACAAACCTTGTTTTTATTAAAATGGTAGTTATAAAAACGAACTCTGGTACAAAGTCATGATTTTAAACTTTACTGTCCATGTAAGGAAATTGGAGTTTTGCCATACTTATACTATTTCATTCTGTTTGTAATTTTTACAAACACAACCAAAACTAGGTATATATGCTGCACACATAAATAGTGCTATATAAATAATTATATTTATAATGTGGTTGGGTCATGGACATTTTTACTCTTCATTAGCAGTCTGCAACAGAGCAGGAGTTGGAATGTTGCCTCTGGGGTATTAAATACACCAGGAACACTGTGAAGGTGCCGCTCTTGAACTCATCCTGGGTTAACACTGTACCTGATACATTAAAATCCTCTTGCCATGGTCCTCCCTGGCCGTTAAACTCCCTTTTGGCAGCACTTTAGAGATATTTGTCTGTACATAAAGTTGGGTAAATATAACGTTTGATATATTTACTAGTATAAATATATTTTTGCTGTAAATTTTATCTGTAGGTCAAATAGGAGCAAGATTTACTTTAGTAAATATAGGATGTTTGTTTTTGCAAAAGCTTACTTTTAATTGTATCAATATGAACTGTGGCCTCTGTTGTCCTAAGTCTTGCAAGATTATCTAGGGCAGGTTATTAAAATAATTGTGCACATTCTGCTCTTTCACGCTATGTCCACGTCAGTAAGTAAATAAAATGTGATAGACTGTAATGCTAAGTAATGTCTGTACTGATAAAGTGACATGAGGACCCATATTCATGCTTCAGTCCTGAGTCCCGGTGCACAATAAAACTTTGGAGGTACCGTAGGTACACTATTTGCAATTACCATCGTGTAAACTCATTTTTCGCTACTATTTGGTATATCACGCTGGGTCACGTGATCAGAAGCAACGTTGGGCTGCAAATTGACAAGCTGTGTAAAGTATCGTGAGTGTATTTAAATTCTCTCATTTTTCAGTCCTGAGCAAAGCCGGCTGGCAGAACTTGAAGAACAAGCAAGATCAGCAAAGAAGGGAGTTTGGAGTGAAGGAACTGGGTCTCATACTGTGAGAGATGTTAAATATACAATAGAAAACCCCAGACATTTTGTGGACTCCATGCACCAGAAGCCTGTTAATGGTAAGGGAGGTGTCTGCATGGGCATCCACAACAAATTTTTCAGGGGGGGGGGAGTTAAGTTGGTAAAGGTATACTTCTACAAATATGTTGATGGCAAAAACATAAATCTAGTGACTGGGAGGGTTGCTACACTTGAAAGAGAAATATTGGACAGCTAAAATGGTTATGGGGTTAACTTATCTGGTGGACTATTGTGTGGATGGGATGGGTTTATGAGCTACACTGACTTACTCAAAGCCAATGTAGCATTTTTTATCCACTTTGCAAAGCATATCTGCTGTGCCTTGGGTGCACACACATTAGCAGGTGAGCTAGTCCTCCAGATGCAATGGTCATTAACACTGACAAGTTTGTCTTCCTCACACATGGCCCAACACACACTTGCATTTACACTCTGTCTCTGCACTGGATGTCACTGTGTTGCTTGCGTCCACACACAAAACCAGAATTCGATATATTAATAAAAACAAACACTTTGCAGGCATGCACACAAGACATTAAAGGATTACAAATCAGAAACCTTCAGTGATGATGAACTAAAGCACTATTGCTTTATTTCAAGCCCATACTGTTCATTTATGCCTAGGTTTTAGTCCTCGTAAAGCTGCACAGGTATTGGTTAGGCTACATGGTGAATCACTGAATCTGTGGATTTAAAGTCAGTGCCTAACTTTTATGTACTGGTCCATTAAGATCAGTAATCTTTTCACCTTGCAGCAAAGATCTGTAAAAAGTGGGCATCTTGCTTTTCTGCTACTAGTTAAAGAGCCTCCTTATTTTGCAGCTGTGATTGAGCATGTGAGAGACGGTAGTGTGGTTCGAGCTCTGCTGCTTCCTGATTGCTATCTTGTAACGGTCATGCTGTCTGGAATAAAGGTGAGATGTTGGGCTGTTTATGGGAAAGCTATACAATCTTCTCCATTTCATGAGTTTATTCTTTCGTCTTAAACTGGCCATAGCCTTTCAGATTTTATTCTGTGTACAAGGAATGTTCTGATACTGAATCCGATCGTTTTTTCAATGTCGCAATATAAATCTAACCGTTTAGATTTAAATTGTAGGATTCAAATAGATAAAATAAATTAGACGATGTTCTGGCCATTAATTGACAGACAGCACATGTACAAAATTTATGTCCCGGAAAAGTAGTGAAAGTCACCCACGGATATCATTAGATGCAATACATGCAAAGATATTCTCTGACAGAAATTTTCTAACCTGACCGAGTAACCACATGCCATGGTAATAAAATTGTCAGGATAATTATTGGAAACATGTTTGTAAATTGTAGGAATGGTGTTCATATAATTATATCTGTGCATCTATGCCCAGCTTTAGCCTCTGCAAAAGGGTTTGTTCACCCTTGAGCTAACTTTTAAGTATGATGTAGAGAGTGATATTTTGAGACAATTTGCAATTTAAATTTTTTTTATTGTTTGTGATTTTAGTTATTTAGCTTTTCATTCAGCAGCTCTCCAGTTTGCAGTTTCAAATACCCTATAGTTTCAAATTACCCTAGCAACCATGCATTGATATGAATAACAAACTGGAATAGGAATAGGATAGGATCTAGACAAAAAAAAAATAGTAATAAAAAGTAGCACTAACTACATTTGTAGCCTTACAGAGCATTTGTTTTTAAAGGAGAAGGAAAGTCGTTTACCACTTGGGGGTGCCAAATGTTAGGCACCCTCAAGTGAATGTATTTACTTACCTGAAACCCTGGGGCAGTGTTCCTATCAGCAGAAAACTGCACTGGCCTGGGGGTTCTTCCAGCGAGCAACCCGATCACTCCTCTTCCAGCGTCTTCTTTCTTCTTGCGGCTGCACATGGGCATTAGAGTGAAAACCCGAGCTTTAACTAAAAAGTCGGCTGTTCTATAGCACATGCGTCTCCCCAGGAAATTTGAATACAGAAGAAGCCTGAAGAGAAACAATCCGTGGTGCTCGCTGGAATAACCCCAGCCCGATGCAGTTTTCTGCTGATAGGAGCACCGGCCCAGGGTTTGAGGTAAGTCAATACATTCACTTAGAGGTGTCTAACATTTGGCACCCCCAAGTGGTAAATGACTTTCCTTCTCCTTTAAAATGGGATCAGTGACCCCCATTTGAAAGTTGGAAAGACTCAGAAGAAAGGGGAAATGATTTAAAAAAAAAAAAATTAACCGCCTCTTTAACTCATTGTGAAGTGTACTCTAAGCCAGGGGTGGCCGAAAGGTAGATCTACCAGTAGACCTTTAGCTGGTGATCAGTAGATCTCAAGACAAGTCAACAAAAAGCTTGTCTAAATCACCCTTCTGTTTTATTCTTTTCATTCAGATATTTATTCTGTTAAGGTTACATAAAAATAGTTGTTTTTTAAATATAGGAATATAAATGCTCTTATAAATCATTATAATATTTAAGTAATATTTTCCATGGAACAGAATGCTAACAGTAATATGGTTGTAGATCATAATGGGACAACATCACTAAAAGTAGACCTCACATTAGTAAAGTATGGGCACTCCTGCTCTAAGCTATCCAGCCATCACAGTTTATGAAGCCATCTTAAGACTGAAAGCTTTTGATTATTCATAGATCTTTCATAATGATTATATTTATGATTTGCTTTACTTTACAGTTAGGGTCTTTCAGTTTTCTTTCACACATCCGTGTTCACTTTTTATATCTCAGGTTCATGCAGGGCAGTCATATAGATTTGATTATATATATATATATATATATATATATATATATATATATATATATATATATATATATATATATATATATATATATATATATATATATATATATATATATATATATATCCTTATGACTACTAGAAGTATTTAATACCCAAGTCTTTGATAAATGTTAATCAAGATCAGCCCTAGTGCTGAGTGACTGCATTTATACAATGATTTGTTTTCTCATTTTCATCTTTTTTTTCCCAGTGGTGCGAATCTCTTATTTGTGCTGTTCTTGGTTATCTACATTCCTTAATCTGATCCATGTTGCCCACATTACCGAGTATTATTCCCAGTTACTTTACTTCTCCTAAAATGTCCTTTTCCTTTCCTTCTGATTTTGCAGTTGCTTTGTTTTCACAGTGCCCAACCTTCAAAAGGGAAGCAGATGGTACAGAGTCTCCTGAGGCTTTTGCAGCAGAAGCAAAGTTTTTCACTGAGTCACGATTGCTGCAGAGAGATGTGCAAATTATCTTGGAGAGCTGCCACAACCAAAATATCCTGGGCACCATCCTACACCCTGTATGTGGATTAACTTTCTCATATCTTATGTGACAATGTCCCCCAAGGTTTATCTAAAGACATAAGTATGCAACCAATCACTACAGCACATGTCTAAACTTTTCATATTGACAAACTTGACAGATCAGTTTTTCAAAACATCGCTTCCTCAAAATGGTTGTCTTGTCTACCTAAAATTGTAGAAATGAAAGCATATTTTTTTGTGTAATTGCCTGTCAATCTTTAGCCTTAATCAGAAGTTTGGGTTCAGCCAAATAATTTTTTGGAGGATTCAGAAGTTAATTTGATGCGTGCCTAGTTTATAATGCACATGCAATGTTTGTGCTTACTGCTGTTGTTACAAGAATGTTAAGCACTTCATAAAATGTAAGCTTACAAACATCCCTTTCATATAACCGATTCAGCTGTGGGGGATTTTAAAATAAAATAGCACTGATATTCAGCAGTTAATACATATACTGGAAAATTCAAAAATGTGTATGTAATTTGCATGTGCTAAGAGTCTGGGTATGGTGAGCCAAATGAAAGTCAAAGTTGTTCAACTGAAGAGTGAACATAATTATCTTTTGTGTGTAGTGTCTCATCCTTATACCAAGGTTCTTAAATATTTGGCTGAACCTGATTTCATTTCAGAACGGGAACATAACAGAACTTCTGCTGAAGGAAGGTTTTGCCCGTTGTGTTGACTGGTCTATAGCCGTGTACACTCAAGGATCCGAGAAGCTGCGGGCTGCTGAACGGTAAATTTTCTGGGATTACACTAAAAATATTCTTCAAAATATTAAATGTACATTAAAAGTTACCTATAGGTCATGTTGATCGTTTTTCACTGTTTGCTTTTGTAAATAATTGTGCCTTTAATTTCATAAATCTTACTGCTATGCCAACCTGACTGTACCTTCTAAACCTGTCAGTTTCTCTTGCTAATAGACAAATGTGGCAGTCCCCCTCATAGAGGAACACGGGGGATCAGATAGATAATTTAAAAGCATTGGGCAAATACTTTTATGTAAAATTATAACAGGCATGCAAAGATAATGTGATTAAAAGTAAAAAAAAGGTTTAACTTCTGATGTCGATGTCTCTTTAAACCTATACTGTGCAGATGTCCCAAACAAACAAAAATATGTAGTTGCAATGCCCAAGAATGATGTACTTTATATCCTGGCAGTTTTAAACAGGAGAGCACAACATCTCTCTAAAAGGAAAATGTACCTTTTTTGACATGAGCTCATTCAGCACAGAAATCTCTAGAAATAAAATGACTTAACCATGAACTGATAGATTCTGGGAAATTAAGTTGGGTTGAAAAAGACCAAAGTTCAAACCTTTCAAATGAACTTTAGTGCACATATATGCACATACTCACAAATTTATCCGTACACTCACCTATATACTTATATATACACTAATATCTAAACTAACTGTAGATCTTAAGATCACAATACATTTGTATAATATGCCTTTTCAAGAAATCATCCAAGCCAACAAGAAAACGTTGATGGGTTGTTCAATAGAGAGTCCCTTTTGAATAGTGCTTTCTGAAATGATGTGGTCTTTGCTCAACAGACTTTACTATAGTCTACTACAGGGGTGTTTAAAGTGATCCCATTTTGATTCAAATAATCCTGAATTCATGTTAAATATAGAAGGGATTCTGAGATTTGAAGTGTCTGCTTTCCATAGTGGATTGAGCACAGTCTCTAGAGAGAATGGGACTTAATTTCCCAGAATCCATCACTTTACAATGAAACAAGATAAGGGCAGGGTTGTGTTATACCTGTACTGTAAACCAAGGGGGAGGTGGTTTGGTAAATGGTTTGTAAAGATATCAATGGTTTCCTTTCAATCTTTCCAACCAGAAATGTCTAAAAATAATAATAACATTTTTATCAGTGTTTATGTACCTTTTTTACATAAAATGAATGAGCTCATTTAAAAATGGGTGTATATTTTCCTTTTAACTTTATAGGTGCATTAGAATGAAATAACAAAGTGCTAGGAGCTGTTTAGAACTAGGAATGATGGCATAACACCTTAACTTCAAAGGCATGTTTTGCTTTATTACAGCTCTGTTTTCCCCCGACAAATCACTACTTAAAACATTCTGTGCGATGTAGTGTGATAATTTGCAAGGATTCACAAATCACTGTTTCATAATCTTTTTTTGGCTCTGCAGCATAACCCTTCGTGGCATTGCAATTACAATCCTTGAAAAATCCTTGAGTTTTTATTTATCTGACTAAATAGGAATGTTTTTATAGTTCTTCACTGAATACCTTGTTTATGCTTGTGGCGATAGGTCATCTTTATTTATTATGGCATTCTATCCACAAATGTTCTATCACCCATGTCATAAACACAAAGCGCAACCACAAAATACCTTTAGTTTGAACATTTCCCTGCACTGGGGATATTGAGTTTTATGACTTTGCCGTGATAGCTTGATATTAAATTGTAAGTAATCCTGGAACTGTGGAGTGTTCTAAAGTCATTAAGCAGGTAAATTGCAGTAGAGCGGCAGAAGGATTGTAAGATCCAGTTTGCTAAGATTACAAAATGATCAATGCAGAGCAAGTTTTGGCCTAGAGTCTTTTTATTCCTAGAGGAGGTTAAGGAGGTTACAAGTGGCAAATAAAAGCACCTGTGTCCCTGTGGTTTTCTGATAACTTCAAAATTGCAGCAATTTGTGTGCTTTTGGTAATCAAACTTTTCTATGGTTAAATACAACTGCACGAGCCCTAAAAGGCTAAGTACGCCTATGCAACCAGGAAGGCTTTGATGGTACAGTAAATCTTTAAATACAGCAACAGGTACAGTACCATTTAATTGTCAATTGCTCAATCCCACGCTTCTACAAGTAATTAAATCATATTCTGAGATTTTATTATTAGTCATTACTTATAACCATATTCAAGCTGGTCTTTGTAGTTCAGGCAACTTTGTATGGCAGATGCACACATACATATCGACAAATGCCTTTTAATCCATTTATTTCAGCAGAAAACCTTCTTCTTCCCTTCCTTAGGTGAAATACACATAGTAAAACCATATCCTAAATACCCTTCTTAACACGTGACACAATCATGTGATCAATTAACCTTTTATTGCTTTAACACATAGTCCAAAATTCAGTCCATATCAATATATCGATAACACATTATAATCTATTACCTAGAAAAATACAACAAATTATCTTAAAAAAAAGTTTTCTTTTCATTGCAAAATGTACATTCCGATAAATATTATAAAAAAAACTTCACAAAGTAAAACTCTCATTTAGTTGTACTGGAGAAAGAGAATCCAATCTTTTTATCCATATGGTTTCTCTCCTTAATTGTTTCTGTACATTCTCTAGGTAAATTCACCTATTCTAATAACATCCATCTGGCTAATGTATGCTATAATAAAAATGTTTTGCAACTGATAGTTCTGATAGATGTTCTATTTATCCCTGCGCTTTTTATAGATGTTCTCTTTATCCCTACTTTTTATATTTTCTTAAATAGATGGCACCTGCACTGTAGCATGTAAAATGTCCATTGAGTACATTTGGTTTTGGTGTGCTATAGAGTCACCATGAATAATGCCACTACAATGTGAGAAATCACCACAACCCTTTTTGATTTACCTTGCCTGCATGAAAACAACATGAAAATAGTCTCTTTAAATATTTTTCCTACCTACCGATCTCGTTGTAGTATTCTCCAATGTTTAATATTATTATTTTTCACAGTTGGAGTTACCAAAAGTTGATACAAAGGGAATTTTTTATACGCAATCATTATATCTGCTTCCTGTCATGCATCTTACTCTACTTAATTGGCTGTATGACAAACTTTTAAAAACACCTGGTGGATGAAATCTATGGTAACGACAGTGTTGCAATCTGTGGGGTTTTTAAGGCATTGAAGTCTATTTTTTATCCTCAATTTTTACACTTAAATCCAAGAATGCAAACTCACATTCTTAATATTCACAAGTGAACTTAATCATACTGTGTATTCAATTCAATTTGCATATATGTTCAAATTTGGCAACAGTACTATCCTCAACATAGCACCAATAAAAAGTGATGCTTGTTCAAGTCACTGTTTAAAATGTCTGCATAAAAGTATTTGCATACATGGGTGCCATATTGACTCCCATTATACACCCTACCTGTTGGATATAGAACTGCTCAAAAAATACAAAATAGTTTTTTGTTAATACCATTTCCTAGGCATCACAAGCAAAATTAATTTCTTATGACTTTAGGTTCAACTTGGTTAAGGACAGAGACATACAATAAGATTCAGCGCCCAGCGACAATTCTCCTCTTCTTTGGGGCGACTAATCTCCCCGAACTGCCTTCCACCAGCTAGAATCAAAATCACTGGCGGGATGGCAATTGGTGCGTTTCGTTTTCTGAAGGTGCCCAAAGTTGCCTCGTGAGGAGACTTTGGGCGACTTCGGAAATTAAGTGCTCTGTGTGACATCCCTTTGGCGATTAAAAAGCTGTGTTAAATAAATGGCGAATGTATCAAGGTGTATGTAATTTTAAGTGTGTATGTGATGAATATAAAAAACAGCATTTTCTTTACTCGCTCTTCACACGAGTGTTCAGAAGAACAGTAACACCAAAAAATGAATTTTATTTTCATTTAAATAAAATGTACTGCTACTATTCACTCATAGTTTGTGTGCTTGCTTCAGAATCACCACTACAGATTTTAAAAATAAAATGGTGTGTAGTCATGGATTATCCGTTTCAGTTGGATAGGGCAAAAAGGCACATATGTTCATAGCAGCCAACAAATCCGCTGTTTGAAATACAATGGTTTGATGAAATGGTTTACACATGAAGAACTATAGGCGTAAAATGCCATTAATGGCTCTCTACAGGACTATAGAATGAAACCAATATATTGTTTATTTGAAGGGGATTGAGTACCAGTACCATCGAAAAGTAAAGTTGTTTTTTTTGTTTTTTTTTAATAATGGTTTTAATTTTTCTCACACAAATAGTTTTGCCAAGGAACACAAGACCCGAATTTGGAGAGATTATGTTGCACCCACAGCCAATCTGGATCAGAAGGACAAGCAGTTTGTTGCAAAGGTAACTTTCACATTTGGTTCCCTGTTTTAAGCAAGTCCTTATGTATGTGGTGGTACATAACTACAGTAACACGTAGACTCGGACTTCAGGGATTACCTGGGATGTTTAACTTGATGCTAAATACACCAAATTTTGGGAGGGGATTCTGTCCATGTAGCTCTTTGACCTTTGTTTAAATATATTAACTAATTTTTAATCATGCCATTAGTACTCAACCGTGGCATTTACATGCAGTGAGCTTTACTGCTTTTATTTACTCCACATGTAATGCTATGTAAAGCTATGCTTTGACCAATGAGCTAACTCTTCTTTCTACCATGTAGTCTGTGCTCAGCTACATGTCTGCATGGATGTCAGCACTGTTGTATTTTCATAATGTCACTACAAGATTTTTTCTTTCCTCAAAGCCTTTTTTGCTCAATGGAATCTGAACATGTGCTGCTCACTAATCCTATTTACAGCATACTGCTTCAGTTCCATGTGCTGCATTGCTGTAAGTGGCATAATGAGTGTTTCAGTACTATGATTTGGTCATTTATTAATGAAGCATTCTATACCTGAAAATAGCAGTCTCATTTTGTTGCAAAACTTGCCTAAAGTAAATTTTATATTTTTATTATAGACACCGATGTTGGAGGGTTACTATACTGTAATGTGGGGGGCTCTGAACCTTCTATAGTTGCTAAAAATGCATAAAGTAAAGGTTTACAAAATTAATATAAAAAAAACTTTCCAGCCTGAACCTTTAGTAATATGACGAGAAGTTTCACCTAAAATCTCAGCCTGATCAGCCTCCATGCTGAGCACCTAGGGCAACCAGTTGATATTGGTAGACCTTTTCCCATAGTGTTTCAGATATGTATGTATTTGACATTGTTAGTGCATAGCCAGTTTTTGTGGTTCGTTTGAGACGAGTCTCCTGAATACAGCTGGTTACAAAATGGGGCATATCATTTAAAAAATATCCAGATACTGTATGATGGTATTAGTGAGTGACTACTGAGAGAGAGATTTATGAATTACTAGTTTAGTAGATAGTGTTGTGTATTACTGTTGTTTCTTCAGTGCCTAATCACAACGCTGGTCTATATAACAGATGCGTATGCCACATAAGTGGTTAGAAATAATAGTGTAAAGCATTTGTGTTGGATATAGAGATAGGGAAAAGACCTAAATAGGTTCAAATCAGCATTATGTAGCATATGTAGAGTAGACTAGACTGTTTTTGTAATGCAGTCAAATTGTCAATATTCTTATGACAATTTACATTTTGCAGGCTAAGGGTGTGGTCCTCTTTGTAGCCAACAGATGGCAGTGTATACTTGTTTCTACAAAATCGAACCACTGCACAACATGGATTCTGAACATGTTCATTCCTAGTAAAGTTACATTTTCAATTGAAATTTGCAGGAAATGGCTGATTAGCTTTCTTGGAAAGTAAACAAAAAGGTGCGGATGGTGAGATAGGGTTGTTGCATACCACAATGGCCATCGAACGGATTCCTTAATAAAGATATGCAGATACTCTTCTTGATTGGTGCAATATTGTATTGTGCATATCAGAAGAACCTCTTGCAGTGTAGGGGTTAAATAGATATGAGAAGGGTGGGGCAAAGGCTTTTAAATATGATTGCCTTTTAATTCCTAGCATTGAATTGCAAGCCGGTCCTCTGCTTTGGGTAACACCAAGGGTTTTTGTACCTGTGTGTCTGTTTGTCTGTCTATCTATATATATATCACTAGCATTTTCATAAGCATAGTGGTTTTTCTGTCACCTTGACATGTATGCTTGGCTTTGTTTAATTTAAAGAAAAATCTGTAAATGTTTTTTGCATTTACTTCTACTAACCTTAAAGATACACAGATTAAAGGTATAGTAACTATAAAGCAGCATAAAAACAAATCATGTCTAAACATGCTACTAACAAAAAAGAAACTATAAATATATTTGCAGTAGTTCTGTATCAGCAGCTTATAGAATCTCGCAGGATGAGGCCCTCGACTGCCTATCCGTAAATACAGCCCCGGATTTCAGGTCTCTGAAAACATATTTTAGAGTTATCCACTGCAATAATGAAGCTAGAGTAACTAGTTGCATATTTTATCTTAAATGGGGTAGTTTACCTTTACGTTGACTTAGTATGTTAGAGCGGCTAATTCTAAGCAACTTTTTTGATTTTAATAATTTTTTAATTATTTGCCTTCTGACACTTTCCAGCTTTCAAATGAGGGTCTCTGACTCCATCTTAAAAAAAAAAAATAATGCTCTGTACTTTTTTTTGTTGTTCTCATTGCCACTTGTCATTCTATTCAGGCCTTCTTATTCAAATGGTTGCTAGGGTAAATTGGATCCTGGCAACCAAATTTCTGAAATTGCAAATGGCAGAGTTGCTGGATAAAAAGCTAAAAAATGAAAACTAATTGCAAATAGTCTTAGAATATCACTCTTCATCATACTAACAGTCAATCTAAAGGCAAGCGAGCCTTTTAAATACAAGAACATTGTTGCTTCACACAGGGTTAGTACAGTTCTGAAGGATTCAGCCCAAGCAGTTTGGTGCTGTTTGCTATACTATAGTGAGCAAAGATTTGGCATTGTCATTTGTAATGTAAGATTGGATGCTACAGCTCTCCATTACTCTACAAAGTGAACTTTTCAATATAAGATACATTGTTGTGTAGTCAAGCATCTGTGACAAGTTTGTTGCATCTTTCATCTTAATTTTAAGGAAGCAAGTAAATGTAATACGTCTCTGGTGCTGCGAAAAATGCAAACACCCTGACATTTTTCTGTTAGTATAACATGTTATCTGACATGTACAAATTGATATGAACATAGTTTGTTAAAATGATTCTTAAAGGGGACATTTCATAGAACCTTCATATTCAGATATATTACTCATCCTTCCTCAAAACATGTAATGATGCAGAAAGAAAAACATTTTGAAAGCATTTTACCTCCTAGAACTGTCATTATATCAGAGCTGCAGAGAGAACCTCTCTGCTCGGTGTCTAGGCCGAAATGAAGAGTGGGAGTGTCTGTTCATTCTCTCACAGGAAGTGGTCACAGCACTGACTGACAGGCTGAACTCCTGAGCTGTAGCAGACAAACCCCTCCCCTCCTCTGTCCTGTGTGTTTCCAGCCTGCACATACCTGTCTTCTGTTGCTGTCTGATCATTCACTCATAACTATATATCTTAAATGCTTAACATAAATCAATAGATGTTAAGGGTAATAGTATTTTCTTTTATTTAAATGACAACAGTATTGTCCTGTGTTCCAAAGCAAATAGGCATCAGTCACACATGTACCTGCCCTGCTGCACATAATCTATAGTCCATAATATATTGTTATACACTATCCATCTCTCTGCCTCTATTACATTATAAAACGTATACAGACAGTGTACATTGATATTTACTGGTATGATATTCCAGAAAAGCAGCTGTAGGTTTGTTTTCCTTCATATTGATATATGATCAGGTGCAGGGAGTTACAAGGGAGTAAATGCAGCACTTCTGGTACAAGTTATGTTTAATTGCAGGGAGTTGCATGGGAATAAATGCCGCTGTTCTGGAACAATTTATGCCAGGTGCAGGGAGTTGCAAGGTAAAATGCAGCTGTTCTGGAACAATTTATGATCAGGTGCAGGGAGTTGCAAGGGGAATGCAGCTGTTGTGGAACAGCCTATGGCCAGTTGCAGAGAGTTGCATGGGAATAAATGCAGTTGTTCTGGGATAATTTATGATCAGATGCAGGGAGTTGCAAGGGGAAATGCAGCTGTTATGGAACAATTTATAGGGAGGTGCAGGGAGTTGCAAGGGAATAAATGCAGCTGATGTTCTGGAATTGTATAGCATTTAACAGATGTGGGGACTTTACAAAGGAAAACCCAAAATTCGTTGTTTGCTTTTTGTATAAAACCTAATACTGGGTAGAAAATGACTGTGGTACTTACACTAACTGTTCATACACATTGCCCCCAGAAAAGAATAAAATACTTTTAGCAGCAGATTATGTATTAATAGGACAGAGAGGGAGAGAAGGGAGCAGGGAAGGGAAAGCCAAGTCTGCAGTGAAGGACTGAGAGAGATATTACAGACACGCCCACTCCTCCCTCACTGGCTGCTGCTCTATAGCTTATACAGAAAGAGCCGTAGGCTGCAGCTCAGATACTGAAGAGTCTGAGACGGGAAGTTGCAAAAGGGGAGGGCTGAGAACAGTATTCAAGCTAATACAGATGTTTTTTGATCTAAAAGGTATTAAAATAAAAACGATTTCTTCTATTTTACATTATTTTACATGGTTTGATGCATTGTGAAAATGTATGCTATATGTCCCCTTTAACCTTAACCATCATGAGGACTCTTAAAGAAACAGTTCAGTGTAAAAACAACTGGTTAAATATATAGTATGTGCAAAATAATAAATGTTTCTAATATAGTTAACCAATAATGTAATGTATAAAGGCTGGAGTGACTGGATGTCTAACATAACAGAACACAACACAACTTCCTGCTTTTCAGCTCTATAACTCTGAGCTAGTCAGTGACTAGTATAGTGGTCAGTGAGTTTGCAATTGATCCTCAGCATGCAGCTCAGATTCAAACAGATATGACCCATGTGCCCCCCCCCTCAAATCACTGATTGGTTACTGCCTGGTAACCAATCAATGGAAACCAAGAGAGCAGTAGTGTTCTGGCTATTATGTTACTGCAGGTAAAGTTGCTGTACCGTGTTAGGCTATTATGTTACTCATCCAGAGACTCCATCACCAATTCCCAAAAAACTTTGTTAAAGATTTGGCCGAATACCAAACCAAATCCGAATCCTAGTTTGCATTGTGGAAAAGGAAAAAGTGGAAAAAATTGTTCTTGCTTGTTTTGTGACAGTCACATAATTTCCATCCCTGCCCCTAATTTACATAATCAAATTAGGATTTGGTTCGGTCAGGCAAAAGGATTTTCGCTGAATCCTGCTGAAAAAGCATCCTTAATATAGTAGTGGGCACAGCTATAGGACAATTTTAAAGGGGTGGTTCACCATTCAGATTACTGTTAGTATGATGTAGAGTAATATTCAGAGACAATTTGCAATTGGTTTTCATTTTTTATTATTTAAGGTTTTTGAGTTATTTGGCTTTTTATTCAGCAGCTCTCCAGTTTGCATTTTAAGAAATCTGGTAGCTAGGGTCCAAATTACCCTACCAACCATGCACTGATTTGAAAAAGAGACTGGAATCGGAAAGGCCTGAATAGAAAGATGAGTAATACAAATTAGCAATAACAATACATTTGTAGCCTTACAGAGCATTTGTTTTTTAGAAGGGGTCAGCGACGCCCATTTGAATGCTGCAAAGATTCAGACGAAACAGGCAAATAACTATGAAACTATAAAAAAAATTTAAAAAATTAAAACCAATTGATAAGTTAGAATTGGCCATTCTAGAACATACTAAAAGTTACCTTTAAGGTGAACCACCCCTTTAACTACAGAAAGCTTTTAGGATTTAGCTTTTTAATGTACATTTTAGGAACATTTCTTCATGTGTTGGGGAATTTAAGATTTGGTGATACTTTACACACCAGTGCTGCTCTGTATGTGGTAATTTACAAGATTTGGCAGACTGATTTCAGCATGGAACTAGAACAGGCATGGGATTGCATCTAGGTTTTTTTTTTATTTTTTTAGCACGAAATACTTGTAACATTATAAAGACAGTTGTAAGGCAGACAATATTTGCAATCATTTTCATTATCTTATTTAGTACTACTATTTGCATTCTGTTAAAATGATCACTGCTTTCTTGCCACTCAACTCTGTTTTGCTGTTTTTCTTGCATTACTCACTCCTGTGTCGTTATTAATTTGCGTTATTTGCAAATTAAAATTGGCGAATGCAAGTTGCTTGGCAATGCTGTTCTTGTATCTGTATTTTGAATTTTGTGCTGCTGAATAATAAAGATATTGAGATATGTCTAAAATGCCTTTAGCTGCACCTAGATTTAACATTTACAGTTTTTTAATAAAAACTGTTATTGCCAGAGCCTCTTGAATTGTAATGCAGCTCTGTCTGCCTTTTAGTTATTTCATTTTATGAATTGTCATATTTACCTTATATCAGTTAAATGTTTGGATATACTGCCTTGTGCAATACAGGCACATGATACATTAGTTTTCACAGGTGAAATTTACCATTCTTCACTGACACAACCATTTATCTCTAGTCACATTGCCACTGTGCAACAGTGCATTCCTTGTTTTCTTGGTCAAATAAAAGAGCGAAACGAAAGGTAGAAAGGGAAGATATTGCTAAACTTTTCTAAATATAATCCATTAAAAATGATGATTGACAGGTCCATATAATTCTTGCATGGACACCCATTGGTAAGAATATGCATTCAAGTGTTGTTTTTACAGTAACCGAAAAACGGGCAGGTTTGATTTTTCCTTCGATCGAGCACCGCAACAGCTAGTTGATGCAGTTCTTTAACCCGTCTGTGCCTATTTGCAGTTCTAATAGTGTAGACTAAAGCTGGCCATAGATGTTGTTTTTTCAGATCCTCATCGTAAGACCACGATTTTCTCGGAACGATTGTACGAATTGTCCATCAACTAAAAAAAACCAATTTGCCAGGAAAACAAAGGGGAGCTGCCTGCTTGTCCCTGCAAACAGATTGCACTGGGGCCAACAAAGATTTTTTAACCTGGCCGATCAATTTCCTGACAGATGTCGGCCAAAAAAACGTAAGATGTGCGATTGTTCGAATCCCACTAACCGCACGATAATTTTTAAAGGATTGGTCGGACTTCCCTAAAATCGGTCGTTTGGCAAGAAGAATCGTCGCGTCTATGGGGAGCTTAAACTGTCAAATCTGACTCCTACGTGAAGATAGATTGCTGAGGGGGGAATATCAGGTTTATTCTAACATCTACTTAATATTTAGTTCTTCAGTGTGAATAATTATACTACCAGTTCATGGATAATCCCTTTGCACAATGGATTTGGTCGCATCAAAGCGTAACTTACAAGATCCAAACAGGGACTAGATTCAATTTTTCTGTTTGCCCTGATTGAGAAGAAGTAACAAGATGTATCGTGATTAAAACAATAGAGTATGTTTGGCACTATTATACACACACACACACACACACACACTATACTAGGAGTTAGTTAGGAGGAGTCTACTGTTTATACAAAGGGCTTATGCTCATTTTGTTTTCCTTACAGGCCAGTTTTGTAATATAAATGAGTAGATTTGCTTTTTTTTGGTCTTTAGACTGGCCAGACACATGCAAATGTAGATTTTTAGTTTGGGTTATAAACTTTTTGGAGATATTTTAGAGGAGAGCTCCACAACTCTCTCTGTTCGAATAGGCTTTTTAGTGTTTAGTGGCAAACTGTGTTCACCTCTCGATAAGAAGTATAAAATGAATACGATAAATTTAAAAAACCTTTACTTAGTCTGGCTACTGTAATCTATTTATTTAGATAATATAGAAAAGCACCATAACTTTGCTGTTATACAACAAAAAATCCCCCAAAATATGAATTTGTGCTGTTAGAAATAAATATTTCCATTAACCTAAAATGAAAAATGAGAACAAGTCCTTAGTGTGTGTAGCAGAGATAAGACCGCTCAGGGCTGATCATTTACCCTGTGCATGAAAGCTGCAATGAAGGAAAGCTTGTTAATGTTATGTCCTCTGCTCATTTAAAAGTATTATGACCCCTGTGCATTTTTCCAGTTTTGGAAATGAAAGGGTCAATTCCTCAAGCAATAAACAGTGCCAACCCTTTGCCCTTTTTCTTATGTGAAAGATCTGGTATTTAGGTTTACAAGTTGGTCTTCTGTCGTTGTTCCCAGGCTGATGAATTCCTTGTGTGATCTAAACCAGTGGGGAGGTATATAATTGGCTGATATGTTCCTAAATCTTTCTACTTCCAAATGAAGACAAACTGCAGCAGTAAATGTGTTGGTTGCAGAAGAAAGATTTTCATATTGTATGCATATTAATTCCTGCATGTCTTGTTAAACTGAAGATAAAGCCAATAAACGGGACCCTTTAGAGATGCACATTTGAAGCCACACTGCAGATTTTTTGCTTTGTTTATGCTGTGTATTTTAGGGGAAATTCTCCAAATAATGCAGGCTTGCTAAAAGGATGCATACACTGAATGTGAACACAAATGAAAGTCTTTGAATACATCTAAACCTCTTGCTGTCTTTAGTAAAGAAGGTTTTTAAGGCTGACCTCAAAGCTTAATAAGCAGAATGCAGGAGTTAAATTCCTTGTACTCTTGGTGATCCAAAAATTTAATTGAAAGCTCAACGTGGCTTGTTTTTCCATGGCTACTTTTCTTTTTATGTAAACAGTAGGAATATTTGTTTTTTATTTTGAATGGGGCCCAACTGTGCATGCTCTTAACTATGAGATAAATGAGCAAACGATTCGTGATATTGACCTTGGCTTTAACTGATATCTTTATGATCAGAAGAACCTCACTGCCAGGGGCGCTAAGGTTGAAAATTCACAGATTTGTTTTTCTGCTCTTGTGAAGTTTCTTGACTCACTGTCTGGTCTAACAAATACTGGATGTAACCTAGGAAGATGCTTTATAACAGCCTTCAGTCCAGTACTGGTAAAGCCTTCTGTAGTGTTCTTGTTTGTTCTTAGATACTTGCATTTTGTCCCTTGAAGGCTGCAGAGAATCTTGACGGGAATGAAATGTTGAGTTATCTTTCTCAAATTGTTTTTCTTAATAGAAACTCAAGTAGTCTGGTTTTATTGTAAGAGCCAATCTGGTCACAACATTAATGTGGTTAAATGCTATACCTTGTGAACTCTCATTAATCAGTCCTTAGACTGGCTGTGCTGTGTGCTCCATTTCTCACTTGATAAGCGAATGTTTGCCCTTTACTGACAAGCTTTTAATGAAGTCAGAATTTAGCAGTTAGAATAACTGTGCAACCCATTGCTTCCTTGTACAGCTCTAAAGAGGGCACTTTCTTAATGTCTAATTGACAATGAAATAATTCTTTGTGAGACCGCTGTACAGAGGGCCCAGTTTATGTATTGTTCAGGCCAGGATCATGTATTTTTTTTTTTTTTTTGTCAGACGTGTGCAATTTAATAAACAAAAAAATAATAATTTTATTTGCCGTTTTGCACCTTGGTGTGTTTCTGTAATTTTGTTTAGTGCTATGACATCATAGGACACTTTTAAATTCTATACAAAAAAAGTTTGATTCCTGGCTACAAAGACTATTAAATTGGCCACACAAAAATATCCAATTGGGCTGGACAGTTTGGTAACAGATTATTTAGCCAAAAGCCACCCCAGAGTTTGGAGAGCAGGGGTTGGGCAGTAATCCCATACCTGAGGTATTACCAGATATTCAGGCCTGCTGGCATAGGTGGTTATTGGCCTGAAACCTGGGTGGAGCCGTGTACTAGGTTTTTAATGTGGATTTTCTGGTTACTGCTAAACAGGAATGTTTTCTCACACTTCTAGATGTGTCTGAAAGCCCACAGTTTAACATCCCTATGCTTATCCGTTTTAGAAACCGTATTATTCTGTCACTGGTTTCTGATGAGATTAAAGGGGTTGCTCACCTTCCAACACTTTTTCAGACAGTTCACCAGAAGTAAAGATTTTTTCAATTACTTTGTTTTCTATTTACTTTTTTCTAATATTGAAGTGTAAATTTAAATGACTAATTTTGTATTGTGCATTTGCTTAAAAGGCATCCAACTCTGAAACAATGCAGGTGCTTTAGGGAGAGAATTATAAAATAAATCTACAGTTCATTTAAAGGGGTTGTTTACCTTCCAACACTATTTTCAGTTTTTTGAAAGATTTTTTTTTTAAGTTACTTCCTATTTTCTATTTGATTAACAATTAATTAAGTATTTAGCAAATGTTGGCAGAAGTACATACTGACCTGTAGGCTGTTAGAAGCAGTGTTAACTCTAGATGCTATATAAAGAACTGTAATGGTGTTTTTATTTTCAATTAGGGGCATAATATATTTATCTTTTAACCTATGATTCCCCTCCTTTTGAATAGCTCCTTAAACACATCTATTTAAGACTAGGATGAAATCTGTTAACAACAAGATTGCAGCATTAGGCTTTGTAGAAATTCTTTATGCACAGCTCTAATTTTATTCTTCATCACATTTTTGAATGCTCTGTATACTTCCAGCTGTTCTGCCTTTGTGCTTATGGGAGCAAAGCACAGATGCTCTTCATTACTTAAGATGTGTATTATATTCCAATACAAATTCTTAGCTGATTTTTCATAATGCACTTGTCATAGCTGAAGACTAATTCACAGAATTGCAAGCATATGTTTGTGGCAAGGGTCACACTAGAATGCTTTTTGTGTAATGCTTAGACATATTTGTGCTTTTTGCTGAAGTGAATTTATACTACTCTGTACTATTTACTTTTAGCTTGCTAATAGTGTAGAGAGTGTTTTGAGGATTGCGCATTTTAAGTGCACATTAGTATACTTGGAAAATATAAAAAAAACACCTAAAAGCCACTAATAAGGCAGGCTGCTATGAGTCTGTGACCACAAAAGAGGCTGTGACAACAAAATTTGTGTGTATATATAGAGAGAGAAATATATATAAACATTTACTTCCATTTATCTTCATTTTGTAGCCTTTTCTTTCTTTTTTATTGTGTAATAGTAAAAATAAATATTACATATTACATATAACAAACAGGTGGGAACAGGATTTACAATCATTGTTGCTCCAGGCTCAGCAAGCACTCGCACACACACTTTTTTTAACTGCTTGTGCTAAAGTGTGAAACTTGTCCCAATGATTGGTTAAGATCCAGTTGTAAAACAGTCATGAAACACTAAATGAAAATAGTGAGAGAGTTGCAGTCTACTACAACTGCGATCTGATTAAATTGATGCAGTGTCATCCCAATTCTTCATTTAGGGGGTTATTTATCAATGGTAGGGTTTTAGAAGTTTCTGAGGTTTTTTTTTTACCTCAAATTCGGGGTGAAGAACCCGGAAACTCAAATTATAGTAGAACCCCATATCAAGTTTTTCAGGGGACCAGAAAACAATGGTGTAAAATCCAGGAAAATGTAAAATTATGGAAATGTATTATGCATAATATATAGATGGGACCAAAAAACAAATGAGGGAAAACTTAAAATCTCAAATCTAAAATTGAGGTTCCACTGTACTTGTTTTCATTCTTTTTACCTACAGCTGGCTGAGCTAATCACTGACTGGTTGCTATGAGTTTCTACCCAGGAGTCTCTAAATAAGCCTGTGTCCTCGTTACTGAGCTGCTGCTACAAGGCAACCAGCTCATGTAACATGCAGCATTATTTTAATGCATTTGTTAACAATTTGATTCATTAGCTGACAGTAGCAGGCGCACCCAATTCGCATGCTTCCTCAGATTTAAAGGAACAATTACAAATGAGTGTTTTGAAATGTAAATA
The DNA here is from genome assembly GCF_017654675.1 of Xenopus laevis. Taxonomy (NCBI): domain Eukaryota; kingdom Metazoa; phylum Chordata; class Amphibia; order Anura; family Pipidae; genus Xenopus; species Xenopus laevis. The sequence goes on along the minus strand of NC_054375.1, from coordinate 94,590,302 downwards.
TAATTACTATTGCCCTGCAGTGATAAAACTGGTGCTTGCTTCATAAACCCTGATATAGTTTATATGAATAAACTGCTGAGTTGCATGGGTGAAATAGGGCTAAATGTCATAGGTTAAATAGCAGATGACAGAAAAGCTCTGTACAATACAATAGTTGGCATATTTATTATGCTGTGTAAAAAGAAAAAGGTGTAAAAAGCTGTTTAAAATAAATGGTATATTTATCGAGATGTGTGTAATTTTACGTCATGTGAACACCAGCTTTGCCGCCGTTATTTTACAATGCTGTTTTTTACATGGCAAAGTCTGGCATATTACCGCGCTGTTTTGTACACTGCATAATAAGTATGCCATAGGTGTAGTTTTTACATAGGAATCTGAATCCATGGTATTCTACAGAGCTTAAAGTAGAAGGAAACCCCCCAAATATCCCTCCCCCCTCCCCTGTGTTGCCCCCCATCTCCCCCCTGGCCTACCCGTCCCCCCGGGCAAATGCCCCTAACTTGTTACTCACCCCTCTGCGCAGAACCGGGGAGGGGGGAGTGATTTTTGCACCTAGGGGGTTTCCTTCTCCTTTATCTGCTATGTTATCTCTTCTCCTTTTTCAGACAATGGCTGCCCCCGTGGCTACATAGCAGCTAAAAAAACTGTAGTTGTATTTCTGAACGAACGTAATGCCTTTTAGAAAAAAATGTAAGTTATGTGAGAGAAGTGCTCTTAGCTTCAGTGTGTATATAGAATCCCTAGCATTTAGCCAGCCTCTTTCTTTATAACAAACAAAATAAGGGATAGTAACACTGCTGCCAGGGAGAATTTTTCATACAAAGTGCTGTTCTTGTAAGTATGTGTTTTAACTTTTGTGTTAACATGTGACATTCAAGAGCAGATACAATTTATTTGAACCCTAACGTCTGTTGAATATAAAATATGCATATACATTTTTACAAAAAATTTCTTTTTCAAACTACTGTATATGATAAAGACAGTATAGCTTATTTCAAGCATATTAGTTGAGAATATGTGCTAAGAAAATTCAGTGTTTAATATTCAGTGTTTAATATTCAGTTATTGATGTCTGAATGGTAGTTGTCAGCGCCACACGCTGGATGTCCATACTGGTCCTTTCTTATAACCCAATATTTGTGTACAACAGGTGGTACAGATCCTCAATGCGGATGCCATGGTGGTGAAGTTGAATTCAGGAGACTACAAAACCATCCATCTCTCCAGCATCAGACCACCAAGGCTTGAAGGAGAAGGAGCACAGGTAAGTTATTCTGAAAGCCTACCTACCATGGACATTATGACCTGCATAGGTTAACAGAGGAAAAAAATGCAACTGTGGTAATTTCAGTCCTTGGCTGTGGATACAGAAAACATGCATATGTTTAAGGGTGTACTCCACATAACACCAATTGCCCTACTGTCACACTCTGGTAGTACCTTGAGTAGAGCACTAACAGTACATGCATGTGAAAAGCTTGGGTAATTGAGTATTGGCATCCTTTAGCCCAGGGATCCCCAACCTTTTGAACCTGTGAGCAACATTCAGAAGTAAAAGCAGTTGGGGCAACACTAGCAGGAAAAATGTTCTTGGGGTGCCAGATAAGTGCTGTGATTGGCCATTTGGTAGCCCTTATGTGGATTGTCAACCTACATTGAGGCTCTGTTTAGCAGTGCACCTAGTTCTTATACAACCAAAACTTGCCTCCAAGCCCAGAATTCAGTAGTGCCTATATGTCATGCAACTTGATCTCTGATGGAAGGAGTATCTGAGATGGAGCAAACATGTGCTCTAATGAGCAGAAGAGTAGATTGCTAGTACAGGTATGAAATCTGTTATCTGGAAACCTGTTATCCAGAAAGATCTGAATTACGAGAAGGTAATCTCCCATAGACTCAATTTTAATCAAATAACTACATTTTTTTTTTAAAATGATTTCACTTTTCTCTGTATAAAATAGTACCTTGTACTTGATCCTTGACTATAATTAATCCTTATAAGAGGCAAAACAATCTTACTGGGCTTATTTAATGTTTCACTGATTTTATTTTTTAAAGTATGTTAAGAAATCTAAAGATGGCCATACATGGCCAGATTTGGCCACACCCTGCAAATTAATTGTTTGTTTTAACAAACTGGTCATCCATCAATGGTTAACAATATGCATTGGAGACATTTATCCAATTTTTGTTGTGCTGAATACAAAAATAACATATAATATTAACAAAGGCTCTCGGTTACTTTGTATATGTCTGCATTTAAGCCAACCCTTTCAATATAAAGGCATGTGCAGTGAACATTTGTTTAATGATGATAGTCGGATTGTCCCATTCACTGACCAATTTCATAGTTCACAACAAAAATGATTTAAGCTTTTCCAATCAACTGTTGGGACGATGTGGTGGGAATGATGGCACATTTCTTGATCTTTCTCACCCCATTAATGTAACAATAAGTAGACTATTTTACTGGATTGTCCTAAAATCAGTGGTCTCACGCAATGAAATCTGCCCCTGTATGGCCACCTTTAGGAAATGAGACAGGGCAATTTTAGCATCTTCAAAGTTCCTGTGGGTCTACAGTTAAAGCACACATTTCATTTAATGTATCAGTATAGTTAATTAGATTCAGTACAGGTTCCTGACTGAGGCATCCTTGAAGAAGACTGGTCTGTTGGGTAAGACTCTGAGTACTCTGGATTAAAGTGGTGGTTGACTTCAAAGTCAACTGTGTGTTACAGAATGTTCTGTTTTAAGCAAGTTTTTAATTGCTAATCATGTTTTTACATTTTTGAGAGATATATATATATATATATATATATATATATATATATATATATATATACTATATATATATATATATATATATATATACTATATACTATATATATATATATATATATATATACTATATACTATATATATATATATATATATATATACTATATACTATATATATATATATATATATATACTATATATATATATATATACTATATATACTATATATATATATATATATATATATATATATATATATATATATATATATATATATATATATATACTATATATATATATATATACTATATATATTTTCATGTAGCACTAAATAAAACAACTTGGTAATATGTCTGTTAAAACTTTTGTACCTGTTTTGAGATGCAGGCGATCGTTTCTACAGCTTAAGCTCCTCTCTCTTGATCGAGATCTCCCTTAAAATTCAGGCTGGCTGTCTGGCTCTTAAGTGATTTATGGGCTGCCCCTCCAATGTTTCCATGCTGATAACTACTGAAAAGGGTCAAGGTTGGCCTAACCTTCACATATATAAAAACTTGTTGAGGAACTGCTGCCCCTTAAAGCACCAGGGAGTAGAAAGGTTGGAGGCCGCTGAACTTCAAGAGGGACTACAATCAAGGGAGAGGAGAGAAAGCTGTAAACGATTGCCTGTATCTCAAAGCAAGTACAAAAGTTTTAACAGACATATATTACAAAGTTATTTTATTAAGTGCTAAGAATCTATATGTATACCTTTCAAATGACTATACATCCCCTTTAAGAATTCTGCGGCTTCATTATACATTTTATCCAGGGACTAAGTTTTACCAGGAATGTACTTGCTTTCAAGGTTAAATCTCCCAAATGGTTGTGATTGTATTGGCCACCAGTGGGATCACTTCACTATAGCTGGAAAGAGTGGGAGCTACAGCATGGAGCTGGCCACTGCTCCTGTATAAACTAGAGCAAAAAAGGTAAAGTTGCCCTCACCGCTAATTAAGTGGGGTGCAATGAGTCTGTCAAGTCCAAAAAAATATTCCAAAGCATTCTTTCAAAGTTTAAAAAATTATTCTTTATTTAGCATAACAATTAAAAAGTAGGCATACAGACCAATTGATGATCCGCCTTACGCATTTCGTACCCACCGGTACTTATTCATAGGCATTGCAATTAGTTTGTGACAAAAATTCATATAGACAAATACGAGTGGTCCTCTGCATGCAACCAATTGCCAATATATTAAGGACATTGAGATATTTTGTGCCTTAAGCTAATAAAATAAATAAATGTAGCTTTTATTGCTGATACATTGCACCAAAACACTGTTTTGGTCCTGCATTGGAGTGCAGACACTGTGTAAAATACTGTATATTGGGCGATCAATACAGCTGGGCCGTACGTGATAGCAAAGGTCAGCACCATACATCAGTCTGTTTCCAAGTATGGGACTACAAGGGCTGTTCCTTTACTTAATGTAAATTATTCACACCAGCCTTTTATTATTTGAAGACTGTATATTTTAGAAAACATCCTAACCAATGTTCAGGAGGCGAGCAATTACTGCAAGTTTTATATTTATAGTGGATTGTGATCAGTAACTGTGGATGCGTTTGTAAAGCCAATTATTCCCGTAAAAAGACTCTGAAGAGATTTTATGCAGCGAGGCTGTCTTCTGTGAAGAATGATCTGCTGCTTTCAATAACAATGTTAAACCTGTTGCCTCTGATTAAACATGCATTATAATTGTTACATGGGGAGGTTTCCCTAAAGGAGTGTTTATAGGGAAGCAGCTATCCTAGAGAATGATAAAAAGTGACCTTGAATATTTTTCCTGTCATTTCAACCAAAACCCTGACACGAAAGATACTGAAAGAATCCCCTATGTATACACTCTGCTAATTGGATTGTAAACTTAGAGCTAGGGCACCGCCCCTGATCCAGTTAACAGTGTAATGTGTCCTGTAGCAGTTTTTGGCTGAGGACTTTGTATATTATTGTTGCTGTATGAAAATTTATTTCTTCATTAAACTTACATTTTGGCTGTACAGTGATGCTTAAAATATTGTGTATATATTTGTCTGCTTCCACTGACTAAAACCCCAGACTCCTTTTGCCAGGATAATGGCTGAGGGTTCTGATAACTGCTCTTTCTTAGCACCACATTTTTACTTGGGGCAAAATCATCTGTTGACAATATCAATTAAACATGCTAATCCTTTGTGGGGAAAAGTCTTTTGACCAGAATATATTCGACATATGACCATTGAAGAGATGAGTTTTAGGATGCTGTTAGTTTTGCCTGCTTTTTGCAGCATAATTATATAGAAAGTGTTTGTGGAAGAGGTACAGACATGGCCCGAATTATTTATGATAAATGGTGGGAAATAAGCAACTCATCCCTGGTGGTTATTTATGTAGTTACTCAGCCTCACCAGTTTGTTTTTAGGGAAGAATTGTGCTTTCATTTTAAAAATGGTTTTTCTGCTTTCCATCATGCTTTTTTTTTTCTCCGATCGATTTTAACGCTAAGGGATGTTCACGTGGATCTTCTATAAATCTTAATCAGTAGCTTGCATTCAAATGTTCTTGTATACATTCATTTGGGGCTATATTTGTCAGTGGATGCAGTGATTAAAGTAGCTGCAGATGTTTTGCTTATTTATTAAAAAATTAAAAAATAAAAAAAATAAAAGGAAAATATAAACTCCAAATGCATCTAATTTGTGTTCTGCCCATGATTTTCAATGGGTTTACCAGCACTCTCAAAGTAATTAAATAAACTTGAATCAAAATAATCATACATTTAGCCAAGGATAACTCCAATTGAATTTTAAATTTTTGTAACCTAATTTGATTGTGAGTTTTAGCACAAAAAAATTCAAATTGCAGCAAAAATTGAATTGGATGTTGATAAATAAGGCCCTAAGTGAGGGGTTTTGCATTTGGAACCATTATAATAATTTTTACATGCAGAATGAATTAACAATTGGCACGGCATATTTGTTAGTAAGCAGAGTGGCATTAAAAGGGGTAGCTTTCTTATATTTTATAATTTTAGTTGTTTGTAATATTAGCAATTAAAATGTATGCGGTAGTCGAATATAATGCTGCAAAATGATTTCATGTGTGTTTTTATTTTTCATAGTCTTGTGTAGTATCTGCTCTTCAACACATGGTGGCAGGATAAACTGAAGTTGAGTGTTACCTGTTACCTAGCTCGTGACTAAAGCTGGCCATAGATGTGCAGATATAGCCTTTGTTGGACGAAGGAACGTGTGGTGCAATCCCCCAACCTATCAATAACAATTCAGATTAATATAAAGTAGTAAAGAGACCAAATCACATGATGCTCATTCAATTAATTAACAGACAGTTAATACCTTCCTTTGCCTAAGTTGTAAAGTAATGGATTCTGGGACTTGAAAAAGTCCCTTTGCTTTCCATAGTGGGTTGTGCACAGAGAGTCCTCAAGTCTCTTATCCAATAACTTTGCAATTTGACAAGGTGAGGGAGTGATTGGATCATTCTGTCAGCCTAAGAGGGGGCTCATGTCAAAAAGGAGTTGTATTTATACCCTTTAAAATGTTTATATGATGAATATTGTCTCAATGTAAAAATACTAAAAAATACTCTGCCTGCCCTATACTCTGCCTGCCCTATGCTCCCTGGGTGTTTCATAATCTGCCTGCCCTATGCTCCCTTTGTGTGCCATACTCCGTCTGTCCTATGCTCCCTGTGTGTGCCATACTTTGCCTGCCCTATGCTCCCTGGGTGTGCCATACTTTGCCTGCCCTATGCTCCCTGGGTGTTCCATAGTCTACCTTCCCTATGCTCCCTGGGTGTGCCATACTCTGCCTGCCCTATGCTCCCTGTGTGTGCCATACTTTGCCTGCTCTATGCTCCCTGGGTGTACCATAATCTGCCTGCAATATTCTCCCTGTGTCTGCCATTCTTTGCTTGACAAACACATATGTATAAGCATAAAAACTTCACCAGTCGAATAACTCACCAAATTAAATGGGTGGCCCAGGTGCTCCTGCCCCAGGCCCTCAGCTCAAGGGAGCGGACAATCCATATGTAGGAAAAACAAAAATTTTGGAGCAAGGCACTCATGCATGCATAGATCAGACTAATAGTAGGTAAAAATTAAAGCTATTTTATTTGTATAAACAACTCATGCCTAACGCATTTTGTGTTACTAGGTCATTCTTTGCCTGCCTTATGCTCCCTCGGTGTTCCATACTCTGCCTGCCCTATGCTCCTTGGGTGTGCCATACTCTGCCTGCCCTGCCTGTGGATCATAAGCCTGGTTGGGGTTTGTTCTGGGGATTTATCATTTGAAAATTGTTGTTAGGTGATATCCTTGTAGTGAGCACCAACCGTTTGGTTTGGATTTTTTGGTGTTCTACCACAATTAATGTGGACATCGTCTTGTGGTAAAGTGGGTGTGGTTTAAAAGCATGTCCTCCACCATTTAGGCCAGAAAAATTCCAGCCTTTGCTACCACAGAATTTGGACAGCACTGCTGTAAATTATAACCTTATAAATGTGCTTAGTGATATCGGTTATAATCGGAGCTTAGTGATGTAACTTGTCACATGACTCACTGAAACTAGTGTATTATAATAAAATGCCCCCTGTTGCAAAATAAGGATATTAGAAGTCACCTCAGAGTCACTGAGACCTGTATAAAAACATTCTGCCTTCAGCTTCATGCTTTTATATGGCTGTGAAACTCCTCTGTAACTTTTAATATCCTTATATTTTACAAGACGGGATTTATTCACTTGTATAAACGCACACACTTTATTCCATCAGCCTTCTACTTTAAGCATGGTGTTTCTCATTTCCTATTTTGCACTTGTTCAGCTAAATGATCTAGATAAATAACCTTGTAACAGTGTAAGGAGAAACCATTGCCTGCTTGCATAATTGGGTACCAGTGTTACATAGATAGCAACAGTGCACTGTAATTTATTTTTCTAGCTTGGAAATGCTATTGACTAAGGACACTTATAAAACTAATATGATATACAAAACTATCAGAGCAAATGTCACCCAACATACTAAAACTATACAAAGTATGAAAGCCATCATTTTTAGTGTCATGAATACATTCTTGTTTAAGCAATTCTACGCTTAAAGGTGGCCATACACTATAAGATCTGCTCGTTTGGCGACATCGCCAAACGAGAGGTTCTTTTCCCCGATATGCCACTAACGGCATGGCTATATGGGGGGTAATCTGAACGTTCGGCCCTATGGCCGAACGATCGGATTACAACGAGCGCTGACGGGGCGGTCGGGAGAAAAATCAAACCTTCCCGATCGATATCATGTCCAGATATCGATCGGAAAGACCCGTCGGTAGCCTCCATACACGGGCAGATTAGCTGTCAAATTGGTCTAAACCAGGATTCAGCCTTTTTAAGCAGGATTCGGATTCCGCCGAATTCTTCTGCCATGCTGAACCGAATCCGAATCTTAATTTGCATATGCAAAGTAGGGGCCAGAGGTAAATCGCGTGACTTTTTGTCAAAAAACAAGGAAGTAAAAAACGGTTTCCCCTTCCCACCCCTAATTTGCATATGCAAATTAGGATTTGGTTCTGTATTCGGGCCGAATCTTTCTCTAAGGATTTGGGGTGAATGGGCTAACAAAAAACTTAAATTTTTGATAATTATGCCCCAAAGCTGTAAAAAGCTCCCAATATGAAAATACTCCAGCTAAAACCGAGGTTATGTTGATGGCATAGGTTCCTTGAACCATTTGAAGATGTTTTTAGCCTTTATGATTTTCAGTTTTTTTCGGTGGTTTGTGCTAAAACTCAATCAGTTGGAGGTATGTTTGTTTTTTTTTTCACCGATAATTTGATCAATTAGAGTATTCCGAGTTTTTTTTTCAATCAATTTTTAAATTTTTTTGAAGGTAGAAAAAAACTCAAACTCGACCTTTGATGAATAACCCCCATAGTATTGTGAAATATTGCTTTGCATCTTGAAATCTCAAAGATACAATTGCTTTGCAACCAAGAATGTATGAATACGTTAAATGTGTTTATGTAGTGCTATATTTAAAGATAATTTCATAATATTGAAACCATAAGATGGCGTTTGTATCTAGAGTACTTATCACTTAGTTACTATGGGTAATTAGCAATAGTTTCTTTTTTATATTTGGCCATTTGCAATGCCTATGGTATTGGCCCATTATTCCCAAGACTGAGTGTGGATAAGCGGTAGTTAGAGAAAAATAATATATAATTTCTTTTCAGAATAGGATTTTCACATGCTTGTTTAGATTAAAAGGGGAACTTTCCATAAGCAGGGGATAATTTTAATTTCTGAATTGTGTTAAGATAGGGAGAATGTTTTTTTTTTGGGGGGAACATTTGCATTCTGAAGATTTACATGGCCTCCTCAGTAATAAAGGGGTTACAGCATTAAATGCTTATTTACATAATTATCCATTAAATGATCCACTAAAGAACCAATTATTTTTCTACATGATGGGCAAGCATTTACAGTATAAAAAAAAGTTAAAAGAACATTTCACATCAGTGAGACTTGAATCATCAAAAAGACATGCTGGATTTTCAAAGTAATAAGCTGTGTTCCTTATTTGCATTTATATAGTGCTTGTTTCCAGATGCAGTGCATACATATGTAGCACTTGAGCCTCTTACACTAACATGCATGAAGCATTGTCTAAATGGGAAAATGCCAAATTCCAAAGCAATTCATGGCTGCAACCACCACATTAGGGAAGAGATTTTGCAGAGAGTACTGTTTGCAAATTGTTTAGAGGTCCTACAGAACTACACCTCCATCCACTTTTTGTTTTGTTTTAGTGACCGACAACTTAAAATCTGTAAATATTTACTTTTGACTACCATTTTTTCTTTTGTAACCAGTTCAGGATTGTATTGGGTATTATCAGTTGTTGCTAAACCTTGTAAATTAAAGGTATGTCGGCAGAACCAAGTTCTGTTTACATGTCACATTTTATGGACTGATTTTATTGCTTTAAATTTACAGCTGGATTTTGAGCAGATAGCGACATCCTGCTGAGTGTGAAATATATGGTATTGGTTACACAACGGGTGATCAAGTCTTCTGAGTTGTGATGGCTTTCTGCATTTTGGAGACCTGTCAAATGTAGCTTCTGTGTAAAGTACCTTAAAGTTTATATTTTAATGGTACGGCAAGGCATTTTTATCAATAGAAAACTTTCATCCAAGGCTGTCTTTTAAAAACATACCCAGCAGGCCAAATGAGGCCCTGCAATACCTTAACAATGTTTGCGCTGTTGTCTGTCAATTTATATACATTATTTTAGAATTTGGACTTTCTCCTGAAAGATGTCACCAAAATCCACTGCAGCCTTTGCATTAAGGCACTTCTTTGCCAATGAACCTCATCATTCTACATGTGGTTGTAATTGTGCACAAAAGCATCATTCCAATTATAAATGAACTTATGCTGTTGAGGTGCCTCTCCTGAGCTTTATATAAAGAATGTGTTTTGTACAATTCCCTTTGACAGGTTGTACAATAGGATTCTTTTATTTTTATTATTTTTTAGTTGGCGGCAATTTGCAAAATGGCTTCAAACCACCTATGTGAAATGAGCCATAAAATCATTTAAAACAGGCTGATGGAACTTCACAGAACATTATTTGTGAAATGCAGCTTGCCACTGGGCTTGAAACTAGGACCTTGTGCACTCTGTGGTTTTGGCTACATCTGTACTAAAGAGGCCTGCATGTTTATATATTCTATAGAATGCCAGCCTCTGCAGTTCGTTCCCTGTGTGTTTAGTCCAGATCCACTGTATTGTCTGCTTAGCCCTCCCTGTGCAACACTTTCATTTCCAAACCACTTTCTTGCCTAAGCATTGAAGTGACCAGTTCTAGTCCTAATCTTCAGGGTCCTGTGAATCTTTACCTGTCCTGTATCCTAGACTATCCTTCATACCTAACCCCCTCTGTGTAGCCTTGAACTGTCCTGATGTTTGCTTGCTCCATCCTGATTCAGTCCTGTCCTTTTTTTTTTTTTTTGTTCTACTCAATGTAACTAAATGTGTTGCAGTGGGATTTTACTATTGAGTGCTGTTCTTAGATCTACCAGGGAGCTGTTATCTTGTGTTAGTGAGCTGTTATCTGGTTACCTTCCCATTGTTCTGTTAAGTTGCTGGGGAGGGAAAGGGAGAGGGGTGATATCACTTCAACTTGCAGTACAGCAGTAAAGAGTGACTTAAAAATTATTAGAGCACAAGTCACATGAATGGGGCAGCTGGGGAACTGACAATATTTCAGATTTTAAAATAAATTGTAAAAAAATCTGTTTGCTCTTTTGAGAAACAGATTTCAGTGCACAATTCTGCTAAAGCAGCACAATTTACTGTGTTTTGAAAAAACATTTCCCATGACAGTACCCCTTTAAACTGTGATGCTTTTTCTTCAAACATTTAAGGTATTTGTATTTATAGTATCGAGTCAATTAATTGGACAAGGACAGTCTGTATGGTAGAATGCATACTTGCTTCCCTGCTGTCTTTGGGATTTGAACATCTGTAAAAGTGCTAGAACAGCAGTTCACTGTCACAGCCTTATGGTTGCTGGCAAATTTCTATAATGGTTCTACTGAGGGTGGGAAGTTCTGTAAAAGTACTGAGGCATGGGAGGAAATGTTTTGAGACTAAAATGTATTTTTATGCATATAAACACACAATCGGCAATAGAACCAGTTGTCTAGGAGCGATGGTGGATAAAACTACAGCGAGTTTCTAGAAAACCAAAAGAATAAACATTGTAATTTAAATAATGTAGAAGGCATTGCTAGAACTCACTGGGGATTTTTGTTCTGTTCCTGCTCTAAAACATATAGAAGCTTTTGTGTATCACTTGAATAATTGTCAACTTATGGCATGAGCATGGACTTTGGTTCAGCTGTTTATCCATTAATGGATACATCACCCCATGTGCCAAGAGAATGCTGCTCAGGGAATGCTACCTGCATAGTTTCCTAGCAAATATCTCCCACTCACATACTTTTAGCTTCTGTATCCGAGTGGGACCTTAATGTGCACCCCCAGCCGCTTCTCCTGTATTATTAGTTGGCTTCCTTTTCTAGCTTCCTTGTAGTAAAGGAAGCTGCCAAAAGGTGTTCTTGTAGATGCATTTCTGTTTGCAGCAGACCTGTATAGTTTATAACCTCTATGTTCTGGTTTAGCATGGCTGAATGTACTTAATGCCTTCAGACATAATGCAGCTTTAACTGCCGAGCCAGCATTTTGTTTGTTTGGCACTTGCAATATTTTGCTCTGTTATCCTATTAGTCTTTAGGAAGCTTTTCCTGTAGAAACTGTAGACATTTGTTTGTCCATCAGATTCATTCCCAGGGCTAGATAGTGTTGGATAAATTGGGTGACCCACCAGAGTATGTTGTAATGGACCCACCATAACCTTATTCCCTTTATATTCTTGTCTATTCCCTTTAAAATTTGCATTATTTCTGTCAGCGTTACCCAACTGCTGTATAGTAACAAAAGTATAGATAAATATTTTGTTTAGCATCAAGGCATTTGAATTTGTTCAAATTCAGTAGCCATAATCCCCCCCCGTTACCATCAGTGGCGGAACTACCGGGGGAGCAGGGGGTGCGAGCGGGCCAGGGCCCCCCGGCAGACCGCTTGCCGCTGACAAATGCAGCCAAATGCAGCCGTTCGGAGGGGGGCGGGCCCTGCTGTGCGTCACGCACCAGGGCCCGCCCCCCTCTAGTGACTCTTCTGGTCACCATATATTTCCTAGTTTTCTTGGTTTGCAGCATGAGCTCCTACTTCCTACTTGCACAGTTGTGGGTTACTTTGTGTTTTTCTCCATAATGTTACTTTAACTGGTTTTTATTTCCAGGTTGTTTTTTCTGATTGATGGGTTGCTTTGTCAACAGTTGCACCAGGTAATTTTGGCTTCTACTTAGAAATCATATGCAGAAGAGATTGATCCATGGGAATCTCTCTGCCCTAATACCTAACTACTCTTTAGGACTCTGTTGTCAGATTTCAGTTGGCAGATAAACACCTGGTATCTTTTGTCCCTTCTGATATTCATATTAATGCAAATAAACAGTTCCTCAAAAGTGCATTTTCTGGCTAACTGCCTGTTTTTAAGCATTCCTCGTTATTGTGTTATGTTCATTACATTGACAACTATTTGAGACAGCAGGGTGGGATAAGGTGTTTATTAAAGCCAGCACAGAAACATTAAGGTCACAAGTCTTCAGTTTAGTATGAAAAGTCTAGTCTAGCTCTGCCATTAAGGTAAGCATATTCTGTTTTCATAAAAGTCAGATTTAGCACCTTTCTTTCAGCCATGCAAGGGAAGAATAACCTTACAGATTTGTCACCCCCTCACCTAGAAGTTAATTCCCCTCGTCTTAAATCCCCTGAATGTGAAATCTGTTTGTCGCATTGCTTAAACTGCAGTGCACATCGACTTTTGCATGCATGAGTAAGCACTGACCTTTCCCAGCCTCGTCTTCCACTAGTAACTGTTCTAAAAATGCCTGGCCTACTGGAAAGAAAATGAAATAACTCCAAACAAGTAATTTCTCTGTTATAAAAACCTCCAAAAAGTCACTCAGCAAGCTGTTTAAAGCCTGTTCTTTTTCACTTTGTCATTCTTTTTAGGTTTTATTCTGTAACTCATTGGCATTATTAGGATTTATGGAATTACATTGACCATGTTTATGCCACAAAAATAGGCAAGTTTGTGGTATATTAGTTTTCTTGCTGGATATTCAATTTAGTCAAGTTGGCCACACATACATCTATAAATGTGTTTGACATTCTTGATGATATAACACGGATGTAAGTATTTCTGTACAATTTAAAACATAATATAATTCATAAAATGCTAATAAAAATAGCATACATGTACCACTGGTATATCAGTCTTTATGGTAACACCATAGTAGACCTGCTTATTTCAGTACAATTAGATCTAGTATCATTCAAATATGTGGCCAGGCTCCCAAGAGCAGGTGCTGCAAGAGCAAACAACCCTACATGTAGGCCATATAGAGACAATGGAAAACTGTCTAGATACATATGCCACTGTAGTAGATGCACAAACGAATACATGTTAACATGCCTTAAAAATAACCATTTAGGTTAGATCTAACTTTTGTTTCATCATTTTTGTTTCAACTTTGCAATGGACTGCAAATAGAAGGAACAGCCTTTAAAGTAAGCAGGGCTTCGTTTGGTTGGGGCTGTGGCCTAAATTACTTGGGAGGTATGGAATACCTTTGTTTTTTTCAAACATAAACAGTTACTCTTTAGAAGAATGCAGCAAGCAGAATTTATGCATAAACCTAAAACATTAAAATCATTGTCTCTTTTGTTAAGATAAAGATGCACACTTCACGTCTTAATAAGAGGATAACCATAGCATTTCCTAGGCATGTTTGTGTTGTATTTTTGAATCATGTTATGCCCTATATGATTGCATACAACACTATGTATGTATGTATGTATGTATGAGCCATATAATTACTTGTCCAGTTGCAGTTTCTTCCAGCACTTTACCTTACTTAACAGCTGCTGTTCCTTTCATTTGCTTGGCACGTTACTTCAAAGGGAATCTGTGAACCTTAGCTCTGTCACATGGCGATTTGGACTGAAGTGTCTTGCACTATTCTTCAAATAACTGATCATTATTTCCATTACATTGATGACCATGCCAGAAAAGTGACATTATGCTTCCTGTTTTCTGTGTCAAAATAAATGTAATTTGCAAGATGTAATTCCCTTTTACCATAAGGGTTAGTGTGTTTCTAATGTCTGTAGAGAGCCAAATGTGTGTGTCTTTAGGTTCAAAGCAGAACCCTTGTGCTTTTTAAATATATTTTGGTGTGGCCATACCTGCACAATGCAATCCTAAATTTTAAAATTCTTCTATGACTACTGGCCCATGGGGTGTTGGCTGCCAATTTTTCTGTGGCAGTAAACAGGTTGTCAAAACTCCCCTATCCACCTGCCACTGTTTCCAAATATATGGAAAAAGCTCTGCCTAATGCGGACTACTCAAAAGCAGTTTTAACACATACATCTCTGTGGGGTTCAATGGCAAGTCGATAGAGGCTGTTACTGTTTTCTGCCTGAGTATGGTGGTGCCAAAACATCACCTGTGCCATATCCTGGAAAGTAAACGTAATTCTAAACAGGTTGTTGCATTCAGAAAACCATCATAGCTAAATACATCATGAAATACAGTTGGCTGTAAATATGTAACTTGGTGTTATGAGCAACACTTGACGAAACTATACTATGATGTATAATTCATTGTATGCAAGGTTTTCTCTTAATGTCAGGTTGCTGATTGCATTTTCAAGTAAGTGGCTTGACCTTTGGGGCAAAAGGTTGCATGCTGTATTATTCGATGCAAGCAGCCAAGATATATAAGATAGGTTGAAAAAGTTGTATACGTTGATTGTAGATGGGTCAGCCATTAAGTAAAAGCATCACCATAGAAACCATTTGAAACAATTAAAGGGATCCTGTCATCGGAAAACATGTTTTTTTCAAAACACATCAGTTAATAGTGCAGCTCCAGCAGAATTCTGCACTGAAATCCATTTCTCAAAAGAGCAAACAGATTTTTTTTATATTCAATTTTGAAATCTGACATGGGGCTAGACATTTTGTCAATTTCCCAGCTGCCCCAGTCATGTGACTTGTGTCTGCACTTTAGGAGAGAAATGCTTTCTGGCAGGCTGCTGTTTTTCCTTCTCAATGTAACTGAATGTGTCTCAGTGGGACATGGGTTTTTACTATTGAGTGCTGTTCTTAGATCTACCAGGCAGCTGTTACCTTGTGTTAGGAGCTGCTATCTGGTTACCTTCCCATTGTTTTTTTGTTTGGCTGCTGGGGGAAAAAAGGGGGTGATATCACTCCAACTTGCAGTACAGCAGTAAAGAATGATTGAAGTTTATCAGAGCACAAGTCACATGACTTGGGGCAGCTGGGAAATTGACAAAATGTCTAGCCCCATGTCAGATTTCAAAATTGAATATAAAAAAATCTGTTTGCTCTTTTGAGAAATGGATTTCAGTGCAGAATTCTACTGGAGCAGCACTATTAACTGATTCTTTTTGATTTTTTTTTTCCCATGACAGTATCCCTTTAAGCTATTAGGAATTACCATGGTCTTTGCCCAAGGTCAACATGTCATGATAAAATGCCTTAACATGTAAATACCATATCCTTGTAATTTAAGTGTGAGGTGCCTTTATACAGAACTTTAATTCCATGTTAATTGGCATTTGTCTTTCCTTTGTACTATTGAAATCATGTTTTGTTGGATAAAAATAGTCTTGGTCTAGTGGGTAGAGTGCCCCACAGGGAGAAAGAAATGGGATTTGATCTGACCACAGATTGTCCTTGGGTAAATGAAGATATAGGTAAAGTGATAAGCCCAAGTGTAATTGAGAAATTGTTTCCTATGTCCTTTAGAAGCCAGCCAGGCAGTGTCTTATTTCCATGATCAGTAGAGCAGCATCTATTTAATCCACAAGATGCATTCACTTAGGTTATGAAGTGTTCTGGTATTATTGATTTAGCTGACTGCAAACAAAAACCTTCTGCTGTGCCCTTATCTACCTGTTGAGTCCTTTTTACTTTGGCTCATGTGCAACTCCGATAATCTGATTTTGAGGAAGGCACTTCAAATGTGCTTGGAAGCATCAGATAATTATAATCCTTCCCCCCTCCAGAGCTTGAATATTCTGCATGTAATATATTACTATACATACCTTGTTTTCATTTTTCTTAAGCAGTGTCAACTTTGTTAATAGTAATAGTTTATTCTTAAGAATGCAAAATTTATATAAAATCTCAATGTGTGTATGCATTTTATATAAACATGATTTAACGGCATAGTGTTAGGCAAATGCCAGGCATGGTGGTTTCTTGGCCTGCAGGAAAACACAGGCAGAGAATCCACCTCTACACTTGAAACGCTGATCTTCTATACCTGCAAACAGAGCCAATGTGTCAGCCTATCACAACCAGTTTCTCTGAAGCTCTTTTAGGTGCTTCCTTGTCTAGCATGAAGCTCCACCCCTGAGTGCTCCTCCTCTTTTCAACTATTAAGACCTCAGAGGTGCTTACTGGGCATGCTCACTCACCTCTGCGCCAATGAAAAAGTCAGGCATGTCCATTAATGAAATTTTATTAACTAATCAAAGCCTGGCAACTCTTAATTTGAGTTTATATGCTTGCAGGTAAGACTTTCTGTGCAGAATAACATTTGGCAATATATTTATATTGTTTATGATCTATAGAGATAGAGATAGAGATAGAGATAGAGATAGAGATAGAGATATATAGATATATATATGCAAAATATCTATCTATCTATCTATCTATCTATCTATCTATCTATCTATCTATCTATCTATCTATCTATCTATCTATCTATCTATCTTTCTAGATATATGATATATATATATATATATACTGTATATATGATCTATGTATATCTATATGATCTATGTATATCTATATGATCTATGTATATCTATATGATCTATGTATATCTATATGATCTATGTATATCTATATGATCTATGTATATCTATATGATCTATGTATATCTATATGATCTATGTATATATGTGTGTATATATATATATATATATATATATATATATATATATATATATATATATATGTATATATATATATATATATATATATTATATAGATATATTTTGCATTGCAACAATACCTACTCATTAATTTTTTTTTAAATATTAAGTGTTTGCTGTTTAGTAATATGACTCTTTTTGGCCTCGCAAACTTCATGCGTCTAACTTAACATTATACCTTTATTTGATAGTACTCTCTGGTATTACTTGCAAGACCCTGTGACCTGAATCAAATATTAATCTGTTTAGATATGAGACACAGTTGGGAGGCTAGAAGATATTAAATATCCTGTGACTGACATAATCTGTTTTATCCAGCCTTTTATTGCTCTGAATGTTTTTTTTTTTTTGTTTTTTTTTTACATATGTTTTCACAAAACATCAGTGGTATAACTAAATATTACATATTACTGGGCCCATAGCAAATTATTTTTCAGGCCCTCAAAATGTCTAGAGATTGATCTGTTTTACTAATTAATATTTATTGAAATTGTATATGAATTAGTGACTCATGGGGCCCCTTTACCTCCTGCCCCAACCACCCTGCAGCTGCTTGGTCTGCTTCATCTGAAGTTACACCCCTGCAAAACATGATGAACATGTATGAGGGTTTGTCTTCATAAAAGCATATGCAGTTTTAATGATTTGCCAGTTGTCCTCCACAGAGATATCCATGTCCTGACAGCTGATTTCAGGTGATATTTTGAAATGTCCTGTTATGCTCAGACTATACACCATTATGCCCTAACCACAACTCGTGATGGGTCTGTTATCCTCTGTCAGGATGACTCCTGAAAAATCTGGGAAGTTTAACCATCAATTTGAAGGTTTTAAGTGAGATTATTTAGCACATCTTAACATTAGTCAGAGTATAAGACAGACATAAGGAATAAATCCTAAGATAACACTTGATGAAAAATAAAGAAGCCGGTTGAGTCACGACTCATTGATAACTCGTCTCTACTGCACGGATCTTGTTCTGGGAAAGAATGCATTGTCGATGGCTCTTTTGAGTTATAACAGTAGGTGTGAACATCACATCACCAACATCTTTAAATCACCTAAAAAACCCTCCAATTTAACTGTAACTGTGTAACTTCTTTACTTAATCTTCTACCAGGCAATGTGTAGATTCTGGCAAATGCCTAAAGGGGCTGCTTTAAGAATTCAGACAGTCACTATTAACTAGATTTGTGGTGGTGGGGTGTTTGGGCCCCTATACACTTATTTTGGATCCCAGCCCAGGCCTGCCTGCTACATAATTGTAGGGACCCATATGTTTAATATACCCCTATGGCTTTAAATCCATACCATTCATCCTTGTACCTAGTTGCTGTGCAAAAGCCCATGTATCTAGTTTACTTTCACCATCCAGTTATTAGCCAAGAGGTGTAATGACCCCTTCCTACCACACTCTAATATAGTGCATGGAAAGGGGTGGGTCTTCATTTTTGGCTTCTGGTGTCCTAGTCAGCAGGATGTACCCATTGAGCCTGGGTACACCAAGGCCCAGTAAAGCCATTGCCCTAAAGGGTCCAGCACCTTTAATGTCTGAGTCAGGGAGCAGGGAACCTTGAACAAGTTTAGCTAGAGACAGGATTAGATCTGTTATAGACTCTCTAGGAGAGTGACATAGAGAGTACAGATAGTAAGAGCAGCTTTGTGCTCAGTCAAGGATCTGTAGCAGGGAGTAGCTTCCCAAGGCTCCTAGATTGCCTTTAGTGAAGGGACCACAGTGGATAGGGCAGGTGTGCACATTCTTTACTAATGAGGGGTCTACTTTCAGTTATGTTGTCCCATTATGATCTACACCAGTAAAAACATTGTTAGAATTTTGTTCCAATAAAAACATTAAATATTTATGTATGAGCAAATGTATATTGCTAGGTTTAACAAACAACTATTTATTATGTAACTTAAATAAATAAGCTGTAATAAATATCTTATTGAAAATAATTGTCTTGAGTTCTACTCATCACCATTAAAGGCCTACTGGTAGATCCCGGTCTACCTTTTGGGCACCCCTGGGAAAGGGTTTCAGACTTAGACTCCTCCTCCCTGACCACTCCACTGAGTGGGACCTGGACCACTTTCAAGGTACATCTGCCTGAAGAATTCCCTTACTACTTGACTACATCTTTATGGGAGTCACATTCCTCAGCGGTCTCATCCACCTGTCCTAGTCTATGATGTTATATCTGCCTATACCTCATATGACTGTAAGTAAACCTGTGGGATATTTGTTTTGAACAAATAAATGGTTAGTCATTTGTTTTCACCACAAGAACCTCCTGGCGTTCATCATTCCTATTTTATTGCACAGTAGCCTGTGGTAGTTGTAGTTTCACTACACCACTCCTGAAATCTTCCACTTGGCGAAGGCACTAGCCTGAAGTGTTTGAGTCACATGTAACCCATGCTGGACATTAACCCCTTTTGATCTGCCTAGCCCAAATTAGCGTTACATAATGTTTTTGTATGAAATTATTGGCCAGTGTGTTGAGAGGCTACGAGCCAGGCAGCCATAATCTACCCCATCTATTTTCATTGTACTTAATATTTGAAAGATAGGTAAAAGCCTGAGCAAAACTTTTGTGTTTAAAAAGGAATTAGAACAGGAACCTTGTTTTTGTAAATATTAACATAAATCAATTCTAAAGATATTAAATGTCTGTCTGTGTAATTGTCTACATTTTTTTACCAATATTATCCCAATAGTCTCTTTATAACTGTAGTTTAATATGATTTTCCAGTTACCGTTTTGATCGTGAGAAATATATCTATGAAATACACCTTTATTGAATTGTAAAGTCTCTAGTGGTTCCACTTACAGAGCATTTCCTTTGATGTGCAGATTCTCATTCTCTGTTTCAGTCTTGGTTATTAGAGAGCCAGTGCTGCAAAGCTTCACATTGCTCTAATGACATTTATAAGGTTACCACTGTAGTGACATTTTTCAAACTGGGTCTGTCCTTGTCTTGCACATAGCAGTGGCTATTTAACACAATAAAATTTACTTGAAGGAAAGGATAGAAATGATATTGTGTTCAGTATATTTAAAGCTATAATCAGGGCTGTCCAACTGGCGGCCCGTGAAACCCCCCTTCTGTGGCCCCCCAGATGCTGTCTGTTTACCATATGTAAAATTTAAAAGGTATCACTACAGAGATTAACTGGCCCCTACATTGTTTAAACCTCAAATTCAGGCTCTAATCCCCTGTATTGTTCACAACTGTGATCCTCCTGCATTGTTCACACTTGTGACACCTCTTTTGTTCACACCCTAAAGCCCTGTGCTGTTCACACCTGAGACTGAAACTGCCCACATTGTTCACCTTCCTTATTCAAAATTCTAATGGGGCACCAGCACTGTCACTGTATGTAGTACATATTAGAGTGATAGGTTTCCCTGTCTCCTGCTCTGTTCTGAATTCCCTCCCTGTGTGTGCTATTCTCTGCTTGCCCAGTGCTGCGTGTGTGTGCCATTCTCTGCTTGCCCAGTGCTGCTTGTGTGTGCCATTCTCTGCTTGCCCAGTGCTGCTTGTGTGTGCCATTCTCTGCTTGCCCAGTGCTGTTTGTGTGTGCCATTCTCTGCTTGCCCAGTGCTGCCTGTGTGTGCCATTCTCTGCTTGCCCAGTGCTGGTTGGGTGTGCCATTCTATGCTTGCCCAGTGCTGCTTGGGTGTGCCATTCTCTGCTTGCCCAGTGCTGTTTGTGTGTACCATTCTCTGCTTGCCCAGTGCTGCTTGTGTGTGCTATTCTCTGCTTACCCAGTGCTGTTTGTGTGTGCCATTCTCTGCTTGCCCAGTGCTGCTTGTGTGTGCCATTCTCTGCTTGCCCAGTGTTGCTTGGGTGTGCCATTCTCTGCTTGCCCAGTGCTGCTTGGGTGTGCCATACTCTGCTTGCCCAGTGCTGCTTGTGTGTGCCATTCTCTGCTTGCCCAGTGCTGCTTGTGTGTGCCATTCTCTGCTTGCCCCATGCTGCTTGGGTGTGCTATTCTCTGCTTACCCAGTGCTGTTTGTGTGTGCCATTCTCTGCTTGCCCAGTGCTGCTTGTGTGTGCCATTCTCTGCTTGCCCAGTGCTGCTTTGGTGTGCCATTCTCTGCTTACTCAGTGCTGCTTGTCTGTGCCATTCTATGCTTGCCCAGTGCTGCTTGTGTGTGCCATTCTCTGCTTGCCCCAGTGCTGCTTGTGTGTGCCATTCTCTGCTTGCCCAGTGCTGCTTGTGTGTGCCATTCTCTGCTTGCCCTATGCATGCCTGTAGAATGTAAGCCTGTTAGGGGTTTGTTCTTGGGTTTATTAGCATTTGGAAATTGTTGTTAAGTGCCCCTATGGTGTTTAATCATGTTTTGGGGGGGTTGTTGTATTATCCACAGGGGAGGATGAGGCATATGGATTTAAGGGTATGTTTTAACATGACTTCAATTTTTCACATATAAGTTATGACAGATTTCCCTGCAGTGAGCACCAACCATTTGGTTTTTTGGTGTACTGCCACCGTTAATGTGGATATGATCTTAAAAGTTCTTGCGGTAATGTGGGTGTGGTTTACAGTGGGTGTGGTTTAAAAGGGGGAGTGGCCAACACTGACTTCTATTATCAGCCCTCCACCACATAGGCCAATAAAATTCTGGCCCTCGGTACCACATTTTTAAGCCTTAGACATGCATCCAAGTGACACCTACCTAACTTCCAGCAGATGTCAAAAATGGCCCCATGTGTAACCCTTTCCAATTTGCTGTAGAGGAGAGTAAAAATTACATTGACTGATTCCTGTCTGACTTCTGATCCATCCCTGGATCACTTTAGAACAAAAGTTAAAGGAACAGTAACACCAAAAAATTTGTGTTTTAAACTAATGAAAATATAATGTAGTGTTGCCCTGCACTTGTAAAACTGATCTTTTTGCTTCAGAAACACTACTATAGTTTATATAAAGCTGTTGTGTAGCAGTTAGTGATGGGCGAATTTACGTGGTTTCGCTTCGCCGAAAAATTTGTGAATTTCTCACGAAACGGCGAAACGACGCCGGCTTCTTGTTTTTGATGCCGGCGTCCGGTTTTGGTGAAAATGTCCAAAAAACGGACACCGGCGTCAATTTTTTTTCACGCTGTTTTGCAAATTTATTCGCTGGCGGCGAATTGCGCAAATTCGTGCCTGGCAAATTCGCCCATCACTAGTAGCAATGGTGGAAATTTAAAAAAGGCTATATTGCACAGGTTATATAGTAGATAATTGATAGCACCATTATGTTCTGCAGAACTTATCTGATATCTGCTGTGTAATCTGACCCCCTTTGAATGGCTACCCCAATTGCTACACAGCAACTTATTTATTTAAACAATAGTTGTTTCTGAAGCAAACACACCAGTTTTACCAGTAGAGGGCAACACTGCATTATAGTTTTATTACTTTAAAACACTTTCATTTTTTGATGTTACTATTCCTTTAATTTTAGTTCAGAACTTTGTATTGTGCAGTTGCTTAAAATGCATCCAACAAATGTAGTTGTCAATACAGCTGCTTTAGGGGGAGAGAGTTATAAAATTATTTTACAGTTCATTTAAGGGGGTTGTTCACCTTCCAACACTTTTCAGTAGGTTTCAGATAGTTTGTTAGAAATTAACTTTTTTCAATTAACTTCCTATTTTCTTTTTGTGATCGTTTTTCTAAAATTTCAGTTAAATGTATAATTTTTCAGCTTATGCCTTTCTGAAGCTGCTAAGGAAGGGGTGAGGGGTCACTGACATTTTAAACTGTTCTAAATTGATGCATTAGTTGATATATTATCTTTGGCCCTGGGTTTCAATAAAGGCAGCTGTTAGAATTGATAAAATAGTTGCTAAAGTTTCACAGAGGCTGCTGAGAAATGTATCATAATTGAAACGGTTAAGAATCTGCACCTGGATTTACTGAGCTTCCAAATTTAAACACTAGACACAGGAGCGTTAAACTTTAAGCTTCAATTCTGGAAAAACTGGAAAAAAGTGTGCAGAAATAAATATTCAGAAACTTTTATCTCAAGTGATGTCCTGGTGCCCACTTGTCCTATAGAAGGATAAAGTTTCTGGGAGTTTATTGTATGGTGCTGTCATGTCTTGCTCAGTCAGCTATACCAGTCTTGAGAGATCATGGTCTTGCACCTTTCAATACAACTAGCCAAACAGTCTAACCAGAATATTTACTGTTTGTTAGCTGAATAGGTGACTGTAAATAGCTGCCTTTGTAAAACATTACTAATAATGTTGAGGAAGTGATGGCAAACTGATAATGAAATTAGCTGTAGCCTTGTAATGCATGCTTTTGCATTGGGCTAATTACATGACTGGAGATGCATAATGTGTACGCCCCGCTGTATTGCTGCATTTCCTTAGGCCTCATGTCAATCTGTTTTGACAAAATGCAAATCTCGTTAAGATAGTAAGACTTCCAATTACCAAGTTGCAGCAGGGAGTCTTTTCTGTTAATGATAGTGATTAAAAAATGGGTTTTTGTGTGAGCATTTTAATTGGCCTTTGCTAATGCAGGTCTAATAATTGTGTGCTCTAGTAATGTCTTTAATAAGTCTATTATACTTCTGTCATTTATGTGATCAGCTCTGGAGGGGTGCATGATTACAGAAATTGTATCTGTGTGAGCCCTTGGGGAGGATTGCATTAAGGATATCTTTACTTCTGCCCTTCCTTGTTACTCGCATAGACTAAATGTACAATATTTAATCGTATCTGTTACCCCTTGACCCAACACCCACTCACATTACCCATAGCAAATGTTCCTAGCTACACAACTAAACCGACACTTTTTCCAGCTCCCACTCCACACCTTCCCAATTAGTTTACCTTTAAAAAGGTATGTTTAAATAATAAGTAAACTTTTGTTCTATCTCTAAAATCACTCTTAATAGTGTTCAACATAATATACCTTTCTCCCTGCATTCAGTCTTGTTTAATTTCTTAATCACAAGCAGCTCAACTGCAGTGCAGCTCTTTCACCTATTTCTTAGTCTAGCATAAAGCTCTGCCCCACTTTCTTTTCTGTGCTCTCCTCTCTTTGACTATGAAGGAGGTCAAAGAGGTTACTACTGTGCATACCTGATGAGGTGCTTGAGACATAGGAGGAGAAATGTATAATACGTTATTCTGGGGGCAGTTCAGAGTTATGGAATTTTAAAATAAAAGGCTTACTTTGTCCTTTTTAAGGAGATGTATAGATTTACCTTAAGTGTAAGATTGTTAGACTACCTTAAAACAATACATGTGAACAACTTTGGCTTTAGTTAGCAGACCATGCTACTTCCACCATGCTGAAAAGAGGATCAGAAATTCATCTGTTGCATTAACTGATGGAATGCTTATACAAAACCTTGTTTTTAAGATATACATGGAGACATATTTATCATATTTACATATTTAAATGAAAGTAAAAGGTCACCTTTACCTTTTTACCTTTTAAACTTCTAAAAATCCCATATAAAACAATAGACTGGCAGAATTTCACTTGATTTTTTACACACTGTAGGATTGTTGTTTCATTGTGCAAAAAGTTGACACCACTGATAGCAACACATTATTATTTTCCCCTTTCGCCTTTAAGCATGTGAATTTTGGACGGTAATTAGAAACTGTTCTATTGCGTTAATTTGTTGCTTCAGTTCACCTATCTCTTTCCTTTGAAAGCAGTGAAGCTTTTACATCTATCCTTGTTTTCTTATGCCTGCAGTCATGTTTTTCTTTGAACAGGTCAGTCATGAACACTTTATAGAAAAACTTTGTTCATTCCATTCTTTATGCTTCTTTGTGTTACTCGTATTCACCTGTGGATTTGTCTGCCGTTCATTAAGCTACAGAGTTGGATGTTTGAGGTACTCTTCAACGGCTTTCTCTTGTCTGAGCACTGCTTGCATGTGATAGACAAGATGCTCACTCTGTGCCAGACCTCATGCTTGAGCAGTTTTTAAGCTTTTGTCAACTAGATATGAGAAATCATAAAAAGCAAACATATTTAATAACTATCCTGTTAGTGAAAATAAACTCACTCAAGCTATTCCCTACTTTTAAGTGTTGAAAAAAAAAATCTAGAGGTCAAAATACATACTTAAGGATGTCAAAACTATGTATTAGGAAGTTCTAGGCTTGACTAATGAACCGTTGAGTTATAGCATTGCTTGTTCTTGGTGGGCAGTTTGTTATATGCTGGAGTTGGTACAGGGCAAATTATATTGAGTTTGTCAAAACGTATGGGCAGAACCTTAAGTAGAAAGTTAGGCTACAGAATATATTTCTATTGGATATAATCTGTGATGAAAACTGGTCTCATGTAAACATATATATATCACATTGCTTTCACATGAGGATTTGTTAAAGCTACTTTCTGGAGTGGGCATTTGATGAACAAAAAAACAGTACTAAAACCAAATTTTCTTAGTGGTTGCAGGTTTTGTTTCTTGGTCCTCTGCAATAATAGGAATGTGTGTAAAGATCCGGTATGTACATAGGATTGATTTGTAACATCCAACATGTTATAAATCCTAAAAGTATGAGTCTGGTTAATTGCTCAGACCTGGCTTGCCGCAAGCAAATTGTCATTTTCATACTTGCCAATATTCTGAGACTAATTGCTAAGGTAATTTGTTACAGCGCCCTCTCAATTAGATAAAAGGATAAAGTCCCCTTCCTGTAAAATGTATGGCAAATATGATGAGTACTTGTGAGCTCACTTAAAACAATCCATGCTATTTACAATTTCCATGTAACCACTCTTTCTAAAATGTAATTATCAAACCTACTGACCACAACAGCCTTTTATCTTATTTACGATCTTTATAATCTAATGAACACTCCAATCTAAAAGCTATTCATGTATATTGATGTGATAAAGCTACATTAGTTTGCATGTGTTTTCGTTTTAATTTGCATGTATTTTTGGTTTCATGCAGAAATTAGGGCTTTTCGATTTGTCTGGTGGATGTATTGATTTTGAAGCAACTGGTTTTCTGGCTACAAGAGAAGGAAACTTTCTGGTGCATTTTTATTGTTACTTTTTCTTATATCAAATGGGTGACCGTTTTACTTAATCTCCATGGTACCTCCAAGGTAACTAAAAGATATTGCATCCAAGGGGAGATTTCAAAAGGCATATGCAACCAGTGGTAAATAAATACAATTTAACATTTTTAGCAGTGTTGGCTGAGATCCAAATGGCAGCCAGTTCTGTGGGCCAGTGAATGTGACAGCATAAAATAGGCTATAGTTAAAGCTCACAAGGTTGAAGTTGAGAATGCAGTGGTTCTGGCTATCATAGTGTAGTACGCTTATAATGCCCCATGATGGAATAAATAAAGGCAAATTTTATTTGTAAAAAGAAGTCGGAGTGCTGTCTTTGGAGAGAAACGTGTTCAAGAGGGGACCTTGGCAGCATGCTTATGCTGCCCCATGATGGAATAAATAAAGGTGAATTTTAATCGTAAAAAGAAGTTGGAGTGCACCCATATTTTTTATCATAGTGTAGTAGACTTGATCTTTTTATTTTTTCATACATTTCAGGGCAATGTTTATTCCAGTTTGGCCCTTGGTTACAGGTCTAAGGTAGAACAGAATGAGCAACAAAACATTGGCTTTGGCCCAAAACTTTACAAATGATCTAATAAAGATCACTGAGAAAATGTTAATGTACTTGCTTAATTACACCTCTTAAAAGAGAGCAAGGAATACAGTTAGTTGGGTTACTAAGCTTATTAACAATTTAAAAAGTTTTTTTTTAACTATTGTAAGATTCTATCCCCATGGGATTATTATATTGGACCTGTGGCCCACCATATTATGTGCTTAGTGGGATATTATAAGGTGGTATTAAATGCTGAAGTGATGTTGGTGTAGCTCATATTAAATGTGACAGTTGTAAAATAGCGGCGAAAATGCACTGCTGTCTGTAATGTTTCATCTTCTTCCTGCACCAGCAGTCAAGTGTACCCCTATAAAAAAAACTTCTGGGAGCACGCAAACAGGATAATAAATACATTTGGCAGCCCTCCAACATGCTCAGGATATAGTGAACAACACCCAAAGATATATAATTTTAATGTATACTTTTCCCTCATTTAGTGTTCTTGCTTTCAAGGTTAATTTTCTAATTTTTAAAAATCTTTTTCAAATGTGAGATCATGGTAAAAATGTACTGATATTGTTGAGCACCATTGCCAGTTTTACAATGTGGGAGCTGTATCTTTATTTACAGGTGCAAATGCATTGCTGCTAAGCTCACTATGTAATTTGCTTCCTGGATCTCAAGTTTAGATAAGACTCCATACATGTACAACCTTCATCACATTGCTGGATCTCAAGCTTGGATAAGACTCCATACATGTACAACCTTCATCACATCTTAGTTTAGAATTGCTTTAAAATGTGGTTCTTCAAAGTGTTTCAATCATGCATACAACATTTCAGGGTTTTTTTTAAAGATTTTTTTCTAAGATCAGTGTCGCATTCGAAAGCTAATTTTGCTCTTCATGTGCTTCATGGTTTAATTTTTTCCTTCAGTTTCAAATTATTTGACATGTGCCCTGAAGTGCTGAAATTGAGGTGATTAAACTTAGGGGGTAGTGCAGTAAAAGATGCAAAGTTTGCTACAGTACTAGCAACCCATAGCAACCAATCAGCATGTACATGGACTGGTCAATAATTTAAAAACATGTCAATTTCAGTTTAATGGACCTGGGCAAGATTTTACTCATGAAATTACATTACCCTGGCAACTTGTATTTGGGCATATTTCTTATAAATGCCAGCCTGCCTGTTCTAAATGTTTTTTAAAGCAGCTGTAGAACTTACTGGCATTCACTGGCAGACACAGATAAAGGAAAAGTGCTGTGTGATGTGATTGTTGGTCCTGTTAAGCCTTTGACAGTCAATGAAAGTTCACTCAAAGGGCAAAATGGGTGCCAGGACCTAAAGCCAATTAAAGGACTAAATATTTAAGGCTTTACACTGTGAGGTATGCAGTGTTCTAATAACTGACTCCTTTTCTCTTCTCTTTGCTATTGAATATATAGCTATGTATAATTTGGCTGTGTAATGAAGCTGGCTTGTGCCAAGAGTTTACGGGAAAGAGTGAACATATTGTACATAAATTAAAGTTCTATGTTTCTAATTTAAAGCTAATTGCTGGATGTGTCCTGATCTGTCAGTCACACTTGATTGAGCTGACTACCAGATGTGTGAACAGGAATCTAATCTGACCCTGTAATAATAAAGTTAACTGCTGGATAACATTGACACCCTGCATTGTAGGGTGCAGTTTGGGGGGAATTAAGGAAGCTTCTGTTTATGTAAGAGTAAAGAACCCTTATAGTACAGTATATATGGAAGTTGTGGTTTTTAAGTAAAGGTTCTTGGGTAGATTATTAAAATTTCTTTGAGAAAACACTATGATTAAGTGTTGTGAGAGCACGAAATGCGTAAGGCTGTAATCCTTGTTTGTACGTCAATAAACACCTGATTTTTAAATTACCTGCCTGGAGGATTGCTCTTTGAATGTCAGCTCTACAAACAATTCAGTGATTTAGGGTCTGGCCACACGGGCAGATTCAGGGAGATTAGTTGCTTGCCAGGTGAAAAATCTCCTCTTCTTCGTGGCGACTAATCTCCCCGATCTGCCTTCCGCCGGCTATAATTAAAATCGCCTGGGGGCAGGCATTCAGAGCGATTCGTTTTCCGAAGTCCGCCGAAGTTTCCTCATGAGGCAATTACGGGTGACTTCTGAAAATGAAGTGCTCAGAGTGCCTGCCCCCAGGCGATTTTCATTTTAGCAGGCGGAAGGCAGATCAGGGAGATTAGTCGCCGCAAAGGAGATTTGACGCCTGGCGACTAATCTCCCCGAATCTACCCTCGTGGCCAGACCCTAAAACGTCTCTGTCCCATTAAATGGATATATCTGTTACAATTTTAATCTAGAAAATAAATCTTGGCAATCAATATCTGCATATCTTTTTTTTTTTTTCTACCACCATCTTTAGATATTGTCAGGCAGATTTACCCACATAATTTAGGAACATTTTGTCAGTTTCCTATCACTTGAATTAGCCTTTCATCTTTTTGTGCAGCATCCTCAAGTGAGAGGTGGGGCTCAGTGAAATTCTGTTGTGACTATATACTTCTTGGCCATAACTCCATCCTTATGGATAGTTAGCACTGATTATAAACCGTATGTACTAGTGCTATACCTAACACCCAACCTATAATCTAACCCAGTCATACATTTCTTGGTCATATCCATGGGAAAATTTTTGTCATTTGTAGTAAAACATAATCATGGGTCAGTAGAAAAGACCAATACTCAAGTGAAGAGCGCCACAGAGAGCATGCACATGCTAATAAAAGTAATGTTTTTTTATTTAAATCCATAAGGTGCAATGGTTGAGTTAAAACCTCCAACTTGTTGTGTTGCAGTAAACATTTTTTTCCCAATTCCCATCTCATAGGTTACAAATATTGTAAGTTTAGTTGGAATGTGTTATGGCCCTGCTCCCTGAGGTCCCTAGATAGTGTAAATGTAGGGGTTGCTTTCCCTCTGAAAATGCATGTAATGTTAGAATCTATAGCACTGCAGTTGCTCCTCTTATCCCCAGTCACACAATGGGAGTTTATGCTTCATGGCTGCTAGAGTACGGATACTTTATGTAAATTAACAAAGCTTTTCTGTATAGAAATAGTTCTAGATTTGTGATGTATCCTACCATTAGGCATGCAAGGCTATAGTTAGTGGGCTGATGTGTTTAAGATTTATTGAAGCTGATAGGGAAAGATTTGAAAACTTGTTACATTTAGTCTACACAAGCCTGTGTTTTATTTTGGATACACAAAATGGTGTGCATACGTCTTATCCCTTCTACATTCTTGTGTGTTAGCTCATATATTTATACCTTTACTGCTCTTTTGCATTTCCGTATTCAAATTTAAATCAGGAAACAGTATACTTATTGTTTGTAGACTTTAAATGTAAACTTGACTGCTAGTTTACCATTCTGGGTAGCTTAGGGGTGTTGGACTAAAGCCGAATCTACCATCAAATTCTGTAAAATTTTCACATTGGTCTCTAACATAACACCAACAAAAATATCCTACTTCCCATGGTAGGAGGAACCAAAAGCAACAGAACATTCAGGTGCTGTAGAATAAAGGTTTTCCAGTATATTCAGAGCAGTACAATTCTCTTGGAGCTCTGTTTGGGATGTGTTTTTGACTAGCTCTACCTAGAGGGAACCAATAGTTAAATTGCATTGCATGATATTCAGTGTCTAAAGGCAAGCCTGCTTGGATTTAAACATTGTTAATTACTTATGGTTTGGCACCACAGGACCCTATTCAACCTCATTCTTTGGTCATTTATATTTTTTTTCTATAGAAGTAAGGGGCTGCGTTTTTTAAACTCAGACGTGTTGGGAGTTTTTTGTGGTGACATTTGGAATTGGCTGAATGTTTCTGCTTAAACTTCAGTGAATGGCAATTTTCTGACTAGTCTCACATTGTTCCCACTCACGTTCAAATGCAGCAAAGCAAATTGTTTTTCTGTGCTTAATGAAATAACATATTTAACATAACTCTTGCAAAAATGCATGTTAAAACATTAACTTTTATTACAAATCCATTAAAATGGCTTTTAAAGGATTTGTAGCAAAGTGAGTTTTTTTTTTTCAATTTGAATTTGTGCAAGAGTTATGTTAAATATGTGGTTTACCCATTTTGGTCACTAGGAGTTCTCTATGAACAACTTTCATGTATTTTATCTGACTTTTTGCTTAGTTCAGATTTCATTAACTATGCAAAAACCTACTGGTATTAGGAGGAAAAATGTAATTGTTGAAAATGAAAATAAATGTAGATGTTTGTTTTCCTCATAAAGGAAAAGTTGTGTTTTGCCTCTTCTCTTCCTTTCAGAATTAGAATGCCCAATAACGGAGAGCACATGAAGTTACTTTTCCAACTGAGCTTTTGCAGTTAGGGGAATCAAAGGCTAAATTGTATTTTGCAGTGTAAAAATAGGTCTTTGCAGTAATAGTTTTGACTCTGAACCCATATGTTAGTGTTAAAAATTAAATAAAAGACTGTGTTTGGCTGTTCATGCTGTCCCTTCCCAAAGAGTCTGCATTGCCTAAAGCTCCCCATAGACGCGACGATTCTTCTTGCCGAACGACCAATTTTAGGGAAGCCCGACCAATCCTTTGAAATTATCGTGCGGTTAGTGGGATTCAAACGATCGTACATCTTACGATTTTTCGGCCGACATCTGCCAGGAAATTGATCGGCCAGTTCAAAAAATCATATGTCTGTCCCAGTGCAATCTATCTATGTTTGCAGGGCCAAGCAGGCAGCTCCCCTTTGTTTTCCTGGCAAATTGGTCTTTTTAGTTGATGGTAAATTCGTACGATCGTTCTGAGAAGATCGTGGTCTCATGATCAGGATCTGATCTTTTAAAAAAAACTTCTGGGTGCCCAAATCTGTCAAAGATCAACTTGTAACCTCGCTGAACTAGCAAATTTTTTCTGTTAGTTGGCTTAAATGTTATTAAATAAGTTTATCTTCTCGGATTCCCTTGCCTGACCAGGGCCGTTAATGATGCTTAGAGTGATAACGGTTAAGATGGTATGAAATTGTCCTTAAATATTTAAATATTTCCTCTGACGGGTACATTCTGCTAGTAGGGAAAGTGCCCATCATGGGTCATTAAAGTTAGCTTTGCTATTAACTGTTTGCCCCTGGCAGCTTACGACAGTTTTTAGCAATTTCAAGCATCCTATAGATAAAGGAGATACTAAAAACAGTGCATTTTTAATTGCTACTAGAATGTTTCAGGTGAAACACTAGATTATATTCTTTTTTTGAAAATAGAATAAAGATTACCTTATCCTATTCATATAGAAGGCAAAACTGTTGTCTGCATCGTGTTCCCCTAAAACGCTGCAATTGACTCTTGCCCCGTTGGGCTGCTGCATGTTTTTTTAGTTGGTATAGGAAGTTGCCACCTGCACTGGAATTGCTGCATAATTACATATGGGTATGATTTTACACCTTTTACATGCATTTTAATCTTTTCTTCTACTGATGGGGTTAACATGGTGTCTAGTGCTCTGTGATAAAGTTATTGCAGGCTTGTTTATCCTTTTTCAGTTTGTGGACATGACCTGTGACAGTTAAGAGCAGCACCCACTTTCAAGCCTAGCTCTGCTGCCATAGCTCCCTGAAGCTCCCTGCCAGATGTGCCTTCTCTAAAAGCAATGAGGTTTGACAGCTGCTGCCTAACCTCTCATTTCTCCTTCAGCCTTTTCTCTGAGTTCTGAAACCTTATTACATATGAACAGTTTCTTCCCTTAGGGTATCGGGGTGCACCTCCGCTCTTCTTCACAAGTGACAGACATGTGTCCATTGTGGTCACTTTGTTCATAGTGACATTGTCATTGAAGAGCAGCGCTAATGTACACCAGCTCTGTTGCAGTACACATCACAGGGTTAAATTGCATAACAGTGATTTCGTATGAGAAGCCTATATTAATGGAAACTGCTATAAAGAGCCATTTAAACCGTTATATGAGGAACTGTTATGGGCAGTTCTGAGACAACTTACCCCCTTTTCAATTAGAAAGATCTCCTCAGATGTCCTGGACTACAATTTATGTATTGAGTACATTAACGTTAAAAGGACTGAATGAAGCATTTCCTATTTGCTCCTTTTGGTCATAATTTTTTAATTAAAAAACAGATTGAATAGCAAAATATGTATCTATCAACAAAAGCAGCCATACTAGGGGTATTAGTGGGATTGGTTTTAGAAGTAGCATTCTGCAATAATTAAAGGTGTATGCTTCTATGTTCCATGTCAGGTAATTTAAAGGAACAGTAACAACAAACGATAAAATTTGTTTTAAAGTAATTAAAATGTTCTGTTGCCCTGCATTGGTAAAAGTTGTTTGCGTTATAAACACTACTATAAAATATAAGTAGTCTGCTGTGTAACTATGGGAGCAGCTATTCAAGCTGAAAAAGTAGAAAAGGTACAGTTTAATAAGCAGATAACAGATTAGCTCTGTAATATAATATAATGGGATTCTACTGTTCATCTGTTATCTGCTAAGTAACTTGTGCCTTGCATGGCTGCACAGAGCTTATTTATATATACTTTAGTAGTCTCTCGGAAGCAAACACAAAACTTTCTTATGGTATGCATAGCAACAGTAAATTATATTTCTTTAAGCACTTTACGTTTATAGTGTTACTGTTCCTTTAAATGCAGCTACATAGGACTCCTAGCCCTAGGCAATAGTAATGGGTGGGTCATTATTTTTACTTATGTTAACAATTTGGGCTGTTGTCTTATACCTATTCTGCTTATGGTTTATTCTTCACTCTAATTGTATCTATTTTTATAAGGCAAACACACTGTATGATACAATGTAGTTTAAACGAGAACTAAAGCTTAACTAAAGATGTAGGCTAAAAATGTTGTACAGTATGTTCTGTTTTCGGCTTCTATACCAGCCCAAGGCAACCCCAGCCCTTTAGCAGGGAAGATCTGTACCTCTGAAGGTGCCCCAGTAGCTTCCCATCTTATTCACTGCTCATGCTCTGTGCTGCTGTCACTTACTGAGCTTAGGGACCCACTCACAATATACAGTACACATAGAATATAAACATTGCAGTTGATTAGTAATTAATACAGCTGATTACTACATGGCAGCTCAGAAACAAGTGCAAATTTAATAATCAGCCCAGTAGCATCAGCTTTTATTATAGGACAACATCGTTTCTGCTTGATAATTTGCAACAACCTCTAAGCTTAGCTTCTCAACAGCTGCTCAGAGCCCACTGAGCGTGTGAGTGTCAGACACTTTCCAAGGTAGTGACCCCCTGTGACAAGTTTGAAGTCCTGGATCATTGCTGCTATGTCTTTCTCAAAGACGTATGTCTTGAGAAAGGCCCAGAACGGGACTGAAACGATGACAAATTTTCTTTTCTAAACTGCATTATGAAACCCTGGAGTGCATCAATCTTGGGTATCTATCTATCTATCTATCTATCTATCTATCTATCTATCTATCTATCTATCTATCTATCTATCTATCTATCTATCGTGTTCTTATAGTTTATGCTGTTCTGTATATCTGGCATGCTAATTGGGGCCACTTATTACAGTTTAACGTTTTGGTTAGTGCCTCGTGGTGTGTCATGGACTAAAATAGCCTCCATTATGTTTATATTCTCTTCGCTTCACTTTAATCAGTTTGGTGGTAATCACCACAGCATTATACAGTATAAAGGGCATACAATCCTTCATAGCCTCCAGCTGAAGCTGTAAGAATAATGCTTACAATAGTGGCTTTGTTTTGTTCATGCCTGAGAAGCCTAGAGTTTGTGTTTTTCTTGCATTGTAGTAGTAGATGGTGAAAAATTATCAGCCAACCACATTATTCAGTCTGCAGAAATGTGTTTTGTTACATTGCCAGGTGTCTCAGTCAGCTTTTCTCTTTAAACAGCAAATCAAGTTTTACTTTGGCTTCTATCCTTCTACTGTGTGTTTGTTTTAATGTAGGATAATGTCTTGCTGCAGGTTGCTGCACAGTTCTGTGGCATCACTGTTTCAATCTCGATACCAAATAGCAATGATGTATGTAATTCTGTATTTATAAACCCATTTATTGCACAGCTCTGCATAATATTATATAGATCGAGAGAGATTAAAAACCTTGACAGTGTTGTACCTGCCTTGTAATAACCTGTTTTTTTAGCATTGAGTGTCATATATTTGAAAGTCCACATTTTTGACATTTGAAAAAAAAAAAAAATGTAAAGCAAATTTTCCCTCTGATCTGGCTGTGTGCTTGTTTGTGTTGTAAAGAACCTAGAAAATGTATGTATAACTTAAAGGAAAACTATACCCCCAAACAATGTAGGTCTCTATTAAAAGATACTGAGTAAAACAGCTCATGTGTAAAACCCTGCTTCATGTAAATGAACCATTATCATAATAATATACTTTTTTTAGTAGTATGTGCCATTGGGTGATCATAAATAGAAAATTGCCATTTTAAAAAATAAGGGCCGCCCCCTGAGATCGTAAGATTCACTGTGTACACATACAAACCACATGTTACGTCACATGAGCCAATTAACAGACAGAGTTGTGTCTTTTGCTTCCTCACTTCTTCCTGTTACAGTTAGTGTTGTAGTATTTCTGGTCAGGTGATCTCTGAGGCAGCACAGATAGAGTCACGAAATGGTGGTTCAAGGCAAGAGATGTAAAAGGGCAATATTTATGTAATTATATATTACAGTTTGGTAAGATTCTTTAATATGTCATTCAATTTGATATAAACGATCTGTTGCTTAAGTATTCATTTTGGGGGTATAGTTTTCCTTTAATTCAGCATTGGCTTATACTGTACATACCTACAACTCTGCTGTATGTCTTTATAGTTTCTGTCACTAATGCCTCTTCTCCAAATTCTTCAGCTATGCAGAATGCTGGGTTTCTCTATATATAAAGACAATGTTTAAAACATGGACTCTTTATCCAGGAAGCCTTTTCACCATATAAAAAAACTAACACTATAAAAATGTAGATAGGATTGGTTAGAGATCCAAGGCATGAGAATGGCTCAGAGCAGGTGAATAAGCAGATTGGAGTTTTTCAGGTGAACAGATGCAGGGAGAAAGATTAAAGACTATCATGACAGAAAGGCATAATGTTGTTTGATAGAGCTTTGCATTTCATACCAAGCATCTCCGCTTCATTTTCTAGACAGGATACTCAGACCCTCCCCCCTTCTATTTGGGAATTCAGCATATTTACTGTATAGATAAGTTCCTTTTACAAAATAATACAAAAACATAATTAAGATTCTGGTTTCTTAAAAGTAGTGATAAGTGTAACAATTTAGATGTTAATATTTGTTGAAATAAATAATTGCTGCCCCAATATGGTGCATATTTTCAACATTTTATACCTACTCTGGATCATGTCTACTATTCTGCCTGTGTAAGTCTAAGGTTTCAGTTTAGAAAACCTTATGAGTGGCAGAAGTGCATATATTTATTGTGGCTCTGCACAAATAGTGCTGCAACTGTAATGCATATGTGCAATGTTTTGCAGGTATGGTCATTCATTTGTTTATTTGCAGTCGTGTAAATACAAAAGTGAGTTTGGGCAAGAGAAACGAAGATGCCTTCTTTTACTATGGAAAGGGCTTTTGTGACTTTGTCCTTTTGAAGTCCTTGCTGGAGACAGTCATTTACCTACAGTTTGCTTGTTAACATGTGCTTTTATCCTTGGATACCTCTGAATAAATTATCTGGATGTGCCAGAATCAAACTGCTTACTGGAACACTACATGCGCAAAGCCTTTATTATGAATGCATATTAATATGCTACCTTATTCATTATTCAAAATAAAAGGGTATATCCATCAAACCTACAAATCACGCATAATACTCATTCATAGGCACTGCAGAGAGCTGTGCTCGGCTTAGAACTCTCACAAGTGCTATCAGATTAAGAAAATGTGTGCTTTAAGCAGTTACTCGTAATCTGAAATAGTTTAGTCATGGTTACTCTATTGTAAATTCTGTAAATGCATTGACTTGTGCAGCGGGTGGTTTAGGGGAGGCTGTGTAGATGGTAGTTTAAGTTTAGCATCTGCTGGAGGATGGACATATTTGCTGTTTAGCAATGTTTATAGTATATGTTAGCTGCTTATTTTAATTTGCGTGTAGGAAAATTAGTGTAATAGCGAAGCTGGATGCACTGGATATACTGACATGTTTAGTTGAAATGTAGCCTGGGTATACATACATGAGCATGTATAATTTACCTTCCTTAATTGTCAGAATTGGAAAGGCTCTTTTCTGTGGAAACACCAGAGGAGCAAAGAACAAACACATTGGTATATGAGGCTTAAAAGGGAAATTTGGTTACTGAAAAAGTCTCAGTTTGCATCCCTCTTTCAGTTCCTACTTATTTTGCTAATTTTATTGATCGTGGGGGCTTATTACAATTTCTGAGCTCCAAGTGAGGCTTTTTTCAGAGACCAACTTTGTAATGACACCAATTCCTCTTAGAAAAAAGTGTTTGATGCCATGGGTGTCCACGGCAAATGGGGGAAAGGAGTTATCACATAGG
This sequence comes from Xenopus laevis, assembly GCF_017654675.1. Lineage (NCBI taxonomy): Eukaryota > Metazoa > Chordata > Amphibia > Anura > Pipidae > Xenopus > Xenopus laevis. The sequence continues at coordinate 94,552,646 of NC_054375.1, read as the reverse complement.
GTAGCATCCCACTGAAGATGGACCTATTCATGTCAATGCAGTTTTTTACCTGCAGCGATTCTCCACACATTCAATAGCAAATAATTTTCTGGCATTTTGTTGCTGCAACAAAACATGGTAGACAAGTGCTACCTCCTGAAATACAGTGCTTAACTGCACAGGTGCCCATTTCTCCTTCTAGCTCATTCAGAAGATAAGGTGCTGTGGAAAGCCATTGCTTTGCTAGATAGCTCACAACATATCTTCACCAAATAATGTCCCCAAGTGTTTGAGTAGTATTTTAATCTTAACACATAGGTATCTGCCTTTTTGTACCCCTATTTTACAGTGCAAAGATGCTCTGTACCCCTATTTTTGTTTCCAAAGATGCTCCTTGTACTTTTTTTTTGTAGTTCCGCATAAGCATCATTTTTACTGGCCAGGCCTCTAAAATACTGGCCAGGTGGCAACCCTAGCTGTAGCTAGTTCTTTCATGTTCTTTTTAAACATCTGAAACTATCTGAAAAGTTCCTGTAGATGTAGACCATGCCCAAATACATTTACAATTCACACCATCCAGACATATGCAAGCCTGCGGATTAACTTAACTGTACTGAATTATTCTTGTATTTTTCCTTTATTCGTCTGAAAGTGGACTATGTAATTTAAATGGTACTTGCTGAAGGCTCTGAATATCCAAATGAAAGTAGCCATGTACATGTATCAATTACAAAAGTCCTTGCTGCTTGTTTAGCCAGACAGAACTGATGACATCAAATTCACAAGACAGCACAAGTAAATAAAATATACTGAAGTTGAATTGTAAAAAGCAATGTGAATAGTTTTTACTATATAATATTATTGGAGGATCTCGTGTAGAGAAATGTCCCCACAGGATGATCATAGGCTTGAATGAAAATGTCGCCTTGTATTCTGAAATTCCCAAATGCTGCTCAGATACAGGACAGATTGTATGTGCTGTGGACATATGGTTAACACCTTCCCACGTGGCAGAGAAGAAAGAGTTGCTTAGAAGGACATTCACCCTCCCCTCGGCCCCCTTAATTTGTCTGTAGCTGTCAGTCACGCTCTGATGTGTGGACATCTAGGGCAATATGTGTCCCTCAGGCAGCTTGTGTACACTTTGTCATGAGCTTCATTCTGAAGATCTCCAGTGACCTCTGAAGATGGGAATATTTAGTGTGCAGATAACGCATTCCAGTCTTGCATGGCTCATATAATCCAAGAGTGATTATAAGTCTATTTCACCCTTGTATTTTTACTTTTTTCTTTTGTGAGTTACTTGTTTTTTTTCAGAAAAACCTTTTTGACTGCCATTATCACTGATGTTTAATACGTTTACAGCAAAATGTCTCAAATGAGAATTTTGGTGTCGAGGTTACCACTTAGTATGCATCCAATACGCCACTTTTCATTCACTGCTGTCAGCAGCAATAACAGGCAGACTGCTTGTTACCATGGACAAAATGTCACTTGTGCCATACCCCTAAGTCTTGTTGACTAAATGAGAGGTGGATTGGGATCTTCTGTCAGTGGATGCTAGGTCACATATTGCTTCTCCAAGGATTTGTAAGGGTTGAGAGTGCAGGTTTTTTTCTTCCTTGGGAGCCCCCCACAAGTAAATTCACTTGAGGTATACACAAGCTGATAAAAACTGCAGACTCCCTTCCTCCAGACTAAGTTGGCATCTTAATTGGTCAATGTATGGGGCCCTCTGATTGGTTTACTCAACCAATATCTGGCTGGTATGAAAGCCCCCTCTGACAGGGGCTGTAGGCAAGATGTAGTCCTTGACTGATAGGCCTCCATTGGTCCCAGTGTATGATCTGATTGTTGACCCTATGGCCAAAGATCAGATCAACTCTGTTGGACCCTGTGTATAAGTGGACATATCCATCCCAGATTTGATTTTGTCAAAAACCAGAAATAACGCATTGAGGGGTTTGGTTTTAATTATTTACTTAATACTTTTTTATTCATGATACATAGATGCTATGGTCAGTAAAAGTAGAAACCAAGCTGTGTTAAGCTTTTGTTAAAAATTTCCTCAGACTGAAATTTTAACTCCACAAGTTATGTGGAAAAAGTAATTTTAACTCCACAAGTTATGTGGAAAAAGTAATTTTAAGTGTAAGATCTTCATGAACTAAAATGTTACTACTGTTTTCAGTTACAAATGTAGTTTCCAAAATGGACAAGAACACTGTTTACTGAGCATGTAAATTTTTATTTATCCTTTTTACACTGTTTTGCTGTCAAATCAGCTGCAAGTGCACTATATTATTACCAAATTTTTGATATAGATGGTTTTGAATTAAATATTCTCCACAAATGGGATATATGTATCTATTGCTGCTTTCCTTTCCCTTTAAATGTGTTCTTTAGAGGGAGTACTAGAGTATGAATGCCTTTGTTCTCATCGTGTTTCATCATTGTGTATTTAAATGCTGTTTGAATTGTACATCATTTAGACTATGATTAAGGACTAGTTTAGTCCGAAACGCGTCGGGCAATGATGTGTCTACATGCTTTTATGTAATCTTTTTTAATATCCAAATAACAAAAGGAAGAACATTTTTTATCGGAGGTGCATCTCGCAACTTTATCCAGACCTGCACTCCTGCACAACAGCACTGATATAAAGGGGTCGAGAGATTTTGCGGCAAAGCTGGAGCGGTCTACTTCGTAGTCTATGCAAGTGCACTATAGCTACATTAGGACAGCCCCTCCTTGCTTTTCCTTCGCTGAGAGACTTGCAGCTTCCGCATTTCTGCAGCTCGGCGAGAAGTTATTGTCACTGAATCTCTGTACAAGATCCAAGCCGCAAGAAGTAACGAGATATTGTTTTGCTCGCTTTGATATGTATGAGAGGGGATCTTCCTTCAGAGCGTCCCATCGTTTAAGTAGTTTATCAAAGTGTGTCAGTCAGCAGGCTGTCAGTTTAATATCTGTATAGATTAGCACTATCTGAACAACTCCAGAAAACAAGATCACCTCTCTGCCCTGCCAGGCTCTTCAAGATATTGCTGCTTGCTGGCAAGCCTCCTGACAGGCAGACTTATATTAATGCTACGATGTGCAGTCACCCCTAGGAATAATGTGGGCTCATTTTATTGAACAGTCTAGGTCAAACCTGCTTTATGAATGCATATGAATTTTTTTTTGATATAAAGGCGCGCATAGGTCCTTTTTTCCATTTACATTCCATTAAGCAGGAATACCGCAGCACAGCAGATCAGATATCTTCAATAGCCAATACAGTTACAGGATCTATTATTCAGAATGCTTGGGACCTGGGGTTTTCTGGATAAGGGGTAGATCACTATACCTTGTGTTCTAAAATAATTTTAACCTTAAATAAACCCAGTGGAATATGGATTCATGCAGCTCAGTTGCCATCGATATTATTGCAGAGAAAAATATATTGTGATTTGGAGCTTTTTCGATAATGGACTTCTAGATATGGGATTCTATACTGGTACTAGCTTGGCTGCTGGAGATTTATTTATAATTCCGAAAAATGCCCTGTGTCTGTTTAACCTGCTTAGTACTATACACTATTCTATACATACATTTTCTGTTGATCAATTTCATTTTTGTGGCTTTCTACTTATGTATTTTATATTTTTAGCATTGATAAGCCTCCATACAGTTCGACGCCTCCATTTTTCCAATATCTCACTAATGTCCTGTGTGTGTGTGGATCTTGGTTGTATTTTCATGCATAGAATGTAAAGATATACTGTAATTTGAACATTGGAATATATATATATATTTGTACCTGAAGACAATACTAATCATACTTTTCTGGACAGCTAGAATGTGAATGTAGGGCCGATTGAAGGGAACTTATGGTGGAATAAGCGTCTCTTTTGCTGCCAAATCATGTTTAGTACTTCATTTGACTGCCTTGGCTACTAAGCAAGACTTTGCATGCACTAGAAGAAAAGTACTTTATAAGCTATTCTGTGTTGGATGTAGATCACTTTCATAGTTATGAAGCAAATATTTCCTCTGTTTAGCACAAAGCAGTAAGCAGAGATACCTGCAGATAATTCTCCTTCTCACAGAGAGAAACCAATGTATTTGTGTTCTCCAATGTTCTTTTGGTGGCAGAAATGCAATGAATCCATTATAAGTGCTTTTGGAAAATAGCATTGTTTACTTGCCGGTAAGCACTGAGAAATCAGGCGTTCACTGCACGCTACCAAAGGACTTCAAACAATTGCAGACTGAAGCAAAAAGTGCATCTTCTATTATAAAATAGGCCACGGTAAGCTGCTTTGTCTGCAGTTCTTTTTTCCCTGTGGCCCAAGTTCATGCAAGGCTGTCAGACAGCATGTGTAAGGGTGATGATAATGCTATGGAGAACTAAAACCAGTGACATAATTAGTACTAATTACTTCCAGGGACAAAGGGAATATAAGGAGTTCTGCTACACTGCAGTTTGAGAGATGAGATGGTTGAGCACATTCACCGCAACACTTCAAAATGCAGTAGCAATAAGGCCACTGCGTTACTAGGTCAAATCATAGTGCAATTTTTCCATTTTCTATTCCCCAAATTTCAGGAAAATGTTTATTTTGGTAATGTCATTTTAAATTTTACTGTAAAGCTTGACAGCACAAGCAAGACTTTCTGGAGCTGTTGTACCTACAGTCTGCTCAATCATATGACCTTGGATGGAAGATAACATGAACTCTCGGAGATTGAAATGAGTCATTACTTTACCCCCATATTGCCCATGTGAATGCAGGCTTTGTGTATTAAATAAGAGGCTTAGAGCAGACAAAAATCACCTTAACCCAGTGACACATTCCTATTGTAAGAAAATGTAGCATCTTTTTGAGTTGTTCTGGATTTGCCCTTTCACTCCCAGGCACAATCACCCTGATCGATTTAAAAAGGGTGAGATATGGAGGTGAATTACTACTACTAGACACTTGTTTTTTCTTCTTTTTTTTGTAGCCTTAGAGTGTTAACGGGACATGAACAAATATTGAATCAAAAATGAAGAAGCTTGTATTCATATAGCCTGAAAACATCTAATCTAATTTTGTCAGTTTCTTCTTCTCTTGTGTAAATACAATTTTTCTATCAGTGATCAGATTTTGTGAATGTTGTAAGATTTTCCCATGTGCAGCTTTAAAAACTTAGAGGGAACCCCATGTTTAAAGACTTGACTTAAATCTTTGTGCAATCTGCCATGAAATGAAGTACAAAATAAGGCATAGTGCATCATTTACCAAATCGATATTGGGTATTTTGATATACCCACCGGTGACAACTTTGGCATTGTCAGATGGACCCTTAAATTAAATGGTCAGATATTGACTAATTTGACTATAATAGCACTAATGTTTGTCTGGACAGTAGTCCCAAAAGTGTCCAAAAGGCTCACTTTACTGATGCCTTATACATGCACTGTGGATTAGTATTTGCAGATTTCCTGTCTACACCAGCTAATTGCAATGCAGTGGGATTGAAGGCTTTACCCTTTGGCACCCATAAATGAGCCAGGGTTCAGGCAGTTAAATTGCTAGCAGCCAAACTGACCAGATTAGGTCATCTATGGGTACCACAAAGTGTGTTGTGGTCTTATCGAGAAGTTGTTCTTCGGAGCTATCCATCACATAGCATGCCGTTAATAATTCCCAACATCCCACTAATTGCTTGGATCTTAATACAGTCCTGACCTTCAGAGAGATTGTAGCTCTTGGTTCAGTACATATTAGTGATAATTTCTATTGTACTGTGCATGCCAGCACAGAAGTATGTTTGTCATCTTTGAGTTGACTTTTAGAATGATATAGAGTGCGATAGTCTGAGACTATTTGCAAATTTTTTTTTTTTTATTTGGGGTTTTTGAGTTATTTAGCTTTTTCTTCAGCAGCTCTCCAGTTTGCATTTTTGGCAATCTGGTTGCTAGAGTCTAAATTACCCTAACAACCATGCACTGATTTGAATATGAGAATGGAATATGAATAAGAGAGGGGCTGAATAAGAAGATGAGTAATAAAAAGTAGCAATAACAATAAATGTGTAGCCTTGCAGAGCATTTGTTTTTAGATAGGGTCAGTGACCCCCCATTTGAAAGCTGAAAAGAGTGGGAAGATAAAGGCAAATATTTCAAAAACTATAAAAAAAGAAAAGAAGAAGAAATGAAGACCAATTGAAAAGTTTCTTAGAATTGGCCATTCTTTAACATAATAAAAGTTAACTTGAAGGTGAACCACCCATTTAAACTTTCTAGCATCTTCAGCCATCTAAATCATAGCTGTAGATAAAAAAATGGAGACATCAAGGTTTAATTCCCCATAGTTGAACATCCCAGCAGAATTTGAACATTTTAAAGTGCAAAGAAACACATTTGCTTTCAGCTCTACATGAGTGTTGTGTAGATTTGTATTAGTCCTCGCTCTGCTCAAGCTGCAGCATTATCCCAGGCATAATAACTAGAGCATACATATGGCAGTACTAATCTTCATTGTGAGGCTTGGGAGCATTGTGGATCCTTAAAACCACTTCAGTTGCCGTCTGTATCATCCCATTCAAACTAATGACTCCTCAAACCTTTGCTTAGGGTATTGTACTGAAAACAAGGCAAGTGTTTTCTAAGAAAATGTCTCTTCAGCTAAAAGTGTGCTGGTGTGGACAAGCTTACCCCCTTTAGCTGCCAGCTTTCTAAATTAAGAGAAATATTTTAAAGATCCCATAAGGGCTTATTTCATGCCAACTTTCTATTCCTGTAATTATGTTAATGATAGCAAGAAATGCTGACCCAATTTTTTTTTTTATATATATAACACTAATCTTTGTAAACTCATTGAAACAAGGACGTTTAATCTGCAAGGGATGCAAATGTATTTTTGTTTATATCTTCTTAACACAGAACATACAGTGAGTGCTTTATCAGTGCAAAATCCCACTTATGCTTGTTATGACAATGAGGAGGTACGCCCTCCAATTTCTGACAACAAAAGCAATTTATATTGCAATAGCATTGCTGCATTTATACCACAATTGCTAAACCTTTGGCTGCTGTAGCTTGATCTGCAGGCGAGTGAATTAAGTGTGTGTATTTAAGAGTTTCCATGATGTAGCAAGTTGTTTCTTTTCCATGGTATGTCTTGCAAGCCTATATAAATGAATCCTTTTGTAACACATAAACTCAACTATTTAGGATTAATTCAATTTCATGCAGTTCCTATTGTCTGGAAAACAACATTTTAGGCTTTTGTCTCAGCAGTTGTTTTATTTGCCTCTTCATTTTGTGCCTTCTAGTGTTTTGGCACCAGAACAAACCCCTGTGTTAAGCATGGTCAAAAGGAAACAAAAACAAAACGGGATTTGTGAGTGTTGAGCTAGAAAATACATGTTAAAATGCAAGAACATCATGCCTTTAAATTCCATTAGATGCTGTTTTGTGTTACTGGCGACTGGCCAGCTTGTAATGCTGTCTTTTACTGATGCAATGGTATCCTCTCATTCTTTATTTTTCTTTAAATGTCCCGCGGGTTTTGTCGCTATCTTTAAAGCTATTGTGGTTTTTATTTAAGTATCATTCTGAAAGTTCGAATCTTAGATTTACAAGCAAGTTAAGGAAAACAAGTTGGCATCATGTACCAGCCCTTACTGGAAAGGGTTAAAGTTCCTGCCTTGAATTAAGCATGGCTTGCCAGGAGTTACATATAAATAATAGTAGTTGCATTAGCCTTTGTGCAGTAGGCTGCGTGGCTCAGTGAAGATCAATTCATTCATTTTAAATCAAAATACATGTAAGCACACACCGTTTTTCATTTGGCAGCTATTTTATTTGCCATTTCAACACAAGTTTGTCACCCCATGGCTAATGAGCATGCAGGAAATGAAATGTTAGTAGTTGATACATTGCCGAAAGTTACCCATATACAGCAGAAGCAGCTTGTTTTGTTGCAGTAAAGTGTGACTTTTCAAAACTTTTTTTTTTTTATCGATGCTCATTTCAATTTTGTTCTTAAACCTCTCAAATCATAAACCAACTGCTTGTTTCATTGTCTGAAACTTGGACAACAGTTGGCATGGAAACTGTTCTGCGTGTCTAAATCATACATAGTTCATATAGCGCATGGCTGTATACTTTGGATGGATCTTTTCTGCAGGTTCATTTAGTACCCAGGTGATTTGCAGGTTTATTTAAATTCTCTCGCTGAAATCATCAGGCTCACTGAAATTTTGACTCCTTATTAACAGTTGACGTAATCTGCAGATATTAATAAATTGTATTTTCATCCCCCTTGGTCATAAAGAATCTTGTCTGGCACTGTTTTGCCAAATTGGATTTATTTTGTACCAGTCCTAGAGAGTTTCTTGCTAGGGGAGATGCCACCACCATACTTGTTGTTAGATCCGGTTGTTTCCTTTCTTTTATCTTGATCCAAGAGTCAACCTACCCCTTGTCAGACACTCCTTCCTGATGCGTTAAACACCATTGGGCTCTTCATCAGAGGACAGGAGGAGGATGTCCTCTGATGAAATGCCCAATGTCTGTATGTTTCTCAAACTATAAGTGATATATAAAGAGAACTACAACATCCTGTCAATGAAAATAGTGAATTATTAACGTTAAGTGAATAGCCCAACATGTTTTGATTGTTGTGGTTTGAGACACCTATGCCTATGATGCAATTAAATGCTTTACTCAGTTTTGTTACCTACAAGAGTGTGTGGTCCTCTTTTTGTATTACTTATGTACTTTTATGGTCTTGCTAACCGAGTCCTCTTCTTTGTGACCCACACCTAATTTTGCCTCGTGCTCATAATTACTATAATGGCAGCTTAACTGTTGAGACCGTTGCATATTTCTGAATTTCTTGTCATAGTTTGAACAGCGCTACATTAAAAGTGTATTTCATTGATGGATATTTATTGAACTTATCCTTGGATGTGTTTATTTTTCAGCAGGATAAGAACAAGAAACTTCGTCCTCTTTATGACATTCCATACATGTTTGAGGCCAGGGAATTTCTCCGGAAGAAGCTTATTGGGAAAAAGGTATGTTTAACCAAACATTGTTCATCACTTAAACCTATTTAAAGGGGACCCGTCACCCAGACACACAAAGATGTAGAATAAAATTCCTGTTTAAATTAAGCATAAAAAAACTTTTTTATTAATTAAAACATTCATATGTGTGTTAAACTTGTTTAAAAGTCTCAGCTCTCAGATATTATCTGCCCCTCCTCTATGCCTTAGGCATAGAGGCGGGGCTAGAATTTACTTTCACTTTCCATTCAGCACTTATTAGATGTCACTGCATTCCTCACATTTCCCCTCCCTGATCACCACCTCATTGTGTAGTGCATGGACATGGCCATCAGGTGTCCATTGTGAATTCCAAGTCTAAAAAGAAACAAGATTTTAAATCCTGTATATAGTATAAGTGAAGTTTATTATGCTTGAGTAACATAATGAAATAAGATTTGGAATTATTTCATAGGGTGACAAGTCCCCTTTGAACTATCACAGTTCTTTCAAAATGCCTATGGAATTATATAACGGATTTGTTATGTGGCTCAAAGTTGTATTTGCATGCCAAGCAGAGCATTGTTTTTTAACATACATAAGAGTTGTTGTTGGATTCCAGAATAGTTTTGGGTTGTATTGTTAGCATTTGGAACTGTTAGCAAATATAATTTGCTGCCAGTAGATGGCAGAAACAATACCACTTACCTACACTGTATTTATAAGACTCTCTTTCAAAAGTGAGGAATTAACCAGATGTCATTTACTTCTGAGCTTTTAGGCTGCCAGTAGTAGATTTTGCTGTGTGCAACCCCTCGGATAAAACATAAGGGATTACATGGGGTAATTTTTAGAATATATTTGTGCACTTTGCTAGCCATAATGAAGAGATCTGCCCCCTCAGATACTCTATTGCTCGAATGTCATTCAATTGTGTAAGTTAGCTAGAGCAAAGACACAAGGCACTAGATAGCCCTGTATTTAATGCCTGCAGGGGTCTGCAGTCCGAGTCCTTTGCTTTATACTTTTGGGGCCTATTTATCATGCTGTGTAAAACATTTGAGACAAACATCACCTTTGATGATGCCCATAGCAACCAATCAGATGTTTACTTTTTTCCAACTTGACTGTTGAAATCCAATTACTGAATGGATGCTATGGGCAACATCACCAGTGAGGATGTTCTCATCATGTTAAATAGGCCCCACATTTGTGTTGGATTTTTAATTGTCACAAGGTGCAAAGAGCAAGAATCACCTGTTTGTAAGTGCTTCACAGGTAAGGCCCAAGGTGAGAAATTGTGTAAACCTTTGGGCTTTTGTACTTGTCTGTGGGGTACCAGCAACAGCTTTTCATTGTTTGAATGACACTAATTATGCATTATAAATTATCAAGTTAGATAAATGAATGGAGTAATCCATTGTTGCATTTAAATACATGAACTACATCTGCTATAGTTTACCTAAAGCTCCCCATAGACGCAACGATTCTTCTTGCCGAACGACCGATTTTAGGGATATCCGACCAATCCTTCGAAATTATCGTGCGGTTAGTGGGGTTCGAACGATCGTACATCTTACGATTTTTCGGCCGACATCTGTCAGCAAATTGAATGGCCAGGTCAAAAAAATCTTTGTCGGTACCAGTGCAATCTATCTATGTTTGCAGGGCCAAGCAGGCAGCTCCCCTTTGTTTTCCTGGCAAATTGGTCTTTTTAGTGTATGGTCAATTCGTACGTTTGTTCCGAGAAAATAGTGGTCTCACGATGAGGATCGGATCTTTTAAAAATCTCAACATCTATGGCCAGCTTTAAGCAAGGAAGCTACTAGAAAAATACCGCTGCAGCACCTCACTGTTGCAAGAACTGGAAAGTTGAATTTATTAGGGTCTGTATATTAGTGATGTGTGGGCCGGCCCGTGACCCGAGTGTAGGTTTGGGCCAGTTACCACAAAATATCTTCAGGTCGCTCCCTTCCGCTCTCCCAGACCTGCAAGCTCACACTGCTGGCTTCAGACTGTTCTTTTATTATGTAACATTCAGCTATAGTATAAAAATATCTAGCTTTGAAAGGTTGTCAGTCATAGATTTAATAAGCTACAATCTCATTAGTTTAGTGTGGTCCTATAATTATAAGGGCTCAGTCTGTCACTGAAAAGTCAATTGTTTTTATTTTCCGAACTGTAGGTCTAGTGCTGTTGAAATGGACTCCCTTAATAAAAGAAAATCTTACAAAATAATCAATGCTTTCAACTATGCAATCAGTTTTACATTACTGCGGCCAATGTATTGGGTTGTTGCTGAGACTTCTAATCAATATTCCAAAGATTAATGCATTACTTCAAATTTGATAGGGTTGTGTGTATTTTTTAGTAATAAGGTAATCGTTTTTTTTCTTATATGTACATTGTTTTCCTTATGTTGAAATTCAGTCTCCTTTATGAAGCTTTGCAGTCGAGTTATGCCACTAGGAAAGCTTTTAAAGTAAGGATAATGGGATTTTTGGACAATCATTGCTTAGCCTTACATAGATAAATTCCAAGCCTTTAAACATCAAACCTCCATCAAATGGAGGAAGAGTTGTAGGTGGGAATCTGTTAATAGCAGTTGGCCTAGTGGATTCATATGGTAACATGGGTTTAGCATCTGTCTCTGTGGTAGGCAAGATATATGGGTAAGTATGTGTTTCCTTAGTTTACCCTTGAATTATTGAGAGAACATCACATATTTCAGCAAGCTACCTGCTAATGACTGTGTTACAGGTTAGTTGAAAAGCACATGATATTCACTTAAAGTAGTTGCTGACCACATAATTTTTCATGCAGATTAATTACAATATCCTTGTCATTTTTGGTGGAAAGAATATAGACAATCTGCCACTAAAATTAGCCTTTGGTACCATGCCCAAGAAAGGCCAAAGCCCCACTATAAGCATATTTGTAGTGCTTGCTGCTCAACAATTTGCATTGCTGACTGTAAATCTTTAAAAACCTGTCGGTGTTCCCATTAATGTGTTCCACTGTGTAATCTTGGCTTTGCTCTGGTTGCCTGCATTATATAAAAACTTATGGTATTAAACTGTTTCATCAGTGACCGAGAAGTCAAGCGAGCATAGCATATGATGAATATCCTTCTGTAGGAGGGCATTCAAATTGCATTAGCAGAAAACTACACAGTGTAGTTTGTCCTCAAGTAAAATGTGGAACTTTGCAACTGGAAAGCTGATTATAAGGCTAGATATATATTTTTTGTTACCCTTCTCTCTGGCCAATCTACAATTCTTGCTTCATTTCACATGTAATGTCAGTGGGCCATGCACCTAGACAGCAAGACCGTTCCCACTAATTCCTCTTCTATTATAAAATATGAGCAGCATTGTTGAACACAAGCAAGCATCATTGTGTGCACTCCTAACTATGGTGCTATTAATGACACTGGACAAACTTTTAAATCCTACACTGGATAGTTTTTCAACTTGGTTTAATAGTTACCTTAAACTGGCATTGTTATATCATACTAAAAGAATTGCTGGGTAAATTTCCTTTATACTATAACAAGAAGTCCTTATCCCTTCAGCTTGCAAAGCATTTGGGTTCATAAAGAGTTTTGCCCTGAGGACTGAAAAACATTCAGATTTAAAATTGTGGCTTCATGTCAGGTTGCTCTGCACTTTAATTCTGCAGATCAATCTGGTGTGCTTTTTATTCCCCTCTGTGTGGACTCAGGCTTACAGAAGATGTTTATAGTAAAACAAATTGTTTGAGCTGTAGTAATCAGCTTCTGGGTGATAAAGTTCCTTCTTGTCACTGTGGGATATCCAGCCTGTGATCCTAGATAAAACATTTCCAATAAGTGGTCAGTTCTTTGCTCTCTAGGACAAGTTGAAGCCAGATGTTTTGCTGCTTTCAGGTTTATAACGAATATACTTTGTTCAGCTTCTGGTGAAATTAAAAGCTGTACTTGCTGTTCATATCTTGCAAGGTGCCTAAAATATATTTAAAGGAACAGTAACACCAAAAAATGTAAGTGTTTTAAAGTAATGGAAATATCATGTAGTGTTGCCCTGCACTGGTAAAACTGATCTGTTTGCTTCAGAAACACTACAAGCTGCTGTGGAGCAATGGCGGAAATTGAAAAACGGCTATATGGCACAGGTTAACTGATGGATAACAGATAACACCATTTGACAGACAGAGCTTATTTGCGATCTGCTGTGTAACCTGAGCCTTTTCTCCTTTGAATGGCTGCCCCCATTGCTACACAGCAGCTTATTTATATAAACAGTAGTGTTTCTTAAGCAAGCACACCAGTTTTACCAGTGCAGGGCAACACTGCATTATATTTTTATTACTTTAAAACACTTATTTTTTGACGTTACTGTTCCTTTAAGTAAAACTGGATATACGGTGTACTGTGTATACCAAGAATGTGAGCTGAAACAAAATGAGTTTGAAGTGTGTGACCTGGGGATAGTACTGCTGAAATCATCAATAGCAAAGCAATCATTCAGGTTATGTAATCACTTAGGTAATGGTTGTTTTGCAACATAATTACACAACATTTTGGCACTCAGAAAGGGGGTAAAACTGATTGAGGTTGTCCATGTATAGGGCACAGGACAGTTTTTTGGCTGCCAGGTCCAGTGCCCCCCCCCCATTTGAAAGATGGAAAGAGGCAGAAGAGCAGCAATTAAACAACTATATTGAAATTTATATGAATACCAAGTTGCTAGAAATTGGACATTCTGTAACATAAGTTAACTTAATGGTGAACCATCCATAAATCTGTTAAACCTAATGATTGTGGAACACCTCCATTTGCTAGCTGCAGGCTGAAATCATAAATATTGTGTTAAGATACTTTTTACTGGTGGTGGGCAACCAGTTCAGCAGTGCTTAATAAAATATTGCTAACGGGTTAGGCAGGCCCGCATTAGCGGAGAGGCCACAAAGGCCCGGGCCTAGGGTGGCAAATTTTGAGGGACGGCATGCCGCCCAACCACATGTAGATGAGCACAGGGGAGCGGTATTTGTGGGTGCTAGGACCTGGCAGACTAGGGACCGGCGCATGCGCTCACAGGGGGTGTGTGGCTGTACACGTTTCCGGCGGGCGCTAGGACCCAGGCGGCCTAGGGGCGCCAAAAAAGGAAATTTGACCCTGGTTTTAGGAGCATCTTTGCTCAAATACAAACAATTATTGAATGTGTTATTCTTTATTTAAGGACTAGCTCGGTCTTTATATATAACTGGCTTTGCTTTTTTTAGCTTGATAAATAAAACTACAAAATTATGCAAGACCCTACTTAAACAATGCATATGGACAGTTCAAAAGCATTTTGAGAAAAATGTTGAAAACAATGTATAATACAGTTTAAAGTAGTACAGGTTCTGGAAAGAATTGTTTAATGCCTGAAAGGTTTTTTGTATGTTTATTGGTCCTATAACAGTTTTAGGTTTCATTCTTGGAAAACCATGCTCCATCTTGCTTTATGGGAGGAGTCCTAGATAAACACTTATCTAACCTGTATTTCAATGGTTCATTCAAATTTGCATAATCCCTGTGTTTTATTAACCAGCGAGAGTGGAAAAAATAAAATCTAGTCCTCTCATGTGAACAAAATAACAGCAATGTTAAAGGAAAAGGAAAGATATAATAATAAATTACTGGGGTGCACATTTCTTATTCTCTCCTACCTTGGGTCTGTGCTCCTGTTGGCTGAAAACTGCACCAGTTCAGGGTACTGCCAAAGAAGCACCACGTTGTTCCACCATGTTTTTTGTTTTTTCTATATTTATGTATCCTTGTATGGCTCTGGGCCTTGTGCACATGTCCAGTAAATAGAGAGTGCTTTTTGCTACAAAATTCAGTTTTTCACTCTGCTGCAAAGGATTCCTAGGAGACAGAAGATGATGTACAGCCATACCCTGGGCTGCTGCAGTTTTTAACATTTTATGGCTGCTGCAGTTTTTAACATTTTCAATCTGAAAATGATCTCTACCCACTCATGTGTGTTCATTTGGCAGAGTTTCCCATTTATTAATCTATTGCCTGTTTTGCACCATTGATTATACAGAATAGTGCAGAATACGACACAAGATCTGTGTATGGTACCCATTTTGCAGAAATATAATATCCTGAATTTTGAACCTTCCTATATGTATGCATTGGTTGTTGCCATCTTAAATAGAAAGTAAGTGTTCAAAATGTTTTAAGTTAAACACTGTAGCAGAGGATTGCTCATAACAGAACCCCCCCATCTACACACATATTTGATTAGTAACCCACAACAATAATCAAATAGTTCAGGCAGGTGACCTATAAATGTAATCTGCAAATTAGTTAAGGTTAGTACATTGCAGATTTTGCAACTTTTATTACATTTGCTTGTGGGAGTGTTTTGTTTCTAGAGTGTATTAACAGAAGCTGCAATCTTCCCTACATCAGCCCATCAGAATGGCCACAGATGACTTCCCAGTAACGTGATACCTTAATGCTTAGGTAATCAATGTTCCTCTGACAGTCAGAAGCCTGGGCTGCTTCACCTCATTGCACCCATTATTGCTAAACCGATTACCTCTTTAATTAACTGCATTTTACCCAATGGAAATTTTCTGGAGCCTTGCCAGAATCATCCATATTCAGAAAAGTGTCCACTGTGGAATTGAAAATGTGTTTATTTCCAATTAAGTGGCTTGCATTATAATGCAGATGCTCTCCGCAAGGTCCAGTCTGGTTCCCGACTCTGTGATAGCCCTTTGAAAAATTACACAAACTGAGCAAAAGAGCGGGCATAGTTAACTGGTGCAATTATTCTTCATTTTGCCAAGGCTATTGACAGTGTAGACCGTACTATATTATAGAGCAAAGTATTGTGGGAAGTATGTTCCCAGCTGGCTTCATTACTCTATCAATGGCATTTTTTTTTTAAATAAATAATTGCAGCAATTCCTTATAATTTTATATGAAAGTGTTCTTTTTATGTAGATGGCATGCCTTTTATCTTTTAAATCAGCATGCTGATTGCAGTTGTAGTTTTTTCAGGGAAAGCTCTGTAATAGTTCAAAATGTATGCATGCTTAATGCTACTGGTGTCAGTGTTTTAGTCCCCAATGACTTATGTTAACTTTGTATATCATATAACATTATATCCATGCCAGAGCCAA
The DNA here is from genome assembly GCF_017654675.1 of Xenopus laevis. NCBI lineage: Eukaryota > Metazoa > Chordata > Amphibia > Anura > Pipidae > Xenopus > Xenopus laevis. The sequence continues at coordinate 94,536,482 of NC_054375.1, read as the reverse complement.
ACAGCTTCATTACTCTTATGCTCTTCATAAGCTGAACGTGGAAGATAAGTTGGTGTGTCTTTTATATATTTTATTTGAAAACTAAATATTCATGCAAGCCAGCCAAATTTGACTGAGACCCACTTAGTTGTTGTTGGCCTAGTGTGCAAGAAATCAGCTGGACACACTTAGTAGTGAGATAAATCTTGATGTTAATTGAAGCTCTGTGTCAAATTCATGGTCAACTGATACAGCTTCCCCAATGTATACATTTTTCCCAGTTAGCTCTCGTGCTCATGGCTTCACTTCTCGGTGTCTTCAATGGCCAGCTCTGCTACCCTATATAGGGCACAAACAGGCTTAAGCTGGCCATAGACGTGCAGATTTCATATCAGATGAATGATCGTGCCGTGCCATCTCCCGACCTGCCACTAACCATTCAGATCAAACAAAATAGTAAAAAAACAGATCCTGCCCCCTGACAGCAATCGTACGAAAGTTATGTCCGACAAAAGATGATGACAGTCTCCCACTGATATCTTCAGATTGACAATACATGCAGAGATATTATCAGTAGCCTACAGAAATTTTCTAACCTGTCCGATCAACTGAACGGATCGCCATCCCACTAAAAATCGTCCCGAAAATCGTACAAAACGGAGTGAGAGCTGGGAAGCTACAGGTTGAATATCGGTGAACAATTATACTACAGACTAAAGCTGGCCATCAAATTTTAGCGTATATGGCCAGCTTTAGTCTGTAGTGTAATTGTTCACTGATATTCCACCTGTAGCTTCCCAGCTCTCACTGAATCATCACTTCCAGATTTTGAGTTGCTTGGGACACAGGAAAGCCACAACCTGAAGGTCAATGTTTAGTTAGAATCTGACCCATTTTGGATTCATCTAGTCCTTAGTCATAGGCTCAAAATTATTACAAACTTAATCAGCTTTGTGCTTATGGAAGAGCCTACACACTGCCTAAAAGGACCAGCAAGTGTTTGTACCATGTGGGGGTAGGGTTGCCACCTGGCCGGTATTTTAAAAATGGTGGTTGATCCCAATGTTATTAATAGGGAAAAAAGATAAATATATAGGAAGGCTGGTATTTTTTTCCAGAAAAGGTGCCAACCGTATGTGTGTGTGTGTGGGGGGGGACAATATTTTTGGAATGTCACTTTCTAAAGCCTTATTGATGGGGTATTTTTCCTTGACTTCCAAAAGTTCTATGGCTTACGTTAAGGTTTCAAGTAGTTCCTTTGCTCATATCTGCCAGCACATCTACCTTCCTGTTCAAGGTTGTTACCAAAGAAATAATCCCCTTCCATTTTATACACTTCCAATTTAGGGAATACTTACCGTATAATGAACAACTTATAATGAACAATGGGAATACCCTCCTTTCTACAGGGCATGTTACCTTCTTCAGACTTCCTGCATAGTAGGAAGTTAATTTTTTGAAATTATATACAATAGCCTATTCTAAAGCTGCAGCAATAAAAGCCAACTGTTTTAAGAGCCGTTAGTTCCCAAGTTATTGAAGATAAGAAGTTGTTGAAGTTGTGGCCAATCTCCGGCTTTCCAGTTGTGGCTGATCTATTGTCCTTTTATATTTATTAAAATATATTCTTGTATACATATGTAAGTAAGTATCCTTAGTTATGAGGGTACATTAAGAGTTCCATCAAAATATGCATTTATTCAATAATCACTATTCACTGACATGACGGTAATAAACATTCAGCTATAGTTTCTCTACATAAAATATATTAAGAATTTACAAAGATAATAGAAAATGTTTTATGAGATCTACTGCTCTGCGAAAATGCAGACTGGAGACAAAGGATTAAATTTACAGCTACCCTTTGTCAAAGAGAAGGGAAATTATCTCTTACACCGGACTTGTTCAGGAACTTGCATTTGTTGCTTTCGGATACAGGTATTGGATCCAGTATCCAGAAACTTGTTATCCAAATGAATTATGGTTTATTAGATCTTAAAATTATTTCCTTTTTCTCTGTAGAAATTGTAAAACAATACCTTGTTCATGACCCCCAGCTAAGATTAGAATCACTTTGCCTTGAATAAGAATTAATTATATCTGTTTTAATTTTTAAATGATTGTTTATTAGACTTATGGTGTGGAGATCCAAATTACAGGAAGACCCTTTATCTGGAAAACCCCCAAAGCATTCTAGATAACCAGTCCCATAAGTGTACTATCCAGTGTGTAAATACCATATAATGTATATATCTATATACATACAAATAATATTTATTTTCATGTATTTATAAAGCTCAACGTTGTTCCGTAGAGTTGTACAAAAAATTGTTGTATATCTAACATACATATTTAAATACAAAATAAGCAATAACAAAAGCGTGTGTATGTATATATATATATATATATATAAATAAATAAATAAATAAATAAATATATATATATATATATATATATATATATATATATATATATATATATATATATATATATATATATATATATTATAAAATCTTTGTGTTTTCCGCACTCCACTGTATTAGACGAACAACCCAGGTGCTACTCAATTGAGAGTAATTGATAATTGTCTATAGAAAATGAGTGCAACACTGGGAAGCTTCCCAAAGGTTTTATTTTAAAACCATAATTTTATTTAAGCTAATTAAAAAACAGGCCAACGTTTCGGTCTGTAACTAAGTTAATTAAAAAACAGGTCTAAGTCTTAGTTACAGACTGAAACGTTGGCCTGTTTTTTAATTAACTTAAATAAAATTATGGTTTTAAAATAAAACCTTTGGAAAGGTTCTCAGTGTTGCGCTCATTTTCTATGGACACACACACACACACACACTGAACATTTGGAGCTTTATATTCCAGCATTTAGTGGCAGAACACATTTCTATTTTCAGCTACACAAAAGGCTCCCTTACTTAAGTGAATGTTAATTTGAGCAGTTAAGCTTTGTGGTGCAGCTTTTATAAGTAACATACTTTCGTCTTCCTTTTATTCCCATACATATACAAACATTGCTTGTTTGTCTTGCATTGTCTGTTTAATGGAAATGAAAAATGGCAAAATAACTTTAGAGGGTACTTTTGTTAGTGGCATAAACAGGGACTCAGTGTGTGAATAAGATAAGTGCTAAGTTAAGACTTCTAACATGCAGTATGTTGTTTCTGTATCTTATGTAGGATGGCATTACTTTGTGTTCTTTTTTTGAAAGATACACCCATGTTATGCTTCTGGCTTTGGATCGAGTATCTGTCTAGAATGGTTTACACATTGTACAAAATCCCAAATTTTATGTCACTTTGATTGGCATGATCATATTGAAGGAATGACCACAGTACTAAACAGATCCCGAAAAAGGCCTTTGACAGAGTAAGATGGGACTATATGTTCCACTCTCTCAAGTATATTGTTATAGGCCCCACCACGCTAAAGTGTATGACCTCTCTATATGAATCCAACAGCCAGACTTAAAATAAATAACTCCCTCTCAGAACACATTGCCCTTCAAAATGGCACCCAACAGGGATGCCCTGTCTTCCCCTTTTTGTTTTAACCCTTAAACCTTTTCTTTCCAATGTTCGCCATAACCCTAACATGCACAGCATAACAATAGCAACTACACAATATAAAGTATGGGCTTATGCTAATGATTTACTTTTTACACTCGCTCAACCCATTGTTACACTACCTACCGTATATACTCGAATATAAGACGAGTTTTTCAGCACCCAAAATGTCAGCATTTTAGGAAAGCATTATTTTTTTTTTTTTACCGTTTTGCTGCTTTAATATCAGTTAGGTTGCCTGTCCGTAGATTCCCCCAGATTCAGCTCAGCACTCTTGTAAAGAAATCCTCATGGCCCATCTGTTCTGCCTAACCCACCCACCAATGAAGAAACAGGCGTGTTTAAAGATCGCTGCCCTTTCGCTCTCCCCGCCCCTTTCTCTGTGTGGACAGATTGTTGCCTGTGTGTGCAGCCCGCCCTGCCTCCCCGTGCCCGGCCTCCCCTCTCTCCTTCTGCCGCAGGCTGCGGTCTCATTGCGCATGAGCGAGATCGCAGAGAGTCTGCGAGAGCGGAAAGCACCACTCACACTCACCGGGAGGCCGAGCACCATCATGGTGAGTGAGCTTCACATGCTCATATCCATTTGAGCGTGCAGGGTTATTCCGGGCTTGGTCCCCGTCTAAGCCTGCCCCCAGCAGGGTGTGACAGGCAAAGGAAATAGGGCGGCGCTGCTCTAAGCTGTAACTCCAGCCTCGGGGTTTTGGGGCCTAGTCACTAGCTGTCCGCACCCAGGCTCTCCAAAACAGGGATCTTACTGGGACAGGAAGGGATAGATAGAGCTAGAGTTAAGGAAAAGATGTCTGCTCGCTATGTGTATTGCTGTGAACTGTGTGTCACAATAACACTCCCCTGCCAGCCATGACTGCTGATTGAACTGCTTTTACTCCCCACTAGACAAGACACAGTGAGAAAAAGCAGGAAGCATTGCGCTTCTACAAAGTTGATCTTTAAACAAGCCTACTGTTTCTTCATTTGTGGGTGGGCGAGTTTGGCAAATCAAACGGGCCGTGAGGATTTCTTTACAAGAGTGCTGAGCTGAATCTGTTATTGTCAATGAAGATGCTGGGCAACACCAAATACACCTGATCTTCACTAAACTTATTTTGCTTAAGTGCCAGTTCTTCCCCTAGGCTTATACTCAAGTCAATACATTTTCCCAGTTTTCTTAGGTAAAATTAGGTACCTCGGCTTATACACGGGTCGGCTTATACTCGAGTATATACGATTATCGAATACAAACACAGTACTTGGATGAATTGAACCACCAACATAATAAATTCAAATCCATTGGTTTTTGTGTTTACAATACATACTTCATAAGAGTTAAGGCGAAAATGCCACTATAGTCTTGTAATTTATTGCAATGTTTTTATATACCTGCATAGTATGCAGTGTATTGTCTAACAAAAATTATATAAAATCCCATCTCAGAATAAAACTGAATGTATTCAAAACTGTTTTTATAAAGCATTCTAGTGCTTTCTGAACTTATGGCAGCAGTGTTTCCCTCCTTTTGGTTCACTGCATTTTACTGCAAATTTGCATAGGTGTTCTGGTTATCTAATGTAATATTTTTATTCATTTTCCTGTCTTCTGAAATCAGGTGCTGGTAAGTGATATGCTATATGTGATATGGCGACAGCTATCTCTGCTCTGTACAAGAATCCTTGAGGGAGTAGTGATTTAATTCACATTGACTATTGTTGACCTTGAAAAAAAATCAGCGAGGCGTAGAATCTATACCATCATCTTGTAAGTCCTTCCTCAAAAAAAAGGCCAGGAATTTGTGCAGACCACTGAAGTTAGATATTGCTTCCTTTACATGCTATTTTTCCATTCCTGCTGTGACATCTATGGCTTTTGTACTCAGACACCTAAACCCATATTCATGATGATGTGTATTTATATCTGCAGCCTTGTATTTTTTTTCCCTTACTTTGGAAAAAGAAAGTTTAAGACCCTTTCTTCAAACTGTTGGTACATCTACTGCCGGCAAAGCATAATCCAACTTTATGATTCTCATTGTACAAAAACTTTTTCCACATCCTAAAGGGATTCTGTCATGATTTTTATGGTGTAATTTTTATTACTAAGTTACACTGTGTAATTTGCAAATAATTCATTCTATCATTTAAAATGTATTCTTGAATCAATAAATGTATTTTTTTTGTTGTTGTAATATTGATGTAGGCATATATCTCAGGCCATTGTATATTATTCTATTTCTTGTTTAAAATATTTTATTTGATTTTTCAAAATAAAGCATAAAGACAATATGATAACAGAATGTAGAAAAAGAAAATGTGCTGCAATTAGTATGATGGCATAATATTCAAAATTTAGAACTTACAATGAAGTAAAATATAAAAGAAATAACAAGAACTAACTAAAAATAACTATACCAGTGGATGCAAAGACAATCATAAAAGAAAGAAAGAGAAAGTCCATTGTCCTCGGAAATGTCAAATATCCAAACCTGCAATCTATTTACAATTGGAGAAACTGAGATATTTGACTTCTAGTGCTGGAGTCACAGATCCCAAAATAAGTAGACTATATAAGTCTAAAAGACTCTCTGGAATTATTTCCTTTTGTTTTTACTAATAAAGCTTCCTGCCAACAAAGCTGGTTCATATAAAAAATTGTCAGACAATGAGGGTGGCTCTTTTTGTAGCCAAAAATTAAATAATGCCTTCCTGGAGGCTGCTAAAAATAAATTTGTCAATATTTTAATCTCTTGGGACACAAATTTTATATTAAAAATCGAAAGCCTATTTTCATTAAGATGCAACAAAGCAAAACCTGGAGAAAATGTCATTTTAATTTTCAGACTTAAAAAAACTGGCGACTTCCCTCCAAAACATACTAATCTTTGGACAAGTCCTTAGATAGTGGAAAAGGGACAAATTGGTCTCATCAAACTTGGGACAATATGATACAGGACTAGAAGAGGTACTTTTAGAAAAAATGTTCCCATAGCCTAAGTGAACTAACTTATAATGTTGTATCCTCCAACTCTCTGCTAAAATCAATTTATTGAAATCATTAACAGACTTCATTAAGTCTAAAGGAGACACTTGACAATGTAGGAACTCAGTCCATTTATTGGAAACTTTAAGTGACGGGTGTGGGACTGACCCGTAATCGTTCCAAAACTATTTACAAATCCTGATATTGAAGTTTTCCAAGAACCTTACTTTGATATTGTATCTGTTCTACATAGCAAATGGAGTAGTATTCCTTATTGAAGAATCCTCTTTTCCGAGACTCTATTTTTGCGTGGAAACATTTATTCTCTCGACGTAAATATAGTTATAAACACAAACTCCTTTTATGCCGGCTAAGCTCTTACTTAAACCCTCAGATTTTCAAAAGTTAATCCTTTTTATTTTCTTTTAAGAGAAAACCACTAGTCTTAGTAAAAGATTTATTAGATCCACTCAATGAGACCCTGTTATCTTGGTCAAGACTCAAAAAAAGAGCATGGGCTTCCTGAATCTGATAGATATTACCTAGCTTGTCAAAATTAAATCTAAAAAAAAAAATCAGTTTTTCTAATCATGGTGGTCCACCGTCGATAATTTTCCACTTTCACTGATGAAATTAAATTTGTGCAGATAGAGCATGCTTCCTGTTTGTCAGCACAGTCCCTTGCTGGCATTCTGTCATTGCACAGATTAGCAATACAACTTTATAGGGCTCGCTACAATTCACAGCTCTTTATTCATGCATATAAGGGTTTTAGGGGAATATTAATCAAAGGGTTAAAATAAAACACCACGTTTTGGTAAATATTCCTCTAAAAATCCTGTAGAAATTAAGAAAAGCGTAGTTAACTCACTATAGAAACTGTAGCTTACTCAACATAGTATTCTGTTTTTGCCCAACAGTTGCTGGTCAAACATTTTTTTTGCAGCCTTGCAATAAGTTGCCAAACTTTGTGTGCACCCACTTAACTAGTATGAGCTAAAACGTTCCAGCCTAAAGATGTTAGGTAAGATTAAGGGTGCATATTTGTTTTGCCTTTGGGGTGAGTTCACTTCTCCTTTATTGGATAACCTTATCTATAGGAGTCTTGGTGTTCCTGACAAATTTTCTGTATTGAAAATGGAGTCCAGGTTTTAGACTTTGCTATGTGACTACTAACCGAGAAACTGAAAGAAAACTTGAGTTTATGAACAAAAGGCTTTTAAAACTGTATTTAACCATTCTTAGAATTATGCTGTAGACATGAGCAATGTCTTTTATAGAAGTCTAATCTAAAATAATGCATCAGATTAGTAGCTGTGCAATGTAATGAATAAGCCTCCATGTACAAGTGCTAATATGATACACATTATGCTCCTCTTTTTTGCATTAAATTCTCACATGTGGTACATGAATTTACAAGCTACTACTGCAAGCCAGAATTGGATATATTCCACTGTGTATACATGGAAAAATCTGTCTTTAAAACACTTTAAGAAAAAATATATTTATTTATTTTTTTAATCATATGTTATGTTGCCTCATGTGCCCCTGGGCACATTTATCATAATGTATTTCATTTTGCCCACTGCACTTTGGCACTTTCTGTACTTGAGCTGTCATTTTTGGAAACTGAGCACTTCAGTATATATTAAACAAGAATATAATTCAAACGAGGCAGCTTGAAAGCACTGGAAATGTTGCCTTTCTCCATTAGATAAGGTTGAACTGGCTGACCCATTTGATGTTGCACTGTTTTCTTTTTTTCCCTCTTGTCCTACTGTTCTTTTGTATAACCTCTAAGGCACTTGATTGTAAAAGAGATACAAATCTACTAGTCTATTGAAACGTTTATAAATCGCTAATGGTTACAATATATTCTTGAAAGAACTGTTAGCATTTTACAGCTTAGACTGGCAGTTTTCTTTTTGCAATCCAGTACATTTTCTTTCACTAACAGATGAAGTTTTTTTAATTTAGTTGATATTTGAACCAGCACAACTTCATTATGCATCAGTAAAAACCACATCAGCAGTGCTTCCTCATAGGTAATCCTTTTTCACAAAGGTCCTCTTTGTGTGCACACTACCAGAGCCGTAACTAGAGGGGGGCGGGCCCTGGCGCGGGACGTGCAGCCGGGCCCCGTCCCCCTCCGTACGGCCAGAAATGGGCGCATTAGAACAGTGGCGCGAGCTGCCGGGGGGCCCTGAGGGGGTGCAGGCTCTGGCCCAATCGCACCCCCTGCTCCCCCGGTAGTTACGCCACTGCACACTACTGTATGGTCAGTGCGTTCTTTGTCCATCATAATGCAAGTACACACTGTACTGTAGGGCTGCATAGAATGAAAGATATTTTCTTTTTAATTTGAGTGCAAAAGTTTGGTTCGGCATGTTTTTCTGGTTAAATACCAGAGAATACCCCAGTGGGAGAACAACGATACACCCCGAACAATGTAGGTCTCTATAAAAAATATTTTGCATAAAACAGTTCATATGTAAAACCCTGCTTCATTTAAATAAACCATTTTCATAATAATATACTTTTCTAGTAGTATGTGCCATTGGGTAATCCTAAATAGAAAATTGTCATTTTAAAAAATAAGGGCCACCCCCTGAGATTCTAGTATTCACGGTTCACACAAACAAACCATACATGTTAAGTCACATGAACCAATTTACAGACATTTGTCTTTTGCTTCCACACGTGTGGCATCCTTGCAACAGGATCTTGACAAACTTGCAATCTGGGCAACTAAATGGCAGATGAGATTCAATGTTGATAAATGTAAAGGCATGCACCTGGGATGTAAAAATATTAAAGAAACTTATAGCCTTAATGGGACTGCACTAGGCAAATTCATTATGGAAAAGGACCTTGGAGTCCTTGTAGATGATAAACTTGGCTGTAGCAAGCGATGCCAGTCAGCAGCATCAAGGGCAAATATGGTCTTGAGCTGTATCAAAAGGGGCATTGATTCATGTCAGGAAGCAGTCTTTCTTCCACTTTATATAGAATATGCCGTACAGTTTTGGTCTCCATCACTCAAACAGGACATTATTGTATTAGAGAGGGTACAGACAAGTGCAACTAAGCTGGTAAAAGGAATGGAAAATCTCAGCTATGAGGAAAGACAAATTGGGGATGGTCACGCTGGAGAAGAGGCGTTTAATGGGTGATATGATAACTATGTATAAATATATAAGGGGAACATATAATAATCTCTCTAATTCTTTATTTACCAGTAGGTAAGAAGAGGTTCTGCCTAAATATTCAGAAAGGTTTTTTTTTTACAGTGAGAGCTGTGAAGATGTGGAATTCTCTCCCTGAATCAGTTGTACCGGCTGATGCGTTAGATTGCTTTAAGAAGGGGTTGGATTGCTTTTTAGCAAGTGAGGGAATACAGGGTTATGGGAGATAGCTCATAGTACAAGTTGATCCAGGGACTAGTCCAATTGCCATTTTGGAGTCAGGAAGGGATTTTTTCCACCTCTGAGGCAAATTGGAGAGGCTTCAGATGGGGTGTTTTGCCTTCCTCTGGATCAACTTCCAAGCAGGTTAAAAAAAAAAGTTAAAAGGTTGAACTTAATGGACATGTGGCTTTTTTTTCAACCTACCTTACTATGTTAGTATTTTAGTAGTCATGGTCAATTGATCTCTGAGGCAGCACACAGACCATCATAAAATGGTGGTTCAAGGCAAGAGATGTAAAAGGGCAATATTTACTTAAATTTATATACTAGTTTAAGATTCTTTAATATAATGCTTAATTTTATTTAATTTAATCTGTTGCTTAAATATAAATTTTGAGGGTATAGTTTTCCTTTAAATGTAGAAGTTGTTTCCTATGGCTATTTGAGAATATATATTCTGTATATTGATTCAGAAACTCTTCTGCTGTCTCATTCGTGTGAAGGTCACATGGTTGCTTGGGGTATGGTTTGTTCTTGTTAGCTTGTGCTCTGTAAAAATGATACGATTTATTTTATTTATCTGGCAACAAATATGGCTAGAATAAGGTTATGAAAGCAACGTTGGTTTCTTGTTCAAATAGTTATCCTTTTATTAAAGTATAATGAATTTTAAATCTAGTTTAAATCTAGTTTTGAAATTCTGTTTCAGGATAACAGCTCATGACCTCCCCCCTGGGTTTTTTGTTCCCTCTTCCCCCTCACATTGCTTGTTGAGCTGAATTATGACATAGTTGATCATGTAAGACTGTCCTGATAAGGAATCTGTCAACAGATCCTAGTGGCCCCATGGTATCACAATTTCAGTCAACTTTTATTTCAGCCATAGAGAGCCGTCACACCAGTACAATGCAGCATATAAGGGCACGGTGAGCAACAGAATACTCCTAGAGAAACACAGTATGATCTCTCCAGTCTGACTTAGCGATACTTATAGATTTTTTAGAAAAGTACGAACTGCCTGGTGGACCTTTATGCTTTTCTTCTACAGATGATGCTTAAGGGGGTTGCTAAGCAGCTGTTGGGCAGGAGTAGGATAATGACCTTAAAATAATTATCACATTTCCCTCCCATGGTAGGTTTACTAACAGAGATGATATTGCTATTGAAGTAGGAATTTTGCATTGAATCCTGTTATGTCCCTTACTTGACACAATATGCTTTTTATAAAACTTCATGATAGATAATTAATTTGCTTTTTACATTCTTTAAACTTTGCAATCAGCACAGTAAGCTTATGCTAATACACAGATCTTCCTGATTTTATTGATTTTTGTACTTAGCCAGCTGTTACAAGGAGCTGACAGAGTTATAAAGTAGGGCTTCTCCGTGGGGGTCATATATGGATGGAGTTTTTACATCCATCTTCAATGAGTCAATCTGTGGTCCCTAATTGTTTTAAAAAAAATCTATTACTGTCCTCATAACAAAGGATAATAAACCTTCAGGCTTGAATGATTACCGGCCTGTTGCATTAACATCGGTGGTTATGAAAGTGTTTGAAAGTTTTAAGATTATTACATCTATCATCCCTAGTACAATTTGACCCACTACAATTTGCTTATCGCTCAAATAGATCAACAGACGTTGCTATTTGTTATGTTTTACATTCTACTATCAACCATGTGGACAAGAAATTTGGAAATTTCGTAAGGCTACTATTTATTATAGTTCAGCCTTTAACACAATAATTCCATATAGATTGTTCCCTAAGTTGATAGATCTTGGACTAAATAGATGCTTATGTGCCTAGGTTTTTAATTTTTTAATGGGAAGATCACAGGTGGTGAGAATTGGCAGGTGTGTTTCTAATACTATCATGCTAAATACAGATGCTCCACAAGGATGTGTACTTAGTCCTTAGCTCTATACTCTCTATACCCATGATTGTGTGGCCATATCCAACTCTAATTCCATCGTAAAGTTTTCTGATGAAACAGTAGTGCTTGACCTCATCTCCAATAATGATGAGTCTACTTATAAGGCAGAGGTGGAGAATCTAGTATCATGGTGTCAAAAAAATATTCTTTATTTGGAAACAGCGAAGGTCTTGCTCACCACTATTGGTGGGACTGCAGTAGAGACAGTGAGTAGTTTTTAATATCTATATGTCGAAATTTCTAGGACCTGACATGGTCTGAACATATTCAAGCACAGTCTTAGAAGGCCAGGCAGTGTCTCTATTATTTAAGAAAATTGTGGAAATATGGAGTTTCAGCAGAAATTTTAAAAGGATTTTTGTAGTTGTGCTGTGGAGAGTGTTCTGATACAGAATATCATCTCATGGTTTGGGAATTGTGGTGTACAAGATTGTAATGATTTACAATGGGTGATACATGTGGCACTTTACCATCAGTACAAGATATTTTGTAGGCAGATGTAGCATTAGAGCATTCAGAATTATTAATCATCCTTGTAATTATCTAAAATGTTGTGTTTGTCCCTTTTGAGTATAGGTGTTTTGTGCATATTCACCATGAATACAGGGACTAGGCCCAAGTGGTGATTGTGTTCTAGCAACAGAATAAACATGGTGCTTTTGGAAACAGTACACAATGAAGTCTGACACTTGTATAGGCAAAATGTACTGTAGGCATGCAGCCAGAACACACATTATCAAAGCCTAAAGCCTGCTTTCCTCGTCCTTAGACATGCAGGGAGGCATATACATTACCATCATAGGTGCAAAATGGTTCAAACCTGACCTTTCTGCTGCTTCATTCATTCTTTAGTTTTTAATATGCTTTGGGCCACTTCTCCAATACGACCAGTGTACTCTAATCCCTCTGTGGGTTGGAAGCGACATCTTCTGGCAGACTTACAAAAGAGAACATAGTGCTTTTGCAGAAATACTTCTCCTCTGTAGTGCCTGTATTATGCTTGCAGCATTGGCCGATAATTGTATATGCAATAGAACACACAAGCAGATTGCGGTCATTATATATTGTAATAGGGGGTATTTTTGAACTATAGATTATATCCAACGCAAGGTCTGATGTGATGAGCCTGTACAACTGGTACTAGGAAAATACTATCATTATATATCCAGCACATTTACAGTGCTTTGCCCCATAGAGTTTACAATCTGAGTTGTCCCATTCACAACCTCATTAGGCTGTTAATGTCTCTATTAGCTCTTTTACTTATATTACATATTTACATTAGTATTTACTGTAGCTTACTTTCCGTACCCTAAATTATATAAGAGCTAAAGTCATCGGAATCTGATCTCAATGCAAAATCATGCCATGAGTTTCAGAGGTATGTGTTAACTTTGTCTCAAAATTCGAAGTAAATTCTTTAAGAATATTCAGTTGTAGATGAAGTCTTCTTTCTGAGATGGCCTGTTTTGGGAATAAAATGGAGCGGTTTGCTGAAATACTACTACAGTAATATTCCAATCTTTCTTATACTGTATAATAAACATACCTGCGTGATCTCTGTGTACCACATTAATATTAGAAGTCAGGATCCAGAGAGTGCCCTGCAACTTTATAGCATATACTGTAAGAACATAAGAATTGGTTCAAATAACTGTACAAATGTTTTGTCTTTTGGGTAATTACAATGATTATTTGTAAAATATTAGCAGTTTCCAATTGTGCTAAAAATATTCTACTATATTTTTAAATAGGTGCTTATGTGTTGTGTTTGAGCTAGTCCTGAGTGCTCCTTCATAACTGGCATCTCAGCTGTATATTCCACCCTCCTAATCCATCAGTCAAAAACTGCAAGGTCTGGAGATTTCTAAAGATGTAAATTAAATCGACAATCAAAGGTGTGCATTTATTCACTTGCAGCTGTCTTCAAGCACTCCTCTAGTCTGAAGCAAGACGTATAGTGCTTCCACCCATCAGGGTTTGATAGAACCCTCTCTGCATGCAAACATTAGCCATATTGCTGAGATTATAAAGTAAGTCAACCTCCATAAATATAGTTGGTCACTTGGGTGCTTTTTGTATTATTGCTGTATATGTGGAAAATAAAACCAAAATCTTCAAAAGTTAATTAAGCATTACTCATTAACTGCTTAATTAAAAACATAATTTTAGTAGCTCAGTGGAGATTTTGAGGGGGAAAAAGCATATTTACTATTTATTAAAACTGATTTTAACAACATTTATCAGTTGTAGCATGTAGAGGGAATGCTGAGCTCCAAGTGCTCTGAAAGCTACCACGCTGTTGACCAAGACTAGTTTTTTCCTATCTCAAAAGCTGATTCAATATACAAAAAATACTTGTATGCCATGTTTCAAGAACAGACCTGCAATTTATGTGCTTGAGCTTTGTTTTCTGTCTTTGTGGCAGTCTGAGTGTTAATACACTTCTCTAATGCCTTGCCCAGTTCTGCCATATGTCTTTACCCATGGGGTACAGCTTGAAGTTTATGCTCCATAACATTAAAGGGTCTTTCAATCTGCCTAGCCGCAGTTTTCAATGTGAAAAAGGAATTTCCCAATAAGAGCTGAATGGTAGCTGGTAGTGTGATCTTAATAAAGAGATGAAGAAATGTGGAATAGGTTTATTGAAATAGCAGAAAGTGATTGAGCATAATGTCTCTGCAGCTCAAGGAAAATGCTTTTCACCAGGAAAGTCTAATATATAATCCCAAAATGAAATTGGTGGAAAATGTCTGGGATGCTTCTTGTTTATCCAGTATGCATTTTTATCAGTTTTTTTTTCTATTCTGCACGCTCTTTAAAGAAAAAAGATGTAATCTTATTTTTATCATCAATCTCCAGCATGTTCCTTCAAAGGGCTTGTTACAGTGTCTCAGCCGTTCCAGCAAACTGCCCCCTCTACACCCTAGGATGGCAAAACTGCATTGATTTGCTGTTCTCTGTGCAATTCATTTTTTCCTCTGCTGCCACATGAACTTTTGGCCAGTCCAAGAAAATGCCATTTATCTGCACACTTCAGAGAAAGTGTTTTTCACCAGAGGAAGTGTTGGCCATTTTTACTAAGCAGCTGCCAAGAACTGTAATCACTAGCAGTGATGTATTCGAGGGTCCTGATGTCCACGCTACTTGCCATGCTGCTCTACACTGCGGTGTGCATCTCATTTGCAGTGTTTTAATAGAGAAGGAAGTGTCATAAATTATAGTAGGCATCCTTGTAACGTTAGCTTAGTATTGCAAAGAAATTCCATCTCTTCCCATTAGAAAACAGCTTTGAGGAAAAGAACTATAAATGTCACTAGTTGGTATACCTTTGTATTACTATCAGTAGGCATCAGAAGTTTTTTAGAGCATTTTTATGAAAAATGAAGGGTTGTGTAGCCCAGTGCTATTTTGAAATTCACAGAAACAGTCAAACTGAAATATTTAAGATTTTTCACTTTTGCATGAGGAGAGATTTAAGGAACTGTATGGAGAATAAAATGATGCTGGAACATAGAGTTTATTGGTTGCAACTATTAAGGTCTGCTAGGTCAGCGTTTTTGGTTTCCTTAAAGGAAAACTATACCCCTTAATCAATGTAGGTCTCTAAAAGTATATTGCATAATACAGCTCATGTGGAAAACGCTTCTTCATGTAAATAAACCATTTTCATAATATACTTTTTAGTAGTATGTGCCATTGGGTCATCATAAATAATAAGGGCCCCCTGGGATCATATGATTCACAGTGCACACAAACATACCAAACAAACCATACATGTTGGGTCATATAAGCCAGTTAACAGACAGTTCTGTCTTTTGCTTCCACACTACTTCCTGTTGTAGTATTTCTGGTCAGGTGATCTCTGAGGCAGCACAGAAACCATCACAAAATGGTGGTTCAAGGTGAAAGATGTAAAAGGGCAAGATGTACTTAATTATATTCCAGTTTGATAAGATTATTTAATATGCCACTTAATTTGATATAAAAAATCTGTTGCTCAAGTATTCATCTTGGGTGTATAGTTTCCCTTTAAATTCATGTTAAGACAGTAAACCCAAAATAGGGTAACCATAGTCTCTCCATTTAATGAGCGCTGTGGTGAAGGCCTAATACCGATACATCCCTTTGTACAGTTTGCAGACAACTTTATTTTCAGAGGGCTCCTAGGGTACATCAGCTGATGCAAAGGTACTGCTGCCTTGCAGCACTGATGTCCTAGGTTCAATTGCAGCCAGGGTTTCTTCCGGGTATTCTGGTTCCCCCCCCCTCACTTCAAAACTATACAGACAGGTAAGTTAAAACCTGATAAAATCCGCCCTACTGTGTGTGAATGTGATAGGTAGCTTACATTAAACTGCACTGGGGACTTAATAACATCATGAATAATCTCTAAAGAGCTATGGAATATTTTGGCTCTATATAAAGAATAATATAATTTTACTTTTGATTAGGTCTAAATTGCAAATAAGGGGTCCGGGATTACAGGAAGACCATCTCCCATAGACTTTATTTTAAACAAATAATGCAGATTTCTTTATCTGTAATAGAACACTGCTTTGTACATGAACCCAAATGAGATATAATTAATCCTTATTGGAGGCAAAACAAATTTATTTGGTATATTTAATGTTTAAATGATTTTTTAGTATAGTTCCAAATTATGGAAATCCAGAAACCCCAGTTCCCAAGCATTCTGGATAACAGACCCCATACCTGTATAGTATCTGTAAAATGTACTGTAATGTAGTTGGTAGTTCACTGAACCGCTAGGGATGCCCCCTTTTTGCCTGGTGCAATCCGGGCAGGGGGTGGAGCCGTGGCACGGGAGGGGAAGTGACGTCCGGGGCTGACGATTGGCTGGTCGACGTGTCAATCATAGGAAATCCAAATTAGGAAATTCGGGCAGCCCTTCAAAAAAACAAGCTTTCCGGGTCAAAACCGACAACCCTAGCAAGTGCAGTACATGTTGAATTTGGTACCAAGGCCTCCCCCCCCCCGGTCCTGTTTATACTTCAATCACGCAAATTGGCACAACAGCTGACAGGTGCCCTGGAATTAATACATTTAAGCTTGTTGGTAGCCCTGGATTTAACGGAGATAAAATTAAAAGGGCTGTATTGGGGGTTTAATGATTGTGTTAAAGAAGCAAGTCACTCTGGGATTATGATTTCCTGCTCCACAGAACTGTGACTTTCAATCCTCTCCTTTACAGTAAGCAGGATAGCATGGGAGGACTTGTATAGCATTATGTGGTGCTTGAAAGCTGTCATTCTCCTCTTCTTGGCTTGATAAGTGTGAGAGATGTCAGAGAGAGAGAGAACACAGTGCAGTGAGGCTCACAGGCTGCGATTATTGTATAAACCTTTATCCCTCCTGCTGAATCCACCGATAGAACATTTTGCACGTTGTTACTGATCTCCAACTCTCGTTAGGTTTTCTGTATGCTTTTGCATTTCTCAGTTCTCTAGCTCCAACAAAAATCAAACCATTTGCATGTAAATTACCTGGAAATGGAAAGAAATAATGACTAGGTGTCCCTATTTTAGCATCTCTTTATTTTCTCACTGCAAAAAAATTTTTTTTAATAAAATCGCGTAGTGCGGTGAGATACTATTTCTCGGTGACAGCCAGGGTGCTCCTCAAGAGCAGCAATGTCTAAATGGCAGCCTTTCCATAGCTGAAATGCAGCCTTCCAGTATCTTGCTTTCAAACAAATACTGTGGGTTGTACTGCAAGTTGTTTTATTGCTGGAGGTTTGCATGTTGGATATTCTTGCTGTTGGGCAGGGCTTTCTAACTGTTACAGTTGACCGTTCTGACATTCTTTGAACCATTAACATTAAATTACAGGAATCGAGTAATCGTAGCAGTAATATTTGGGCACATTAGTGAAATGATCTGCCACTTGGTCTATACTGCTGCCTGTGTGCTGAAGGTGTTAGTAATAGACACGTACTGGCACGTAGTGACGCCATACTTCTTTAGTTCACTGTACTGGCACGTCAGTACGTCTATTGACACCTTCAGCCCTAAAGAAGTATGTGAAAACAGCGCGTCTCTATGTGCTAGTATGTGTCTATTGCTAACACCTTCAGCACACAGGTAGAAGTATAGACCAAGTGGCACATCATTTCACTAATGTGCCTTAATATTACTGCTATGGGATTCCTGATCACACTGTGCTGGGGGGCCTCATTATTATTCATTTCATGATGGAGGCTGAGGGCCGGTGTAAATTTGAAAATGGGCAGCAATTGGCCCCCGGGCTGCACTTTGGACATAACTGATTTAATACAATATTAAGCTATATAACATTTCTATGGACAGGAATAGCTAAACATCAGACATTAGGACATTTCAATGGCTTCAACTTGCTATATATAGTAGCTAATAGTCCATTAGATAGTCATTGATATACTTAAAAAGTGAATGGTCATACATAACTACAACTTGTCTTCTTTATGTTCAGAAACAATAGACAGAACATGCAATGCCCTTTGCAACATGGGTTAGTGCTATAGTGTTGCTCTTTCCCATAATTTGGTATTATTGTCAGTCCTATTTTTATTCTGTAACCCTTGTTTTATTTATTGTAAGAGCCCTGTTTGTAATGGTAAGTGCTGTATAAATTGCTGTCACCATGTAAATATATGGGTAACACTGCAACATAACCATCTCCTGTGCCAGCAGCAATGGCATTTCTTAGCTCTAGGAAGACGATCGGGGCATACTTTCCCTATACCCCATGTGAGTGCCAAAGTTAGGGTCTCACCCAGCAAAAACTTAATTACTATTCTTCCTCTGTGACACATCTTCACTAATTGAATGTAATGCCTTTGGCATAGCATGCCAATGAAGCAAATATGTGCCACAGATAAGAATTGTTCTATAACAAATAAGGAACACGCAAGCTACATTTGCAAACATTTATAGAGTCCAGTTTACAATTATGACGTTTACCTTCACATGTTTTTTAGCCTGATGTAAATGATGCTAATGGAAGTAGCTTTCAGTTTTATTCATTGTAAACTTCATACATTTTAATTCTGCCTCTTGCAAACATATAATTCACAAGGCTGTTGCTGAAATAAGTAACCCGGACAAACACAAAGCCCAAATAGTACTACCATCATTATTCCTTTTAATTTCTTTTAGGCCATGTGTACAGTAAAATAATTTTATTTTATATGCATTTCTAAAACCATGTCTGCACAAGTATGTGCACCAAGAAGTGGGTAGGTCAGAAAATGTGCAAAAGAATGGGTTTCCACACACACCGTTTTTCTGCAGTGGCCTCAAGATTTGCAAGTGTTTGAGCACACTACTTAGAGGGAACATTGCTCACTATTTATTGGCCTGATAACAATACTGCTCCAAGTTGCTAGTATTAGGAGAAAAGTGGACTTTTTTTTTTTTTGCCACAAAAATAAACTTGCCTCATACGGCATTTGTGCACAGTTTCATTGTAATTGTGCTGATACTGTGATCCGCTCAATCTGCTTCCTTAGTCTGCTTTATTTAAATTAGCATGGAGAATAAAATAGAATTGATAGCCCTTTGTAAGAAATGTATTTTTAAACACTTTCCTATCTGTTGCTACACAGTTCATATTCTATATCTTTTTTTTCTCCCTCCTCTTCAGGTTAATGTGAATGTAGATTATATACGTTCAGCAAGTACAGCAACTGAAACTGTCCCAGCATTTTCTGAGCGCACCTGTGCCACAGTCACCATTGGAGGAATGTAAGTACACTAAGTCCCTAGTGTGTCATCCACCAATTCTCCTGAATGGGCAATGTGCAGTATATGGATGGACTGCTGCTATAACCAGTTTTCTACTCTCATTGATAGCACTCTACCAACCCTTACTGAATTATTTATATAAAGTTAAAGGCCTTTTAGTTCTGATTTGTATTTATGAATATATTTATGTGACTCTGAAATGTATTGATCAAATTTAGCAAGGATGTTTACAAATTAGTGGCTGTTTTTTAATGGAGGTCTTGGCAGTAATTGGGGGGGTTCAGGCAGTTTCTGATGGTTAGGATGTAAGAGGGATGGTAATTTGTGTCATTTTTAAGGCCAAAATGACACAATTTTTTAGTAGCCCCAACTGAAAGCTAGAATAACACTCATGAAGAGAGTGGCATTTGCTCTATGCTGTGAATAATTTTTTAAAACAGCTATTGTTTTGTATGTTAAACTAGAGCAAAATATATTTTATCCCTCAAGGCTCTGGCCTTGGCCCCTTATTATTCTTTGAATACTGCCTCCCTTGGGCAATTAATTTTTATGGCTTAAATTACCTTCCTCAACGCACATTTTAACTGGGGTTTCTTCTAGTTTGTCAGTCAGTTCTACTTGCTTTTGCCAGGGCTACCTAAAATTAATTTTGTCCAAGCCAGATAATGGCCTGCCAACAACAAATCATCTCTGAAAGCCAATTCATAAATCTAAATCTAACTAACTTAGGTTATCTTTTATTCTGCCCTCTCATACCTTCCCATTATTCAGTCAATAACTACATTGTGACTTTCCTCATGGAACATTTTAAAAAAAATAAATAAATTAAAAAAAAAGTCATCAGGCAACATGCCACTATAAGGGGCTACATTAGGTGCTTTCTAAAGGCAAAGTAGTAATTATGCCTTAGCCACAACCCTGCATAATTGAGCATGTGAAATCCTGACTTATACTGACTGCTTTCCCAGCCATAAATCTGTCGTTCTCATCTTAATGCCCGGCAGGTTGCTTCCTTGTGTCCTTGCAGTGTCACGTTTCCAGGAAAAGGTTTGACTTCTGTTCCTGGAAGTGTTGTGTTAATTTGTCATGGGTGCCTCTCTGTTGCAGCTAGTCTTGGAAAGATCCCAAAGTGCTCTTGGCCATACTCTTTTTGTCCCAGAGAAGGCCCTTTATGAGATGAGCGAGCTGTATCCTAGAAGCCGCTAAGCGAACTGGAACTTAGAAATTGCCTTTATCTGCCAGCAACATACAAACTGAGACGTGCTGACAAAGGCAATTCTCCAGAAGGATTAACACAGACTGGTGGATTCCCTGCTATCTAACCCCTTAAATGCTGTGAAATACCTCCACCAGCATTTGTAAGCAGAAATATTGAGAAGCAGAACGTTTTAAAGCTTAGCTACTTTCTTTGCAAAAGCAAGTAAAATACCTTATTTTTATGCCTGATTGTGCTGACTCTTCTTCCATGCAGAAGTGTGGGTGGGGAAATCCATCTTTAACGTGCACTTTTCACACTTATATGCCTGCAAAGTAATTAGTCTGCTTTGCTTAATGATTTGGATTCCAACCCCCACTTTTAATTAAAAAACCCACACACATATATATTACAGAATGCGTTACTATGTTCAACAATTGTATGCAACTCTGACTTCTGCCATTAAGAGAGCAGAATATATATGGGCTTGGGTCTTAGAGAAGCCATCAGAGCGCACCAAGAAGTGGACCACTAGTGAACAGCACCAGAAATCCAAGGCCACGTGATTTTATACCATCCCAGAAATTAGTGTAGTGAGTTGGGGGATGCCTAGGTGAACTCCAGAACACTGTATTAATGGAGGGAGCAGAGGTGTCTGCTTTGCCCCCCCTGACATGCACAATGTGGGAATTAATGCAATTGTAAAAAATATTGCATTGCACTGTGATCTTAAAAGGGAGGGATGGGGTACTCATGCCTGCAAACAGTGATAAATGCTCATCAAAAAAAAAAATATATTTTTTATATTTAGTATTGAAAGCTCAAATAGTATTTTATACATACACCCAACTGAATGAGCTCATGTATTTTTCCCTTCAATACTATATACAGAATGAAAAGGTAAATGTTTTAAGTATGGAATTAAATGCACTAGCTGCTAAACATCATGAAAATATCAGATTCTAGAGAGAGATCTTGGCAAGCAGCTATAAAACATAACTAGGTTAAAAGCAATAATATATTAGAACTTAATATACATTTAATATTCAAATGCATTAAAATTTGAACAATGTTAAATGTGAACAAAAAGTTTGTCTATAGCCATACATACTGTATATACTGTATGTAGATTACGATGTCTGCACAGAAAATAAGCATGTACCTCAGTTTGTGCCCTAGTGTTACTTTTGTCAATCCACATCAACATGCATCTTTGAATGGAACAATTAATTAACAGTCTTGCATCTTATATTTTAAAAAGTAAATTTCTTTTATGTTAACTGTTGTTGTTGAGCTCAGATTAACCACCCCACCCAAAAAGCCTTTTCTAAGAAAATAAGTGTTGTGTGCCATTATATGGATTAATCAACTATCATCATCATCATTTATTTATATAGCGCTGTCAAGATACGCAGTGCTTTGCAAAAAATAAATAAAAAATAAACTATCAGCCTTCTGTTCCCTTTTATCTAATTCTAATACTGTTTAGTCAATGATCAGGTCCTCCAATATTTTTGCTCTACTAGAAGCCATATTAATCATTAAATCATTTCCAGCATTTAGTTTGACTCTAGAACTCCGTGGGCACAGTCTTATTGTGTTATTTGGATACAGTATTGATTCATTATAGGGAACTGATGTGTTGATTTGTAACTATGGCCTCTTAGTGGCTTCCTTTAATGAAAAACCTTTCTTAATTTAAGAGCCCAGGAAGAGTTCCTTTCACAGAATTGAACAAAGTTGCTCTAGATGAGATGACATTCAATGTTGGTGCTTATCAGTTGCAATTCTATTTTGATCCAATAATTTTGTTGAACAATGAGACCTGTCTAGCCCACCCAATTGGATTCCTTCTGCTGTATAACCTTTGACATTGTTTGATCCTTGGCTTTAACCCTTGCTAGATGTCAATTTCATGATCCAGTGACCTTACAATAAAGTACTACTTGTATTTCCCTGGAGCTCATCACCTTTAACCTTTAGACATTTTTTTTTCTCTTACCTTCTTGAAATGATTTTGCCCTAATCTATTGTGCCTGCTTTAATATTAACACAAGTTCATAATGTTTACATCATGGATATTGCATCCTATTGGCTGGATTTGTCACTCTGAATAGTGTGTTAAAAAACAAAACAAAAAAAAAACCTTAATTCTTAATAGCCATGCTATGAGAGCTGCCTTTTGGTGTAATATGACTTGGGATAAAACAAGAATTTGCACAGCCCCGCTATTTATCTAAATTAGCACTGTCCAACCTACAGCCCTTGGGCAACTACCCCTGGCTTTGCTGATTTTAGATGTACCAAAAGTCTACCATAAAATTCTTTTGTACTGTGTAAGAAAGCATTTAATATTGCTATCAATATCTACCACTACTTATACGACAGTTTTATTACTGCATGAAATCTTCTCTTTGACTTGGTTACACCAGGTCTGAAGTGGTGTCAAATACTGATGTTAATGACAGTATTTGGGCAATATAAAAGAGAATATGTAACTTTACAACCACAACCACTTATTTTAAATGCCAAGGGACTTGTGTCCCTTTATATTAGACCCAAAGAGGCACATTTATCAAGGGTCGAATTTTGAATTCATGTGACAGTTTTGACCATTAAAAAATTTGAATTCGAATTTTCAAATCAACCCTTAATAAATCTGCTCCTTAGTGTTGGGTTTAGGGCAGTTGCTGTTATTAGCACCCCTCCAGCTCTACATGTGGTAGGCTAATGTTGGTGATGTGCACAAATACTTTCAAGGATGGGACCACGAACAAGACTGTGGTTTTATTTACACACAATAAAACATTTGTTCTTTGTAGATGCATTTTTAAATGCATGCAAGTTTTTTGACAGCTCAATCTATCAATATTTGCGTCAAACTCTTAAAAATGCATCACTGCGTCTGGGGAAATATAATGAAACATGACAGTTTAAAAGCTTATCTAAATCCTCATGGGTGCAACTGTATAATGGGATCAATTAAGTCATTCTCATAGGGGCGCTCAGATGTGCAACTCAAAAGCACCTATCAGTATGGCTACTGTCAGATCAGGTGTTTCTCCACCAACAGAGAAAACGCATATCCAATGGGAGCTGTCAGGCTGGAGAAGAAAACACTTGGCTTGTTATTAGCCTAAAGACATAGATTAAACCATTTTCTGGTACTGTACCACCATTCCACACTGAGTGTTTCTATGTTCTTCACCAAATGCTATATGTTTAGTTAATATGTATATGGTGTATGACTGATTTTCTCCTTATTGAATTTGTATAGAGGGACTGGGCATACTCATGAATGTAGCAAAAGGTTCAGTACGTGATTCAGCACTTGTCAACATGCTGGCTGCAAGTGTCAGTACCTATCACTGTGCACCTCCACATCCTGTTGTTAGCTGTTTGCTGCGGGACATAATTAGCTGTATTATACTGCTGTGGCCTGGAGGAATTAACATTCTTTGCATCTTTGTTCTGCCAATTAAATCAGCATAAAAAATGCTGCTGTTTTATAATAACTGCATGGAATCATGTCTAAACATATTTATATAAATTATAAAATACTATCTGGATAAGCACTGCCTTTAACAAAATGTTTGCTAAGACGCTAGCAGGAAAGTTGTGGGCTGCTTGATCCTTCACGTACCTGCAGTTAGGTACAGTTTGGTTCTGTACATTACCACAATGATTTTTAAATAAAACAACTTGGATGCATTTGAACTGCATACTTTCAGCTTTAATTCAGTGGGTTGAACAAAAAGATTGCATACAAATTAAAGGAGTTAAAGCCTTTTTTTAACACAATCAATTCATTTCAGGGGCTCAAAAGTAATGGACAAATTAAAAAACTGAAAATAAATAAAATAAAATAAAATGTTCATATGCAGAGTGCAGTGCAGTGTAGCCCAAGTGCTCCATCTTCCTTTTATCTTTGGAACATCTTCCTTCCCTTCGGCAATTTACAGAGCTGCGCATACCGAACTGGCTCCAGCTGCGCATGCGTCAAACAGCTCATTGTTGGTGGTCCCTTGCTGAAGAAAACCAAAGAAGCGGAAGAATGAAGCTCTTGAGCTCCATTGGGCTACTCTGCATGAGATTGACAGTCAGGGACACTTTTTGCACTAAATGCTTCTCCTATACCATTCAATACTTTCAGTTCTGTGCCTGTGCAGTGCTGGACATATTCATTATAATGGTATGAGTTGAGGTTTTCACTCCATAAATAGGGCACAATTGGAAATGCCATTGCTGTATTTTGAGAGTTTTCTGTTTAATGAAACCTCAGTCCAGAAGAGTCCAGCACACCACTTCAAATAAGGTGCTACTGTGCAATGTTGCACATAATAAATTTTAAAAATGCAAAGTACACACTGGGTATCGTTTAATAAAACATTAGCTTTTATTAACCACATGTTTAAAAGGTCAATGTTTTGGTCTTTTCCGAAGACCTTTCTCGAGAAAGGTCTTCGGAAAAGACCCAAACGTTGACCTTTTTAACGTGGTAAATAATAGCTAATGTTTTATTAAAGGATACACAGTGTGCACTTTGCCTTACACACATGCCCCACACACCCTTTAATAGGTCACTTGTTGGTGATATTAATTATCTGTTGCATGCATTCTGAAGGTAAAGATAGCCTTGCAGTGATTGCAGGGTATTTTATTGACTTTTTCAGTGCCAGTATTTATTATCTATTGTTTTGGTTAATTACGCGACATATAAGGCAAGTTACACAATTTTTGCAGTCAAAATTGTTTTGTAAAGAAAAGATTCTTCTTAGTCTGTGGGCAAGATAGTGCTCTTATTGTCTAAAAAAAAGCATAGATATCCGCCTTCATGACAGTGCCTCCTTTTTAATTAAAAGTGCCTAGTTTCAGTTAAGCTCTTCATTCTCACTCTAACAGCAAACCAATCAAGGTCAAAAATTTTCTTCAAGCCCAAAAGTCTGTTCCAGTAAAATGTTTTCCCCAAATGTTTCTTGATCGTACCCTGGACAGTGCATTATGGGGACTGTATGATATGGGAAACAATCCAGTGATTGCAAAACAAGGTCCCCCAGGGAGGTAAATTATTTCATAGGCACTACAATAATAATAATAATAACTTTTGCTAATATATGCGATTATGAATTGTGTACTTTTTACTTTTCTTGGGTAGGGGCAGGTCTTCCTTACCAATTAGCTGTTAATAAGCGCATACACTTCTATATTAGAGAAACCGAAAGGTTTCAAATATTTCCAACATGAATTGCCTGCATTCAAGGAAATTCGTATATTGCTTATTTGTGAATCTTATTGGCTTCCATAAGAGGGCTTTTTTGTGCAGTCTGTGAGAAAATAAAGTGACAGACAGTGAGATACTGGAGCTGTGACAGAAACTAAGGATTGTGAGTATGGAAATCATTGCAGGATGCAGAATGGCAGGTACAGTAACACACATACTGACAGATACAGTAACTATGAAGCAGGAGATTGAGAGATAGGAGGTGACAGTGATGGAGAAATGGAACTACAAACCGGCAGTACTAGGAGGATAAAAATGCAAAAGCAAAATGATTGAAAGTGAAAACCTAGACTGTCAAAGCAAGGTTTCAACAAAAATGTCAAGTGGAGGCGGTGCCTACATAAAGTGGCAGAAACAAAGCTTAATTGGTCCTAGCTCATGTAGAAATTTAGCTGTGCTGATATAGATTAGATATTTCTTTTCTCCAATCCCCATGTGGAATCCTTCCACCCTCCCTTCCTTTGGATAAAACCTGCAAACATAGATGAAAGTCCAAAGGCCTTTGTGTAGCAATTATTTGGTATTTGCAACCTTCTGGTGACACATGTATCTAATAGCTGTTTGTGCTTCACCTTAGGGCTATATTCAGATATATACGGATATTTATTGGCTTTTCCCTGGAGTCAGTAACTGGTCCGATAAGTACACTTGCAGGCTTGCTTAATGTAGGTGTGAATGTTCAATCTGCATTGCTTGATGTGTGTCTTTATAGCATATCTTTACTAAAATGGTCTGTCCAAGCCTTCTGCAAGATTCACATGAAGTGTTCAGCCAAAAATAATAATTTAATGCCTTTAAAGCTCAGCATGACTGAAAGACGTTTGTCAGCTCATGATGCAATTTACTAAAATTTCAATGAGAAATTCGGAATTACATTAGTATTCTGGCAAATTGTATGGCTTCAGGGCATACCTATGTTTGACATGTAGCAATACACACTTTTCCCCTAGTACTCAATGTAGATTAAAAGGAAAATCTAACTTCACAGTCCTTAAGATGTCCAGTTAGTGACTACAAAGATAAATGCATCTTTGCATGCTTGAAGGTCTTGAACTGCCTGTACAGTTTTGTGGCATTTTATGTTTTTCCAAAAAGCACTGACATATGCAACACTTTTTAGGGAATGTTTAGGTGTGAAGCTTACAGTCTAATAGCCATATAGCACAAATGTACCCAGGCACTATGGTCTATTTAATAAAGAGTTAATTAGTCTACTAGTTTGTTTGGGTTGTGGGAGCTCATCAACTAACCAAGAGGGAGTTCAGTGTATTGCTGCACTTAAACCTACAGAATAATTTATGCTTTTGTCCAACCGCTCTGAGGCATATGGGAATTAGTAAGTGCAATCAGTTCAATACCATGGCTACATTCCTTCATTTCCAGATAAATGTGTAAGCACAGTTAGATCCAGCTCTATCTACTGAGACTGGATCATTCATACGATTGTGCAGTATTGTGTATCTACATCATATTAATCACTGATCTATTAACATAACACTGTCATATAGAGTTATGGCACCTTTGAAAATTGGTAAGCATGAATGAATTGGTGAGTGCTGCTCCACACTTTGAGGATCCTTGACTTTTGGTTTTTAGATTATTTTAAATTTGCTTTTTATTGTGCTCTTTCTAGCTGTGCCTGGAACTTGGTTCCTTTTATTTGTAAGAAAATGCAGTGTCTTTTCTGTGTAATGTGATTCTGGTTTTTTTTCATGCCACATAAATGCATTCCGTGCTGCAGCAGTAGAAGATGTTGATTTGATAACTTCATGAAAAGTAGGAGCTATATTGGCAAAGATTAGGCACCTCTATCTAGAAAATGTTTTATGGAAGGTTTTATTTATCACCAGTTAAAGGAACAGCCTATGAGTAAGTGCCCCAACAGGCACAAAACGCGTTACGCCGCTGTCTACTATAATAAACTATTGTTGTTTTCTCACAGTATACACAATCACAATAGGGCCATTTACTTTAATTATTTTATTGCCCTGCTTGGTCTCCTGTATTTTTTTTGGGCTGACATTTTCCAAGTTTTTGTCTAAGCCTCTTTACTCCTTACAGCCTTGTTTAATGTTACCACATGCCTTCCGCCCACATAATATATTAAAGAAATACAGATTTTAGTTTCATTAGAACAGTGGTGTAACTATTTACCGACGGGCCCTGGTACATAATGGGTACCCGGGCACCCCTGTCAGGCCCTCCCCCTATGAATTGCATGATGGACTGCAGATGGCGTGCACTATTTAATAGTGGCATATAAAACTGAGAAGCCCTGAATACTGTGGTTAGTGTTTCCAATTTATAATCTCTCATCTTCCAGTTAATATTAGGAAACCATAATTCGAAACATTGCTTATTAATTGCTTTTCTTCTCAGATTATTGATTTAGCACTTTGCCCACTCCCTTCCTTGAACTGCGATATTCATTATTCATTCAGAGCTTGTCAATTTGTTTCAAAGTTATGGTGTTGGAATAAATGCAATTTGGTTTTAAACAATGCCAGTTCCAGTTATTTGGGCAACATACTGTAAATAAATTCTAAATCTATAATGTATTATATTTTTGTGTTTATAGCTAGAAATGAATTGCTTGTCTTTTTCCTCACTCATTCATATTTAAATGAAGTTTAAAGGAATAGAATTTCTTTCTGAATGTTTGTCTGGTTTAAAGGAGAGCTAAACCCTAAAACTGAATATGCTAAAAATTTCATATTTTATATACTGAATTGCACCAGCCTAAAGTTTCAGCTTCTCAATAGCAGCAATGATCCAGGACTTCAAACTTGTCACAGGGGGGTCATCATCTTGGAAAGTGTCTGTGACACTCACATGCTCAGTGGGCTCTCGTCAGCTGTTGAGAAGCTAAGCTTAGGGGTCGTCACTAATTATCAAGCAGAAAATGAGGTTGTCCTGTAAAATAAGCTGATGCTATAAGGCTTATTATTAGATGCTCATGCTAGTTACAATGGTTCCGAGCTGCCATGTGGTAATTATCTGTATAACTTACTCATCATCTTTATATTGTGATATTTCTATTCCGTATATACTGTATATTGTGAGTCGGTCCCTAAGCTCAGTGACAGCAGCACAGATCATGTGCAGTGAATCAGCAGTGAAGAAGAATGAGGGCTACTGGGGCACGATTTTCCTATTAATGGCCTGTGGTTGCCTTTGGCTGGTACAGAAGCCCAAAACATGTATAACATTTCTAGGCTACTTCTTTAGTTAGGCTTTAGTTGTAAATAGGGTTGGATTTATTACTTTTGTGGGTGTATATTGTACTGTGTATCATAGGTATACCCAAACAGAGAAAAATACATACACATTTTTTTTCTATATCATCAAGTTTTAGGAAATTGGAAAGTGCCATCTATAACCTTTGCTCTCATAATTATCAGAGGTATACTTCTGAAGTACTCTTGTTACTTCCCATTGTATTTAAAAGAAAAGTAATCATGGACGTTGTTGGTACTTTGACTGCTTTTGCTAAAGGTGATCTTAATTGTCATGTATCATAAAATAGCCTAAACTGTCATTTGCTCACTGACCCAGTTTAATCATTAACACTGAAAATGTTATCCATCTCTGCAACCAGTCAGAGAATTGATGCTTTGCATACAGAAGTTGGAATGGAGGCCTCCAACTGTTGTAATGTTAAACACTGCATTGCCTGCCTGCAAAATGGGGGCAAAGTTAGCAGTAGGGATTGCCTTTAGAAGTAGGGAAATAGGGATTGCCTTTAGAAGTAGGGAAATAAAAAAGTGTCAATTGCAAGCATTTAGTGATCAGGTAAATGTATTACTGGCCAGAACAGGCTCTAGGCTGGTGCTTTTTCGACATTTTCTCATTTCTGATATTGCTAATATGCAACATATGAAATCTGTTGCTAAAGCAGGATTTTTTTTATCTTCCTCTGCTTAGAATTATCAAAGGTAATGTTTCATTTCAAAATGAAAAGACCGAACAGTAGGAGATGTGCAGTAAAACTACACTGCTGGGCATAAAGTGATAAATGATACAGCTGCTTTTTTGTTTAATCCTGCTTTTTCCTTGAGATGCTCCCCTAGTGTGGAAATGTTGGAGCGTTCCATTGCCTGTTATACATAGGAAATAGAGCTCAAAATTGCATCCACTGCACCATGCCGCTTCCATCAGAGTCCTCTCAGCATACCTGAAGGTTAAATGGAACATGTTAAACATTCTTAACTGATTGCAATAATGTACAGCAGATACATATCTATATATCCGTCTATATCCCGTCCCCGACTTGTCAATACTTCTTTATTTTGTAACCCATTATGAACAGGCACAATTTATATATACTGCTCTCCATTACTTAAGTGGTAAATCAAAGGTTAGCAATTAGTAGAACTTAAATACAGAAGGATGTAAGAAACCAAAAAATACAGCATGTCTTTAACCTTTCCATGTGATCCTTGTATCAGTTGAAGCAAAGCTATGAGAGCTAGTCCTTTTCTACATATGTACAATTTTCAATAGCAGCTTCTGTGCTAACTTGAAGATTTGAGTGGTTAGTTGAAGTTTCAGCCTTTACCAATTCATAAGAGACAGATTGTGCCCTGCTTGGCTATAATTCCCTGTAAGGAAATTAATAAAAAAGTAAGTCTCTAGTCCCCAAGTCATTCTGTTCTATTTTGTTTTGCATCCATAGAATTAACCAGGAAACTTTTTATATTGC
This sequence comes from Xenopus laevis, assembly GCF_017654675.1. NCBI lineage: Eukaryota > Metazoa > Chordata > Amphibia > Anura > Pipidae > Xenopus > Xenopus laevis. Next base: position 94,505,688 of record NC_054375.1, on the reverse strand, counting down.
TCATTTTAATAATCCCATATGGCCATATAAAACAAGTATTTTCCTTTAATTAGAAAATTGGGCAATTTCTAGTATTTTGTCCTGATTTGCTGCTAAGTCATTGCAGTGAGATGATTCTTTACACTCCTATGCTGTAAGGACCAAATATATGAAGCTTGCATTCTAATGAAGCAGACTTCAGTTTTTTTTGTGGGGCTGTGTGCCCTCCCTAGTATATGAATATTTAATTATTGTAATGCACAGCTTTTTATAAATAAATTAATGTAATATTTTGTTTAAACTCTTAAAGCATTTTATGATTAAAGTACTATTTGTAAGTGTTGGTTTCCAACCCTATTCTCTTAGGTTTCACTAGCTGTCAGTGATCCATTTGAGGAACTCTGCATCATGTACATGATTTTAGTCTGTGACTGGTATTAAAACTGCCACAGTTTGGTCTTTGCTTTATTTATTATGGCCTTGGTTAGATGTGCATGTATTACTTTTGACTTGTTTATTTGTAGATGATTGGTGGTCAAAGATTCTTTACAAGCTGTAAGGCTTGATCCCCCATACATGGGCCAATAAAAGCTGCCGACAGACTGTTGGCAGCTTATTGGCCGTGTGTAGAGCCCCCCCGACGGGCTTTCCTGATCGATATCTGGCAGAAAGTCAGGCTGATGCCTATCGGGCGTGTTCGAAAATCCAATAGGGTTGCGACCGCATCTTTTCATTGATGCGGTCCCGCGAACCGACTGCCCGTTTGGCATCGGATCAGCCCAATATTGCCCACTTCAATGTGGGCATATCACTCATTGCCAAATGAGTGGATCTCTCTGTGTATAGGGGGCCTTAATGCTTTCAAGTTTGTTGTGTAACTAATTTTTCTTTAACTAGTTTTAATGATATAAAATCATGCCCTTCTGAAAGATAAATGTGCTCCGTAATAGTCCTTTACCTCTGTCCACCACTGAGATTGAGTTTTATAGTGAAGATGCTTATCCTGCACATTTCAGAGGCAGTGGTCCTATGGAGACCTGACAGGTAGTTTAACCAATATGCACAGATCATGTCTATATCTAGTTGAGTACTGGCGGCAGTTCTTTCTAATGTCTCACCAAGCAGCTTTGGAGAGTGATCCTGTGTGAACTGATCTGTGTTTGCCAGTGTCATATATCCTAGTGAAGTACTAACATTTTATTTTATTAAATGACATACCAGCCATTCTACTGCAGGTTTGTATATAGAAGTTTTTTTGTGCAGTTTTCTCCATGTTGATAAATAAGATCACTGGATCTTTGTTAAATAAGTATACATATGAATGTTTCTCTCTGTTTTCAGTTATTGACTTCTGATAAAGTAAGATGCAGCATTGAAAGCTTATGCAATTCAATATCATTTAGGGTATACTTATCAGTACTCTGGCAATTCTTATGCAACAGGGTAGACACAACCTGAAAACCCCAGTAAGGGAGAGGGACTCTTATTCCTGGTATTTTCCTTTGATCGTTTCTGGAAGAAGCTGTGATAATTAGTTATCATTCTTAAAGTGCGAGACAGGGAGATTCCTAACTCAACATGTAATAATTTTAGCTCTTTATTTATGAGCTTTTCATATTGCTATTAGAAACTCTTCAAAACAGTGATATAATAAGGGCCAATAAATAGGTTGCAACAGTAACTGTGTCAGCATTAAATGCTGTAAAATGTGGTCTGGCTTTTCCTTGTGGTTACCGAACAGAGCCTTTCATTACTTATGAAAAGGTACTGCTATGAAGGGAGAGTGCATTAATTCATTTGTCACAGCTATTCGTGTGAATAGACCTGCAAACTCGGCATTGAAAACCTTCAGTCTTGCCCAAACTAAACCAACATTTTTAACACTTTGAAATTTATATACACAGAAAGCAAACCCAAATCAAACGTTGCAAACCAAAGAGAATTTTCACAAGTTCTGCCTGGTAGTACAGATTTTAAAATGTATTTTAGGTCTTTTTCTTTTACATTGAGGTAAGCGGAAAAATATATATATTGTATAAAAATATACTAAAGTTTCTACAAAGTATGCGTAAACTGACGCGCCCCGTCAAGGTAGTGTCCAAGCGTCAGTCCTAACTAAGTGAAAAAAGAGAGTGTTATCTTTGGTGGGAGAAAGACCGTTGTACAAACTTTAGTAAAAAAAACACTTATGTAAACGACCACTTTTCTTTTTTCTTCACATAAGACCTGTGCGTGCGGACTCTCTTTGTTACTATATATATATATATATATATATATATATATATATATATATATATATATATATATATATATATATATATATATATATATATTATATCCTTTTTTATTTAATGCTGTTTTGGGCAATTTCTGTCCTTCATGTGTAATATTGTAGCTGCTTTGCTGTAGGCTGCCCTTGCAGGGTGCCTTAGGCTGCCGGCTGTGGAACTGGATTTTTACTTTATTAATTATTCTTTTATATAGCCATATTATTTTTTGTTTCATAAACTCCTTTTAGATGTGTATGTAAGAGTAACATCTGTCTGCTACTTTCTTGTAGCTGATTGATTTATTTCTCTAATTCCTTCAGTCTGTCAGTGATTTTTGGTCAGTGAGTTGTTTCCCTTGTGGCTGGAAGCAGTTCTGCTCTGGCACATATTTAGCACCCATCTTGTGGCAGAGCAGTTAAATTCTCTTGGTTAAACATGAGCTACATGTGCATTAGCATCCTTTGTTACAGTATCACTATCACTAGAAACCATGTCGTTTCCAAACTTAGACATTTTCTGATGTATGTGAAAACATTCCTGTGGTAATTAAAAAATATGTTATTAGTACAAATTTGGCAGTTCATTTACCTTTATTTTAGAACTTCAGTTTTCGGAACTTGCAGTTTCATCTCATTTTTACATTTTAATACGCAGTGTCTTCAAACTTTCCTTGTAAAGGGGCCCCTGAGTTCCTTAAACTTGATCTTTATAAGTTTCAGGGATGCACCAAATCCAGGATTCGGTTGTGTACAGCCGGGATTTAAAAAAAATTGTGACATTTGTCACAAAACAAGGAAGTAACATTTTTAACTGCGTGCACAGTGTGCACATGGTTGTCTTTTTTTCCCCTTTCCATGCCTAATTTGCATATGCATATTACAATTGAGTTCAGTATTTCACCAAATCTTTAATGAAGGATTCGGGGGTTCTGCCGAATCCAAAATAGTGGGTTCGGTGTATCATTAATGAATTTTTTCCTTAAAGGGTTTTTTCACCTTTTGAACACATTTCAGTTTAGTTGTTTTCAGTTACTACACCAGAAATGTATGCATTTACTTCGGACTGTTTCTAATGCAGTACAACCCTGATTTTACGTTTCCCAGGGGTACATGTCAAAACTGAGTAAATTCTGGGTAAACATTAAATCCAGGAAACAAGAAATGCAGCTTGCTTAAATTGTACCGCAACAAAATAACATCAATTCCGGAAAACTCAAATCTGAGTTCTTGAATATTAAGTTGAAACTTTGTTGTTCCTCTGAGTTGTTCAGTCTTGAAACTCAGTAATGATTTCTGAACTGCTACATTTGCTAGATTAATTGATACATTTCTCAGGGATTTTGCTTAGCAGGGCCAAACATATGAGTGTATCAATGAGCTATTTCAGCAATTGCAGATGGCAAGGGATGCCCCCTCTCCAATTAAAGTCCAATGTTCATCAGTAAACTTAATGAAATATATCAAATTGGATTGCTTTCTTTTACATAATATGCACATACATACACACACACACAAATGAAGAACTGAATAAGGATTCAAGTAAAACCCTAGCACTTGCTGGATTTGGATAAATCCTAAGTTGTTTGTAGGGGTTGAGATCATTTGACGTTTAAATTTACAGACAATTAAAACAAAAAACAAATTATTTGTTTACAGATTTCAATATTCAAGAAAAGGGTCCAATTTGGTTTGGTATTCTGCTGCATCTTTTGTAAAGGAGCTTCTATTTAGTGAATTCAAAAGTTATACACATTCATACAGTATTCACGTGCATGCACACCTATGCATGCATGACTCCCAACTATCTATATCCATGAAGCGTACATAGGAAGGAATGATATTCTGTGAATGTAATGAGCTGTGCCTGCAATGGCTTACTGTTTATCTGTAGGGATTACTGTAAATAAGGTTTATTGTGCATCCACCGAATGTTAGGAAAATATATAATTGATCCTATACATGACCGTTTTATAGGTCTCTCATGCAGATATGGAGCCATTCATGTGAGCATCCATGGAGCAGTTTATATAGAAATAGTATCACACAAATTTATATAAACCCAGACTCCATAACTTATTTTCTGCATTTTGAATATTGGCCCCAAGACTCAAATGTCATTAATACATTTCGTACTATTAGCCATGCTTGGGTACCTCTTGCCTGATTAGATTTCACTTTAACACAACTAAGTATACCAGTCAGAGCACTTGCATGGAAAGCAATGCCCATGGGTACTATGTCTGAGCACTTAAGCACATATCTATTGGCTGCCAGCGGAGTGCTATGTTTTGGATTTATTTTTATTTTGCACCATGCATAGTAGTCCCTGAGTGTAACCTGAGCTCTGTTTTTACATAATGAGATCTGAAGATCTGGTATCTCAGAATAAATTTGCATGGATATATTTACCACTAAGAAGAAGTAATTTTGCATTTACCCTCCCAACACACTGGTTAAGTATAAAAGGAAAGCCCCTGCCTCTCCTGCCCAGCTTTTGTTACTCTACACTTTACTGCATATTGCCATTGCATGACTGAAACCTTCAGAGGATAAGTGCAAAACACATCCTTTAGAGAGAAGTAATATAGTGTTTGTGGCAAGTGGCCATTTATGAAAAGAAATGTTTCCATTAAGCAGCCTGCAGTAGTAAAACCAAGATGGGGTATTTAAGTCTTTACCAATGACAAAACACTGACATGAAAACAGCTGCTGGCTGAGTGTTTTTTTATTGCAGACTCTGCACAAATATGTTAAGAATTCGGTTGTCTACAGTTTTCCTTAAATGCCTGAAACAATTCAATTTGTTAAATGCCCAAAAACCCTTATATTTTCCCCCCAACCAAAAGGTTTTTTCTAATATTTGTAAAGCAAGAGCCAGAGGGATGTTTGAGTTTAGATAAAATAAAGACTGATGTTTTTTTTTTTATGCCACATTCAGGGGGGTGCACAGAAATTGTAGCTACAAAATTTCATATTGGACTTTAAGTCCACATAAAACTTTTGGTATTGGTAAATCATTATACTTGGAGAAGCTTGACTGCGCCACTAAACTGAAAATGTATTGTAATCATTTTGGTTTATTTAAAGCCCTTTATCAAGGACTGATCGTAAACCAAACAATTATGACAATACAGTGTTTACCATGAAAGTCCTGAAATATAGATATAAACACACATACATACATCTGTATTGGAACATACCAATGCCTTTAAATGAGCTGGTCCCCTACCAAACACTTTACTCCATTCAGTTGGTTTGAGTACACAAAAAATAATTGTTTTCCTTTCCAGTTTTTTTTAGCAATTTTTCCAATACTGAAGTTTGAAGTTTAATTTTTTAACCTTCTCGTGTTTCTTGAAGCAGCTGGTGTAGGGTTGGAGGTCACGGACAATAACTTCTTCAAATTTGCTTCAAATCAGTTGATACAATCTTATGTTTGGCCCTGTTGAGCAGAATCCCTGAGAAATGTATCAACTAATCTAGCAAATGTAGCAGTTCAGAAATCATTACTGAGCTTCAAGACTGAACAACTCAGAGAGGAACAACAAAGTTTCAACTTAATACTCAAGAACCCTGCTTAAATATAGCTCTACACAATAGAAGGAAAGAAATGCAGTGTTTCTTTTGACAGAGGACTCAGAGCAGCACTACTTTAAGGGTTTACTGGTATATTTAGGTGGACCTTTGTGATAAGGCTTAAGTTTTGATCTTTCCTTCTCCTTTAAGATTGTCACCAGTGCCAAAAATTGATTCTCATTGTCTATTCTTACTCTGATCTACAGTTTAATTAAAATAGTTCATTTATATAAACATGCACCCAAGCTATATTGAATTGTGAACAAAATGTTTATATTTGTTTCCCAGTGGGAAGTATTATTTGATAAGTGCCCTTTAATAGCAATGCAATTATTTCACTCATAACTTTTAATTAAACTGTAGATCAGAGTAAGAATAGACAATGAGAATCAATTTTTGGTATTGGTGACAATCTTAAAGGAGAATGAAAGATTAATAAGCCTTATCACAAAGGTCCACCTTAATATACCAGTAAACCCTTAAAGTAATGCTGCTCTGAGTCCTCTGTCAAAAGAAACACAGCATTTCTTTCCTTCTATTGTGTACACATGGGCTTCTGTATCAGACTTTCTGCCTTCAGCTTAAACCTCCTTGTCCTGGGCATGAGCATGCTCAGTTTGCTCCTATTCCCCCCCCCTTCTCTGCTGTAATCTGAGCCCAGAGCTATAATTAGGCTATAATTGAGCTATAGTTGAAGCAATGTAGGGGGTTCTTCACAGTCAGGACAGTGAGGTTGTGGAATGCACTGCCGGGTGATGTTGTGATGGCTGATTCAGTTAATGCCTTTAAGAATGGCTTGGATGATTTTTTGGACAGACAGAATATCAAAGGCTATTGTAATACTAAACTCTATAGTTAGTATAGGTATGGGTATATAGAATTTAATTAAAAGTAGGGAGGGGTGTGTGTATGGATGCTGGGTTTTCATTTGGAGGGGTTGAACTTTATGGACTTTGTCTTTTTTCAACCAAATTTAACTATGTAACTATGTAAGCAGGGAGAAACTCTGGCAGGAAGTGATGTCAAACCAAGCTAATACAGCAGCAGCTATCCTCAACAAACAGAGCGCTTCTAGAGCTTTATTACTCCGGTATTGTAAAACATTCTACAGAATAAATATAGCATTCTAGCTTGCACTATTGCAGCTAATCTATTGGCAATAAAATGCCTCTGTAGCTTTCCTTCTCCTTTAAGGCAAAAATTAAAGTTGTTCACTTTAAATTAGTGTAATGTAGAGAGTGTTATTCTGAGTTTGCAATTGGTTTTCATTACTTATTTGTGGTTTTCCAGTTATTTAGCTTATTCGGCAATAAGAGACTGGAATATTTATAGGAGAGGCCTGGATAAAAAGTTGAGTAATAAAATGTAGCAATTACAATAAATGTGTAGCCTTACAGATCATTTGTTTTTAGATGGGGTCAGTGACCCCTCATTTGACAACTGGAAAGAGTCAGAAGAAGATGGCAAATAGCTAGTAAACTATAAAAAAAATAAATGAAGACCAATTGAAAAGTTGCTTAGAATTGGCCTTTCAATAGCATGCTAAAAGTTAACTTAAAGGTGAACAACTACTTTTAGAAAAAAACAGACTTCTAGTGGCATTGGGTTCGTTATATTTAAAGCTGCATTGGGCCCTGTAGAGTTACACAAAGGAAGGAAGGGAATTCAAGCCAGTATGTGAACTGCAACACTATTTTATAGGGTAGTGGGGAACATCCAGTGGGGCATTGAGTGAAAGACTTCTGTAGACTGTAGTTTACATTATTCCAGTCGTAATAAACTTTATCTGACACAAGGGGTCATGAGTGTGCAGACTTGCCTGTAGTGTCTTTAAACAGTTTCTGCTATTCAGCTCCTAATTGCAGGCATCTTATAATTTATATCCTGTAACTGTGCTATAAACTGGAGGTCCTAAAGATGATGAATGTGGCCCCTAGGACTGCCCAAGGGCCCCTGTACCTTATTATAATGCAGGTAAACCAATGAGCATTTGTTTTGCTTGTGGTGATGTGTTTACATAGTACCACCATGGAACATAGCATGCAATATTTGTACATTGTGTGACTGACTTCATAACACACACATATATATGTCCAAACGGATCCATACTCCTTAGGTCCTAGGTTGAAGTTCTGCAAATAAAGATTATTTTTATTTTATAAGCCCTGTGAGTGCGGATCCCTTTGGACATGTATGGGAGAATCTTTGATGTTCCTGCACCCAGGCACATGTAAGGACTTTGTCGAGAGTGCCGGTACCCCGACAGGAATCCATTATATATATATATATATATATATATTTTATTTTTTTTTTTACCCCTCACCCACATTGTTGTGATGTCACCACTAACAGTTTCCCGCCACTGGGGGGTATAAAGGGTTGCTAATTGTTTGTTTTTTACACTTTGAGAAAGGCTTGAGTGTTTGCCGAAATGTTGGTCAATTTTTGCTAATAAACACCTATATTTTCATCGCTAAGACCTGTGAGTGCAAGTTTTTTTCCCTGTTCTATATCTCTACTTTGGCTTTAGCACCCAGGCATCTGTGACTACTACACAAGTTGTGCTGGCTTCCAGACTATATAGATATATATAGATATATATAGATATATATAGATATATGTATAGATATATATAGATATATATATAGATAGATATAGATATAGATAGATAGATATAACCAGCAAAGAGTATCCGCACTCACAGGTCTTATATAAATATAAAAATGTTTTTATTGTATGTGAGACTAACGCTTCGGCCTCCTCGAGGCCTATATATCTAAATATATTTATATACATACACATAAACGTGAAGACCGCAAGACCACGTATCCAAGAGAGACCTGGGTGGCAGTCCAAAATTATCATACAGTTTCACAGCACAGAAATTTGACAAAACGGCAAATAGTCAAATAGTCAAAACTATTTGCCGTTTTGTCAAATTTCCTTGGAGTGCCGTCACCTGCTGTGAAACTGTATGATAATATTGGACTGGCACCCAGGTCTCTCTTGGATACGTGGTCGTGCGTATATATTACCCCAAGATGCCAGCACTATCGAGAAATAGTCCATATGCCTGGGTGCAGAAACCATAAATTTAAACATTCCATCGCAAAAAGAATCCGCACTCTCAGGTCTATTTAGATTTAAAAAAGGTTTATTGCAAAGCACTGACTGACGTTTCGGCCCCCGCTTGGGCCTTTAACAATAGTTTAACAATTAACATGCAATATATACATGATCTGGCGGGAAACCAGCAGTGATGATGTCATAGGGTAATCGTCACCACTAGGCGACTGCTCAAAAACAGACTACCATGCATGCATCCTCCACTTGTAATCAAACAGGCTCCACAACAGTCTACACTGCCAAAGCCTCTTGTTGGATAACATAATAAATCAATCATCTACTTCTTGTGCAACTAGCAAAGGGTTAGAATCACACATTAAAACCAACCACTAAGTAGCAATATCATGGTATTCAACATATTATAATTAAGTTTCACAATATGTTGCATTAGCTACCAAAGTGCCATTCTCTGAGGCTGTAAAAAATCCAGGTGTTGCTCGTCCTGTCTCTACACTAAATTGTCATGACTGTTCACTATAGCAATGTTTGCATTCAATAAATACATTGTCCTCCCTCTAAGCCCAATAGTACATACTATCAATGTTGTGTCCCTGATCTCTCCTGGACCCCATTAACTCGCCTACACCCCCCCCCCACTGGGTTTCCTCACCCTTAATGTGTCGAATTAACCCATCTGACCCAGTGGGATTTACTTAATTAACATAATTCATCCACATTCCAATACCTTATTAATACCCGCCTGGTTTCCTCATGTGAATATAGTGCTAAAAATATATAGAGCCAACATATTTTGCAGTGCTGACATGATCAAAGAAACTGATCTCAGCATAAGAAAGGAAGCAGCTGCCCCATGGGGAGCATGCCCTGTGGGGGTGAAGGAGGTTAAGAGGGAACCTATTAAGGTTACTGCCCCTAACATTTTCTATAATTGCATCTGTATGTGGCTCTACCCAGGGAGAGGAATGTATTGCTTAAAATGATGCCCCATGTGTGCAATAACACGCTTGTGCAGTTTAGGAAGTATGGGGGCAGTATCAGATGTTTCTTCACTGGCAGAGGATCCAGCATGCATGCCCTCATTGAAAAACTTTACGTTGTTTTGAAAACATGGATGCTAAATATTGCTAAACAAGGGGTGTTAAATTGCCACTTCCTGACTTTATTGCAGAGAGTGATATTCGCCTGACTGCCTTTTAATGGTTTCCAATAGACCATTACGTCTATTTCCAAGAGGGCTGTCGACTTCTAGAGGAAGATATGTCAAGTTTGAAATCTGTGTGGTTTTTTCCTGGCTGTAAGAGAAAGCTCAGCAATTTGCCCCCATTCCCAAGCAAGGATTTCATAATGTGCATGAAAATTGCTGTAGAGACAGGTTTGAGAGGGTTATTTCTGTACAGAAAAATAGAGAGTAAGCTATCAGGGGATTGAACCCAGGCCCACACGGATGCTGCCCAGGTGCCTCTGGAAGCTGATCCATCACTAACTAGGCTTTATTAGCTCTGTTGCTGGAAGCTGCACTGTCTGCTACTTTGTGTGAGAAATTGCTGAGCAAAATTACTTAAACAAAAGAAAAAAAGAAAAAAAAATGTGTGTGGCCCTAAACACTTGCACCTAAACCCAATCAATTGAAATTTGCGCTGTAGAATTCCGCACTCTGCAGTTTTTGTATCCGGCTAGAAATAGTAGTAAATGACATGCTGTAATGAAACCATAAATACATTCCATCTAATTTGGCAAACAAAATCAAAATTACAGGAAGGCTATCTCTATTTTAGGCAAACCTAATTTGTATAAATGATTTCCTTTTTCTTTGTAATGATGAACAGAACCTTGTATTTTGGGATAACCAAGCTGCATAAATCCTTCTTGGTGGCAGTGGAGGGTGGGGGATTGCCGTCAGGCAGGGGTAGTGGGCCCTTTGTTGGTTTTATGATGGGCCCTGACTACCCCAGTTGGACTCTGGCTGTGCCTCTGTCATATTTCTGATCCTGGGATTTTTTCTGCATAAGCCCAAAACTTTTACTTGTGGTTTTCAATTCTATTCCCTGGGGCAGGAAGATGAGGATAGTGAGACATTCAATAGAGTAGTGGTACTCCATAGGCTGGTGCATTTTTTAGTGAAGAGGAGTGCCGGCTCTTGGTCTGAATTAAGCAATCATAATCATTGGGGGGGGGGTGCCTAACAAATTCACATTACCTAGTGGTCAATCCTTTCCTTCCCCTGTAATCTTTTAAAACTGCCATACCTGCTGCATTTAAGTGGCAGAAACTGAGATGTAGGACAAAGCAATCGTTGTGAAAGCTCTAAATGACAGCAGCTATATACATGCTATCTGTAATTATTTTATTTTTTCATTAAGCTACTATATACAGCATATACAAAATTTAGAGCAGTGCATAAACTGAAAATTGATTACATAACCAATAATTAGGTAATAAAATACCCCTAATTTTACATGAAAAACTTGTCTTCAGTCAAGGAATTGATCCTGCCATGTATCCTGAGTGGTTATACATGAAATTGCCACTATATCCTGCCATGTATTCTTGGGTTAGTGACTGATAATTGTTATGTGCTTTTGGGTATAAGGGTGGAGGCACACGGAGATTAGTCGTGAAGCGAAAAATCTTTTCTACTGCCAACGACTAATCTCCCCAAATTCCTTCCCGCTGGCAAGAATCTAAATTGCCGGCTTGGATGGCATACGTATGGCTTTGTTTTCCACAGATGCCCGACGTTTCCTCGTGAGACAACTTCGGGTAATCTCCCCGTGTGCCACCACCCTAACATGAAAATAAGCACTACATTTTTAAGCCAATATGTTTTGGGGGCATTGTATCTGGATTGACTCTGTATTTATGCTGCCTTGCCTTGTTATTCTACATGGAACAGTCTGTATGTTGCTATGTACACTATGAAAATGCCTTTATTAGCCTCCCAAGCCACCCCCAACCCTCTACCTATGGCCACGCCATGATGTGGTTTAACCAGAACCATATATAGCAACATTTGAAAAATAGAAAGAGGGACACGCCCATTTTATGGCCAAATTCCCTAAATACCACATCCATTTTACAAAATCTGGCTGGTTATGGAATGTTGGAACACATTTCTGGGGGCTTTAGGCTCAGGTTTTATGTGTTTTATAGAACAAATAATTTACCTTGGCTCTATAATTTACCTGCCCAGGTGTCTAAACAATTGTGAGCCTCTCCTCATTGATGGGTTCCATGAGCGGAGATGTTTGTGGACTATTATAAGCATGTGTGGCCTCGGACTGATATGGCTATAATAAGTATATAAACCAGAATGGCACTTATCAGGCCATTTGGACCCCATGTCTTACAGTATATTGGATCATAAAAGGGGCTTATGTAGTTGGGAATGGACTGCACCACAGATATTGGTTGGGTTGGTCAAAATTAGGTCCCCTACACAATTTTATAAGCTGCCCACTTGGTCAGGAGTGGCCCAATATGACAGCTAATGCCATACCCCAATTTATCAAATACAACAGATGCTTGCATGTTTACCATATGAAAAATACTGATCTTCAGATCATAGTCATGCTGCAAAACCCAGAGATCTGTTTCTCTGGTCAAGATCTGAATTTTCTGTTAAGTCTTAATATTCTGCAAATTAAATTGTGATTTGTCATCCTACCCAAGTTAAATTAATACAAAGCAGTCATATGAAGCTGTCTGTGCACAAAATGCTTCATGAGCAGCACATCTACAATGTGACTACCATATGACAGAATACTGATCTTCATGGTGCATAAACACAGAGGCAGGTTAATTTGTTCCCGATAAAATTGACCTAAGTGATCACTGTTTTATATGGGTTAAATTCTGTCTTACGGTATTTATAAATATTTTTTGCTAAGCTGCAAACCGTGCCAAATGGGAAGCATGGCTTGTGTCAGGTGATTAGTGACATGCTCATTACAGGGAAGGTGTTAATTATTGGCGACTTGTAACAGTTTGTTATGCTTACACGTTCTCCTTTTCCAGTTATGAATTAGCCATTCATTTCCCCGTGTGTAATTGCAGGAGAATTACAGATGCACTCAGTGAAGGGGAATTTATGAATTTGTTTAAAGCAGCATAGTGTAATCAGTGCCAAGTTACTGCACTTCGCCAGGGCTAAACGTTTAATTGGCATATGGGCTTTTTCTTAAGGTAGTATTCCCTACCCCCATCTTACTGTAAGTGATGCATTCTATGGTACAGCCACTTTTCAGCATCCATTTGTATCCTTGAAAGAAGCAATGACTGACTGTTACATAACCATTTAATGCCAGCGGCCTTGGTACAATTTTCTTAGTACCCAAACGCGCATCTTCATTGATCTATAATAAGTAAAAGCTAGATTCAATATAAAGAACACAGTGGAACTATGTTATTGCTAACAAAGTTAAGTTTAAAGATTTTGCTCAGTAGAAGCCCCAGCACATCATTATACCAACGTGATCTGTCCAGTCTTGTAAAATCCCAAAGGCACCTTCATTAGGACATAATCACTCATAAAGAGTGGTTTCTCCCTTGCCGATTGCTGGCCTCAACCCAGCTGTTTCATCATGAGTCCTTTTGGCCTACCCATTTTTCAGATTTTTTTTTTTTTCTGCTTAGCTTGAGATGTTTCTATGTTGATCCTGTTACATAAGTCTATTATAACCATGGCTCCTACATTCCAATATTCAGAGGCTGGAGACCTTGTTCAGGAGCATCTTATATTGATTTGTGTGTGGAGCAGTATGCGAATAAGGGTTGCTAAGGGGTCAGTGGCAAACTCCCCTTGGGATTCCTGAACTGGAGAAACTATTGTCACACTGACAGATTTATAGAACTACATAAATTATATTCTGTACAAAGAGAAACCATAGGTAAAATGTTGTTTCCTTTTATGAAGGTGAACTTTTTTTCCCTAAAATATTTTCTCTTAAGACAAAAACACACTAAGGGAATACAATGTTTTAAAATGTATTTAAAGCAAATCCGAGGCTATCCTGTAGTTTCCTATTGTTGTTTTGATGAGCAGACTGTCAAGCCAGAAATCGAAGTGGTAAATAGTTTATTTTTGTCCATTGTTAGTATGGTAATTATGCGGCACTCATTAGTCAGTCACACAACAGAGGAGGTTGATGCTGGGCTCCAGGCGCAGGATTGGAAAAAAAAATGTTAAAAGACAAAAATGTTAATATGAAAAGCTTTATTAAAAAAACAAGAATCATCTTGCTGTTTTCCTAGAATCTCAGCTTTCTTGTGGCTAGTCCACCAAAATAAGGGCACCTTGACACAGAATTAAGAATGTGGTTACTTTGTGTTGTTGGAAAATATGGAATCATTAATCGTTTGGGGCTCTACACACTTTCACGGATACTTGGAGCTACCGGTAACATTGAAGTACTAAAATGAATTCTCTACTGCTTGCACACAGACCAGTGGAGTCTGTTTCCTTTTTATATAATGCATTTTAATAAAAATAGCCTCAGAAGAATAGACACATCTTGTGATCTTGTCAGACTACAGTCTGTTATTCCTGTTTAATGGTTTCATCTGCCAATGTTGTTCGTTGCATGGTGCATTCCTAAAGGAGGAAGTGAAGAGGATTAGCAACTTGTTTGGTCTGCCAGCCTAAAGAAATGGAATGTAGCCATAAACATCTAATGGTGCTAGTACTGTGTCTCAGTTCTGCCTTTGGGACAATTGGATACTGTGGAGTGTATGCCATTGTATGACTACTTTGTGGCCAATGGTACACATGGCCGATTCAGAACCGTTGTAATACTGCCTCTAGCCTTTCAATGTATTTGTGTCAGTAGTTGGTGGCCATTGGCATTTCTCTGCCAGTGAATTGCCAGCCATGTGAGCCTAAAACTCATTTCTGTGAGCAGTCTCCCTTCAGCAGCCAAATAACTGGCCTAACCCTGTAAGTGCTTGGCCCTTATCTAGCTCCCCTGTGGGCTTACTGACACTTGGGGTATTCAGTTCTGCTTAATGGAGTTTATTATCTAAATTATACAGCCTGCCCAGCTTTGGCATTATTCAGGTGCCTAGAGGCAGTTGCACAGTACTGTACATAATTAAGCTAAAAGGGTTGCATATATTGTAAAATACTGATCATTTAGACACCCATATCTATTTTTCTCGTAATGTTTACATAATACATGTACATTTTTGGTTGTACGCTTACACACAATTACATGACACATCCCTTTAAATAGTCCATGTGCTCTTGTCAGTCATTGCAGTAGTTATGATACATGGCAGCATCGGGAGTAGAATGGGATCCAGGTCATAAATAGTTTGCTCATTACTGAGTGAAGCATAAAGGATTTCTGCTATTTTTTACTTAAAATCAAAGCAGCTTTTTATTAATATTCTACCAATATCCTCATGGGAGTGGAGGATTATCTGCCCCTATGACTAGTCATTTTTGGTCAAGACCATGGCCACGCCAGTGTTAAATACAGTATATGTAGAAGAAAGCGTTACTAAAATTGATAAGCCACCATACCACGTCAAGGTAAACCCCATACGGCGGTCCCCAACTTGTTTACCTGTGATCAAAATATAAAAGCTTGGTTTCAATCTGTGGACTTCAAAAGCCACATATGCAGGTGGCGGGGGAGGATCTAGTCCACAGATTGAAACCAAGCTTTTATATTTTGATCACAGGTAAACAAGTTGGGGACCGCCGTATGGGGTTTACCTTGACGTGGTATGGCGGCTTATCAATTTTATGATCATAATAAAAAACCCTGTTTTTCTTTTTTTAGACAGGGGATTATTGTATTTAAATATGTTTTTATATGGCCTTAGGAGTGCACCAACAACCCTCCTTTTTTAGTTTTAGGGAACGGTATTATCATACGGCATATAAGAATATAAGGTATAAAAGGAATGGCAGACTTCCAAAATATTTTTAAAGCCATCCGCTATTTCAAAAGCTACTCCAATTTCCATTTTCTTAATGTTCCATGCTATGCTGGAGTGCACCCCTATATAATATACTTTCACTAATGCATAGGGGCATATGCAGTAGTAACATTTTTTGAATTGGTAGCAATGAGTTACTGCAATATATAATCAATTTGTCTAAAGCGGTTGGACTGCTCAATTGACTGTTGGTGTGAATTTGTTTACAGTTTTGCCCATATTGCTACACATACATTGCTCCCCCAGTAGTTACGCCACTGCCTGTGTGCTAAGTATACCATTGTGTAAAGTGCCGCATACATTCAGATATAAGCTCATGTATGCAAGTACATACCCAGTAAGTAAATCTATTAACATCTTCCTGCTCTTGCTTTAGGACACTGTACATTTAGACAATGTTTTTAGGATCAAATATAAGTATCTTCTTCATGATGTTAGCATCTCCAAAGCTGCTTAGTAATTACGTGCTGCATGTACACAGGCATTTCTTCTTTGTCAGAGTGGTAAAGCATCCATTCCATAGTGTATATCTGTTTTTCTGTATTTAAAAAACAAAACACAAAAAGGAGGAATGCAAGCAAGTGACTGCAGTGATTGGTTAGCTTACAAGTATGTGCTGGGTTATATGACTGCAGCGATTGCTATGGTTACCTATAATACAAAAGATGTATATGTGTAGCTAATTCTGATCGCAATATTGACTGTGTTTTCAGTTGCTAATATTTGTCTAATTAGAATTTAAGTGCTTGAATATATTTTAATCTTGATTAATTATGGGGGTCATATGCGATTCACTAGAAGACATGCCATATTCTTGAAGCCTGTGCCGCATTGGCCGATAATTAACAATCAATTTTTAATTGAGTTTACAGAGTAAGCTTTAGGAAAAGGATCAGGTGACCTTTCATTCTTGTAAAACTGTTACAGTTGAATTCCTTCTCATATCTCATATACGCTATTTGTGTATTAACAATGCTAATACATTCTTTTTTGTATGGAGTACAAAGCAGGTGTTCCTTGTAATGCTAGATGAGTCATCGTATCTGTATTCATGAGTGCTGGACCTATGATTTATTTGTATTGTAGGAGAACCAATGATATTTCTCAACTTTAGTTTTGGTCCACAATTATTAAAATATGTAACATAGTAACATGGTAAGTAAGGTTGAAAAAAGACACACGTCCATCAAGTTCAACCTTATAGTTTTTATTTTTTATTTGCCTAACTGCTAGTTGATCCAGAGGAAGGCAAAAAAAAAAAAAAAAAAAAAATCTGAAGCCTCTCCAATTTGCCTCAGAGGGGGAAAAAAAATTCTTCCTGACTCCAAAATGACAATCAGACTAGTCCCTGGATCAACTTGTTCTATGAGCTATCTCCCATAACCCTGTATTTCCTCACTTGCTAAAAAGCCATCCAACCCCTTCTTAAAGCTATCTAATGTATCAGCCTGTACAACAGATTCATGGAGAGAATTCCACAGCTCTCAATGTAAAAAAAACTCCTTCCAAACATTTAGTCGGAACCTTTTTTCTTCTAATCGGAATGGGTGACCTCGTGTCAGCTGGAAAGACCTACTGGTAAATAAAGCATTAGAGAGATTATATGATCCCCATATATATTTATATGTAGTTATCATATCATCCCTTAAGTGCCTCTTCTCCAGCGTGAACATCCCCAATTTGACCAGTCTTTCCTCATAGCTAAGATCTTCCATACCTTTTACCAGCTTAGTTGCCCTTCTCTGTACCCTCTCTAATACAATAATGTCCTCTTTGAGTGATGGAGACCAAAACTATACGGCAAATTCTAGATGGGGCCTTACAAGTGCTCTATACAGTGGAATAATGACCCATCCTCCCATGACTCTATGCCCCTTTTAATACAGTTCAAGACCTTATTTGCCCTTGATGCTGCTGACTGGCATTGCTTGCTACAGCCAAGTTTATGATCTACAAGGACTCCAAGGTCCTTTCCATAATGAATTTGCCTAGTGCAGTCCCATTAAAGGTATAAGTGGCTTGGATAATTTTACATCCCAGGTGCATGACTTTACATTTATCAACATTGAATCTCATTTGTCACTTAGCTGCCCAGATTGCCAGTTTGTCAAGATCGTGTTGCAAGGATGCCACATCCTGGATGGAATTAATTGGGCTGGATAATTTTGTGTCATCTGCAAACACTGATACATTACTTACAGCACCCTCCCCTAAGTCATTAATGAACAAGTTAAATAAAAGTGGACCCAATACCGAGCCCTGAGGGACCCCACTAAGAACCTTACTCCAAGTAGAGAATGTACCATTTACAACCACTCTCTGTACTCGATCCTGTAGCCAGTTTCCTATCCATGTACAAACTACTTCATTAAGCCCAACAGCCCTTAGTTTAGAAAGCAGTTGTTTGTGGGGCATAGTATCAAACGCTTTGGCAAAATCCAAATAGATCACATCCACTGCCCCCCCCACTGTCCAGCATCTTACTTACCTCATCATAAAAAGCAATCAAATTTGTCTGACATGACCTATCCTTCATAAAGCCATGCTGATTGCTGCTCATAATGCCATTTACTCGGAAAAAAATTTGAATGTGATCCATTAACAAGCCTTCAAATAATTTGCCCACCACAGATGTCAAACTTACTGTATGTATATTTAATGCAGTATTAGTTTACATTAACAACACTAAACAATACATCCAAAATCATAATCACAACTGCCGACAACTGCTGTTGTCAGAGAAGGAAAAAGAAAAATATGAGGGTTATACTACCTGGCTATGGCAATTTTTGTTTTTTAGTTGCAGGAAAAAGACTTGGCATTTCCTGAATTAGTTGGTCATAAGTGTGTCTGATCTTCAGCTTTGAAGGATTCATTTAACCAGTGAAACCTCCTTTAGCACCAATAACCTCCACCCCACCTTTCTTATAACTCATCAGTCACTAACCTGTCTGTGCCCTCTAATATTTCTTGATATGACTTTTAATACACTGTTCCCTCTGGTAGCAAGCTGTACAGGCCCTGAGGCAGCAAAGCAACGCCAAATCATGATGTACCTTCTTCATTCTTCACAGTTGAGATTAGGTCTTGGTGGTGGACTGCCTCCGCGTTTATTGAACATAGTCCGACATCGCTGATAAGGTGTTTTTTTTTGCCTTTCAAATATGAGGCATGAAGCAATCTTCCTATAGATCAGGGATCCCCAACCTTTTGAACCTGTGAGCAACATTCAGAAGTAAAAGAGTTGGGGAGCAACACTAGCATGCAAAATGTTCCAAATAAGTGCTGTGATTGGCCATTTGGTAGCCCCTATGTGGATTGTCAACCTAAATTGAGGCTCTGTTGCCCTTTTTTTTTTTTTTTAAACCAAAACTTGCCTCCAAGCCAGGAATTCAAAAATAAGCACCTGCTTTGAGGCCACTGGGAGAAACATCCAAGGGGATGGAGAGCAACATGTTGCTCACGAGCTACTGGTTGGGGATCACTGCTGTAGATCAATGGTATCCTCCACGGGCCTCCAAGCCATTTCTGAAATTTTATCTCAGTGAGATTATTGACGTCAATAATCTTTTGGAGAAGTCATTGGGCCAGAGGTTCACATTCTTAACTTTTTTTCACTTTAAGCCTAACTAAAAATGTAACCAAAGTGTCCAATATAATTGTTTTTGTTATTGGCAGATTGTGTTTGTCTTTTATTATGTTTTATTAAATAATTAATGTTATGGCACATTTTGTTTGCTGTGATCGTTCAAGAGTAAACTGCATCAAAGTACCTTTAACTGCTAGCAGATGCTTACCATTAAAGTTTGAGTTGCTGCTGACTATGGTATTCCAGAGTAGAAAGTAAATGCTTTTGATCTTTCATGACTCAATCAGTGTTCGCTGTTGTGTGCCATAAGAAGTGCATTTTCACCTAGGAAGGTTCTGGCAAGATTCTGGCTAAAGATACCCAGTTTGTGATTTACATTGTACTAGGTTTTGTGCTTGGCATATTTAATCACAAGTTGCTGAGCTATATGAATCACCCAAATAAACCTGGCTGTAGGCATGTCATACTGAATGTTCTTTGTTTTCTGCTTCCAGGGGAGAGCAGCTTAGCTTGACTTATTGCTTTATTAGATGACATGAAATGAAATATGCATAAGTTACACATGATCTGCTTACAAGACAACATTACTGAAGCCTTAGTTATGTGGATGAATACAGTTGTTAAAAGATTTATTTAAGTTCTGGGAAGTTATTTTCATTATGTGTTAATGTAGCTTTTAGTATGTAATTTTCTAAGCAAATTTGCCAAAACACACAGTGCCATAATGTAGTAAACAGCTCAGCCTGCATTTTCAAGTGGTTTATTGTGTAAAGCAAGATGTGTTCCCTTGCCTAGAGAGGCATACAGAGATTTTTTTTTAATTTTCTGCCCATTGGTTTTTAGCTGCCTTCTTTGTACTACTTCAGTAAGTTTCAGTCCAAACACAGTCTTTGACTCTAGATGCAACTGCAAATAAGAGGAGGACATGTTCCTGCTTGATACCTCGTTTTCTAAGTTTAGAAATGTTGCTTATAGTTTGGGGTCATGTGTACTTATGATTTATAGCTGAAATATTTCTCTACAAAGTCTTTCATTCCTTCTGCTGGTACAGCACTTTTGCTCTCTTTACATATGGTTTAAGGCACAGGTTTCCTTTTTTCTCTGCACTTACCCAGTTCTTATGTGGACCTCTTTTTCTGCCATCTTAAATGTGGGTGGATTTAAACATATACAACTACTAAATGTCAATGCACAACTAGAATAATTGCTTTTGCTCGGTGCATCTTCTGCTATGGTCACACACACCAAATTAAAACATACATTGCAGTAATATTTGTAGCATCTACCAAGCACTGCATTCATCTGCACACTGACCATTTTGTTGCAAATTAGCTTTAGCATTAATGTCTCAGATTAAGGAGCGAAATGCCACATTTGCATGCGCAGCCTTTCATAGCAGTAATTATGGCTTGTTTATGAATATTGTACTGCACCATTCATTGGCCATAGAAAATTAAATTTGCATATTACCTGGACAGGAAAAGTACTGAAGGAGCTCTTCACATGACTATGATTTGAAAGACAATCAAGATCTGAAATATTCATCCTCCCACCCATCTTAGTACTGAACCTTGTTGTTTTACAGAAGGCATAAAAAACTTGTATCTGATGTCACCAATTTTTCCTTATCATGGTTGTATCTGTGGGATTATTATGCTTTAATACATATTTTTTTACTTATGCATTCTACAGTATTTGAAAAGATTGGCAAATAAACAATAGAGCTTTCCCCCTTTATTATTATCCTACAAAAGCTTCTTAAACTTCTATCTACCTGATTAAATTTTATGGGGTTCTTGAGTGCTGGCCTCTAACAAAATGGTAGGTTATATGTTGCTTAGATCATTTTGGTTCTCTCAATACAGGGATATATTTTTATATTTCTATATTTGACATTTGTATGTTCATTCTTTTCTATTTTTACATTTCACAAAGATCAGCTGCCCTCTGGTTTTGTGAAATTGCAGATGACATTTTCTTGGCCCTTCAACCCTCAAAGCAGCTCCTTTTTGTCAAACTAAAACCTTGGTCAAAGTGCAAATGATGGCCTTACATTGTGTAACAGAAATATTTTGCATTCAGGGATATACAAGGCTCTCCAGCTGCTGAACTGTAGCTTCCAGGATCCCACTGACAGCTGAAGCGTATGCTGGGAGTTGCAGTTAACCATTTTCCTGCATTATTCTGCTTAACTCCAACCCTGAAGTTCATTGCGCATTCGCAAAATCATTCCTGACATTCTTAGAAACCCTCTGCACATTTAGTCGTGTAAGCAAGATTCCTTAGTCTATGCTAAGTTTGTGTTAAATTAAATTGTTCCTTGTGCAAAATAAGAGGTAAGGGATGACTTTCCTGGAAAGGAAACACAACTGACCTCAAAATGCAATACAATTCCATGAAATGAACAGTGTTGCTTATACCCCCATAAATAATAAAGTAAATATTGAGTGCAAGGTAGAAAAAGGGTCCTCGGTTAAATACTTTTGCCTTTACTTTGTATTGGTGATAAGCATTCATTGACGGTATGGCATTATGTGACACTCTTTTATGTCATGAGAGCCTAAGGGGCAGATCATGTTGTATTGTAATCTCATGTTAAATTTCCTTTGGAATAGTATTTTGCTGCCTTCTGATTTGCACAGCAAATATTAAATTCAGTCTAATATTTGAATGCCTTTTCATACATGTATCTTGAAATTTCCATATGAACTTACAGGGAAACAAACAATATTAACTTTATAGGAGGATCTGTTCAACCTGTTGCATAGTCAGTGGCACAAAGAGGATTATTTGGCATTTCTGCAATATATTTTTACACCCTCGATACAGTGCAGCCATTGACCAATGAGAAAAATCAGCAAGTGCTAATTGTTACAGATTACAGAAGAGATTTGCCAGTTGCTGCAGCTTTTAGGCTGTTTTCAATAACAGCTTATAGAAGGTGGTGTTAGCCATAATGTTGCCATATCTTTGAGCAAATAAACTTAATCCAATTGCAAAACTCAAAATATTATTTTGTATATTATACAACCGGTAAGTTGGGACATTCCCATGTCACTGAACTGGAAAGTCTAAAAGATATGGCAGATACCTGCCAATGTTTTCCCGGAATTGAAAGTTTAATACCTATGTCCATGCTACTTTATAGAGGCAGTTAACTGTCGGTTCTTAATTTTTCTTTTGGTTTTCTAAACTCTCCATTTTATTCAGCTTTTGTCTATTTACACACTGTACATATTTGTCTTACAGAAACATTGCAGAAGCTCTTGTAAGCAAAGGTCTTGCCACTGTGATCCGTTACAGACAGGACGATGATCAGAGATCCTCTCATTATGATGAGTTACTAGCAGCAGAAGCCCGGTAAGTAGCCACCCTAAAGCCTTTTTTACAGTACTTTTACTTCATATGGCAATTTGATTTTTATCTACAGAATATGAAAATGTAAGTTAACTTCTTCATTAACCACACTGATTTTAACAGACCTATAGACAAATTAGGTTTCCTTGTTAGGGGCACATGACTGCAATGGGAGAAGTGGAATACCGTTAACCTTGTCTAAGATATTTTCTATGGACAATCCTTGTATGATAAATGTGTATAACCCACTACAGATGGGTTAACTTTATCTGTAAAAAGCCTAGATGCTTTTTATGGGCAATGTCTTAAAAATGTTTTAAAATATTCTAGCCCAAATCACCTTGTAAGCTTTTGCAATGACTATGCAGATTGCTTTGTTTGCAAAACAGTAGATGCTTTTTAGTGTTTAGGGAAATATGAGAACTTTTATGTATACATTTATTTCAGGTGCTTGAATAATGAACTTTTTAGCTAGAAAAAGTTGAGTATGAAGTGGCAATTTGCTGTCTTCTGCTGTTGCTTACTTCTGCTGGTTAAGAACTTGTATGAAGAATCAGATTGCTCTTTGGGTTCCATTTAAATATTTGATACCATAGGAACAGGTTGGTAACTTTTCTAGGGTTGGATGTACTTGTGCCATCTTCAAATCCATGCGTCATTGCTCACTCGGTCAACTATAGTCTGAGTGACATTTTTAGTGACATGTCAACATTCGTTTTTGGATTCCATGCACTGTACAGCAGAGGTAAAAATATTGCAGAGCCATATTAGGAATATAGCAATAAATCTGGAGATTCCCTCAGTGTGCCCCTCAGTATAATTTACCAGATTGAATTGCCCCTAAAATTTAAAATTTGCCTCATTATGATCTTTGCTGTTTTATTTTTCCCTTTTCAGTATAATACTCAATATACTAAAACTGTGAATTAGTAGCAGCAGTTCCGTTTAACCATAGCAAATATCTGAATATGTTCTATTGCAATAGAACTTGGTTACTGTGCCTTATAACACTTATCATGCTCTTCTGACTTGTTTTGATGTTTTTGATTACTAGATATATCTCATTGTGTTCTCAGTAGAACATATACATAAACAAGATGGATTACATTGACAGAAGAACTGTTACATGGAGGCAACACTAATCTAGCACATATTTTATTTCATCAGCTTGTCTTTTTTTTTTATTTTTCTTTAGTTAAAAAAAAAAAAAAAACTATGCATGCTAGGTAACCTTCACAGGTCCTGTTATTTTAAACTAGGATACAACAAATAATGGCAGTTTTCAGCGGTTTCTATATATATATATAATTTTTTTTTTTAAATGTTCGCTCTATTTTCCCCACATCATTTGTCCCTATAGAAGCTCAGTACATTTGGTTGCTATAACAATACAATATATTACTAGATAATGTTTCTTATCAATCACTTGTGAGCATGCTTCTCAATGGCAAAGTATTTTGGCACTTGCCAAATCATGCATTAACCAATGACCACAGTGGAAGCTGTGGTCTTTAAATTGTAATTTTTAGAAATAGTTGTACTGTTTGAAGTAAATGTTTTGTGAAGGTGAACTACTCCTTTGTTGCATAAATACCAGAGCTTTGACCTTAGCAGCCAGATAGGATTGTACATTTCAGAGCCTCATACATTATGGAAAACCTGAGCACAAGGAAAATTGCCCTTCTGTAGTCTGAATATGCCCTCTGGCAATTTCACTATGGTTTGCCAATGGCCTGGAAAGATTCTGCAGCATTTAGGAATTAACTATACTAAACTCTACTGAAATTAGCCACTATGGGTATGCTGATTGATGCTTAGAAACACTGGGACTCCATTCTGTCTAGGGCCTCCTTGTGAAATACAGTTCATAAAATTAACTTTAGGTTTATTCACAAGAAATATAGACTACATTGCTGATGTTTTTTATTTATTTTTTCTTTGCTGCTAACACACCTGGACAGCCAGTTCTCAGGGAAAATACGCGTGTGCATTATTATTGATAGCCTGTTCTCAGGGAAAATACACGTGTACATTATTGTCTTTTTTCCAATTATTTGTGCTTCATAATCCAACTGTTGGTTGCTTGGATATACAGGCAGTCCCCAGGTTACGTACGAGATAGGGTCTGTAGGTTTATTAAGTTGAATTTGTATGTAAGCTGAAACATATGCATTTATTTATTTAATGCAACTTACAGATGTCTTGTATGACATGTATTTATGTATGTTATGTATTTATTTTTACCTTTCTGTGCTCAGCAATAGACAACACACACCAGTGGGGATTTGGGCAGGTGGTTAAGGCTCAATGGTAATAAAAGTCAAGCAAACCATAGTGTGTTACTGTAACAGCCCCCATCTGTAAGTGTGAGTTGTATGGACGTCTGAAATATGTAAATCGAGGACTGCCTGTATGTGCATTGCTTTATTGCATTAAGTTCTTGTGCTTTATACAATGCCTGGATGCTAAAATGTAATAAATATTAAAAATGTCAGGAGACTACATCTATTAGGGAAACAAATTTTGAGTTGATCTCTATTTTGAACATTTAATCTTGATTTGGATTCTGTAAAGTTTGTGTTGATGAATGAAGCAATCGGGGCACTCAATCTGTTCATAATTAGGCTTGATTAAGGAAGCTCTGGGATCTCATACCTTTCTTTTCCTGCACTGCCACATTTACAATGGGCTTATTTGACAGTTTTTATATGTTCATGCACACAGTTTAATTTAACATTTCCTCTGGTGCATGTTTCAGATAAAGTTTGTTTTACTTGATTTCACATTGTTTAATAGAGGCATCTAACCTATTTTATTTATTCAAAACCCACTACATTGAGTACTATTTTGACAAGAGCAAACAGATTTTTTTATATTCAATTTTGAAATCTGACATGGGGCTAGACATATTGTCAATTTCCCAGCTGCCCCAAGTCATGTGCCTTGTGCTCTGATAAACTCAATTATTCTTTACTGCTGTACTGCAAGTTGGAGTGATATCACCCCCTCCCTTTTCCCCCCAGCAGCCAAACAAAAGAACAATGGGAAGGTAACTAGATAGCAGCTCCCTAACACAAGATAACAGCTGCGTGGTAGATCTAAGAACAACATTCAATAGTAAAAACCCATGTCCCACTGAGACACATTCAGTTACATTGAGAAGGAAAAACAGCAGCCTGCCAGAAAGCATTTCTCTCCTAAAGGGCAGGCACAAGTCACATGACTGGGGGCAGCTGGGAAATTGACAAAATGTCTAGCCCCATGTCAGATTTCAAAATTGAATATAATATCTGTTTGCTCTTTTGAGACATGGATTGCAGTGCAGAATTCTGCTGGAGTAGCACTATTAACTGATGCGTTTTGAAAAAACAGGATTGACAGGATTCCTTTAAACTGTTCAATGAATGGATACTTGTAAAATATGCATCATATGCTGTAGTTTCCATTATTCTATTCCCTATCAATGCATTGGCTAACATTATCAACTATTTAAAAAAGTATGGGGGCACTTTAGGGGCATTAAATTGCAGGTTTGTGTGTATGTTAAAGGGAAGGGGAGATTTTGCTGATAATGTATTTGTCACCCTTGTAACGACTTCATAGTTGTATTAATGGTCTGCTTCATCCAAAAGTGGTAGTTAAAATTTGCCCCCCGATTCTGATTTCTGCAGCACAAAAAATTTTAGAAATAGAGAAAAAAAACATCCCCTATCAATGCAGCGGACCCTTGCAAACCACACAAACACCAATTTTGCTTACTTATATAA
The DNA here is from genome assembly GCF_017654675.1 of Xenopus laevis. NCBI lineage: Eukaryota > Metazoa > Chordata > Amphibia > Anura > Pipidae > Xenopus > Xenopus laevis. Next base: position 94,479,122 of record NC_054375.1, on the reverse strand, counting down.
TGAGAATTGATTTGCACACAGAGTTTGACAAGTCAGCAGAACTTTTGAGGGTTGGTTTTAATTTTACATGTAAATTGTATGTAGAGTGCAATCGCCAGCACTCTGTTATGGGACAGCCCCTTGGGTATTAAGTTCATTTTTACTTCAAATGGAGGAACACAAAAATTTCTAGGGATTTGTACATTATTAATTGTATTTCTGCTCAAAATTGTTGCATAGGCCACATAAGCCATAGAATAAATTTGAAGTTTCCCTACATTATTCATGTGGGTATACTCTTTAATAGTGCAGTACTGTTAAGTGTATTGGTGGTTATTAGTAGTGGCAGGAAAGGATGGTGTCTTGCGCCTTAAAAGTCACTTGCCATTCATAGTAGCAGCCTATGTGTCATTGTTCCATGCTGCATAGCCTCATGCAATCCCGGCTTTTAAAAAGTAATCATCAGAGTTGTTTCTGATGAGTTATTGTTTCCTAGGCAACCAGTCAGAAGGCCAAGCATTTTTTTCTATTTTAAATGGCATGTTTGGTTTTTATGATAATGATGTAGTTTTATTGGCAGACGTCAGATTGAATTGAGGACTCATCCAGAACATGAATGTGACATTTTTTGGCCTAAGGACATTTTAATGCAGTTTACTAACTGAAAGGTGACAATAAATAAAGAAATTGTAATATAAGTTTTAATCCTCACCTACTGTAACGTGCTTTTCCCCCTTGTTTTTCTGTTTTTGTGCGCTGGCCTACAATAAAAGTGTGCACAATTCACATGCACCATTATGTCCTGTCAACAGGTCTTGAGATTGTTGCAATTGCACAAACATTTGATATTGGCAAATGTGCTGCAATTCAATTAGAGACCTGACTAAGTTAGCGGCCTGGAGCACTGTACTACTACCACCACTACTACTACTACTATGTAAAAGAGTTGAAACACTCCATGTTTTTTCTTTAAAATACGTGGACATCCTTACTGAATCTTTATTCTGCCAGTATATGATGAAAAATGTACCCTGCAATTATTAAAATAACAATAACTATTTGACTTTGTAGCGATTTATTCGACAAGTTAACAAATGCCATTTCCTTCTGTAGAAAAATTAAGTACACCCTTGGCTCTAATAGCTAGTATTGCCCCATTAGACAAAAACAAGGAGATTCCTATAACTGTCTGCCAGTCTCTGACATCAACTGAGATCATTTTTTCAGCTGTACCGAGGGGTTTCTTGCATGCACAGCATCTCCATGGGATTTAGATCTGGACTTTGACTTGGCCATTTCAGAACCCATCATTTTATTTGCCTTTCTGTGGTGGTTTACTGGAATGTTTTGGTTTATTGTCAATTGGCAAGGTCCACTTTCTGTTGACTGTAAACTTCCCATAAAATTTCCACCAGCACGATTTATGGTGGGTTTTGGGTCCTTCTGCCGACTTTGGGTTATCCCCCAAGAATATTTTCTGGTAATGTTTAAATAACGCTTTCCTCATCAATTTAACAATGTCCTACTAATTTAATGAATTTGCATTCATGTTTGTTTAAGTTACACAGTGGACTGCAAAATGTAAACTGTGCATGATATTTGTTATATCACCGTTATCTGTTATAGTAGTTGATGAAATATTATGTATGTTGAAAAAGTTACATTGCAATGGGATGATGGTGTAATCTCTAATTCTGTCTATAGCTTCAGTTTTTCTGTATAATACAAAGAACTGTTGAATGAACTAGTACTATATAATTAATTAAAATGAGTTGGGGGATAAATACTCCTTCCTTAAACTCTTTGAGTTGCTGCTGAAAGGGAAGTGCCTTTCCACCTTTTTAAAGGATATTTTAAAGCACACCATTTAAGGTTGAAGCACTTTTACCACTACTTACTTGGTGGTCAAGTCACCAGAGATTGAGTATGGTTGGAAGCACCGAAAATTGCATTGGATTTCCAAAAGTGGCTTGCCATAGCTTTGAGAGTTCTTGTATATTGGTCCAATATATTTTTACTAAATGTTTCTGTATTGCTGTAGATGGAAAGGTCAGAGTATTTCATACTGGGTGCACAAAACAACAAATTGGAGTTGCCTTATTGCTTGTCTTAGTCAATGACTCCCTTATGCACTCCAGTAGCAGCAGACCAATCTCTTTATGGCCCCTAAATACTCCTGTTCACTTATGGTGAATAGAGAATGCCTGGCTGAGGCTAGTTATGTCTACTACCATATGTTTAAATGAAAGTAATCAAAGAAGCAATTTTCTGTGAGAAGCACAATAAGCTATAAACAGATAAATGGTTTTGCAGTTAGGTATATGCTCCTTTAAAGTAAAAGCATGCTGCTTCTTTTTCTGTATTGCATAAAGTGGGATTTATTTATTTGGAGTGGCCACAGTGAATGGCAGGTCACTGTGTATGTGAAGGGCACTTCCTCAAGGTTGTTTGGATTTTTATTTGTCTGGAGATTACAGCTGCAATCACCTCTTCTGTGTATCAAATAAAAGGAGCTTTATCAAATACTTAATCTCCTTGACTTGCATAATTAAAAAGATAAAGCACAGATATGTATTCATATGCAGTCAGTGATTCTGCAGTATATCCGAGCCACAAGTACCTTATTCAAGCATAAACGCTTCATTTTGTATGATCTGGATTTCTTCAGCTACGTTGGGTCAATCATATTGAATTGCTTGATTACATTAGCAGGCAGAATTTAATCCTACAGTTTGATTACAATTTCATATCTATCCCCAAAAAGTAATCCTTTGTTCCCCCTTGAGTTAAATCAAGCTGACCTTGGTGTGGAGCGATGATTCAGAGCCGTATGTTACACTTTTCATTCTATCTGCGAGGCTTTGCTCATATGCATCAGTCTTGGTTCAGTGCTTCACTTCGCTATGAGCACATCATGTCAGTTCTTAGCAATTCAGTAACTAACACTGGGATTTAGCCAGTGGTCTCACAGTTTATTATGTAAACGCATTGCTGGAACTCTTTGGGGACTCATTTACAAGCACTGAGCTAATTAGCCCCATGCAGTACTTCTAACAACCAATCGGCTATTACATTTGATTGGTCTAGTCTAGTGCAGTTAGGACAGCTGATTGGGTTACTGCATACAAACCTGGCTCTGCACTGAGCCATTTAGGAAGTGGTGGTGTAAAAAATGTTCATCCTTTTTGTCACATCAGTTTAGACATGGAATTTTTGTTTGTACATGATTGTCTGTGCCAAATGGGCTTTTCATTGCAACAGCTTGATAGAAACTGCTGCATACAAGATCGGCCTCAAGTTAGACAACAGAAGTTTGTTAGGAGTTGCATTTGTATACACTTTTGATATTGGAAAATATCCTGTGGCTAATGGGGAACCTTAAATATGTGTGATGTCATGAATTAAGTAAAGCCTCTGTGAAAATGAAGGAAGCTAGACAGAGGACTCCATACAGTGCCATTAGTCACCCCGCTTTCATTGCTGCCATGATTTAATGCGATACACATGGTTTAAGCATTGAGATTCCCCCCCTCAACCAATCCACAACAGGTTGAGCAGTTTTGTTGCTCATATATGCATGCTGTTAGGGCCCATACACATAGGCATTTTTATGTGCTTGAGTATTATACATGTTTGAGTGCCCCTAACTAAGGGCATGAACTAATTGATACCATTTTATTCTGCCTGCTTGAACTAAAAGATCTGCATTTTAGCAATACTGCATTTCATTGTGCGACATGCATTTGTTATATTACAAAAGCAATATATTCATTTTAATGCACACTGTATGCATTTCAATAGATAAAGTCAAACTCCTATGTATAAGAGCCCATCTTTGATATTCTTTCGAAAACCCTTAAAATCCATAATGACAAATGGGTAAATTAGTATGTTTCTCCAAAAGACATTTTGGCTACTAGTGTTTTCAGACATGTACATGGTAAACTATAATATTCCCTCTTCAGTTGTGCAAGTGCTTCCAATACACATTTGTTTAAATAAGACTTAGAGCCCTTAGATTTCATTCTACATGCCTATGCACCCACTGCTTTATAGCTACCAAGGAGGTAGCAATCATAATGCTAATTAAATACTTTCAGTTGGGAAAGCTTGGCTGCTTCTAGAAACCTTTTATCCAGAGCTCTTAATTACGGGAAGGACCTCTGCCCTACAGGCCGTAACATAAGGTATGGTGGTTCAATTTACAGATCCCTTACGTGGAAATCCACTGGCCTCAAACTTTCTGGACATCGGATCCTATACCTGTATTTATTCTGCCACTTCTTTTGCCACTGTGGTTTCCTGCCACATTTCCAAGTAATTTCCGAGTAATAATCATTTGAGTACACTGGCAGGGCCCAGGAGACTCTAATCAACGAGTAGATGAAGTTGTAGGCTGCTTTAACGTGACAGACAAATTTTATTGGTAATGCACACATTTTCATGGTGTGGCCCCCCTTCTTATTGATTTTCTTTAACGACAAATAAAAAGTTTAATAAAGAAACGGCATATACAGTCACATGAAAAAGTTTGGGAACCCCTCTTAATTCTTTGGAGTTTTGGTTATCATTGGCTTAGCTTTCAAAGAAGCAACTTTCTTTATATATATATATATATATCTTCTGCGCATCCCCAGTGTTTTTGAACCAATGTGGGTGTGGTTGGGCAGCATATCGCCCCCCCCTAAAATCCTGCCGCCCTAGGCCCGGGCCTAGGTGGCCTTTCCACAAATCTGGGCCTGTATAGGAGGCGTCTAGAGCCCATTACATTTGCAAAAGGAGGCTCAACTAAGTATTGATGTATTATTTCTGGTGGGGTGCCCAAATTTATGCACCTGTCTAATTTTGTTATGATGCATATTGCACATTTTTTGTAAATTAAATAAACTTTGTGTCACTGCTGAAATACTACTGTTTCCAAGGCGCATATATATATATATATATATATATATATATATATATATATATATATATATATATATATAACATGCCTTGGCCGTGACATCCTGGCATGAGAGTTTTAATGCCCACTTGCTAAGCCTAGTAATTGCAGTGCAAAAGTCTAGGGTGTTGGTTTTAGGTCTCTTGGTGCCACATTTTTCAGCTATTTTAAAGGCTCCTGAAAACAGTTTACCAATGCCCTTAAAGCAGTGTTTTTTAATTGTAAAATGCAGAGTTCTTCCAGTTTCATGCAAAGAAGGAAAGGACAAGGATAGAGAAAATAAATCTTATTTGATTATTCACGTTTGCTAGTGTACAGTCTGGAGCCAGCTCTGACAGAGTATCAGAGACTTCTGTGACAACACCAGTACTGGCATAAACCCATAGAAAAAGCTTTAAAACACAAGTGGTTTCCTTGCCACGGAGTGCAGGAATTAACAGAATTACTAATTTGTGGCCTGCGGAGCCTTTTTGTTGGTTGCTGGCTCAGATAAAAGACTAGAAATTCTGGCTGCTGCTGTGTGCTGGAATCAGAAGTCTTTGTTGTGCACCTGATAGAGGGTTTAAGAGATGGTGCCCTCCAGATCCAGATAGACATGAGGTGTCTAACATACAGTGCACACCCAGTATGAATGTGCAAAGAAGCATATTATGTGTTTTATTTCCATGGCTTGCTTCTTAATGGTACCCACTAATCATATTTGGAGGCTGATTAAAGTTTCTGGTCTAATCTCTAAACTTCAGTTACTGATGAACAGCTGAATATTTTTAGCAGTAACTCGTTTTATTGCTGAGGCACATAAATGGAGAGTTCATAAGACAGTAAGGGCCATGGATTTTTCTATTTCAGCTGTTTGTTTATTAATATGCAGACGATATCTGATATCGATGTTGAGTATGCGCAAGGGTTTTTACAGTCCATTGGTGCCCTAGGCTCTGGGCCTCTGATTTATTCCCTCCAAATATAGTAGCTGATCTTCAGTACGCGTTATGTACTGTTATTAGATACCATATTGTGCCAGCAGAAATATCAAAGCCAAGTATGCACTTAACATTTATAGATGTACACTTCCTGAGAAACTTGATTTAGTATTCTACAGGTATATCTTCATATTTAGGAAATATCAGAAACTTCTTTAAGGGGTAGAGTAACAGAATTACTTAACCTTTCCTTCCTTCCTTATAGCTGCTAGGTACAAGCAAAATATATTTGTGGGGCCTTGAAACTGAGCTTCATATTTGTCGGTGAAGCAAGTCTATACATATTTGGTATCTCTTCATAGTGTCCAACTCAGCACCTATCCTCATCTCTAAAAAAAAAAATTGTGCCTATGTAGTAAGCATTAGAGCAGACAGAACAGGCTGGGTTAATCAATGGGGTTCATTTGTAAAGTTGCTCCAAACATTTACCCAGTAGCACACTGACGCAGATGCTGGCTATGAAAAGAGGCACAGCATGGCCCCATAATTTCCTCTGCAACCTTGGCCATTAAGCCCAGCACAGCACAGAGGGTGGGGGACTCGGAGAACAGTGATGTTTCATCCTTAATAAAAAGGGCTGCATACAATAGCTTCTACACCAACAGGTGGTTGAAGATTGGAGCAAAGAGCAGGGCTATTTTTACAGCAACATGCTGAGCTGTGATCCAAACAGGCCGCTGACTTTAGGATGACACGGCTAAAATATTGACAGGTTGATGATTCTCATTGTCCCCATCCTTCGCATAAATACCATGACAAGTTCTAATTCTGGATCCCTTTTTAATATTTACATTTGGGTTTGTGTGCAGTCCCTTTCCATTTAGATGCTGTATTTAATGTATAGTTATTACTTTCACCTGTAGGGCAAATGGGTGTTAATGTCAGATCAGTAGCTTTCTGTAATTTGTTTGCCCATTCTAATTGCCTAGCCTCACTTGCTCTGCTTTCTCTGGAAAGCCATGCTCTTTACACCTGAAAGATAAAGTTTTCCCATTAAGCTGCATAGTTTTGCATTTAAATCCCACTTTGATGAAGCAGCAAAAGGAATTAAACAAAAGGAAGCATTATTACTTTTGATTATAAAATCATACATTACTATTTCCCTCTAAATGCCTGAATTGTTTGCCTTTTTATCTGTGAATGAATGTAAATGGTGATGTAGGACCACATAAAACTGTATTATGCTGACGCTGTGCAACATGCACGGTTTATTGTCTTCTACCTAATCCTGCTATTTCCAGCTGCTGCGGCAGTATGAGAGAACCACACGGCATGCGGCTGTGTAGCAGAATTTGCATATCCGCTGATAAACTCATCATTTAAGAGCCAAATATATCTGTAAACAGCATACAAGGGATCTTGGATAACAATAAGGAGCATATGATTCCAGCACCTGGCTAATGAATGTTTTAAAACCGTAAAAGCGATGACCGTTATTAAATCAACCTACGGGAGTTGAAATTAATTTGTATGTTGATTACATTTTTCCTCAACAAAATTTTGTGCAAGTGCTGTAGTTTAGAATATCCTGCTCAACTTAGGCATAACTTCAAATATATATTTCTTTCATCAGTCTCTCAAATGTTTTCAAGTATGCTAACAATTCCAAAGCCAACTGTAAAGTCCGACTACTTTGCGCCCTGTGCAAAATATTTGTAGAGAGCTATTTCGATTTTAAATCTGCAACTCTCAAGCTGATGAACCACAGCTTCCAGTGCCTTAGACGGGAATTGTTGGTGAATTCTGGGATTTTCTTTTTAAATATCAACCTTTTCGAGGTTATGTCCATAACTTGTGTTATGGGGACACACAAAATACTTGCATACCTATTAAGACAGCTATATAAAACTGAGACAGTAGCCTAAATGGTATTCCTCTTGGTGTGCTGGAGATGCTCTGGCAAGCAGCTATACATTTGTTTCTATGCACACTTAAAAGTTAACATATTTTTGTTTATCATTACAGAGCTATCAAGAATGCCAAAGGCCTACACAGTAAAAAGGAGGTTCCCATCCACAGAGTGGCAGACATCTCTGGGGTAAGACTAATCAATGCATATGAATCACACTTGAACCATATTTTAATTAAAATAACAAGAGAACGCATTTCTAAGTTAACTGCTAACATAAATATTGCACATAACTTAAAATGCTTTCCCTCAATAGCAGGAAAACCAACTGTGCATAATGACTACAAAGTAAATAGGGCTAATGGTAAATTAGAGGCCTGTTGATGCTTGTTGACCAAACATATCAACTTATTTCTGGTCAACATGTGATGGTATCCCAAGTTAATGAGGAGAAGAATGAAAGCTATAATGCTTGGGGAGAGGCCATTATTTGCTCTGGGATTATCATACTTGTACCCAGCAAAATCTGTCTTTACTCTGGGGTACATGCTGAAATAGAACTGTCTGTATCCTCTGACTGGTAAATGCTGATAGTTACTTTGAGTTTCACAATTACCGGCATTTGCTGTCATAAAAACTTATCTTGCAATTAATGGTTTTAAACTGTTAAATCACAATTTGGGTGTGTACAGAAACCAGTGATAGGGGCATGGTTTAGGAGTTTTTCATAAATGAATGGCCAGTAGTGATGAATGGTAGAGAGAGATGAGAAGACGCTACACAAGGGCTGAAAGCTGCCGATCCATCAAATATTCATGGAGTATCTTTCATCACCTTACATTTTAAAGTGGTAACTCTAATGGCTGCTTTTTACTCACAGCTTTAGCTCTGGCTTACCACTAAATGAGGAAGCAATGATACTTAGTCCCTGATGCTGCTAAGATTTTTCCTGTCTAATGACCTTCAAGTTAATAATTGCTTATTTTTTTAACTTCGTATGGGCAATGTTACTGAAGTACTGTAATACAGCAGAAATGTCCTGCTTTGAAAATGTGTTGATTAAGATCTAAAACAAGCAGAACAAGTGCTTTTATAAAAGACTTTCCTTGTGTCAGAATCAGACTGACTGTAAATCAGTTCTGCATATTGCATCCTTGATGTTCTTCATATACCTGTTTAATACAGTATTTGCTGCTGGAGATAAGTTATTCTGTTGACTAAAAGCATTATGGAACCTTACAATCATATGCAGTCATACACTGTTCTTAACGGCATGCGTTCTAAAGGTCCCCATAGACGCAAAGATTTTTCGTTGGTGAACGATCGATTTCAGTTCAATCCGACCAATCTGTCAAATTATCGTGAGGTTAGTGGGAGTCGAACAATCGTGCATCTTACGATTTGTTGTACGACATCTGTCAGAAAATTGATCGGCCAGGTTAAAAAAAATGTATCTGTCCCAGTGCAATCCATCTATGTTTTCAGGGCCAAGCAGGCAGCTCCCCTCCTGGCAATATCGGCTGAAATGGTCTTTTTAGTTGATGGACAAATTGTACATTTAAACAAATTGTACATTTTTGAGATAAACGTGGTCTCACGATAACGAAAAGATCTTTTAAAAATGTTTACATCTATGGCCAGCTTTACTCTTTCTTAATTTCGAGATACAATTCAGGCATCTTTTCATGGCTTGTACTTCAAACAAACCTTCACTACACTTATGCATGGTCCAACTCTGGGCTTAGAGATTTTGTAAAGTCTTTCTAGTTTTTGTTCTACAATACATAGTATTAATGTATCATTTTTTTCAGGTATTTTACTATTTTATTTGCAGATAGAAGTAGCTGGTTAATTGCAGAAACACAATTCTCCATAGATGTTCAGGGGCCTTGATGGTTTGTATGAAAGAGAAGATAAAAATAAAGCCTATTAAACTAGGCAAAATTTTTAACTGTAGCTTGGGTCTTTAAGCTCAAGGGTTTTATTTTATTTTTAAATTAAAATATCGATTGTTCTCAACATTTCTTTTGCAGTTTTCCCAGTCTTCAATAAATAGTAGCCAATCAAAAGGTAGCATTTGCAGCTTATCTGTTTAAAGGGGACCTGTCATCCTAAGAAATAATTTCAAATTCTTTTCTATCATGTTAGTTGAGCAAAATAAACTTTACTTACACTGTATTTATTGTTTAAATTTTGTTTCCTTCTGTCTTGGAATTATACAATCACAGCAAGCAGGCAGCAGCCATTTTGTGGACACGGTTATTAAGGGAAATTGTGTATCACCCCAAAATCTTGTGTATGCACCAGAATGGGGGACCTAATGTCCATGTGCAGTGCCCCACACAATTATAGAACCTGAGGAGGGAAGGGGGAATGTGGGGAGAGCAGTGACATGTAGGAAGTGCTGAATGGAAAGTGAAAGTAATTGACTGCCCCTCCTCTATGCCACGGGCATAGAGGTAGGGCAGGTAATATTTGATTGACAGTTTAGATATTTAAACACCTTTATAACAGGTATGGATGTTTTAATGAAAATTTATTTTGGGGTTTCATATTTAATTTGCAAAGGACTTTCATTATGCAGCTTTTTATGTGTAGGTGACAGGTCCACTTTAAATTAGTGTTATTGGTAACTGCACATGGACAAATGTGCCATTTATTATATGGGGGGGGGGGTATACAGCACATCACTATTATGTTGCATTTTACATGTCTGTTTCTGGAGATGGAATTTGCTCTGATTTGTGTACAAATATGTCATCTTTATTCCAAAATGAGGCAATACAAAATGTTGGCATGCTATTATTTTTATGCATCATTAAAAGCAGTTTGATGGAGAGTACCGTATATTCACAATAACCCAAATTGCTAAAATATAGTACAATATGCTTCCAATTATATTGTATACAGTACCTGTATATTCCAAAGTGCGTTGTAGAAAAAGTCTGATACTGAACATTAGTCCTTACTGACAGTGGAGCTTACAATCTAATTTCTTTATCATAGCTACCCATTCATTATGGCCAGTTTTATTAGAAGCCAATAAACCTTTCAGCATATATGAAATACAGTTATGGGATCAGTTATCTAGAAAGCTCTGAATTACAGGAAGATAGTCTCCCATTATTTTAATCAAATAATTCTGATTTTTAAATGATTTTCTTATTCTTGGTTGTAATAAAACAGTACCTTGTACTTGATCCCAACTAAGATATCATTAATCCTTATTAGAGGCAAACCCATCTTTTTGGGTTTATTTAAAAAATAATAAAGTAAACTTTGTGTATGGAGATCCAAATGACAGAAATATCCCTTATCCGGCAAACCTCAGATCCCGAGCATTCTGGATAATAGATCTCACACCTGTAGAGCAGTTTCAGCACAAATGTGCCCACATGTGTATATATATATATATATATATATATATATATATATATATATATATATATATATATATATATGTATTCTTTCATTAAATCAATCCATTATATTTTTTAAATTGGACGTTAAAGATGGGGTTCAAGAACAAGATGAGAACAAAGCGATTATCTCAAAGGGAATAAATTATTACATTCACGGTGATCAAACAGTTGAATTTGTAGTCTTTGTTCTTCCTGAGGGAGACTGATAGACTTACTGCTGTGGCATCAACCGTAACTGGGATATATTTTTTTTGCATCTCCTTTTCATGCATTATTTTTCAAGCTCAAGTCAGTGTGAAGATTTTCCCAGAAACTACAATCTTCATACTGTCCCTGTTGATTTCCCGGACGAAAAGTTATGTCCAGTCTCTGAAGTGGTTGTCTGTAAGGTATTGTTTTCATTAAAGAGCATTTGCACACCCTCCCTTGGAAGAGATCTCAAGCTGTCGCAGCTTGCTATCTCAAATGTTTTCCTAATTGTTTAGCAATTCCTGTGTGATGTGATCTCCCTCCTTAGCATGCCTTCTATTCCCATCAGCAATCTGATACGATGGAACTCTGTGGTGCAGCTGCCCTCACCGCTAATTGCATAGGCAGAGTTGGGATTCTAGTAATAAGCTGACAGGTTGGAAACATGTTTTAAAAGCTTTTAGTATCTAACATGTCGCTGTAATTGTAGTGTATGTTAAAATCCCAAAGCTGACATTAAACTTGAAGCTAGAGGATCCAAGGCTTGAAAAAAATTCATGTTTTATGCGGTCGCATTAACTGGCATCCTTATAGGTTCATTAACTTATTTTGTGTGGCATCATGGCTAGGGAGGATTAATTTTAATATATTGAGACTTAAATGATGGTATCAAATTGATCCCCTCCCCCAATCCCTTTACTAATAATTCTGATATTAATGAGCCTTCTTTTTAGATCGCCATTACTTCCACATTGTTTCCCTGATTAAGTGTATCATAAAATTTCCAGGCATTTCCCATCAAGCAGATATATGGATATACAATAATTTCTCCTCGCCTGTGACCCTCAGCTTTTAGAGCAGCTCTATAATTCAGAGGAGAGTTGCTCAGCATTAGATTGGCTGCATTATTGTATCCATCGAACCCAGGCAAGTCTTTCCACTCTAACAAACACATTCTTCAGAAGGTCTATATTGCCTCAACTGGTCTGTCTTTACTTTTAGCAAACTAGTACAGTAAAGATGTCCCTTCTACCACCTTTTTTTTGCCTTTTATCAGAAAAGGCAAATTTATTTGTCCTATTAGAAAGTTTGCTACATCAAAATTTTCCTAATTTCTTTTGAATTACAATTGTCAGGCTATAAAACATGAAATATCAGGGAGATGTTTTAAAGAAACTTAAAGCTTCAATTATTCAAAGTTTAGAAACACTGAAGTCAGTTTATCTTTAAAATAACATACAATACTGCTGTTAGCAGTGTCAGACTGGCCCACTGGGATACCAGGAAAACTCCCTGGGGGGCCCAGGTGTCAGTGGGCATCTTGCTTCTAACCATTTGGCCTATTTCATGGTCATTCCATATTTCTTTATGGGAACAAAGAGGCTTAATAAAGGAAGAACAGAATATGGTATGTAGCGAAAATAGACTATGAGAATAAAGATGTTGAGTGAGGAGAGGAGGTATAAAAGTTTGGAAAGTGGGCCCTCAGCCTAAGGTTTTCTGGTGGGCCCCTGGTATCCAAGTCAGACACTGGCTGTTAGTGATATTTAAGTGTTAATGCCAGATGCACAAATAAATGCAATTAGTGATTTGCAGGTAGCCACAGAAGGTGCAAAGGATTTTCTATTCTCAGAAGGCCATTGTGCAAGATATACATTTGGTTAAGCTGCCAATAGACGCAATGATTCTAAATTTCGTACGTTTTTCAGACCGTGTGTGGAGTGTCCCAACATTTTTTGTTCCATGATGATCGGTCTTTCAGTCAATCAGTCAGGTTAGAAGATTTCTGTCGGCTATCGATAATTTCTCTGCATGTATTTCTGATCTGATGATATCGGTGGGAGATCGTCACCAGCTTTTGTCAGACACACAATTACATAGTTAAATCAGGTTGAAAAAAGACAAAGTCCATCAAGTTCAAGCTCTCCAAATGAAAACCCAGCATCCATACACACATCCCGCCATACTTTTACATAAATTCTATATACCCATGCCTATACTAACTATAGAGTTTAGTATCACAATAGCCTTTGATATTATGTCTGTCCGAAAAATCATCCAAGCCATTCTTAAAGGCATTAACTGAATCAGCCACCACAACATCACCCGGCAGTGCATTCCACAACCTCACTGACCTCACTGTGAAGAACCACCTAAGTGGTTGAAGGCGTGACCTCTGGTATGGTGATCCAATTTATTGGTAGAAAGGTCCCCTGCTATTTGTCTATAATGTCCTCTAATGTACATCTTTCATACGATTGCTGTTAGGGGCAGAACATCGTCTGATCTATTCCTTTACTATTTTATTTGATCCGAATGGTTAGTGGTGAGTTGGGAGATTGCACTGCAGGATCGTTCATCCGATATTGAAGGTATATCTGCATGTCTATGGCCAGCTAGTGTTATAAACAGCTTAAAGGGGATGTTCATCTTTGGAAAAATGTCAAAATTTGAGAAGCCTATTCCATTAAAGCATTTTTACAATTCTTTGGTTTTTTTTTCAGTTAAGCATTTTCAAGTCATCTACCACTGCAACTATTCTTTGCTGCTGTTGAAGTGTTTCCGTTTCCCGAATCTGCTTCTTTTTTTTAGCCTGCCGAGTCACCTGGAGAGAGAGTGCGCATGCGCTTCTCGTTAATTTGTATATCTTTTACGTAATTGGCTGGCATAATGCAATTGACTGGCATAATTTAGCCAATCAGATCAATGGCATGCAATTTAAATTAAGTTAATTGAATTACTACTTTGTCATCAGGGCCGGATTTAAACAGCGGGCACCCCTAGGCCCTCTGCTGTTCATCAACCCTGTCCTTTCCCCTTCATCAACTCTGTCCCTTCCCCTTCATAAACCCTGTCCCTTCCCCTTCATAAACCCTGTCCCTTCCCCTTCATTTCTACACATACACAAATTTTCACCATCAGATGATAAGCACCGGGATTGGCCCACAGGAAATTTAAAAAACTATTGTATCTCATGAACAGCCCCAGAACTTCCAAACCAATGCAGGTGTGGTTTGGCTTCATGCCGCCCCCTAACAGCCTGCTGCTATAGGCCCAGGCCTTGGAGGCCTTTCCAAAAATCCAGGCCTGTTTGTCATCCAATGAGCTGGGTCTGCAGTCAGAGTCCCCTCCTCCTCCTGGTTCATGGTTTCATTGATAAAACAAAAGTAGTGGCAAAAACTGCTATGGTAGATAGCTTAAAATGCATTATTTTTAAAGGAGAATTCAACCCCTCCCCCTACCCTGTGTAGACACCCCTCCCTCCTCCCCCCAGCCTACCTGCCCCCCCGGGCAAATGCCCCTAATTTTTTAATTTAATTTTTCAGTTCATGACAGCCAATGTGTTTTTATGCACTATTGCAAATTATTATTGGTATTTAGATTAAGACATCATGCTTATTATTGGCATCACAAGAGCAATAGTATTTTCATGTACTTGCTTTTACAAGAAAATGTTAATGTACTTTATCTCCCCTAACTATGCCATGTGTGAAAGACTATGCTAAACTTTCAGTCTCATTATTGCAAAGAATAAAAGAATGTCTGTTGTCAGTCATGTCAGTATTGCACAACGGCATTAAACATTTTACCTAGGTTGGTCCTTTTCTGTTTGAAGTTTATAATCTTGAAATAAGTATTTTGTATATAATTACACGCCACAAATTTGTTAATGAAACTGCACAGACACGTTTGTACCTGTTTCTTACTGCCATGAAAGTGGTGCTGTCCCTTTAAATACCCATTTTCAGAATTACGGTCTGTGCTCTGGTATTATAACCTGCCTTAGTGGTGCTTGGAGGCTTGTCACAAGACCATGTCTTATTAGTTCACTCTGCATGTCATTTTCTGCCCAATACAACGTGATGGCTCCCGGCCTGTGACAGAACATTTCTACAGTCATTGAAAGGTTTCTGTTTGGGCAGAAAGACAGGAGCTGCAGGTTTCAGAAGATCAGACAGTTAAACGTATAGTGCATACAGCACACAGTTATGAGAGATGTACTTTGGTGCCTACAATGAACTTGCTAACGTGCAAGTAAGTCCGAAAGTTACAATTAATATCACAATGAATATTATTTATTTTTTTAAATCTAATTTTAAGCAGGGGTCCTGCTTTTGTATTTGTGTAGTTGCTGTAAGCTTTAATGTGCATAGCCATCTTTAGTAGTTATTGTATAACGTTTAGCATCATAAAAGCAATATATATATTATATGATAATTGCTGCAACTCATACTTTTATGCCCACACTGTAGCACGTGAGAGCTACCTCCATGTGTTTTAGAATGGCTTGCATCTATTATCATGATTTGCTGAATGGTCTGGTGAATGATTTTTTTCCCTCATCTATCCTCTAATCTGCTTCTGTTTAGAAGTTAAACATTTTACTGAATGACTTTGCTAAACTGACTGTTGTCTATTGGGATTCTGCCTCTTTCACTACTTTCTCAGATTTCAGAGATGAAAATCTTAGCCTTATTAATGTGTTCTTAGACTTGTCTATCTAAGCACTGAAATGTGCAATTTAAAAGCATTTTGGGCATATTTTGATTCACCGTTGATGTGCTGGGTATTACATTTTAGATAAGGCCTTTCCAACTTAAGTGGTATCCGATTGTCCAGGTATCTTTTGGGTAAGTGTGACTATCTTGAAGGGTGCAGATGAGTTTGCATCATTGAAACCGTTTTATCTTTGTGGCCATGATTATGATCCGATCATTGGCCCGGGGTAAAATGATTGGATCAGCTTTATATGGCTTATGACAGGGGTCCCCAACTTTTTTTTTAACCAGTGAGCCACATTGAAATGTAAAAAGAGTAGGGGAGCAACACGAGCTTGAAAACCGTTCCAGAGGGTGCCAAAAATGGTTATTTGGTAGTCAAATTTGGTTTTTATGCAATCAAAACTTGTCTCCAAGCGATGCATTGAACAATAAGCACCTACTTTGAGGCCACTGGGAGCAACATCCAAGGGTTTGCTCATGAGCCACTTGGTTGCTAAAGGAGGTAAAGATCAGCTCCTCAGCATTAATGAGCTACATTTTCAGGATAACGTAATTTTACTGTTTTAGGAGTTGAAAACAATTTGCACTCCTTTAACCACCAACTAAAAGAAATTTATAAGGCTTTTTCACCAATGTTCTCTTGATTTCACGGACAGTCTCTTGAGATATTTACTTAAATACCTCAGTTTATTCTTACCATATCTCTTTCACATGCTTCCTGTTTCCAAATTGGTTGCATTCTTTACAATGTATTTCTTTCATATGCTACCTAATGCAGAGACTCTGTCAAACCTACTGCCCTACAGCTGCCTGCTGGGGACTAAAGTTCAAGTTTATTTTATGCTTGATATATGCATGCTGGATATTAATGCATTAGATTAGTTTGTCCTTGCTTTTTGTTCAAGTTCTGTACAGGGTCATTGGAAAGTAATTTATATTGTTTAGCTATGCACTAGAATCTAGGCTGACTTGTGCACATGCCTATCCTGTGTCCTTAAATGAAAGTTATTCTGAATTGAGAAACCCAGTTAGAGGACTGGTGAAACGTCTTCAAGGAAAAAGCACATCAAGTCCAGTTGGTTTGACTTATTTCTACAGATATACTTAAATGAAACTGTTTATAGCAACACCATGATGCTCATTGGGAAAAGAAACTGCTTCTAATTTTAATCAGGTGTAATTTCTTGTGAATAATCTGTATCATCTAAAACACTTATGAATGAATATAGCTAAAGAGGTAATGATCTTGATTCAGTTTATTCTTTCAAATCTGGCTAATGCAACCATTGGCTTAGTGATCTCTTCTGACAACCATTTATATCCTTATTGGCAAACTGGGCATGAACTCCTAATTCTTGCTTTCTTTGGCTTCTTTAACCCTTTAGTTCATTTTCTATCGCTATGGAAATGGCTCCAGGCCATTTTACAGTGATTTCGTTTTTGCTTCTGTGCACCTTAGCTTGGAAATTAGATTTCTTAATCTAGTGATCTTCATTCTGTTGCTTGCCAGCTGTTGCTGAAACACAGATTCTAACAGTCTTTGGCAGCTGTCTTATGGGTTGGGCCACTGAGAATTCAAATGCTGCAACACCTTATGTTGTTGTTTGTGAAGAGCTCTTTGAACATCTAGGGGTCTTTCACACACACACATAGTACAATGGCCCTCTGCTGATTTCAGCTTTCCCTGTATTTAGCATGCAGTGCAGTTAGGCATTAATACTGTGTGTTCATGCACCAGGTTTGTCTCCGGTGTTTGGGGAAGGGTCAGTGACCTGTAAGGTTACAGGTCAGATTTACAGTAAAATATTACCTCTGTAGCAGATTAAACTTGATCAGTTATTTTATTTAATGGATATGTATATTTAATTTGCAATAATTTTAGAATTCTCTCTGTTTAATCTGCAAATCCATATATTGCAGGTCCCAGGAAGAATGTCATAAATAGTACTTTCCACTTTACAAACATAGCCACTAATTCAATAAGGCCATTGACTTTTAAACTTTAGGAAAGTGCTGCCTCTAGCAAATCCTTGGTGTTACTTCAAATTAAACACTGACAAGTGAATGTTTGTAGGATATTAATTTTGGTTTTAAATTATAATGTATTTTTCATTAGAAAACTCGGAAGACTGCTGCTTAAAGTAATAGTGTCTGCTCTTCCCATAGCAGATCTTTTTTATTATGTTTATGTGTAGTTGGAAGGCTTATTGCATTTTTTTATATCTGCTTGTGTTATTGATGATATGTTGATGTGCAGGAATTAGGAGTAATGGTGAGTAGTCTATAAAAGGTCAGAGTTTCCCACGGCGTATAAACACTGCTGACCTTTCTTCTCTGTGATAGGAGGTTAGTGTATCCTACAGCCCTGTCTTGGAGAGATTTGATCGGTTTTATTGGTGACATACTTTCTTGGCACTGTAAATTACCATAAAAATAAGTGTTAATACAATAATTTGATGACACAAAATAAATGATGGGGGTCATGATTGAAAGAAATCACCTAAAAGTATAAGACTGTTGATTACACTTAATACCAGGGATGTGCAACCTGCCTGCTGGTAACCTGGTTACTGAAAGGGGTATCACATATAGTGTAAGAGTAGAAAGTTTAGGTAGTGGGGACTATAAAAATATATATATAGGGCTCCAAACCTCCATAAAAAAGATTTACAGTAATTATCCCCCGGTTTATAAGTCTCTGTACTCTTTGTTGGATAGATGGCACTGTTATCACATCTCGTGGATAGGGAGGATCCATTCCATTAAGATGACTATTTTGCCTAAGATCTTATACCTTTTTAGAACGCTCCCAATTCCAATTCCTTTAGCTGATATGTCCCGGTTTAACACTAAAATCTTACAGTTTGTTTGGGCGAGGAAACACCCTAGAATACGCCATTCTGTATTAACTTATCCTAGGGATAAAGGAGGTCTTGGCTTACCTAATTGGCACTATTATTATAAGGCAGCTCAGATCTCCCAAATCTTAGCTTTACACTCTATTCATGATTGCCCTCATTGGGTTGCCTTGGAAAGATCATATACCCTACCATATTCTCCGGCAGCATTGGTATGGTGTCCCCCTAAACAGCGACCATTAACTGGGAGTGTATGTCTGACTCACACCTTGAAAATTTGGGACTCGGTCAGTTTGAGAAATACTTTACTAACAGCTTGCACGCCAGCTATGCCCTTTCTAGGGACCCCCCTCTTTCGCCCAGGGTTACAGCCTTCAGCTTTTCAATGGTGGACCTCCACTAATATATGCTATTTGGGACAGTTATACACTGGTACAGGACCATACTCCCTTCAACACCTTATTGATAAATATCTCGTTCCTCCTTCAGAGTATTTCCGTTTGCGACAACTGTTACATTTTGCCCGGTCTCAATGGATCTCTGAAGGAGGGGTGAATGCATCTGTCATTTTTTGAACTATGGTGTTCCCGCAACCCTTTGAGTCGGAAAGTAATTTCCTTGCTGTATAGAAATTTTTATGACAAGGTTGTGCCAGATCAGCTGACCTACGTACAATCGTGGCATAGAGATTTGAACTGTCAATTAGATGGTGACGAATGGGAGTCGATTTGGAGCAATGTCATGCGATCCTCTAAAAATGTTTCTTTGCTCGAGGCTAATTACAAAGTTTTATTCAGGTGGTACCTGGTTCCAGCCCGGATTGCTAAATTTGCCCCATCTGCAGACCCTAGATGTTTTCGTGAGTGTGGACAAGTGGGTTCTATGTTCCATATATGGTGGGAATGCCCGAGTGTGCGACGTTTCTGGATTAGGGTTTACACTATGACTCACTCTGTGTTCCAAGTTGTAATTCCTAGACATCCTAAAACGGCTTTACTGGGGCAAAAACCTGGCCAACTCACTCGGTCACAATTCCAACTTTTTACGGCCATTACAAAAGCTGCTAAGAGCACTATTGCAAAAGCATGGAAGACAAAAGTATTGTCCATTGAGATCGCTAAGCATAAGATTGACTGGATCATGACTCAGGAAAAAATGACCAGTATCTTAAATGATTCCCATAGCAGATTTCTAAAAATTTGGGGTCCATGGTTGGAATACAGGTACGGGCCTGGATATCATCTGACATTGCTTAGTATTTGAATTCAATTTCCTATACCGGTTGATCGGTGCCCTTTGTGGGACCATCATTCTCTGGGACCATAGGTGGATCTGTCATTTAGCTTGTTATTTGTTATTAAAATATACCTTGTGTTATTACTATGCTTTATCACGCAGGACTGGTTATATTCTGTTAGCTACTGTGTTTGGTCTATTGGTACAGACGAGATCCTTTATATCCTACTACATATTATCTGTATGTACCATGTGCCTTTCAATGCAGTATTCTTGATTTTACATCTGTGAAATGGCCGTCATTTCCATTTTTACTGCTGTATGCTACCTATGTATCTTATGTTTTGTAAAACACAATAAAAATTATTGAAGTAAAAAAGATTTACAGAGCAAACATTGATCTAACTAAAGTTTTTTCTTTAAAGGGCAAGTCAACTCCAAAATAAAAATTTGCCTATTAAAAGAAAACATTATTCTAAGCAACTTTGCAATATGCATTCATAACACATTTTCTATGTTTTGTAAGTTATGTGTGTTTTCTATGTTTGTCCTGGTGGCTCAGATTGTTGATACAATGTAAGACAAGGCAGCAGATTAACAGACCTGTCTTTGCTGGGGAACCAAGACTTTTGCAGTATTGTTTAAAAAGTAACAACCAGACATTAAGCCAATACTGCTTTCAATAGTATTTTTTGTTTACAAATTATTTTTAAAAGCACTGACAATTTTTAATTTATGTATATTGGAAAGTTGTTTAGAATTATGTTTTCTTTTATTAGGCACATTTTTATTTTGGGCTGAACTTTAATTATGTGGGTTTGTAGCTCTAGAGAGATGTTTTAAATAGTGTACATTAAGGTGTCTTGCTTTATTTTGGCCCTTTATCCTTAAAATGGTGTCCGGAATATACTCATGCTGTGTTATCTGGTTGCTTAACCCCAAAGATTATGAATATCTTGGGGGGGGGAACATGCGTAGCTATCATTGGCATATCACGGTTTCCACTTAACCAGTGTAGGAGTGAATACGCAAAACTCCATTATAAAAATAATACAGCAGTTATATTTAAATATCTCTCACCTGTGCCCACACATCATGCCCTTTTTAAGAGCAACAGATTAACCTTTCTTTTCTCCATTATTGTATGTGTACTTCAAGGTGCCAAAGGGGAAGAGTTAAACATTCCTCCTCTTTGCTCTCTTGCATTCTGTTTGCAGAATAGCTCTGCAGACTATGCATATTAATTCAGCAGAAGTGCTGATCTGTTTAGTGCTTTAGTCCCAGCCTGTACAAAAACCTGTGTGCATGAGTGATGCATTGTAAGATACCGTCTGCACCCCAGAACAAACCTATTGCTTTGTAAAGACATATAAACATGAAACTTATGTAGCATAATATAACCTAAGAAATTGCAAGAAGACCCGAAAATAGTGATGATTATGACGACATCAAAGTGACTTGGTTTTGGCACCAGCATGTACTATGCACACTTGTGGGTATTTGTGGTTAAGGGTGGTGTTTGGTACCTTGATAAATATTCTTTATCCCTACTGCTTTGAAAATTCATTGAGGTTAAGATGGCAGAAATCTGTGTAATTATGATGTGGTATAAGGGTAGGGGCACACGGCGCGATTTCGCCGCGATTCTGCGCTAAGCGAGTTGTCGCTGCGTTTTTTAAGCCGAAATAGCTTTGCTAACTTTGGCGCTGGCGTCAATGCAAATCGCGGCGAAATCGCTGCGCTAATTCACACGCGGCGATTCGTTTTCTATTGTCGTCCGAAGTTGCCTCGCTGGGAGTTTCCGGGCGACAGTAGAAAAAGAATCGCCGCGTGTGAATTAGCGCAGCGATTTCGCCGCGATTTGCATTGACGCCAGCGCCAAAGTTAGCAAAGCTATTTCGGCTTAAAAAACGCAGCGACAACTCGCCCAGCGCAGAATCGCGCCGAAATCGCGCCGTGTGCCCCTAGCCTAAAGCTCTTAGGCTAGTTTTCTTTCTTTTTTTTTAAGATCTAAAAACAAAGTTTGTGCTTTTTGTTCTTGAGCAATTTTCTGCCTGTGGAGCCATTTATGACATGTTATAGTGTCTTGTTTAGTACAGGTAATAAACATAGGCTCTTTCAGAAACAAAGCTTGGGCTGCAAAATAAAAAAAATCTTGTTGGGAACACAGGACTACAACTGTAACAAAGTGAAGGAAAATCAATGTCTATATAGAAAATCCTGCCAGCAGTTAATAGCCACATGCATCAACATTCCAGAAGTGCATTTTGTATCTGTACACTGCATGGAGACAAGAATAGGTATGTTTTATGGAACCGAGCAGTGGAAAATTGTTAGAAGTATCTGCTGTGCTTGAGACATTGTGGCCATTTTCTTCGCAGTACATTTAGGTCCAGATTTATTAAGGGTTGAGTTGTGCTTTCCCGAAAATTTGAGTTTTTGATTTTGGGTAAAGAAAAAAACTAGAATTTTTCAAGATTTATCATACCCGACCCTGGGAATAACTTGAATCCGAAAATATACCATCTAAAACCTGTCAAGGTCATGTAGGTGTCAGTGGCAAAGGTACCTTGAACCATTTGAAGATGTTCGTAGCCTTCATGATGTTTGAGGTTTTTTTTTCGGTGGGTTTCACTCTAAAACTCAATCAATTCGAGCAATTCTTTTTTTTTTTTTGCTGAAAATTTAGATCAATTCGAATTTTCAGGGTCGTTAACCCCGAACTCGATGAATCAGTTTTTTTTTCTTAAATTAGAAACCATTTAAGTTGAGTTCATTCGAGGTTTTTAAAAGCTCACATATCTCTAAAATTTGACCTTTGATAAATAACCCCCGTAGATTTTACTTGCATTACAATTCCTGCTGTTTCCAATGACTTCTATAGGAGTGTTTTTTGTTTTTTTAATGTTGCTTCTGTTCTCCAGGTTGGAAGTGCTGCTTAAAATGTTAAAAAGAAAATACGATATTGAGTGTCAATGTTGCCATTTTGCTGTCATTTCTGTTACAAGTGGTTCCTAGTTACCATAGAGATCAATGTAATTTCACTTACGTTTCAGAAATGACAAGAAGGTACAGTGTAAGAAAATGATCACACTGCAGATTGGAAATGTAAAGGGTTCATACAGATCATTGCTTATTAGTAAAGATGTTTCTTTTTTTGTATGTAACTTATTTTTGTAGATATGTACTGGGAAAGATCTTGCTAATACAATTCTAATGACTGTGTGAAAGTTGCTGATAACTCACTGCTGCCTGAATTTAGGGTTGAGTACCCTTGGGACTAGCTATTAGAGAGACATGCCAGCCCATGCCATTTCTAAAAACAGGACTGGGGTTAAAGAAAAAGTGGGGAGATTTCATATACAGGTATAGGATCCCTTATCCGGAAACCCGATATCCAGAAAGCTCCGAATTACGGAATGGCTGTCTCCCATAGACTCCATTTTATCCAAATATTCCAAATTTTTAAAAATGATTTCCTTTTTCTCTGTAATAATAAAACAGTAGCTTGTATTTGATCCCAACTAAGATATAATTTAAACTTATTGGAAGCAAAACCAGCCTATTGGGTTTATTTAATGTTTAAATGAATTTCTAGTAGACTTAAGGCATGAAGACCCAAATTATGGAAAGAGCCGTTATCCGGAAAACCCCAGGTCCCAAGCATTCTGGATAACAGGTCCCATACTTGTATCAGGGTTCATTGTACAACCCTCTAGCCAAACTATAGCACATCTACCAATAGCCTTCATTATTTGTTTTATCTATTTGTTTGACCTTAGACGTCCCTGCAATGCTGGTCCCCTAGAACAAATGCCTTCTCTGCCCTGCCCTACCCTGAAACTAGCAATGTGTCTATCTATAAAACCATTGGCTTGCTTTGTGGCATGGTTTGCAAAAGTTGGTGCCAATAATTCAGCATGATTACTTGTCTATGGAGGATTACTACAATATGCAGAGCTAATTACTTTTATAGTAGCATACTAATGACGCACCTTTGGATGCCCTGAATCCTTCTGTCAAACAGCATGTATCCTCCAGAGCCAAGTTCCTGGCACTCTGTTCTATGGCTGTTTCTGAATAGGAATGGCAGACAATGTTATCAGGCAGCTACAGTCTGAGAGAGTGAATCTAAATGAGAGTTCTGAGATCAAGAGGTGTGGGAAAACACAATGCTTCTAATTGTAGAGAGAAGCACATAGAGATCTTTGACTTTTTTTGTTCCATGAAGATTGAGATTTCCTCCAGTTAGTCTCTTACTATGAAGTATATTCCAGTTACCATAGACCAGTGTCTGTCATCCCTAAACCCTTCTACTGAGCTTACAGTATATCCATGGGCGATGAGGAAATTAAAATGGCCTAAAGACATTTGCAAATTACCTTAACTTGTCTGCACTTTAAATAATATGACATTTTTAGGAATTGTGATCTTGTTGGGATTTTGGGGTACCCAAAGAGTAGTATTTTCAAGGCTTTGTTAGAAACAAAAGACTACAGTGTAGGTGAGGCTTTGTTTAGAAAATAAACGTTGGAACACCGCAAAATATCCATGGACTACTCCTTAAATTGGCATGTGTAGCATTTGTGCCTCCTTTCCACCGCACACAACTATGCATTTTTGAGCCAAAAACTTGTCAAAGTAACATGGTTTCAGTTCATGTGAATGAATTAAAATGGGTATTTAGGTGTGTTCTGCTGGTTGACATGTATTCCAGAGAAATGTTACCTATGATATAGGTCTTACACATACAGTAGAGAAACAAATAGTAGGCAAATTTAATCCAATGTAAAAAAGTTTTACAGACCTTTGTGATTTATTTGAAAGTTTTGGAATGGATGCTTTAGAAGAATCTGAAGGTGTGTGATGCTTTAGAGGAAGAAGAGAACCAAGAAATGTGTCTCTAGGACACAAGGCTGATATCAGAAACCCATTTTGCTTCAAGGGGACATAAGGTTGTTTTGTAGGACATGGGGCTTAACAAAGGCACGAAGTGTTTCATTCGCTAGTAAGATTTGGTTAAGCAACTGTATTTGGCAATGATTATCATTTCAGGAACATTGCATTTCTTTTCTGAAACCACAATATTGCTCAGGAAGTCTGTTGCTTATTTTTCTTTTTGCTATACAGTTCCAAGCAATACAAACTTAATTTTGGTCTTATTTGTTATTCTCTAAAGTAGGTATTCAAGCAACTTAATCAAAACGTGGCATAAAACGTGTGGAAACGTACATTTTCAGATATAAAGCACTGCAAGCTTGAGGCCATTTTCCTTCTGTAAACACAGCAATACAATGATCATCACGTTGAAAAGATTTTATAAGCAAGTGTAAAGCAAATCTTGCTGCATCAGATTTTCAATTGATCAGGAATTGACAGAGTAAATGTTTATATTTGCAAGTTTAAAAAGAAGCCTTAAAATGATATCCAATCTTGTGGGAGTTTTCTGCCTAAACCCACCTTACTGTATCAGCTCTAAAAATATACCCTGCAGCAAATACACAATGAAAGCAGAGATGTTTTCTTGCTTTGATTTATAAATGATTTGTAGTAATGTTTTATGAAAGTTAGTTTCTTGAAAATTGTGTTCAAGCAATGAATGTAAGGATTTGCATGAGTTGCTGCTGCTTAGGACACACACCAGTCTTGCCCAATAACAGGGTGGCAAATTTGGTGCAACCCAATTGGGTTTATAATGAAATGAAAAACTTCAAAGTTTTTAATTTTATCAACTAAATGAAAGGTTTTATACAAAAATCTAACACAAGCCGTTTCTAGCCTCATCAATTGTTAAAATGGTGATTCATTTAAATTGTAAGTTCTATGGGGCAGGGACCTCCGTTCTCTTGTCTCTTTGACTCTTAAGTGCTTTATCGTTAGTGTAAATGTACTTTGCATTTATTTATATTTATTATTGTAATGATGCCCTGTTTGTTCATTTAATTTGTTTTACTGTACAGCACTATGTACATAAGTAACGCTATATAAATAAAATATACATACAATATGTTGACTGATATGATCCCCTATCCCCAGTCCTGGAAGAATTTAATGTACAGCTCTATTACACTGGCAAGTTAACTTACAATATATGACGTTAATAGGATCTTTAAATTAATGACGCTTAATTATGCCTAGTTTTTGTATAATAATATTTATATATCCTCTATATAGTACGGGCCCAAGGCAACTCCATAATGCCACTGATCTAATTATTTTATATTTTCTTTGTAGCATTTTATTGAATTGCCAGTGCTTGGATACTTTTTCATGCTTTCAATCCTGCAGTGAGAAATGTTATATTCTGCTATACGGCGCTGCTTACATAAGTAGCACGATATAAATTGAAGCATACATATACATGTCGGCACACTTTAACCAGCTTTTCATTTTTTAGGACACTCAAAAGGCAAAACAGTTTCTGCCCTTCCTGCAGAGAGCTGGTCGCTCTGAAGCAGTTGTAGAGTATGTGTTCAGTGGGTCCAGACTCAAGTTGTATATGCCAAAGGAAACCTGCCTTATCACCTTCCTCCTGGCTGGTAAGTAAAAACTTTGTTGAATCCCCATGTGTGACTAGAAATAAGCTACAGAAAACCGCACAGCTCACATCTGAAATGCATTTTGATTAGAATCTATTCAGGTTGGCACATTTTCGTATAATGGTCCAGAGCTGCTATTTAAGTCCCTTCTTGATCTCTTGGACTGGTGACATCAAAAAAATGACTGTAGAGCAATTGTACTCTTTGCACTAGCAAACCTGCCTCCAAAAACTAATTTAAGGTGCAGGAACGGTACAAGCACAGAGGGGAGTGTGTGTGAGGGGGATAAGGGTTGGTGGCATTGGGTGAGCCAGAAGTGACACTTTAATATATATAGTGCCCAAAAAACACAATTTTATTGGTAATGTGATTCTCTTTATTGAATAACAGATACATGTAAGAATGCAAGCTTTTGTAAAAAGTTACATATCTTGCATTCTTGCAAATATCGGTTATATAATAAACAATATCACATTGTCACAAAAATCTTTTTTTTGTTACTCTATCTGAACTATGGCTAACATGGCGCAACACTTTGCTACTCACAGTGCCCAAACAACATTGTTATAATTAAAGGGATACTGTCATGGGAAAATTCTTTTTTTCCCAAAATGAATCAGTTAATAGTGCCGATCCAGCAGAATTCTGCACTGAAATCCATTTCTCAAAAGAGCAAACAGATTTTTTTTATATTCAGTTTTTGAAATCTGACATGGGACTAGACATATTGTCAATTTCCCAGATGCCCCAAGTCATGTGACTTGTGCTCTGATAAACTTGAATCACTCTTTACTGCTGTACTGCAAGTTAGAGTGATATCACCCCTCCCTTTTTTCCCCCAGCAGCCAAAAAAAGAACAATGGGAAGGTAACCAGATAGCAGCTCCCTAACACAAGATAACAGCTGCCTGGTAGATCTAAGAACAACACTCAATAGTAAAACCCATGTCCCACTGAGACACATTGTTACATTGAGAAGGAAAAACAGCAGCCTGCCAGAAAGCATTTCTCTCCTAAAGTGCAGGCACAAGTCACATGACTGGGGGCAGCTGGGAAATTGACAAAATGTCTAGCCCCATGTCAGATTTCAACATTGAATATAAATAAATCTGTTTGCTCTTTTGAGAAATGGATTCAGTGCAGAATTCTGCTGGAGCAGCACTATGAACTGATTCATTTTGAAAAAATTTTTTTCCCATGACAGTATCCCTTTAAACATTGTGCTCAAACTGCAACTAAGACTATTTACTTTGTAAGTGTTTTCCTTTATGCTAGGGATGCAGAATTTGGTTTGGGATTTGGCAAAATCCAAGACTTTTTCAATCCTTAAAATCGTGTGACTTTTCCTCACACAATCCAAGAAATTGCATTTTTTTTGTTTGCAAAATGCTGCTGTTTTGATCATCTCAACACAAAATAACATGTCATTCAGTATTTCCTTCACCTTTAAATGTCACCACTTTATTCTAGTTAAAAACACTGCATTATGCTATATATTTAGTCTTATCTTTTATAGCCTTTCAATATTTGTCTTCAGATTATGTAAATGTCCATATATGTGGATGTGTGTATATATATATATATATATATATATATATATATATATATATATATATATATATATATATATATATATATATATATATATATATATATATACACACACACACAGTTTATTGATGAAAATGTTTTAACATAGGGTTCTGTTTTAATAGTAAACAATGCAAAATCCACGGGGGTTATGTAATAAAAGGCCCAGGAGCAGTAACCCATAGCAACCAATCAGAAGGTAGACTTTACTGGTCACCTGTTTAAAAGCAAAGATCCTATTGGTTGCTATGTGTTACTACTCCTGGTCAAACTTGGCATATGGGGGATAATATTCAACATAAATAATGGTCACACATCTAGTTGAGGACTGGGGAGAGCTTTTACTTGCTCTATACTTTATTACTGTTTTCAAATTATCCACCCTGAAATGTACTACACTGTTGCTGTTAAGATTTGTCTGGGCCTAGAAAAAGCAGTTATTTTGTATTGAATGATTCACTGCAAAGCAGGATAACTGGATGCCATCTGCTACATGTTGCAAATCAGTACATAGGCAGGAATCTCTGTTAGAAGAGGGGTTAATAAACAGCTACTACACACTTCAACAGCCTCAACTGGAGGCCGTTTTATTTCTTGCTGTGTTTTTATGTATATTTAATATTTCTTAACCAGCCATGACCAGAACCTGTTTCATGTCCAAGGATAATTTCCAGTTTTTTCTCCAGCTGCGGAATGCATTGTTGCTGCTCTCCTAATATCACATGTATCACTGTAGCTTTATTTGCAAGGTCATAGTTCTGCCTGCATTTATACTCTTTTCTACTGTCTACCTTCCCTGCATGCTGCACTTTTTGAATTGTTTAAAATGCAATATTTGAAAAAGAAAATGAACACAAATCTTCCATTTACATACAGTACCTTGACTGGTGCATGCTAAAAAGCATGTTTGTTTCAGTGTGGACATCTCTGCCCTATAAGGATCTTGTCTTAAGAAATGGGACACTTCTGCATGCGGAAGTGAATTTAAAGGGATCCTGTCATCGGAAAACATGTTTTTTTTTTCAAAACACATCAGTTAATAGTGCTACTCCAGCAGAATTCTGCACTGAAATTTATTTCTCAAAAGAGCAAACAGATTTTTTTTATATTCCATTTCGAAATCTGACATGGGGCTAGACATTGTCAGTTTCCCAGCTGCCCAAAGTCATGTGACTTGTGCCTGCACTTTAGGAGAGAAATGCTTTCTGGCAGGTTGCTGTTTTTCCTTCTCAATGTAACTGAATGTATCTCAGTGGGACATGGGTTTTTACTATTGAGTGTTGTTCTTAGATCTACCAGGCAGCTGTTATCTTGTGTTAGGGAGCTGCTATCTGGTTACCTTCCCATTGTTCTTTTGTTTGGCTGCTGGGGGGGGAAAGGGAGGGGGTGATATCACTGCAACTTGCAGTACAGCAGTAAAGAGTGATTGAAGTTTATCAGAGCACAAGTCACATGATTGGGGGCAGCTGGGAAATTGACATGTCTAGCCCCATGTCAGATTTCAAAATTGAATATAAAAAAATCTGTTGTCTCTTTTGAGAAATGGATTCCAGTGCAGAATTCTGCTGGAGCAGCACTATTAACTGAATCATTTTGAGAACAATTTTTCCCATGGCAGTATCCCTTTAAGCATTTATATTTGTGGCTTGACAATGCAATTTAAAACGGTTTAATTGATCTACCTGCCCATACCAAGAGCTCCTTCCCTGGAGCAAAATAGTATTGTATCCCACAACTGATGTACATTTTTGCTGGTGGTAATACATTTTTTTTCATACACTTTTAATGGCAGATACAGAGTATTCTAGAATTTATAAATAGTAAAATAGATAATCATTACCATATTGATTACTTATCCAAATAAAACTGGGATGCCTAATATGTTTTTGTGATCATTACGCCTTATTTTAATAGTACTTGTGTCTGTGGTACCTTCCATGGTCTGGCACTGTTGCTACAGGCGACTATTGACCTGTAAGTAGTCTTCAGCATGAGCACCTGCAATAAATTGCTAGTGACAAAAAAATCATAGAATTTGCGCCATGGCTGTTTTTTTTTTTTCAGGCTTAATGAATGAAATGATCTCATAGTATACTGAGTGCAAAATATGTCTTCTGCATTTACTTAATGGCTATATGTATTTATTGGTATTATACCTGTCAAAGATACGTGTACCAAACCTGATATACAGGGGCCATTGCCAACTAAAGTTCTATCTTAGACTCCAGGAACCTGGTTGAGGAAATGCAGGAAACTGACTGCGGGGAAGATATGCTACGATTTTGAAGAGCATAGCATTTACTGTGTGAAAAAGCAAACTGCTATGCTATGTAGTTTTTATTCTTCCTACTTTTGGGCAACAGTTTGGAGAAGACCCTTTTCTGTGTCAATGCAATAATAACCCTCAACATTGATAGAGTCCCACACAAATTTGGTTACCAAGACAGTTTAGATGCGTTTGACTGAACTACTCCGAACCCTGGCCTCGACCCAACCGAACACCTGTAGGATTAGTTGGAGCATCTATTGCGAGTCAGGCCTGATGCCCATCATCTATGCTCAGCCTCACTAATGCTTTTGTATGGGGTGGAAAACCTTCCCAGAAGAGTAGTCTATCAAAAAAGCAGTAGGAGGCGCAACTGCACATTAATACATTTGGTTTCAGAATAAGATAGGTATTTGCCCCAGTACTTTTGCCCATATATTATACATGCTCTGTCATTTAGAAATCATCTAAAATGATCATTGTGTTCCTCTATGTCCTGCATTGCATATCTTCTCAGTATCCGTCTTACAATCGTATCTCATTTACTCCTCCGGTGTATAGCACATTTCTGCTATCCTGGCACACAGCTGCAAGCTTAGATTGTAGTTAGTTTTTTTCCTGCACAGCTATTTACTCATTTCTGCATGCACATTGCTCCCCTCTAGGCACACAGAAAAGATGGAAAAGACAGAGCAAAGGGATTTGTGCAGTCAGCTGCTGACTTTACTGAAGTAGTTAGGGTGGTGGTACATTAACTATTTAAATCCATCATCGCCTTTCCATCGCTGCATAGATGTTTTTTGTATTATAAACTCCTGGTATATAACAAGTTACTCTCAGATAATGTGCTTAGAGCATTTTATTTAAATTGAGGATGCAGGGTGGGATATACTGTTCTTGGACAAGGCCTTTTTTAAAAGCAGATTATTTTTGAAACTATATCTAGTCTAATTTTCAGGGCCATGCAAGAAAAACTGTGTTTTAAGATTATGGCACATAGGGCGGTTTGTTTTTTGTCATGGACATTTCTCAAAGAAAGGTTAGTTGCCCTTCTTATGCCACATGCCCATGATTTATCTTCTCAGAAGGAAATGTCAGCATTTTGTGGAGCTAAACATTCCATATGCCATCAGTGATACAAAGAACAGACTTTTCTCTGAAACCATTTTCAGCATTTCTGCCTGCATGCTCATTTTCTCTTGGAAATGTATGCAAACATAGACTTTATAATAGAAAAAAAACATATTCTAGTTAAACCTGCTTATTAAACTGTGGATGCAAAGAAAACGATGTTCATTATAGCTAATGCTCATTTACTAACGTATTGCAGCAATCCAAAGCAAGAATATGCTTTCATTGTTTAGCTGGCAGTAGACTGATGGCAGCTAAATTGCTCTTTGGGTGCTGTAAGTGACTTTATTGGTGCAATTTATAGCATCTGTTTCAAATAAATGGACCCGAGTGTGTGTTGTGAAAACATATCATTTGTTAACTAATCGTCTAAGACTGTCCAGCTGGAGGCCTAGGGCAGATATGGACCACCGGGTATTTAATGGTCCCCTATCTGGCCACGAGTACTGCAGACCTCTGAATTAAGCTGAGCATTAGGGTAATTAAACATGGGTGTTGTAAACAGCATTTTCTTATGGTGGATTCTGTGCTTTCACTGCCATACTGTCTTTGGAGACTGTACTGACAGGAGCATGTGACCCTTGAAAGCCTGTAATATTACACTTGCATATTATACTTTTTTTTATCTGTCTTTGACGTTTAC
This sequence comes from Xenopus laevis, assembly GCF_017654675.1. Classification (NCBI taxonomy): domain Eukaryota; kingdom Metazoa; phylum Chordata; class Amphibia; order Anura; family Pipidae; genus Xenopus; species Xenopus laevis. The sequence continues at coordinate 94,446,997 of NC_054375.1, read as the reverse complement.
AAGCATTCTCATTGATGCAGTCCCTGCTGAGCTGACTAGTCAATTAATCACTGCACTCTTATGTAGTGGAGCCCACAATAAAGCCACCACATGGGAAATTAGTTTCAAACACCTGTGTGTAAGAGTGCTTAATCAAAAATTATGTAAAAACGGATATCATTTTTTCAACTGCCTACTTCCTCAGCAGAAATCATACATGTGAATAAGCCTCTGGGTAGAAGGGTTTTAAATGACCGCTCTATATCTAAAAGGAACAAAACTTACTTAAATCACTAATTTTATTGGAACAGGGTTTCGCTTACTGATCTTTTACACATCCTCTGGGAGTTATACTAAATGTATCCATACACACACTTGCACCATAAATATTGAATAATGTATAGTAATTGCTAGCAGTAAAAGGAGCTGTTAACTGTAAAGATTGGAGAAAGTGTTATAAGCAGGAGGTTTCAGTGATTGAGCATGTGATTTTTTTATTTTTTTAAGATATTGTCTTTTTATTGTATTGTTAGTACAGAAGCACTAAAGGCAAGCAGGCAACTTAATGAGCCCTGACACCCCATTTCTTGCTTGCAGTTAAATGGTTTAACTGGTCCTGACTGCCTTAGAAGTGCCTGCTTTTGTTTGAGTGTGTTTAGTGCGTGTGCCAGGCATAAGTAAAGCATCATTTATAGAATGGTTACAGCCCTTTTCCTCACTGAATGAATGGTGAGTACAAGTGCACCACCATATGTGTCACTGCCACCTAGCCGATAAATTACAAGCCAAGGCCGGGGTCAGGATCCCAAATTTACTATAGTTGTATTAATTGGTAAATTTGTAACTGCCTGTCATTCTGCACCTAATCCCTGGTTTCATGTGGGGTTTATATCCATACTCTCACAATTTCATAAATAAACCCCTCTGTTCCCCCAGCTACAGCCAGTAATATTTTTTTAGCTAAAGAATAGCTTTTGATACAGAGGCTTCTCCGTGGATTGCTGATGTGTTTGCTCTTTGGGATCAGGAATTAGAATGTAATTTAAACAAAAACACAGATACTATATAACATTGTTTTAATTTGGAAATTATATCAGCCCATGCCTTTTTCATTAAACCTGTATAGAAAATGGGGGATATGGTCCCGTTAAGCAGAAATAAACATACATATAAATAAATAGCATTCTTCCTTCTGCAGTTGCCACCTGGCCTTTCAGCTGCCTAGCCGGTAAATACCAGCCAAACCTGGGGCCAGTATTACAAATTTACCGTCAATGTATTAGCCGGTAAATTTGTAATCCCTATTGTTCCCTGGCCCTCCACAAATCTGCCCCTGGTCCACCTCAGATACACCCCTCTCAGATCCCCTACTCCTCTAATCCCAGTGCTGCAGTCCTTTCCTGGCCAAACAGGTATCAAAACTTTGTGACCCCGCCTCCAAAATGTCACAACCCCGCCCCTGAAACATCACAACCTGCCCCCAAAATGTCACAATCCCTGCCCCTCTGGCCCGCCCCCCCAAATGTCACAACCCCCGCCCCTCTCTGGCCCGTCCCCACCCTCTATGTCACTGGCCAGTAGGGCCAGAACTAAAAGGAGGCAACCCTAGTATGTGCATGTGTGAAAGGGGGGGTTGTGAAAAACAAAAGATTTAGGGCGACAAATCTCCTCTTCTTCGGGACAACTAATCTCCCCAAACTGCCTTCCCCTGCCTTCCCGCGGGCAATTTACATTCTAGCCGGAAAGAAGGCAGCGAAAGGCAGTTTGGGGAGAGCTTCGTTTTCTAAATTCGCCTGAAGTAGCCAACTTCAGAAAACAAAGCGCTCCTAGTGCCATCCCGCTGGTGATTTACATTCTAGCCGGGGGGGAAGGCAGTTCGGGGAGATTAGTCGCCGAAGAAAAGGAGATTTGTTGCCGGGCGACTATCTGCCCGAATCTGAGCGTGTCTCTCTGCCCTAAAAAAGGCATTTATTTATTTTACATACTATTCCACTGAATTACTTATCCTGTCATCCTCTTCCCATGGCAGTAATGAAGTATTTACAAAGAGACGTCTGTAAATGATCTTTTATATAGTGCTGACATATTTGTTAGGCAACTTTAAAAAAAAAAAAAAAGGGGGGGGGCAGGGTGGAGCAGATGTGATTATATTTTACAGAGTGGTTCAGTGCCACTTTAATTGTTCTATCAATATAGAACAGTGAAACAAAGAAACAAATATATTATATACACACTCGCAGTAGGCATATTTAGAGCACTTGACCCCTGTGTGAGTTATAGGAACCTTAGAATTTAAGCTCGGCAGGGGCTGCTATAAAGGATGCCTTATCCCTGTAAAGTATGTGCTTTATATGACACCAGCATATTTAGTGTTTTACAGAGTTTTTTTCTGTGCTTGTCTTATTGCCATGCAGTCATCTCTGTCATCACCAGAGGAGAAAATCCATTTGTTAAGAGAAGGAGCAGCCTTATAATTTGCTCTGCAGTGCCAGTGTCTGGTTGTTTATACATGCATAGTTACACCCATTGTTTTGCTACTACGCTGTAACATGTGTGCTTCCATACTAATGAACCTGGATTCAAATACTGTAGCTAGGATTCAGTGAATGAGATTCATTTCTACAGCAAGATGGAAATTCTCAGCGGACTGCCATTGCCACAGCAAATGGACTTATTATTATAAGAGGTGCATGTTTAGGAGAAATTCTTGCACTCTCATGGCAGTGGTGCTTATACTTGAGAAGTTGGAATGATTATTTTGCCTATGTGTCCATCCTTAAATTATCAGTTCTAATGGCCCACTGATACTGACAGATTGCCTTGGCTAGCAATAATTGGATTGCATTTTACTGCATATTCTATTAAAGGAGGACAACTTGAATTTCTTTCAAATTTCAGAACTCCAGTGGATTGCAGAGCTACCATTTTCAGCGTCCTCTTTTCAACCATATAGGCTGAGGCGATGCGGTTTGTGAAAATGACTTCTATCTGTGCAATCACAGAGACGTTTAATTAACATGAGTCTATTAAATATTGCCAGTGATTCATCGTTGGCATCTACAGCAGAAAAAATAATTAGCCCATGTCTATTGTAGACTCCTTCTGCCACGGATTCAGTTTAGTTGTTGGTAAGGATTCCTTGCTAATCAGCAGCTGTGCCATGCCGTGCTCCCATGTTGCTGTGTATAGCGCCATGCTTCCTGTGACTGCCAGCAGGTGTACATACTGGCACTTGTGTTGCTCCCCAGCCTCCTTCCTGTTGCTATGAGTTGATTTTGCAATGACACTCCAGTGTTTCTTTGTGCGTCCCCCCCCTTCCTCCTCCCAGCTTCCAAGTGTGAGTCATTCATTGGTGATAGAATTCAGCACTGTATCTGCATTCTAAATGAAAGACTTGTAATTCAATTAAGGGGAACCCAGCGAGTTTCCCTCAGCTGAGCTGAGAATTCTTTTTGGATGCACTTTTGCAGATTACCATGTCTGCTGTTGTCAATATATTTTTTTTTACCTTTAATTCTGAATAAAGCTTTAACAGTGTTTCTAAAGAATGCCAAGATTTGATTGGAAATTGTACTATAGTAACAGTACAAATACGTTTTGACATACCCTAAATATGAATCTGCTATATCCCCTTTTATCAGTGTTAAAATTGTAGATTTGTTAGCCAGGCCAACAGCTTGCTTACATGCTTCTGCTCCTCCTTTAAAGGAGAAGGAAAGTTTAAAACTAAGTAAGCCTTATCAGAAAGGTACATCTAAATATACCAGTAAACCCCCAAAGAAGTGCTGCTCTGAGTCCCCTGTCAAAAGAAACACTATTTCTTTCCTTCTATTGTGTACACATGGGCTTCTGTATCAGACTTCCTGCCTTCAGCTTAAAGCCCATTGCCCTGGGCAAGAGCATGCTCAGTTTGCTCCTCTCCCCCCCCTTCTCTGCTGTAATCTGAGCTCAGAGCAGGGAGAGACTCAGGCAGGAAGTGATGCCACACCATGTTAATACTGCAGCTCCTATCCTAAACAAACAGAGAGTTTCTAGAGCTTTTTACTCGCGTATGGTAAAACATTCTACATAATAAATATAGCATTCTAGCTTGCACTATTGCAGCTAATCTATTGGCAATAAAATGCCTCCGTAGCTTTCCTTCTCCTTTAAGCCCCCCCCCATTTAAATGCTTTCTCCTACTACACCTAGTCCCAGTCTTTCTATTGTCATAATTTTCTAACTCTGAAAGGAACAGTAACACCAACAAATGAAAGTATTTTCAAGTAATTTTAATATAATGTACTGTTGCCCTGTATTGGTAAAACTGGTGCGTTTGCATACCTCCCAACATTTTGGAAATAAAAAGAGGGACTAAAAAATGCCACGCCCTATTTTGTGGCCACACCCCCTAATTACCATGTTCATTTGACAAAATTTGGCAGGTTATGGAAGTTTGAACATTCAGTTATTACAGTTTTGATAATGAAGGTGAACTGCCCATTAAGCTGAGAGTTGAACTTCTCCCAAGAGACCTGTTAATCTAAATTGTTACAATTACTTATTTTCTGATCTCAAAATTGTTACAAAAGTATCTTAGTTGCACCTGGTGGCTGTTCTGGGCTCTTTGCCAAAAGCCAATTAAGTTAGAAACTTTGTATCTTTTTCTGACTGTTCAGTGCGGAGAAAGTCTGGACATTTAAGAACAAATGCGGGACTGCGGGTTGAGCTGTCAAAAGCGGCATTGTCCCTCTGAAAATGGGACATTTGGGAGGTATGCGTTTGCTTCAGAAACACAACCAGTTCATATAAACAAGCTGCTGTGTAGCCATGGGGGCAGCCATTCAAGGCACAGGTTACATAACAGATACACGCTATAGAACACCATTGTATTTCATTACAGAGCTTATCTGTTATCTAAGTAACCTGTGCTTTTACTCTTTTTTCAACTTAAATGGCTGTCCCCATGGCTATACAGCAGCTTGTTTATATAAGCTATAGTAGTTTTTTTCTGAAGCAAACACACCAGCTGTACCAGTGCTGAGCAACAGTACATAATATTCGAATTACTTTAAAACACTTACATTTTTTGGTGTTACTGTTCCTTTAAATGCAGCAGTGTGCATAAGTATTACTTGATAGCAGTGTGTGCTTGCAGGCAATCCCAATTATAAATGATTGGGTGATGAGTTTAGATCTTTGCCCCTTCCTACAGAACTACAAATTACTTAAATGCTCTGTGTGCTATTATGCTAAAGTCATCTTGTGATGTTTCTTTCTGGTTTCCAGCAAACTAAGCTGAAGACACAAAATTCCTCCTTGTGGGATGTTTGTTCTTGGTGGAAGTCCTTGTTTAATAAGTGGATTGATGTTCCGTAAGAGGGAATCCCTGTTTCTGTGCGGTGTTTATCAGAAGTGGATTTAGAATAGAGTTCTTTAATACCTGCTAATGGACAGCTTTGGGCCGCTCCCAAGTTGCTAGATGTTCTATTTAATTCTAGTTTCCTTGGAAACGAACCTCATTGCGTCCTCCCTCATCGCAGGTTTGAATTAATATGAATAAAGTCAAGTTAAGAAAAAAGAAATTTAAGACGAATTTCCCAAAATACATCCTTTATGTACATGTATATTTAGAATGGTAGATACATAGAGGCAGTCTATTGTTCCCCTATCTTTATTTTTGCGAAATAGCAATTCTAATTAAATGCATATTCCTTGGCCTCGTATTTTATTAGTAAATGTACACATTTCAAAAGCACATTTTTTTTTTTTTTTACAAGTTTATGATTGTAAAATATCCAAGCCTCCATGCCTTGTGATAAGCCTCATATGGTGTTAATATTTTTATAGGTGGCCACCCATTATGTGCATTCTGAGGTTAATTGGAACCTAAGAATTAGAGTGGTTGGTAGGGCAGGCAGAATGCTGGCCTTGCTTATCAGTTTGGAAACCTCAACTTGCCTCTTTAACTTAACCTTTAACACCATCTCACTGGGGGGGGGGGGTGCTTGTGTGTGCATGCTGCTTATACATAGTACTCTGTTTCATCTGATGGAATGTTTTAGTAGCAGGATAATAGATGCATCAGAGGGTGTTGGTTTTTCACATGACAATGCACAAGCCAAAGTCCCTTTACCCATAAATTTCTCTTACTTGCTTGTCAGTCGTGGGAAAAAATGATGCTCAAAGGGTTTCACAACAGAAGGTTATCACTGACTTGCTAAACGCTTTTATCTGGCACTGAAAGTTACTGGGCAAACTAATAAATAATTTTACTCTGTAGTAAATGGACATCATGGATAACATGATCTTCATACAGAAAAATGTTTACTGTAAACATGCTGGCCTCAATAGATAAGAGAAGTACTGCAGTTGGTGATCATCAGAAGAAACAAGGAATGTGTATGCTAATATGTTAGGAACTAATGGATGGACATGGATCTACTGTCGCTTAAAGGGGAAGGTCACCTTTAAATTAAATGCCAATATGTAATGGAATTATTTAAACTGCCTCTTCAAAAAATGCCTATTGAATTTCAGTTTCAGTTAAAATGTAGAAGTAATGTGCCTGTGTTGATTCCGTGCCCTGTTTGATAGTAGGATGAGAAAACCCAAGCGCAACTTTCAAATCTAACTTGACTCTGGAATTACTGAATCTACAGGATTGGCACTTTAAGATGGCAGTGGTTAGCATGACAGACTGGTAGAACAATAGTTATTTATTAAAAATTAATTAAAACCTAGCCTCAAGTAATGTAATTTATGGTTCAATCCCAGGAACCTGAGTATTTAAATGTTTTTAAGATGGAGAGGTTGACTAAAAAAACAGTTTATAAAAGATACACACACACTGAAAAAGTAGTTCCTACATATATAGTATATAGATATAGTTCATTTTAGGGTGGTCTATTACTGTAAGGCGTGCATTTTGTAAACTAGTAAACCAGTAAACTAGTCCCGGTCCAGATCATATAGCCCATTCAACAGGTTAAACTTGATTTGCATCTTATATTGTGTTATCTGGGGGGGTGACATTCAGATGACATTAGTGTTTGATTTTATTTATGACTTTGTACAATGATAATTTGTGTCATTTTCTTAAGTAGCTACCTCAGGTCATAGCTTCAAGGTGGTTTAAATACAGAGTATGTAGCTGCTTTAAAACTGTAGGCTGCCAGGCGCTGACTTTGTAGACCATTAACCTTGCTGGTTGTTCACCCATGGCATGTACGGAGCCTGACTCAATATGAAGTGCATATACCATATGCTTCCTCATTTAGTTAATCCATTGTCTGCATATTCTGCCTGCTAATTGCATTTTTTTCCCTTCCTCATCATGCCCCCTGCGAATCAGTTTGGAGAAAGTCAATTAAGTAAAAATATGCAAAATGTTTAAACAAACACGCTACCCTATTGTTAGCCCATTTGCAAATTGGAAAGCTGTCGCATGTATGCTAATATTGTAGCTACATCATTGCCTTCTTGCCATTAGCCTTTGGCATGCTGGAGAGTTGGCTTGCAGTGGCTTTGCAGGACAAGCAAATACATATGCAGGCAATTTAGGTTTATTCTGACCATTTATCATTTTGTGGTTAGGAATTATCATTGGTTTAGTTCCTGCTTCCATGTATTTGCTGTATTGGGCAGTATACATAGACATTTCATCCAAATTGTATCACATGTAACAACCCCCTTTGTGGTATATACAATACAAAGGTTAAAAATAATTTCCCTAAATAATTATGCTATTGTCATATCATGTGATTAACTCTAAAGAGGCCAAATAAATGCATGCAGATATAAGGGGGGGTTGGCTGGCAGCAGCATCATAATGGCCTATAGACAAACCTGGAGATAGTTTGGCTAAGGTCAGTGAATAGTATTCTCCTGTTATCTGTGTAATTGAGGAAACTGTGTTAGTCTGGCTCATGAATGTATTGGTGCCCTGGATAAGGGAATGAGAGGTTTTGTATGATGAATAGTTGTGCATAGCAATCTCTCTGGCAGCATACAGTATATGCCCCCCTCCCAAACACGCAATTCTTTTCATTTGTTAATTTATTTTTTCTCCTCTTAGTAACAGCATACTAGGAATTGCTGACATCCATTATTTGGAGTGTATTTTCCCCCCCTACAGTTCCACACTTGTTACTGATCCAAAAAATGCCTATTTGCTGCACAGATTTGTCATGATTCATTTAGTTTATGTGTGAAAAGCAATTAACCCGGAAACACTTTTCATTTCATTCCATGACTATTCTTAAGCTGTACTTCTCTAAATGTGCTTTAATGGGAATTTGCCATAGGGTGGTGGCAGAGAGGTATTATCCACACAGCTTCTCAAATAAACCAAAGGAGAAGTATTTTCTTTGTTGTTTTGTTTTTTTTTTAAGGGAAAACAGGTAAAAATAGAAAAGACCGTAAAATATGTTTTAGCCAGGACTGCTTCTGTTAGGAAAACTTAAAAGTATTCCGTAAATGGTTTCCATGTCTCTGTTAAAGGGCACAGTATTGTTTTCTCCGTACATATTTTATTATATTCCTTTCTTTTTGACAGTGATGTCTATGATTTACAAATGTCAGCACTAGCCCATTTTTCTGTTTGCAGAGGAGTATGTTATTTGTTTTTAAAACACTGATTTACGTATTGCAAGCGCTCTTGGGTTTCTATTAAATATAATGTTCATCCAGAAAGACTAACTTCAGTGGTTTTAGCATTTATTTGCTTCACACCCCCTTCTTGTGGCCCAACATTTGCTAAGGCTTCTCTTGGCTTATGGCAATGTTGCAAACATGAAAACATTGCTCTATCAGGCATCCAGCCATATTTATATTATCTAAGGCATCAAATATGCAACTTCTTGCTGTACATGACCATCGTTATGGGTGTTCAGAAGCATCAATAGGGAAAGTAGGCATCCTATCCACTAGTGTTCTTGACTGGCTGTCAGACAGGGCACTCATACCATAACTAAGCCTACTTCAATCGCCAGCGTCACTATTTGGCATTCTTAGGGGTATATTTATCAAATAGTGAAGTTCGAGATCTCCTCAGTCTGCTAGAGTGAAATTCTGCCACTCTCCACAAATTTTTTTTTCCATTAGATTTTTAAGAGAATTTATTAATGGATGAAAGTGAAAGTTCACCCTTTGATAAATATGCCTTTTAAAATGTCATAGAAATGAATGGAGAGTGGCGGAATTTCACTTTAGCTGACTTTGGCGATCTCTAACTTCACTCTTTGATAAAAATGATATTTTAAGATTTCTGTTGGTCAACAAAACCTAGCTACCAAAAAAGATCAAGAGTGTCCAAAAGGTAGATTGGGATCTACCAGTAGACCTTTAGCTGGTGATCAGTAGATCTCAAGACCCTGTCAACAAGCTGCTTGTCTAAATTTCCCCTCTTATTTCATGCTTTTCATTCAGATATGTATTATGTTAAGGTTACATAAGAAGTAATTGATTGTTAAATATAACAATATACATTTTCCCATAAATCAATATTTAAGTAATATTTTCCATGGAACAGAATGCTAACAATGTTTTTATAGATGTAGATCATAATGGGTCATCATCACTAAAAGTAGACCTCGAAAGTATGGGCACTCCTGCAGTAGATCCACAGAAATTCACAAGAGTATCCTTAACGTGGAGTCATAGTCCACTTTGTGTATGTATGTGATATGCAATACAAAAATGAGAATGGGGTATTGTAAGTTTTTATTTCTGGTGGTTGAGACTTGTAGAAATTGCTTGCTATGCACCTTATGAAACCCAGATTCATGCCATCTGTTAAGAGACCAGTTGATAATGAAACAATATAGCAGTCTTGAGAAATCCTATCTGACGTTGAAAAAAGATAGAGGAAGGTGACCTTGGGGGTGATGGTTTCTTAAGCAAGGGAAAAACATTTGGGACCTGAGGCGTATGGGAATACATGGTTTGCATTCTACAGCTTATTACAAGAAGGCAAAAGAACAAACTAGGTGGAAAATACAGAATCAGACTGTCAGCATAACATCCTGGGGAAGAGCATTCCCTGAAAGGTTTAAATGGTCCCACCAGCACATTTTATTTGGGGAATTGTGGTGCTAATGGTTTCCGCTAGGACCTTACAGAAAGACCTTATCTGTGACCTGCAAAAAGTGAATTCTGAGCCTATAGCCCTTTGGCTTTTAGGTTGCCCCCCGCTCTCTCATTTCTTTTTGTTTAATAACCTTGCTATCAAGAGGTTTAATGTCCACACTGTCAAAGTACTTTCTGTTAAAGAACATAGTTCATTTGGGAGTATGAAAGCAATAAAGTGACCACAGAGTTCAGGCCTCACTGTAATTGTAGCTCTGAGAGCACTTCAAGGTCACCTTATTTTTTTTTTTACTCCCCTTAGCTAAGGGCTGTAGTGCACACTGCATCGCTATAAACAAATCAATACAGCACTGTCATGGTGCAGCATCGTGCCCCTTCAACAAACTACTTTGACCTTACATTGCTTAAAAATGCCTTTTCTGTTAGCTTATTTTTTTGTGGGTGGTGACAACTGTTTGGCGGCCTTAGATTAATAGAAACATAAGCTATTTTATATTGTGCTTGACTGTTCAGTGATGTCGGCAAGTCATTCTATGTTTGCTTATTAGTTCTCTACTGTCTGCATAACTTTGTAACATTTATGTCCAGGGTTTTATCTATGGTATGTGCTTTAGTTACTGTCACTTATATAATTCCAACACATTACAAAGCAATTAATAATACAAATATGAGAAACAACAAAAGTACTATATTGGTAAGCAAGGGTTGCAGATTGAAACAAGATTCTGCTTGCAACAGTTTACAATTTAAAGGAACAAAGTAGGGTCTCTAGCAATACTATACAAATGCATTGTGGCACTTAGTGGTTTCTAGGTTTGAAACTGTAATGTTTTCATATGTCAAATGTGTTGCCATGAATAAATAGAAGATTTTGATTGATTCTGGGAAACTGAATCAATCTCACGGTCAAATCGTCTGAGTGCATAGACTTCACTATACCATAGCTAGTTGTGCTTTTAAGGCGAACATCTCACTAAGTTAAAAAAAAATAAATAAATTAAAAAAAGTCATTTATATTGAAAAAGCAGACTTAAACATGTCCACCCCACCATGCACGTTGCAAGAAAGGAAGTAATGGCCAATGCTGAGAATAACAGTGCAATGTCTAGTATCTGCCCACACACTGTAGTATAATATAGATTAATGCCCAAATAAAATCAATCTGGCAGGCATTATTCCAGCAAAATAACTCAAACCTGCTAATAGTCACTAGATAGCTTCAGATTCATGCAATGTACATTCAGACACAGATATGTCTGTGCATGATTGGCTCTGTCTACACAAGCGATCATCTGTTAAGGAGCATTGGTGTGCTTGGCATGTTTATTAAAGTGCTTGAAATTAGCTGGATGGACCATGAGCACAATTCATATGATACATGTAATTGTGTGAACCACTCAAAATGGACGTCTGTATGTGTGTATGTATAATAAATATATAACGTGGAGATTGTGATCCAAACAGTGTCTGAGGTGTCAGTTCTGCAGTATAGTGACTGTTGTGTTTTTAATGCTAATATGAAATGATGTAATATATTTTTAAAAATGTTTTTGATCTTCATGAGAAAGTCATCTTGTGAATTCAGCATACAGTTTTTTGGTCCATCTTAATAATGTCTGTCAGAACTTTGATGCCAAAGGACATATTTTACATCACTCATAGGTGTCTGTCGCCCAAGGAATAGAAGATTTACAAATAAATGCACTTCTGTGTGCAATTAGAAGCTAAAGGTTGTCAAGGTTGTTCTATTTCAATGCACTTCCCAAAAGATTTTAAGAGATAGATAGATGTGTGCAGTCATCCAAAGATTCTTTATTTATCTAATTTTTTTTAATGGCTTAAACCACTAAAGCCCTGTACTGTTCACACCTCAGACCTAGACTTAAAGTGTCCATGTTGTGGATGGTGGAGTGTGACGCCAAAGGCGCATTCTGGAATTTAACTTGCTCATCACTGAGTTGCAGTTCCCCTCATTAGGAAGATCCAGTCCCACACAGAGCAAATACACTTTTAAAACTGCATTGTAATGTAATAGGACTACAACAAATAATGTTGGTAGCCAAAGTGTCCGATTTTGATTTGAAAACCAACACCATACATTTCAAGAATTTCTGTCTTTGGTATTTATATGCTCAGGGAGGATTTATAGTGACCTTTTAAGATCAGACATGTTTGACTGTATGAAGAAATACACATTTACCAGTGCAAGGTCTCTTAATCTACTATTCTGTCTGGATGATAAAATGCAAAGATAATTAGCTGTTTGGAAGGGAAAAAAACCCTGAATCAATAGAAAAGGCAAAAAAATGTTTGGACAGAGTCAGCAGTGATCCAGCTTTATATAGATCTTGTGTTTCTTCCAGAATACTCAATGGTGCTTTTATTGAGGACTGCTGAATAGAGAAGTGAGGGGTATTTGGGCTTTCAAATTTGCTATTGCATTGGAACAACAGCTGCACTATGCCAGATTATTTCTGATGCAGTGCCATAATCCATTGCTTTTCAACGAGACAGCAGAATCTTAACACTTTTGCCACTAGGTATACGTGTAATAATGCATTATCTTGTTCAATAAGATTTTTTTTATTATTATTTAGGTAGTAGCCTTGGCCAGCATTACCTTTTTGTAATTGTTGCGTATATGCCAATGTATAATGTGCTCATAATGCAATGTAAAGCAAGCCTGCAGACGATTTGCCGCATGTATGCAAGTGTCACAGTGAGAAACTCCATTATATTTGCAGTGCCTCTGGTGCTTAGAAGGCTTCTTATAGATTGAATGTATTTTGTATATATCTTTGGATTACTTATAAAACAGTGAATTTATATGTCATTATAGTAAATATGCATACCAAGTTAGTGTTTTTGTTCTACATTACTTGGTAGAGCCATATACTATTCTGGCTTAGATTAAACTATACATGAGGAGTGTAGTTGAGGCTTGTTTGTTCGATTCTTGTCCGTCGATCAGCTTCTTGAGACCTTGGGTGAGTTGATTAATTTCCCTGTGCCTCCGGCAATAATAGTAATCAATACTGTGCAGAGCATATACTGTGCCTGGATAATGTTGAACTGTTTGAAGTATTTCAGTGTTACTGATGTCTCATATGCACCTTTCTTGGGGACCTGTGGTACTGTTAGAAAGATATCAATGCACCTTTGTGTATCTACATTGGATACTTTAATAGTTCCATGTCTTTGTCTATGACACAGGTATTCTATAAGAAATGGCCTTTCCGATATACACACCACTGGACATCATGAACAGTATTTAGTATCATAACACAGCTAGCACTATTTAAGCAGCCTTGATTTGCTCAGATCCACATAAGAATGGTTAGGAAAGGGGTTTTTACTGCTTCATGTGTTAGGTAGGCCAAAGTGCCAGATGTTTGTGCTGTAGAAGGACTCTCTGAATAGTGAAGATTGAATTCCTCCAGAATCATAAGGAACCTTATAACTTGCCCTACTTAATTTATCAAGAACTAAAAGGCTAAGTTCCCAATAAACAAAAACACATATATTAGCCAAAAAATTACATCTCAATGTAAAGTCTTTCTGAATGAATAAATATCCAATTTAGTATGGTGCATGAGTATTTGTGTGCACATCATGGAAAATATATGATATTTGTGACAATTATAGATGATGGACAATTTCCTGCTGAGGGTGCTCCCACTCATGAAGTATAATGCAAATAGTTTCTCTCAAAATTAATTTAACCTGTTCATATTAAATGATGCAATCGACATATCTGTATCCAGTTCATTTACTTTAATTTAGCCTATACTGACATATACTGAGCAAAAGCTATTTGCTGATATTACAAGTAAAGGTCTCCAAACTGAACACTTCACAATAATTTTGGGCGACAATGGTTCTTCAGTAGTAACAATGTTATTGTAGGAACAAACATTTAAAGGCAGTAAGATACTAAATTTAGGCCAGTGGTACAATAGACATCTTCACCTACATTTTTACATCCGTTCGTGTTATTGCACGGAAAGGCATGGTATTGGAAAAAACCCAAAGTGTATTTTTTTTGTTTTTTTTGTGGAACAAAAGAACAAGTATTTGTGGAGGCCTGTTCATATTTTTATTTCCAAGAATCTGGGGCAGAGTTGCCATTCTTTGCACTCCTCACCCTTACTTGGCCTTTTGCTCTATAACTAAGGCTTTCTAATGGGCCAAGCATATCTATTTAGGATCACTAGCTATAGGATTTTAGGGGTTCCAAGTGGACTTGGAATAGTTTGTTCTTATCCATTGGTTTTGTTCTTTTACGTTTGCTTTATATGGGGTTATTTGTATATGGAGAATTTTTATATTTTTATTTATTCAGTGAATTTGTTCTACTCCTAATGCATTCTGAATCCTACAAGGTTATTTTTAAAGTATGTTGTACTGTATCTCTTAACTCATAAGAAAATATTTTCCAAAGTGTCTCTTTGCCTGACCCTCTCAAAATCCCTTGTGTAAAAGCAAACTTGGTAAATTTGCAATCCGATAATATCAGTGCAATCAAAATATAACATCTTATAAATAAAAGCACAGGAGAAGAACATCTTGTTCAAGAGAATGATCAGCCTTTGAATTTCTACTACTGAAATCTGACTTATCAAAATGAATGTCTGTATGTATAGATATAATGAATCTCAGTGTGGTGTTTTTTGTTTTTTTTTTTAAATCTGCTAAATCTTACTTTCTACTGGTTAAATCTTATAGGATTTCTCTATGACTTTCTTAATGGTTTAATATTTTGTTAAGTTGCTGGTTGCAGTTCTCTAGAAGATTCAGGCCTACCACATCATGTATTATTTTGGCATTATAATTGATATAGAAAACGAAGTTTGGCACACATCCTTTGCATGTTACAGATGCATAGCAGTATATTTGTGTGGTGTTGAATGCTAGTCTTGTGACATTTACAGTATGTTGTGCCAGAATCAGAGATGGTCAAACAAGAACATGAACTTGCTGGTAGGAATGCAGGACTACAGCTTCAAAAAAGGCTCATGGCTGACTGAAATGTTGCATCTATCTAGAGTTTGATACAATGATTAAAATAAATGCCTTTAAAGAAATGACATTGTATTGTACATCACTATATTTGTTTTACAGTTGTCTAGATATTTAAAACATTTGAGTTACTCTACCGTTATCGCCAAAACACAGAAGACACCAGATAATCTGTTTGGGTGTCACCACTGGGCAGGAAAATATCCGAATGCAGGTTGGATTAAGTTTAGAATCTCAAGTTAAAACAAGGCATTTCAAAGGCTCCTATCACCTAAAAATTGATTACCCACGGGAGGTGCAGTCTAACAGAGCCCACACTTTGCAAAATAGTATTGTTTCCCCTCATACCAGATTTGCAGCACAAGCAGTGCCATATTTACCATAAAGGCATTCTATGGCCCGTGCCTAGGGCAATAGTTTTATGGGGGAAGCCCTTGGTTACCTATATGGTAAAAAAAAAAAAAAAAATTCCCTCCAAAAGAAATGCATCACTTTATTAATATTATGCCACATCTGCGTCTACTTGCGAATTACTGATTAAAATTACAAATAGGACTGGAATGAGACAGATGTTTTTTTTTTTTGCCCTGTCTCTGCCTCTCTTCTAAGAAATTAAATCCTGTGTTGAGTTTAAATTACTTTTTCGCAGTCTCCTATGATTTTCAAAACCGTTGCAACCATTGGTTACAAAATGTTGGTTCTTGATGGAGCACTTGCTTAACTTTCTCAAGCAATCCTGTAGCACCCCATTTCTATCCTGATGGCCAAAAAAAAGTCCCTGCACAATTATTTTATTATACTCCAAATTCAATTCAAAATGATTAGTATTTTGGACTTTTAAAACTATAGGTCGAGATGTAGGATTTTGATAGATATGAATGTTGGCTCTAATGAAGTGCTGGTTTACTTGCTAATATTGGCATTGTTCTACACAACCGCATTACCTAGAGACATGTTTGTGGTAATTGGATAATTGATTAATTGCTAGTCATTGCTTTAAAAAAAAAAGAGTCTTGAGTGATATTTAATATTACCATCCCCGTGGACTGCATATTGATTATTGGGGCTAATACAAACCCTCAGCCCCCTGGTTTAATGGAGAAGATAAATCTATCTTTAGCATCCTACGGGTATAATCTATCAGTCCATGCAGAGACACAAAGGAGTTTGATTCCTGCAGGATGTTCCACTTGCATAAATACTAACTATGGGTATACTCGGCACAAGCATATAGCTCACTGGTATTTACCGGTATTTATTGCTGCCAAGGTCTTTCGGAGCACCAAGATTTCCAACATCATTTTTTTTCCAACATGATGGCTTAGCTCTTGGTTGTTTTGGCACTACCAGCTCTTAAAGTAGCATCTGCCATGCCAACTTCCATTGCTCCTTGGCTAGTCTGGATTGTAGTGGATTGGCTTTGCCAGTCCCCCCCCCCACACCAGCAAAGCCTTAGAAGCTTGCATGCTGCATCTGTTTATCTGCAAAATAAGCAGCAGACTCTTTCTACAGTCTTGAGAGATCACACTGGCAAATACAACCATGGAAGCTTAATGAACAGGATGACTTTGCCAGAGCCAGTTAAAAGGATTGCTTTTTGTATTCAAAGAAATTAAAAAGCAAACTCATTTCCCCTTATGTTTATGCAGTGTCTAAAGCCCCATGAGAAACACCCATTCAGTACTTGACTTGATTCTGTACATATATAGTGCCACGTAGATATTCACATGGCCGCACTGCTTGGGAAAAGTAATGTCCAGTGCTTCAAGGCACACACATTGCTCATATTTTTCTGTTGCTGATCATGCCTGGGTGGTGGTGGAAATTGCCTTCAATAATAACAGGAAATGATCCATAATACTTATTAATACACGTTTATAAAGTGCCAGATTATTCTGCAGTGCTGCACAATAAATAGGTGTGTACAAGGAATAATTTAACTTTAATTTTGAGACTCTTTTCAATGTCATTTAGACAAAATGCAGATAAAGGGAAAATATTCTCCCCTTTTTGGTATTCGCTCATTGAATTGGTTTTATATAGAAAAGGTGCATAACTACAAACTTTAAAAAAATTTTTTACACAATTATCTGATTTTACAGATTAATGGGGAAATGATGGATTCTGGGACTTGAAGTCCCAGTGTGTAGTGTGCAGATTCTCTGAAATGCAGGAGGCATTCAAGTCCCAGAATCTATCACTTCACAATTAAAAGGTGAGTAAGGTAATCAATCTGTTACGGTAAGAAGCTGCTTTGTGCTGATATGTTAATAGTTTATTATATTTTATTTTCCAGTCAGATCAAGGACCACATGTTTAAACAGTCCTCGATCTGCCAGCCAGTTTATCAGCCCAGATGCATCAGTTGGGCTTATCAGTGAAAGATCTGCTTTTATGGTAACATAGTAAGTTAGATTGAAAAAATTACACACGTCCATCAAGTTCAACCTTTTAAGTCTATATATAACCTGCCTAACTGCTAGTTGATCCAGAGGAAGGCAAACAACCCAATTTTCAAGGCTCTGCAACTTGACATCTTGCAGTCAGGAAGGACTTTTTTTCAATCGGACCAGTCCCTGGATCAACTAGTACTATGAGCTATCTTTCATAACCCCGTATTCCCTCACTTGCTAAAAAGCCATCCAACCTCTTCTTAAAGCTATCTAATGTATCAGCCTGTACAACTGGTACAGAATTCCACATCTTCACAGTAAAAAAATCCCTTCCAACTATTTAGACTGGAACCGTCTTTGTTCTAATCGGAATGGGTGCCCTTGTGTCAGCTGGAAGGACCTGCTGGTAAATAAAGCATTAGAGATATTAATGTATGAACCCCTTCTATATTTATACATAGTTATCATATCCCACCTTAAAGGGATACTGTCTTGGAAAAACATGTTTTTCCAAAACACATCAGTTAATAGTGCTGTTCCAGCAGAATTCTGCACTGAAATCCATTTCTCAAAAGAGAAAAGATTTTTTTTTTTTATATTCAATTTTGAAACCTGACATGGGGCTGTCAGTTTCCCAGATGCCCCAGTCATGTGACTTGTGCCTGCACTTTAGGATGGAACTACTTTCTGGCAGACTATTATTTCTTCTACTTAATTTAACTGAATCAGTCTTAGTGGGACTTGGCTTTTTACTAACTGCTAAGTGCTTTTCTTAGATCTTCCAGGGAGCTGTTATCTTGTGTTAGGGAGCTGCTATCTCGTTAACTTCCCATTGTTCTGTTGTTAGGCTGCTGGGGGGGGGGGGAGTGAAATCACTCCAACTTGCAGTACAGCAGTAAAGAGTGATTGGAGTTTATCAGAGCACGTCACATGACTGGGGCAGCTGGGAAACTGACAAAATGTCTAGCCCCATGTCAGATTTCAAAATTGAATGTAACAAAATCTGTTTGCTCTTTTGAGAAATGGATTTCAGTGCAGAATTCTGCTGGAGTAGCACTATTAACTGATGCATTTTGAAAAAAAACGTTTTCCCATGACAGTATCCCTTTAAGCTCCTGTTATCCAGCATGAACAACCACAACTTGGCCAGTCTTTCTTCATTGCTAAGATTTTCTGTACCTTTTTCCAGATTAGTTGCCCTTCTCTGGACCCTCTCTAATTCAATAATGACCTGTTTGAGTGAAGGGGACCAAAACTGTACAGCATATTCTAGATGGGGCCTTACCAGTGCTCTGTACAGTGGAAGAATAACTCCCTCCTCCCGTGAATCTATGCCCTTTTTAATACAGCGCAAGACCTTGTTTGCCCACAAAGGATAATAAGAGCAGAAGTATGCCTCTCAATGGACACATTCATTGTTGCACTTGCCTTGTCCTTTAAAGGGATACTGTCATGGGAAAAAATGTTTTTTCAAAATGCATCAGTTAATAGTGCTGCTCCAGCAGAATTCTGCCCTGAAATCCATTTCTCAAAAGGGCTTACAGATTTATTTATATTCAATTTTAAAATCTCACATGGGGCTAGACATATTGTCAATTTCCCAGCTTCCCCAAGTCATGTGACTTGTGCTCTGATAAACTTCAATCATTCTTTACTGCTGTACTGCAAGTTGGAGTGATGTCACCCCCTCCCTTTTTCCCCCCAGCAGCCAAACAAAAGAACAATGGGAAGGTAACCAGATAACAGCTCCTAACACAAGATAACAGCTGCCTGGTAGATCTAAGAACAGCACTCAATAGTAAAAACCCATGTCCCACTGAGACACATTCAGTTACATTGAGAAGGAAAAACAGCAGCCTGCCAGAAAGCATTTCTCTCCTAAAGTGCAGGCACAAGTCACATGACCAGGGGCAGCTGGGGAATTTTCAAAATGTCTAGCCCCATGTCAGATTTCAAAATTGAATATAAAAAAATCTGTTTGCTCTTTTGAGAAATGGATTTCAGTGCAGAATTCTGCTGGAGCAGCACTATTAACTGATTCATTTTGAAAAAAAAATGTTTTCCCGTGACAGGATCCCTTAAGCTTTAGTCCTTCTTTAACAAATGAACTCCACAAGTCTGTTTAATTGGTCCTGCATAATGTTGTCTTGCCACTGCACATCATATCATAGTCCTATTACAAAGTGCTACAAAATCTCCGTATTGTAATACGATCTACGAATTTGATCTCATAAAGTTGGATGGTTTCTTTTTATGCGCCTGCATACAGTATTTAACGTATTCTAATGAAAAACAAAAGACTTTAACTTGTCAGAAACGCAGCAAGCAGTCTAATTTTCTGACTATCCCGTCATCTCAGATGGCACATGTTTCTTCCAGTGTGCAGATCAGATTTTAATATCTGTTACTTTTTAGACATGTGTAACTACATCTGACTTGTAGAATGTGATCTGTCGATGTGAGGACATCCAACAATAGCTCCTGTGTATTCAGCCCGAAGGGTTCTCAGATGTGGATGGATTTTCTAGGATAATAGTCGTTACTGTGTATGCACATGCAAAATAAATAAGTATAATAGTATACGCACATATATACTTTTTTCAGTTGTGTGCACAAGCTCTGCCAAGCTGTGGGCTGCAGCTCCCAATTAACACCACTTAACAGCTGTTAAATAGCAGAGTTGTCTCATGTAACATCAATTAAAATGCTAATTCCACTTGCTTTGCTGCCCACCACCAGGTAGATGCTGCTCATGATGGATTACAAAGCAAAACTGAAATAAATGACTCACAAAATCTAAGGAAATGGTAGTACCTAAACGAATGCTGTATATACAGTAAATCTGTGTGCGTGTGTGTATATATATATATATATATATATATATATATATATATATATATATATATATATATATATATATATATATATATATATATAACAAATGTGTATCTAAATAAAATTTGAAGATTTTCACAAAGGAGGATCACAGTTTGTGATTGACAATGCCAGAAGTTTTTGTTTGAAATAAATCGCAATTATAGTTCCTAGTTGCAGTACTTCTCCTGGTTGAAATGGTGACTGATAGTTGCTATAGGTGACTAGATCTGCAATAGGAGTCTTGAAACTATCAAGTAGTTACATATGTTTAAGAAGCCACAAGAAGAGGCAGTTCATGTATGGCTTAAAAATGGCACACCGCAATAATAATGTCTTAAAGAAATGTACCATTCCTCTAAATTGTGTGTTTTTAAACCTGAATTTGTTTGGTCTTCTCTCCATACTTCCCTGTAGCAGCTCCGTTAGCCAGGTCAGATATTCAAAACGTTTTCAGTTTGATAGACAAGTTGGCAGACTTGTGTACAGAGCTGCCTTTGGGAAACAACAATCGGAAAAATAAAAGAATGAATTTAAAATGTAATTCTCTTACATTTTCAAAACAAGTTCTGTTTTCTTGTTTAACCCTTTACAAGCCAGGACACATTGAGCTTACCATCTACATGTTTATAGTTGTACGGACAACTTCCATCATTTTTTGAGGAATTACCCAGTTTGTGCTCCGGTTGCTATACATCATTCCTCTGGATTCTCCTGTTTCTCCATCAAATTCAATGTAGGCGTGAGCAGCATGTCAGAGGGGACCAGTGTGCATGTGCAGTGATGGCACCTCCAGTGGTGGAAACTCCATATTCTCCATATTTCATTGCAGCTCAGAAACCTGTGTAAATTCTAATTGTCACAAATTATCAAGCAGAAAATTAGGTTTTCCTGTAATATAAGCCGATGCTACAGAGCTGATTATTACAGTTTGATGTTGAAAGTACTGGTATCTGTGCTGCCATGTACTAATTATCAGTACTAATTTCTAATTAGCCCTATATTGTAACATTTATATTCTATGTGTACAGTATTGTGAGTTTGTCCCTAAGCTTAGTAAGTGACAGCAGCACAGAGCATGTGCAGTGAATCAATGGTAAAATAAGATGTGGAATCACTAGGGCATATTTGGGGGCACAGATATTTCCTGCTAAAGGATTGTGGTTGCCTTGGGCTCGTACAGTAGCATAATGTACACCATTTATAGCCTTTAGTTAATCTTTAGTTCTGTTAAAAGGCAGTGATTATTACTGTTAGAGATGCTGAACCTTTAGGCCAATGCAGTAAGGTTCATTGTTAGAATTTAGTTCCCCTTTAAATGGGGCTACCTGCTGTCTATAGAGATCAAATTTGTGCTTTTTTAGTACAAATGCACAATTGAAAAAAAACCAAAAAAATTTTTCATCCAATTTTCATTAAGATTAAAATGCTTTTATTGCACAAACCGTATTTTGCGCAGAATCCAGATAGCACTGTTTCAGATCTATATTGACCTTTTATCTGCTTTAAAGAAGACATTTTGAAGTGCTGTCCGGATTATGTGTGCAGTTATTACCTGTGTGGAGTAAATTTCTGTGAGATGTGCACACAATTAAATACATTATTGTGTGGTGCTGGCAAGTTTGATGCCGACACCAAATTAAATTGCGCTAGGGCAAAAGGCATACCACCCAACATTTTAGAAATAGAGGGACAAAGATCCCCGGTGAAAATTTTGACCAAGCCCATTTTTGTGGCCACATTCCTAAATTACCATGTTCATTTTACAAAATTTGGCAGGTTATGAAAATCTGAACACATTTCTGTTTTTTTTTATTTGTTTTGCCCTTTAAGCTGCAAGTCACAGTTTCCCAAGAGACCTGATTATCTTAAACTGTTACCATTCTTTCTTTGTTTACCTGAAATTGTTACAATTGGTTCTTTGCTTATCATAAATTGAAAGTCGGGACATTTCCGTAACAATCTGGGACTGTGGGTTGAGCTGTCAAAATCGGTAAAAAACGGACAGTTGGGAGGTATGAAAAGAGCTTAAAAATTCATATGGTAATATAAAATAAAAGTGCAAATATCCCCTCCCTCCAATGTACTTTTAAAAAAATATGTGGGCTCTCTGGCTGTATAACTGATGTGCTTGGTTACAATATTCTGCTGGTGCTTAGTATAATCAAAATTAATCTCAGTGAAAGCTGCCTTTCCCTTCATCTTTTTCTCGGATGTTTCTTAATATTTCCCTCTCTATAATTTCAGAGGCTTTTATAAAGCAAGTAGGTTATCAAAGTAAAAGTAAGGATTGCCTTCTTGCCCATTATGCTACACTCTGCACAAGAGACCAAATTCTTGCCACTTGAGATATAATCTTGTGAGCAAACCTGAGCTCCATTTCTTAAAAACAAATTTAGAGAACATATGGTCTTCACCATATGCCTTGTTTTCTGCTACTTTTTGCAGAAAAAAACACAACAGGTAGCACTTGACAGGATAAAAAGATTTATAGTATTAGAGACAAAATAGAGGGAATTAGGAATGTAAACAACTCTTAATTCATAAGACAGCAGCCATATATTGTATGTGGTATGATTGTTTTAATGATAGCCAGCAGTGGTGTTTTCACCCTGCCATATTATGTTTTATGAGGATCTAGTCTCATCCTTAAAGGGATTCTCTCATGATTTTGAAGGTATAGTTTTTATTTCTAAATTACACTGTTGACACTGCAAACCATTTCATTCCTGAGCCAACAAGTATATTTTTTATTAGTTGCATTATTGGTGTGTAGGCAGCCATCTCAGGTCATTTTGCCTGGTCATGTGCTTTCAGAAAGAGCCAGTGCTAGACTAAGGAACTGCTTTCTGACTACTTTTTACTATTGAGTGCTGTTCTAAGATCTACCAGGCAGCTGTTATTTTGTGTTAAGCTGTCCATAGACGCAAAGATCTGATCGTACGAATTGAGGATTCGTATGACCGTGTGTGGAGAGTTCCGTCATTTTTCGTCCAGCGGAGATCGGTCGTTTGGTCGATTGGACAGGTTAAAAGATTTCTTTCGGCTGCCGATAATATCTCTGCGTGTATTGCCGATCGTACGATTTTCAGTGGGAGACTGTCACTAGCTTTGTCGCACATAACTTTCGTACGATTGCTGTCAGGGGCAGAACATTGACTGAGTTCTTTTCTATTTTATTTGATCGGATTGGTTAGTGGCAGGTCAGAAAATGGGGAAGTCCGATCATTCGATGATTCGTACGATCGGATCTTTGCGTCTATGGTAAGCTTTAGGGAGCTGCTGTCTGGTTACAACATTGTTGTTAGGCTGCTGGGAGAGGGTGATATCACTCCAACTTGCAGTACTGCAATAAATGAGTGACTCAAGTTTATCAGAGCACAAGTCACATGATTGGAGGCAGCTGGGAAACTGACAAGTATTCCACACAATAATGGAGCGCTCAAACCTTGTGCGTAATCCCTTGGGATCGGGTGTTTAGCAGTAATTAACCCAACCTGCCACGGGTCAGGAAAGTACTATGCAAAGTCCAGTAACATGCAGCACACTTTCAAATGAAGTGGTTTTCCAGTATTATGATAAGTAGACAAAAGTGGCAAAATGTTTGAGGCCTCGCAGGGCCATTTATCAAGCCTTGGGAAACTGAAAATATGTCTAGCCCCAAAATTAAATATAAAGAAAAATCTGTTTGCTCTTTTGAGAAATGGATTTCAATGCAGAATTCTGCTGGAGCAGCACTTTTAACTGATGCGTTTTTAATTTTTTTTTTCTTCCCATGAACGTATCCCTTTAAGCTTTTATTTTATATTTTACAGTGACTAACTGAATATCCATCTATCTTTGTGTTCTGAATAACTACTTGAACAATGAAATGCTTATCCCGCTGTTTATAGGGAGTTTCTTGAATTCTATAGGGCCTTGTGTTGTGTGACGATTTCATGTTAGTAACATGTCTACCACAAAAGAATTATCGGTCATAGTAGGGATACAAGTACCATGTATACCAGTCACCTGTTATACATGGACTCATATTTCAATCCTATGCCACTGTCAGTCCAGAATACCATTTTATCAGGAAACCCAGCTTGCTTGAAATGTCTGTGAAAAAGGTTAGGCTGCTGGCGTAGACTTCACTGTTGGTATTGGTGATTTCTGAGCGTAAATTATATGATGGCCATGTCATAAAGTTAAGGGAACAGTTCAGTGTAAAAATAAAAACTAGGCAAATAGGCTGTGCAAAATAAAAAAATATTTATAATATAGTTAGTTTGGCAAAAATGTAATGTATAAAAGCTGGAGTGACTGGATGTCTAACATAACAGAATACTACTTCCTGCTTTTCTGCTCTAACTCTGAGTTAGTCAACGACTTTAAGGGGGGGTCACGTGGGACATAATTGTTCAGAGAGTTTGCAATTGGTCCTTGATGCAGCTCAGATTCAAAAGCAAACAGTTATGACCCATGTGCCCCCCTCAGGTCACTGATTGGTTACCAGGCAGTAACCAATCAGTGGAAACCAAGGGTGCTAAAAAGCAGGAAGTAGTGTTCTGTTATGTTAGACATCCAGTCACTCCAGGCTTTAAACATTACATTTTTGCCTAACTATATTTACAGTCTATTTACCCAGTTTTTATTTTTATACTTAACAATTCCTTTAAGGGTTTTTTCTTTACCAAATGAAAAAAGGAGATAAACATCGCATTCTGTTTTGGCCAGTATATTCTTTAAATATGAATGGTTTTCCTGTACCACACTGAGCAGTAGATTCTTTGTGTTAAGAATTTTCTTTTCTTATACCACAGAGTCAATGTTTGAAATTCCCTTGACACCTAGTTGTATTAAAGTGTACACTTGTTTGCTCTGATGTTGGCCGCATTTCATTTTTGTTATAAGGACACTGACGGGAAACAGGGATTCAGTCTCTGCATCAGTGCTTATAACCCATCCAGGTTTCTGCATTGCTGTGCTACGTGCAGGCCTCTTGAGGGTAACTTTGCACTGACATCTCTATCGCTCCTTCTGTTGTATTTCAGTTCCTTTTATCACATCCCATCTTTCTTGGTTTTTAGTTGCTGGTTATTTAACTCTCTGAGGGCCATTTCCTTACCCAATATTGCAGCAGATGTAAGACACAAGCATGGGGTTGTGCCTTGTGTAGTCCATGCTTTCCTTTGCTTACGTCATACAGTTCATTAAAAGGCTGATTGTGTGGCATTCTGCTTGGGAACCTTCTGCATTTAAATTAAAGGTTGAGTGTTTTAAAGCAGATATTGAATCTAAGGATTAACACACTTTATCGAGTGCACGCATCTGGTGCCACAGCCATGTTATCATAGGCAGAGGTGCGTAATCTTCCTAGCCTTTACTCATTATTTAATTTATTACCAAAGATGATATTGTCTCAAATCTGAATATAAGCACCTTCCCATTTCTGCATCATTCTGCAGATATCCAGTAGCACCATATGATTTCATCCGCTGACTACATTAACATTTCGAGAATGCTCAAACAATACCAATTTGTGATCATTACCATAGAGGATTTGTTTTTGTTTCAGCATCTTGTGTGCTGTTAACTATTCTCTTCCATGAACATCACTGCGTAATATAGCGTTTTAAGAGCATTTATTTATGAATCATAGATCAATTCTGCAGAGGCTGTTGAAATAGCATCTAGGGTATATCTGCATTCTTTGCTGAACCAAGAGCTTATATTTAATTTGTTACAAATAATTTTTATTTGCTGTTTTAGGGGTGAAGTTTCTTTTGCACATGCTCAGCAGGTCTGATTTAACCTAGGCCAAGCATTACAATATGGCTAATATTGATAAAATAGAGATACTTTCATTGCTAGTACAAGATTTTTTCTGAAAAATCCAGAGCAACTATAATTTAGGAGTTTATTTATCAAAGTTCGAGTTTTTTTTCTACCTTGAATAAACTCACAACTCGAATATTTGCTTATTTATGAAAAACTCGAATGTAAAAAATGTGATTGAATGTAATCAAGGGGAAAAACTCAAATAATAGCCAAAAAAAAGAACCCACCGAAAAACCCCCGAAAATCACTAAGGCTAAAAACATCTTGAAATGGTTCAAGGGACCTCTGCCATTGACTTCTACATGACCTAGACAGGTTTTAGTTAGAGTATTTTCAGGTTCAGGCTTTATGCAGTTTCAGGGAATAATAAATCTTGGGAAATTTGAGTTTTTATTGAAACTAACCTCAAAAAAGGGAATTTTTTAGGAAAACACAACTTGATCTTTAATAAATAGCCCCCTTAGTGTTGTCCACAATATATTTATTCCTATGGTGGCTTTAAAAATCTAAAATATAAACTTGTACCTGTACTATTTGCTGAAAGGTTTCTGTGCCTCCTGTTTTCCCAAAGATCTCTTGGAATTGACCGACTAATTGTTTGACCACCATATTGTGTTGCAGGGGATATGCCTACATAACTACTGTATATCCTACGGCAATTGAAAAGGGTTGGGATAGGGGTCTGGGTAACAACGCCTATCCTAGCCAAGTTGATTAATACTGTAGCTGAGCCCAGAACTGCAGGCACTGAGAAAAAAGAACACATTAGCTTTTTTTGGATGTTATAATATTATATTATAATAATATATTATAATAGAAATCATTTCCCACCCCTTTTACATAATTTTATGTGAATATTATCTGCTTTTTCCCGTTGTTTAAGTACGTGAATACAGGTTGTGTATCTCCGAATGAATAGAACCAATATATTATTGTCTGCCCCAGGACATGTTAATACCAAATCTAGTTTTTCTGTAACATGGTATCAGTTTGTGTTTTCCTAAACACAATGTTGTCGAACTAGACTCTGGTAAGAGCATAGCACCCTTATTGCTAAATCTTTCTATCAGCCCTTTTTACTCTTTTCAGGGTTTTGGTATCATCCATTTTTAGTATAGTTTGCAGCAGACAGCTGCCCGAAGCATCCATTCCTATGAAGTACACAGTTTCCTTTGCATATCTGCAGTGCTTCTATTTTAATAGCAGGAGGCAGTAGCTGTCTGTTTCCCACTATTGCATATAAAGGAAAGATTAATGAAATTGTTCACAACTTCTCCATTTGAAAACAAGCTTGTTTGCACTCTGCACCTCCAAGCAAAATGAATTTATATTTTCTGTGTGCATGTTAATAACGGAATATAAGGTGGCAATGGCGCTCGCTCAGCAATACTGTTTATTCCTATAGCTCTGTCATGGGAGCTAGTAAGCAGGCAGTCCATGGAGAATTTTAGATTCAAGCAGGAGAATTGCATTGCTTATTTTGCGTACAAATATATTCAGCTCTATAGTGACTCAGTTGGAATCCGACTATAAGAAGCGTCTAAACAGCAGAATAATAACACACAGTTGTTGCTGGAGGTGTGGGGTGAAGGGGGGGGGGTTGCTTTCAAGCTGAGGTTACTACCAGGCAATACATAGAAGCAGTTGTATGTAGAGGGAAAGTAAAACAAAAGAAATTCCAATTGTGACCTGTAAATGTGTTCAAAGAATAGGACCTACATACAAATGTGGGAATTGTTATAAGGCAAGATATTGTCAGCAATAAGTAATACAAATTAGAGCATATTTTGGGGATAAAAATAACATTCATATCAAGCAAGACACAGCAAGTATTACATTTTTTTTACCTGTGTCGAACCTCCCATGGCTACAATAAAACAGCTCCCTCGGCGCCACAAGAAAGCTAGAGAGTGTTCACCAGTAAATCTCTTCTTTACAAAAAACCTTTGACTTTATAGTAATCACTATTGGAATCTGGCTTGCCTAGAATTTGTGGTTTACATCCTGATTTTTCCTAGACAGTCAGTATGAAGCTTGCAGAGGAAGGAAAATCACATTAGGGTTTTGTTTATTTGAAAGCTATATTGATCGATTACATGTATGCATACACTCTCAGTGGTATGGATATGTAAGCAAAAGACTAGGCAAGGAATGAGCTACATATTCATATAAATCACATATACAGTAATGTGCCCTTGGAAAATGAAGTTTGAGTTCAGATAATTTGAATGTGAAATTTGCATGTTTTTTTTAATCCTTATTATTTAAGCTTGTGTAGTATATAGCCATCAAAAACTTGGAATCTGTATTCCCCACCTTGCCTTGCATCTACTGGGGAAAGAAGGGGGATCAGCAAGAGAAGTTATGGATATTTCAACTAATTGTCCACTCGTGGCAATGTCCATTATTTCTATTAAGTGCCTGATGTAAAACCTATACAATAATAATCAACCGCTGTATGGCTGATGAGCATTCCTTCTCTATAGGATCAATGTGCTTATTCTTAACGCTAAGCTCTCAACCTGTTGCCTGCTTTATGCCCCTCTTATCCCAGTGTTTATTCATTAGCTTAATGCACTTCACAAATGAAATGTTTGTGTGCAATTCAAGTAGTACCTCAGCGGATGTGTAAGGCAGCATGGGAGGCTTTCTGGTCTTTTTCCTTGCTAACGGTTTTGGCTTTGCTGCTTCCACATCCATTCTCCTTATTAACAATAATAACCTCTCTTTTGTGCATTGTATAGTACCTGCGTGAGTTACCCTGTATACCTGTTAGTGTGTAACAAGTGCCCTCCTCGTTTTCCCTTTCATGATGCCATTTCTTATTTTACTCTATTGTGTCTTCATTAATGTCTTGTTAAACTGTTAATCGCTTTTATATTAAAGCTTATAGAATACTTTGTGTGGAAGCTGAACAAATGTGATGTGAAATCACTAAACCCCTCACCTCACTAATTATATGTAGATCAAAATGATTTTCATTTATACCGCTGAAAAATGTCTTTGGAAATTGTATGCAGAAATCTAAAAGGTGCCATTAATGAAGGCCAAGTGAAATTTTCCCTAAGCTGTTTATTTTCCATGTACATTAATAGTAGCTTTTGAGAAAGTAGCTGGATAGCCACGAAACGCGTTAAGCCTATGGTTCTCTAATTGTTCCTACCATGATGTGCCGATATTAATGGATCAATACATTTTTGGGTTTTTATTATTACTTCTGACTTCGTTCCTGTGGTGCTCCGTGTTTCTACATACACATTAATAGTATAAAAGTCTGGCTCTGGGGCCCCCTGCCACAAACCCCCCCCTCTGGGCTTCCCTGGCACAAAGCCCCCCCATGGTTTTTTCCCAGTGCCCGCCGTCCCAGTCCGACACGGTATATAAAAGCATAAACTAAACAAATATATGATGTTTTGTGCAAAAATGTTAGGGAAATATGGCTATGTAAGGGGCTCAAGTCTACGTTGTACTAACCTTTACATCACTTATTGTATGGAAGGAAGTGGTAGATAATTTAGACTTAAAAGTAGATGTATTTCTCTTTAGGGTAAGGGCACATGGGGAGATTCGGGGACATTTAGTCTCCTGGCGACTAAGTGCCTCTTCTTCTGGGCGACAATCTCCCTGATCTGCCTTCCCCTACCTTCCCGCCAGCTATAATTAGAAATCCCCAGCGGGATGGCACTCGCGGCGCTTCGTTTTCCGAAGACACCCGAAGTTTCCTCGTGAGGCAACTTCGGGCGACTTTGGAACACGAAGGGCCGCGAGTGCCATGCCGCAGGCGTTTTTTCATTCTTGCAGGCGGAAGACGGGGAAGCAGTTGGAGAGATTAGTCGCCCCAAAGAAGAGACGATTTGTCGCCGGGCGACTAAAGCTCCCGAATCTCCAGGTGTGACCTTACACGACTGAGCAGTCATTGAATATATTCCTTATCTGAAAGTAAACCTTCCCCTTGTTTCAACCCCCACCAATACAACTACAGAACACTACTGCGTGATTAAAAATGTAAGAAGTGAGATGTCAGTACATTATTACGGCCTTGTTTGTTCTAGAGTGTTAGTAATATTTTATTAATGCCCTAGACAAATTAAAGTACAGCCTCTGCAATAAGGAACACAGTGGCATTTGACATCTATTTGTACATGGAGGTGAAAGAGTTGAAATTCTATCCTTTTCAGTGCTACCCCTCCCTTCATTATAACATTCCCTTTTGTTTATTGATTAAAGGGACACGCAATGGATATTTGTAAGCCTTGTACTGCTGAGAAGAATTCAGATTCTAAATGTAACCCATTTAATTCATTTTGGATAAAGGTACCCAGTGGATGATGGGAGTGTCAACAAAACATCTTTCTGAGACACAGTGAGGCACAGTGTCATATAGTGATTTTATAATATAAATCCAGCTTCATAAGGTTAAATCCAACTCTATCTTAAAGGGCAACATATCCCAACTGCCTCCTTCTGCACAAACCCCCCTTGAAGAGTTTACTGGAGTAACCTTCTTGCAGATTTACAGTGCAAATGACAGCAACCAATAATTTATTAACAATTCAGGGGCACGAAATGTCTCTGTAGTCCCTGGGTAATAATGGCCATAGTGCTAACTCATTTAATGTTTGTTGGAAAAAGGAAACCTACTATGGGTCAGTAAATACTCAACATTTTAAGAAAGCAAACTTGGCATCCTAAAAGCATCACTTTAGTAGGTCAGCTGGGACAGGTGATTTTCTACTTAAAGCACAGGACAGAAATGGCTGTGATTTAAACATTTAATCATTACTGTTTTATGTTTCTTAAGGAACAAAAAGTGTGTAAAAGCATTAGGAACCATGTGGCTTAACTCGGATGTAACAAGAATAAAGAAGAAAGAATTTAATTATAAGACAGAGACAAAATATGTTTTTAGGACCTACAAATACTACAAGTAAGCAGTGTATCTGTTTGCCAAAATGAAAAAAAAACATTGTATGCAGGCTGGTTTAATTCAGAATCCTTGTATTGTGATCTGGACAAACTGGTAAACTGGGCAGCTAAGTGGCAGATTAAATTCCATGTAAATATATGTTGTAACTAACAGTTCCTGCAAGGGCATCCATTCAGATTAGGATATAGAAGGTTTCATCTCTAAGGAACAAGTTTTGTTGAGCTAAACATAACAAAAAGGGAAATTGAGACTACTCCATTTTTGATCCTTGCAAGGTAGATAATTTGATTACAAGAGGGGGGTTGTGGGTGCACTCCTAAGGCCATATAAAAATATATATAAATACAATAATCCCGTCTAAAAAAAGAAAAACAGGGTTTTTTGTTACAAAGTTATGATCATAAAATTGGTAAGCCGCCATACCACGTCAAGGTAAACCCCATACGGCGGTCCCTAACCTGTTTACCTGTGATCAAAATTTAAAACCTTGGTTTCAATCTGGACTAGATCCTCCCCCACCACCTGCATATGCGGCTTTTTGTAGGGGAGACTGCCCAGACCAACGCCCATTTAAAAAAAAAAAAAAAACAAAAAAAAAAAGTGATTGTGAAGAGACTATAATGAAGGAAAAGTAAAGTTGTATATATAAGTGCACACTTGTGTGTGTGTGTGTGTGTGAGTATAAGTACAGGTGTGAGTATAGATTTAGAGGGAGATGAAAAAGGAAAAATTAAATGTGGAGTGTGATAGGTGTAATATGTGTGGGTCTGTGCAAGTGTTACCTAGTGATAAATGCAGCAAATATAATGAGTGTCTCACAGGCGTTGGTAATAAAAAGGCCAAAGCCTCCCCAGCCGCTAGCATTTGTGGCTTTTGAGGGAGAGAAATTGCCCAAACCAAGGATTAATAAAAAACAACAAGGACATAGGGCCACCGTTAATTTAAAGGGGTGGGTATGAGGGTGCACTAACCACATGAAGCTTAGCCACAGCTTCCGGCTACATTTCAGGTACAAGAGGGGGGTTGTGGGTGCACTCCTAAGGCCATATAAAAATGGCCTTACCAATTTTATGATCATAACTTTGTAACAAAAAACCCTGTTTTTCTCTTTTTAGACAGGGGATTATTGTATTTAAATATTTTTTTATATGGCCTTAGGAGTGCACCCACAAACCCCCTCTTGTACCTGAAATGTAGCCGGAAGCTGTGGCTGAGCTTCATGTGGTTAGTGCACCCTCATACCCACCCCCTTAAATTAACGGTGGCCCTATGTCCTTGTTGTTTTTGATTAATCCTTGGTTTGGGCAATTTTTCTCCCTTAAAAGCCACAAATGCTAGCGGCTGGGGAGGCTTTGGCCTTTTTATTACCAACGCCTGTGAGACACTCATTATATTTGCTGCACTTATCACTAGGTAACACTTGCACAGACCCACACACATTACACCTATCACACTCCACATTTAGCTTTTCCTTTTTCATCTCCCTCTAAATCTATACTCACACCTGTACTTATACTTATACTCACACACATACACACACACACAAGTGTGCACTTATATATACAACTTTACTTTTCCTTCATTATAGTCTCTTCACAATCACATTTTTTTTTCTTTTTTTAAATGGGCGTTGGTCTGGGCAGTCTCCCCTTCAAAAGCCGCATATGCAGGTGGCGGGGGAGGATCTAGTCCAGATTGAAACCAAGGTTTTAAATTTTGATCACAGGTAAACTGTGTAAACTGTGTAACCGCTGTATGGGGTTTACCTTGACGTGGTATGGCGGCTTACCAATTTTATGATCATAACTTTGTAACAAAAAACCCTGTTTTTCTCTTTTTAGACAGGGGATTATTGTATTTAAATATTTTTTTATATGGCCTTAGGAGTGCACCCACAACCCCCCTCTTGTACCAGATAATTTGATTACCAGTATTCAAACCCCTTTCCCTCCCCATTTTTTGTGACTGTTTTGTAATCAGGAGTCCATTATGCAATGGTATTGTATGCACTGAATATCTAATAATCTACCTTCAACTTCCCTGTTTAGCTCAACAAATAATAAAAACTTTCCATTAAAGGGATTAAAGGGGCTATATAGCTCTTTCAAGATGCATAAAGTTTTTTTTTTTTTTTTTTTGCAGTAAGGTGTGGGGTTGGATATATCTTTAGAAGGTGAGAAAGTTATATTACTGAAAGGAATCCAGCCACTGGAGTCAGGAAGGAATTTTTCTCCCCCTGAAGCAAACTGGAGAGCATTCAAATAGGGTTTATTTATACTAATAATACTAGTAAATATTTATTAATTATACTGATAAATAAATAAACAAACCTCTGTTGTAGTTATAAAATATATTGGATCACGTTGTTGTAATACAGGTATGGAAACACATTATACAGAAAACTCCGAATTGCAGAAAGGCCATCTCTTATAGACTGAATTTCATCCAAATAATCCAATTTTTTTTAAAAGGATTCCCTTTTTCTCTGTAATAATAACAGTACCTTGATCCCAACGAATATATAATTAATCCCTATTGCATGCAAAACAATACCAATGGGTTGAATTCATGTTTAAATAATATTTTTAGTAGACTTAAGGTAAGAAGATCCAAATTACGGAAAGATCCATTATCTGGAAAACCCCAGATCCTGATCTTTCTGGATAACAGGTCCCATACCTGTACTTTTTAAACTACTAATCTGAGTTATAGTCTAGTCAAGGATGCTGGAAGCAGTAGATGAGCAAAAGCTGGAAAGCATGTTTAGGTTATATTGATACATAGGTCTACCACAAACACTTTTGAATGTGATTGTTGTATAGAACCAATATATACAAATGATGGTGCAGAGGTGACCTGCATGTAACAGAAAATAGATCTTACCACATGGGAGAATTCCTGCGATTATGAATGTCCTTGGCTGCACACTGGCAGACAGTATGGCTGCAGGGTTTTTTCCTGCCTGGCCCTGCTTAATAACCTCTGCAAATAAAGCAGGGCAAAATCTCAGCTTTATGTCCAGGTTGAAACACAGATCTCAGGGGAGCAGTTCTAAATATCCTGTGACTCTTAGCTCTGCATCTTTGACCTTGATGAGCTTGTGATTTTTCACACGCCCACTCATCTGTATTAGGAGCCATTCTTTTACACACTCCAGCAATTATAATGACTCGTTCATGGTGAAAGATCCCTTTTTGTGTATGCATAGCAAATATGTCCACATATAATTTGTTGCCTTACTGTCATGTAAAAAATGACACACAGTGCAGTGTATTATATGCATGAATATATTGTTATGTATAACTATACTATTAATTTCATTCTACAGATGTTCGCACACTTCCCACCCCACTCTGCAGTCATGCATCTGTAACATAGATATATTATCTGGATGCATGGATTACTGTCGTCCTCACCTCCATGTCTTCTGCATATTTATCTACCCTTTGTCTCCCAAAATTACTATCACAGTTGAACTCTGCTTAACTGGTAACCGTCACCCAAAAAAATCATTGAGAATCCTATTTTATCACATTAGTCAAGCAAAATGAACTTTAATTACACTATATAAATTATTTGAAGCCTTGTATCATCTCAGAATCTTGTTTGTGCACCAGAATGGGCGACCTGATGTCCATGCTTTTGTAACAATTACTTACAAAAGCAGTGAAACAATCGATGTGACCTAAGTGTACATTAATATTTTGAAAAGTCATTTTTTAGTTTTAGTATCCCTTTGAGTGATAGGTGTAAAGGAAAAAGCTGATACTAATACCCCCTTGGCCTCTTGGCCACAAGAGGGCAACACCTCACGAGTATTCAAAAAGGGTGACCTGCATTTTCAAAATTCATATTAAATCTTGTAAATGTTTGGCAGGTACCCAGGCAGTTGTGTACCTGCCAAGAAATGTCCCTTTCCAGCTGACACGAGGTCACCCATTCAAGAAAAGAGGTTTCCCCTAAATATTCGAAAGAGTTTTTTACAGTGAGAGCTGTGAAGATGTAGAATTCTATCCCCGAATCAGTTGTCCTGGCTGATTCATTAGATAGCTTTAAGAAGGGGTTGGATGGCTTTTTATCATGTGAGAGAATACAACATTATGGAAAATAGCTCATAGTAAATGTTGATCCAGGGACTAGTCCGATTGCCAATTTGGAGTCAGGAAGGAATTTATTCCCCCTCTGAGGCAAATTGGAGGAGCTTCAGATGGGTTTTTTTTGCCTTCCTCTGGATCAACTGGCAGGCAGGTTAAAAAAAGTTTAAAGGTCGAACTTGATGGACAGCTGTCTTTTTTTCCAACCTAATTTACTATGTTACTATGTTAGACTGCAGGGTGTGTTTAGTAATCTGAGCTGAGAAGAACGGAGTATGCCCTTTAGCCAACAGTAGATTCCTGATGGAGGGAGCAGAGTGGGTTAGAGGAGGAGAAGGAATTCTAAGTGATTAAGGGGATGCTGCAGTCTTACTGTTAACCTACCAGAGTGGCAGGTATCTAATGACTTTGAAGAGGCTGTTCATTGATAACATTATTGTGTGTGGTCGGGGCTGTGAACATGTCCTTTAAGTTGTCATATCATGGTTGGGGAGGGGGCTAGTAGGCCTGTTCAATTGTTAATAATTGCTGGGAATGCTTTATTTCCTTGTTATACTACCGTTTAAACCAAATTATTACTAATGGGGGAAAAAGCAAACTATATTTCCTGAAAATAATGGTAATCAGTAAATTTGGTGAATGTCAGCTTCGGGTTCCTGAGAAAAGAGTACTTATAACCCTAGGCCACCCTCCAAAGGTGACCTGACCTGACCTGAACTGCACTGCAGGGGACTCTCATAACTCCATTGATTGCTGTACTTGTTTAAAAACAGCAGGCTTGGTGGTAGTTACCATCTTTTGTTCCTCACCACAGGAGCATGTATAGTTGAAGCCTACTGTGCATATTCTATGTCTGGAATCTCTGTGCACAGGTCCTCAAATGGTGCGATATGTCTCCTGCCAACCCTGCTGCTATATTCTGTATTGCTTTTTGTTTTTTTTAACCAAGTTTTGTGCTGTTATCTAACTCCCATGTGCTGTTATCTAACTCCCTGGTAGTGGATACTTTATTGTGGGGATTGTCTTAAGGCCCAATCATTGCTTCAAGAATGTTTACTTGTATCATACCTCCCAACATTTTGGAAATAAAAAGAGGGACAGAAAAGTTGATGCGCATAGAGCGGCAATTTTTTGACCATGCCCATTTTTGACACACCCCCCTAATTACCATGTTCATTTTACAAAATTTGGCAGGTTATGAAAGTTTGAACACATTTTTGTTTTTTTCCCCAGTTATTACAGTTTTGCTAATGAAGGTGAATTGCCCTTGAAGATGTGAGTCTAACTTTTCCCAATGGACCTGTTATCTTATATTGTTACAATTACTTATTTGCTTATTTGAAATTGTTACAAAAGTTTCCAAGTGCACCTGGTGGCTGTTCTGGGCTCACAGCCAAAAGCCAATTAAGTTGGAAACTGCAGAGAAAAATGGGACTTTCCATTACAAATGAGGGACTGCGGGTTGAGCTGTCAAAAGAGGGACTGTCTATCTAAAAATGGGACAGTTGGGAGGTCTGTTGTATCTATAAAGGGCTTTCTGACTAAATGTTGGACCTCCACTTATTAATCGTGGCATTTCCAGTTCATGTTTGGTTAACGTGCTACACCATTTTGCAAAATGCCTCTGGCATACAAAATGTTAATGTCTGTTCGCTGATAGTGGTAAGCAGATCTGTGAGTTATTTCATTTCAAGTCCTATCAAAAAAACAACTGATGCAATTTTTATTTGTATTTTCCCCCTCCTTATTTCCTCCAGGGCACCTCATCTTTTTCTTGTCCGCTTTCCCTCCTCCCTTTCCAAAACACACACATTAAGCAATTTTTGCTCTGAATGGCTGAGATTAAATAGGATTTGCTTCAAAGTTTCACAGAATCCCAGCACTGGGCAAAATTGATGTGAACTAAAAAGCCTCAATTAAGTGTGATCCTATTCCGTTCTGCTTTAGATGGCAGTAATGAAGGCACAGAAAGATAAGGCGCTTGTCTGTCTTTTTCTTTTTTTCCTCCTCTAATATCTTTTCTGAAAAATAAAGAATCACAAATGTGAGATTCCCTTGAGCTCCCACAGAAAAGCACTTTTCTAGTATTGGTTATTCTGCTTTGCTATCAAAGAAGTACTGTTTGCAGCATGCTTGACTCAGAACAATGTACCTGTTTATCTACATTAAGGCCCAACTCCATATACTTTTTAAATAATAAATAATAACACAGTCTAGGATAATTAAGGATTAGGGTTTCTGTTTGCTACAATGCAATGGATGGCAAGTATGTCAGAAAAAAAATCACTTCTGTCTTTGCTGATTTTTGCACCCACATAAGTTATTGCCTGTTCTCATATCCATGCTACTTAAGCTGTAAAGCAAGGTTTTCTAAAGACTAGCCCTGAAATCATCAACAAATACAATTATTGCCCATTTCTATTGCCTCCTCGAAAATGCCGTTCTATATCAAATTGCTAGAAAGTGTTATAGTAGGTGACAATTTGTGATAGTACACAAAAAAGAAGTAGTTCGTTTGGAAAAGAATGCTATTTGTACATGTTAATAGTGAATAATGCCAAAATAATTTATTACGGATATTAATCCACTGACCCTAATTACATTTAACCATGTATTAATAAATTGGTGCTGAATGGTTGTTATATAAACTATTCATTTGTGTGGTCACTTACAACCACATGTACAAAATTCCGCAAGATTTATAGTAGATTATGCAGAACACTTGCACCTCTCAAGAAATAACACTAAAATTAGCTTACGCTTACATAAATAATGCGATCACAAATAATGCGTTCACTAGGTAAATTTGTTGCTATGCACTTGAGTAAAAACGGAAGCTGTTAATTGCCGCAAAAATTCACAGCAATGATACTCTTTCTGATGTTTTCTAAATGGGCACCTAGGAGGGGCTTATGCACACAAACCTAGAACTGGATTTCATACTACATACATTGGATGCATATGTCTCCAGGTATCCCGATAATTGAGAACTGATTAGCCGACTACTAAACTGTTGATAGATGCTGGATGCACAATAGGGCGCACCCTTATTCAGCTGCTCAGGTGTTGCTAGATATGACCTGGCTGCTCTTATCGTCAGCTGCCACTGCACACAGTATTAGAGGGAAAGCGTTAATGGGCAGACTTGGAAGCCTATAGCTGCATGGAGCTCAGCTGGGTGCAGCAGGATTTCCATAGTGAATTGAAGGGAAGCTCCTTCTGCAG
This sequence comes from Xenopus laevis, assembly GCF_017654675.1. NCBI lineage: Eukaryota > Metazoa > Chordata > Amphibia > Anura > Pipidae > Xenopus > Xenopus laevis. The sequence continues at coordinate 94,408,598 of NC_054375.1, read as the reverse complement.
TAGTGACATCCTGTGTGCTCCAGCAAGCTCCAGCCCTGAGGGAACAATTTCCCTTGTACATTGACTCACTGATATTGTATTCCTTCTAACAAGAGGTCACCCTCCAAGGCAGTAAATAATGATCAAAGGCACCACCTTTTTCCTAGCTGCTAGGGGATTGCAATGTTACCTATATGCAGCATTTTAATGAGCCCTTGTGTCTAATTATGGTTTATTTATAAAATGCAAATGTTCTCCGCAGAGCCGGAGAATGGTAACAGACAGACTCGACAGAACAAGGTGCCCAGCATCCTTTGCTCCTCTGAGCTTACAATCCAGGGATGCTAAATAATCATTTCATTTGTGCACACAGATGAAACGTGCTTTCTCATAGTTAATTAATAGAGCAAGTGATGTGTGACACTGCAGGGTACAGTTTCTTTCCAAGTGCAGAGCTGGACATTAGCTATTCATTGCCAGGGAACACCTTTTGATTTGGCACTGTCAGTTATCTAATGCTGGCAGACTCAAATTAAGAACACTGTGACAAATGGTGCTGTCGAAGTATTTCTCAAGACTTTCCTGTCTGCTGCCCTTTAAATATTGAACTACACCTCACAGCAATGTCTTCTGCTGCCTGAGGCTTTTAACTGATGTTGCCATTAGCAGCTAGAGGGCCAGAGGATGGAGAGCATGTAGATCTCGATTCATGGGCTCCTCTAAATGACTCCTCTTCTGCCCCAGTCTGTGGTGTGACGTGCAGAGAGTTCCATGCCCACCTCTTTAAACCCTGTTCTTGTTGAATCTTATTGTCACTACTGCTTGCAGTCTGTGGGGATTTTTCTTTTTCATGCTGCATCTCCAACCTATGTCCAGCTGCACCAGTTGTCATGGATACGCTATGGATTAACCCAGCAAGGCTGGATCATTCTTCTATTGGAAATGCATTCCCATATATGCAGAGTGAATGACGAGGGACCCTCCCTCTATTCAGTCTCCTTGAATTGCCCGCAGCCGCAAAAGCAAAGAAATTCCTTTACACCAGAAATGAACTCCCTTCCTTATGCGTGTTTACACCCACAGAACCACTGCGGTAGAGTTTGAGAGGTGTTTGTTGTTTTCATCTGGCTCTCCACCCTGTTCTTGTCATGCTTTTCATTCTTAATAAAAGAGGTGGGGAATCGTGCCTTTAAAGTACTTAAAACTTATGTTGTGTGTATTTTGTATACGTGTAGGTGCAGAAGATTTTGTGTAAGAGCCTCCCTAACAGCTGCCGTCTGCTAACATCTTAAATTGAGCTGGATATGTGCAGGTCTCATAACCTTAATACTTACAAAATATTTTTGATGACAAATCTGACAAACCCACCTAGCATTTTTGTCCTTTCCTATTTTTGTACAAGCACACAGCCGCAGTTTCTCCCCCTCTTTATGAGTAGAGTGCTCCCCAGGAGCTGGTGCGGAGGCTGCAAATGATAGAAGCTCACTTCTGATGCATCTTATGAAAGCCTGTTTGCTCCTTGACATGGCTACTTACAGTCACAGTGAGTGCTGCTTTAATTGAATGTGAGTCATTGTGTAGGTGTACCAGCACACACCATTGCTGAACTCCTAGCTGTGCCTGCCATCAAAGAACCAGACCGCTTATAAAAATGTTTTTTCTAGTCTGCCACCTTTCTCTAACCGCCATATTCTCCAAAGGGCTTACCTCACAGTATGTTTTTATGGCTCAGATCACCCTCCTAATACATCGTGAAACAGAGGATGCAAACAAAACAAACATACTGTATTAGTACACATTGTAGTCATTCTGTTCCTGAAAGGTAAAAGCTGACCAGGCTAGAGAGGATCAGCGGCAGTACAGAAATGTTTGCAGGTGCACAGTAAATTTTGGACAAGTTCTTTATCATCTAGCAAGCATAGTGCCAGATCTCTCTGCTGGTGGCATTGCTGTAGCTCAAAAGTACTTAAAATGGCAGTTATCTGTAAGCATTTTTCCCATAATTAGTTAAAAAAAAAAAAGTATTCACTCCCTTGCAAGTTTTCATGTTATAAGCATCATTTATTAATATAGCAAGTTACACAGCACTTTTTATTAATGTATAACAACAGGGGTCTTGAATAAGTCAAACAAGGTTTACAGGTCATAAAACTTTTAATCACAGTCAACTTTTTTTTTTTTGTTTACATCGGAAATAGGCTTTCATGGTAAAGTGAAAACTGATCTCTTTGCAAACGTCGCTGGTACAGGACTTTTTTTTTTTTTTTGCCAAAGTCACATCGTTAATTAGAGATCACCTTGTGTAAACAAGGTGTTAAAGTTGTTTGTTGTATAAATATGTGGATCTAAAAGTTTGATGGCATATTGTGGCATAACCTACATCATGAAAACAGAACCATTGTAGTGATGGACTTTCTGTTTTTATCCCCTGATTTAAAAAAACAAAAAAAACAAAAGTCACTGAATAAGATTACAATCATTAAGAAATGTAAAGAGTATGGTACCACTGTTAATCTGCCTGGAACAGGTCTTTGAGCAAGAGTTAGTGGCTACCAAAAGCCCTATGCCAAGTCAAAAGCCATTACAGCCTTCAGTGGCAGAGATAGGTGAGACTATGCATGCAACACTTTTTGCCTGGGTGCTTTACAAGTTGCAGCTTTATGGGTGAGTGACAGAAAACTGTTAACTAAAACTCCCATGACCTCTTGCTTATGCTGGCGATAGATGCAAAGATGAAGTTCTACGACTCTTCGCTTTGTACGATTTTCGGACAGTGGATTGTCACATTTTCCTGCAATGGCAATCGGTCATTTAGTCGATCTGACAGATTAGAAGATTTCTGTCGTCTAACGATATCTCTGCATGCAATGCCTATCTGATGATATCAATGGGTCACTACTATATACGAACATAACTTTCATACAATTGCTGTCTGTCAGTTAAAGGCCAATCATCTGATTTATTTTTCCTACTTTATTTAATCTGAATGTTTAGTTGCAGGTCTAAAGATTTCATGATTGTCGACATAAGACTATATATGCACGTCTTGGCCAGCTTTACAACTGGAAGAATGTTCTGTGGTCTGATAAAACCAGATCTAATCTGTTTGGCCATCTTCATCATAAACACAGAGTCCAGACCTTAATGCAATGGAGAATGTCTGCCTGGGCTTTAAAAAAGGGTCTTCACTCACAAACCCCATGTAACACAATAGAGCTTAACTAGTTTTGCAAAGAGCCATGGGGAAAACACTGGGGACAAGGGAGAATTTCCCCAAATATGTACATTCTGTTCATAGATTGCCAGGATTTCTCATTGACGCATTGTATGCACTGCAGTGACTGCATTTTTTGTCTAGCATGTATCTTTAACAAGGTTCTAATCCAATTTCTGTCTGTCAATTTTTTTTCTCACATATGCCATACCCTTTTGCAGCACTTAAACTTGTGCCATTGTATAAACTTAAAACTGCTAGTGTATTTATGTAGCGGCTTTTTTTTAAAACTGTGCCGCGAACCGCGGTAAGAATCCACACATATGTCCATAGCCTTAAACTGCAGTGCAAACCTGGTCCAAATCGGACACTTGCTCCCCACCAATGGTCTTAGCTGCTCATTTTACTGGGTATAGTTTGGCAAAAGTGCCTAAATACCTAATTTCAATTCATATACAGGTATGGAACCTGTTCTTCAGAATGCTCGATAACTGGGGTTTTCCGATTAATGGATCTTTCTGTAATTTGGATACCTTACGTTTACTGGAAAATCATGTAACCATTAATAAACCCAATAGGCTGTTTTTGCTTCTAATAAAGATTAATTATATCTTAGGATCAGGTACAAGGTACTGTTTTATTATTACAGAGAAAAAGGAAATAATTTTTAGAAATTTGGATTATTTGGTAAGAATGGTGATGAGAGACCGGAATTCTGAGCTTTCTGGAACTGGTTTCCAGATAACGGATGCCATACCTGTAATATTAAAATATTTTACAATGCAAGCTACAGTAATCTTTGCAGATGCCTGTCCTCTCTGTCATTTTACTTTGCACTGTCCAATGGTTGCAACCTGTTGCCTTTGATTGCTAAGGGTGGTCTTGGTGAAAAGAGTTGACAAATGCTGCACTGACAGTTCTATGGTCAGAATAACTTAGCTCCGAGGTTGGCTAATGTACAATAGTTCATAAAGGAATCTTCCTAGACTGTAGGTCAAGATGAGAGCATTTTTATAGCTCGGCAACAACCCAAGTTTAAGTGAATTCTAAATTCTTGTTAATCATTATTATCCTATTACAGAAACTCTCCAGCTGTCTTTTAACTTTTCTGTGGTCATTAGTGCAGTCTTTGTTCAATGACCCTTATGGGGTGGGGGCTTGTATTGGGCATCTACTGAAGAGGAAGCAGTCCCTATTCATCTATATAAACTGTTATTTTATTTACAGCTTTTTATCTTTAGTCTTAACGTGGGAATCCGCCACCTTTATTGTTCTAACTCTTCCCATTGTTAAAACTCCCATCATTCTTTTTATTCCTGTTTAAACGTATATGGGTGGCATTTGCTCTCCAAACTCTAGGCATCCCTGTTATTAAGAAGACTAAGTGGATTTGAATATGCACTTTGTGCTTTATGTAATTAACAAAGGGATACTTGTATTAACTTTGGAGGACAATGACAGAAGGGCCAGCTTTGTGCTGTGCCACCTTTTTTAAGCAGTTTGTACAACCCCCCCCCCCCCAAAGATTAACACTGAAATCATGGGAGATGTAATACTTTGATTGTTTTCGAGAAAAGGTATATTATGACATTGTATGTTCATTTTAACCATTGCTGCTTCTGTAAATATGTAATCACCATCAGTTAACTTTTCCTTGATGGATGATTGAGCTATAATCAAGTTGCTTTTCCTAGTCATTGACCTTGATCATCCTGCAGAAAATTTGATCATTACACATTGTACAGTCATTAACACAATATGCTGCTATTATTCATCCATCTCCCCATGGAGCTCCGCATGTGCCACCTCTAGAGTACTCTTCCTATTTATCTCACTGTAACTGAAATTTCCTCCCTTGGATAAAGTACTGACAGTGCTCATTCTCTGTACACAGCCTTTTTCCCATGAAAACTTTTGACTCTTGTTTCTGCTCAACGGCTTTAGACATATTATGAATCAAAGAGAGAATTCTGGATGAAAAACTCTTTAAACTTATTTGCAAGGGTTAGAGCATTTACTTTACACGTGTGTGTATATAGTATAGCAGGAGAGAGTTTATAATACATAGTGTATGTAATATAAATATATATTTATTTATTCTTTCCAGGTGAAGCAATATAATGTATTTTTGTGTCCATACTTTGTAATTCAAATCTTAATCCAAGGAATGACTGCTGCCCATTTATAGAACATGTAAAAAGCATCTGAATGCTTTTCCTTTTTTAATGCAAACCTTTTCCTTGTGCCAAAGTAGGTTAAGGATAAATCTCTCTTTTTCTATTCTTCTGTAAGTCATAGTGAATTGGCACAACACCTGTAACCGACTGGCAGAACCAATTGAAAAGGAAGCTTAACAATACAGCTTTGTTTTTTTAGAAATGGAAATTTAGTACATACCACAGTTTGATCTATTAAAGCACCCCATGATTACAGCCTCTTGTGGCTTGCTTGAAATATTCACCACACTGAAAGCCACCATTTGTTCATAAATTAACTATTAGATTATGCCTGCAATGCACACTATTTTGGGTCTTCCTTTTTACACTTGGGGGAAAAACATTCTAGAAAGTGGTTAACTTACCAAAGGAGCATAGAGAGGTAACCCAAGATTTTCCCTGGGAAGCTAACTCAGGCATTTCTTAGGTCAAGAGAGGCTAGTAAATATCTCCAGGGCACCTGAAGGCAGCTGTCTTTACAGGTAATCAATCCACAAGCTACTGATGGCCTAGTGTCATACTTACTGCTTATTCTAGCAGTCCTGTACCAATGTCACACAGTTCTCTGGTAGGAAAAGGGTGCTTTTTGCATTTTTAGGAGGCAGAGGTTAATCCTTAACATATGATTTATGCAATATGCATTTGTTCTTATTCACACCTCATTTTGCTGTATAAACATATTCCCATTGTTGCCAGTGAGTACAAATTCCATGTATTTCATCCTAGTTGAAACAGAAAATAAAGCAAACCTTTTTATTGTTGTCAGTCCTTCGAGGAAGCTATCTGCTAACTTGTTACTCAGATTGCTACAAAGAAGTGATCGGTGTTGGCTCTCTAGGTTTTGATTTTATAATAAAATACAAAGACCGCTTGAGCTATATTTTTAACACAATCTCTGCCTCGCAGACTTACGTTTTCACAATGTGCAGTAAATGGAGCAGAGGTTTACCATGTTCACATATACTTGTGCATTTTTGCATATACAAATGATTGTAGTGCATCGTCATGTCCTTCTGCAGTAATTTTTATCTTCACTACAAAGGTGTCTTGTTTCCCACCCAAATGTGTCTGACTTCCAGTAGAATCCTATAAATGCCTTTATAATAAAGGCATACCTGTCTTGCTCGTTCACGCATCCTTAAAGGAGAAGGAAAGGTTAAAACTAAGTAAGCCTTATCAGAAAGGTCCATCTAAATATACCAGTAAACCCCCAAAGTAATGTTGCTCTGAGTCCTCTGTCAAAAGAAATACTGCATTTCTTTCCTTCTATTGTGTACACATGGGCTTCTGTATCAGACTTCCTGCCTTCAGCTTAAACCTCATTGCCCTGGGCAAGAGCATGCTCAGTTTGCTCCTCTTCCACCTCCCCTCCCTTCTCTACTGTAATCTGAGCCCAGAGCAGGGAGAGACTCAGGCAGGAAGTGATGTCACACCACATTAATACTGCAGCTCCTATCCTAAACAAACAGAGAGTTTCTAGAGCTTTTTACTCAGGTATGGTAAAACATTCTACAGAATAAATATAGCATTCTAGCTTGCACAATTGTGGCTAATCTATTGGCAATAAAATGCCTCCATAGCTTTCCTTCTCCTTTAATTTCATCCCTAATTTTGGAATGGTGGTGGGCTCATTTAATGTATAACTTTGCTTTAAGGCTTTGTTAAAAGTGGGAACAACATAAGCCGTGTGGGCTCAGTCATGTATATATTTGTAATGAATAGGGAGATTAGGCCTACTCCCTTCTGTCTGGCTCCTATCGTTCATCGTACACAAGTTCCATAGTATAGTGTGTACACTTATGTTTCAATATGTTGGTTTGTGTGTATAAAATTTAAGTGTCTGTGCTCATGTTTCCATTCTTTTCAGCATTCACTGCTTTCACTTTCTTTGTACCAGTCTGCTTTTGTTTTTTTACTATTTTTAGGCCTACCAACAAGATTTCGTATAAGTAGTCTTTTTCCATGCTAGCAGTTGAGATGCAGATGCCTACAGACAAGCTTTGTGCATCTTCTTTTAGCTGATAGCTTGTTTACCACTGCAAATTTCTGGTCTCTGAACCTCTGACATTTAATGTATAAGATATTTTGTAAGGATGTCGGGGGAGAGGTATGTGTAATCTGAGATAACAGCAGCAAATTTTACCTGGTTTCTCTTTAGAAAGCTTCATAATAAGGATTTGTTTTTGCCGTTTTCTGACAGGCACGTTATACAATGATTTCTATGGAAGAATTGTAAAACTGAATTCCCTATCACTGCAGTCTTGCCAAGTTCTGTGAAGTTTAATAAAGTCAGATGGTTCCCTTTAAATACCCTTTTTTTTTTTTTTTTTTGAGTAATGGTTTGCTAATTTCATCACATTATACCTAAAGATTCTGGAGCCTGAATTTTCCCTTTGTAGCAATTAACTATTTGCATATATTTGTTATTTTGCTGTTAAATCTTAGTTGGATAGCTAAGTTGCCTGACCCAATTCTAGCAACTGTATGTCGTATGAGTGACTAAGCAGGTGAGGCCTTCAGACATCTCTTATGTCTTTTTGGTTCTTGTTGATGCTGTATCATGTACTACAAAATCTTTATATAGCTTCTCATCTAGCCAGTCTCTTGGACCATGGGCAGCTCTGTATTTATCCACAAACAATGGGGGGAACTCCCCTTTGTGTTGTTAATAACTGAGTGTGGCTTTTAAACATCATAAAAGGGTTACTGTTGGCCCCAGACACATAATTTTATGCATAATTTATGAATACAACCCACACCACTTTCGCACTGCTGGTGTTCACATCAAACTTTTATTTTGTAGGCAACTTCATGAACACTGTACCATAAATGAAAATTTCTTCCTGATGGACTTTACAAAAATAACAATTTCTATTGGTGAATTGGGGAGGGGGGGTGCTTTCATGAGGTACTCGTCTCCTACAATGCTAGGCTGTATCCGTTAAGACAATGGGGCTTATTTGTAAATGGAACATAGGTCCCTACAGTTTTTACATAAGTGATTTGCATTTTATCAAATTCCATGTAAAACTATATAAGCCTTGGGGTTCTGTATGTTCTGACAGGCAGAAAGCAGTCACAGGATCATTGGGAAATATATTTCTTCATGCAAGCAAAAAGTGATAGTTGTATTCAGAATTAAAGGACAAAGTTTTTCTCTGTCCAGTGCTGCTTTTAGGAAAAAATTGCACTGACCTGGGTTTTCAGATTTGGGCTTTGGTTTGCACATGCACAATCAGTTCTAATCTATTTCTGTACATGTATGAGTGTCAGTCAGTGGTAGGGATAGCTAAGAAACATAAGTAAAATGACAACACAATAACACAGTGCTCTAATTATTTTTCTCTCTCGGCCAATGCAGTGTTTTTTCCTAAATGGAGCACTTTCACTGGAAATTGGATTCAGTGGTAGGTGGTTCTAACAACCAGGGGCGATCCTGGCCCCTCCGTCGCCTGAGGCAGCAGCACTTGCTGCTGCCCCCCTCCCCCAGAAATTCGCTCTTAAAGTACCAGGAGCAGCATTTTTGCCGCCCCTGGTACCTAGTGGGGCGCTGCCGCCTGAGGCGACAGCCTCAGCTTGCCTCATTGGCGAAGCACCCCTGCTAACAACCCTTATATGAATCCATTTCCTTTAATGTAGGTTATTTCTATCTTACCCCTAATGTTATCTATATATAGTATATGAAATCTCAGGCTGAGACAGGAACCCTGATGTATCAGCAGTAGGTATATATGGGAACAGCTCCTCTCCTTATCTGATTGAAGGTGGACATGTGACAAACCATACAATGTTTCTTACAAAAATATTATGCTTAAAGTCCATAATAGTCCCATATTTCCTCAGAATTTAAAAAGTCCACATAGTGTAGACAAAAGGAGCTGTAAATACTAGAAGTGTAGAAAAGTTATGCAATTTTTATTTAGACATACATGCCATATCTGGGGCTATACTATAGGCCAGTTGTAAATCATAACCTTTACTTGTTTACTTTTCTTTCTATCTGTAAAAAGATGATGTATCACTCACTTTTGTTTTTAGAGGATACTGTTTTTATATAAATATTCCAATAAAGCCTGATACATATGGCATTTATGGATATTTTTGTTAATGCTCCTGTATTGTGAATGTATACAGTGAACAGAGCATGTTCGATCAGTGCTGTCCATCTGCCTGTGTGTGGCTTGTATGGGTATTTATATTTAATTGAAAGCGATTGACTTAATTTTGTAATTGTTTCAATTCCCTGTGCGCATGGGGCTAATAGCATCAGAGATTCCTGGTGAAGGTGGTTCTGGAAACAGAGGCGTTAATTTATTATTAAATATTTGGGCAGCTTCCTGCTGTCTCTCTCAGTAAGGTGACATTGCATCCAATCTCTTATAACTGCTCTCTCACTGAGCCTATTAAGTAATAAAGCAGAGTATCCTCCCCCTCCACTTGTTCCCAAACCTGCTGCTCATCGCATGATTTTGAAGTGGCAAGTCAACAAATTGTGTCTCTGCCGATGCCCAGAGCTTCTTGGCTGGCTGACAACTTCATATGACTTGATCTGCAATTGATGGAAAGGGAAAAGCCTTTTATTATATTTACTTCACCATCCCTTAGTCAGCCAAATTCTTGGTCTCCCTAATGTAAATGTGATGGCCTAGAGCCATCAAAATGGATTGCTCAGTAGGATTAAGAGTTTACTCTGGTGGCACTCAACGGCTGCTGCATAGCTTATCTCCATTCTTGTTTTAGCAAAAGTAAAGTTGGTATTGACCTCTTCTGACCAATGGCATGTATTTATTACAGGAGTTTAGTAAAAGCGCAAGTAAAATGATATAACGGTAGAGTGAGAGTGGTGCCTGTGGTAATTAGGGTGTTTGTGTATCCCTTGTATATTCAATATCACAGTCTGGAAAGTAGTAGTTTATTCATTGAGGCAATTTTCACCGTGGGTATGGATGCTCTCCAATGAAGTAGTGTGCCATGTTGTCATTTGTATATTATTGAGCTGAGTGCCACAGATGATGCTTAAGTGTTAAAACGACTTACAAGCTAAATCTCCCACATTAGTTGTTTTATATGGGGGGGTAAAATGATATAGCCCTCCAAGTTGAGGGCCTGACACAATCCTGATGGTCCCTAAATATATATGCTTTCAAAGAAAAAATGTAACAGTATTGTTTTCTTTAAATTGCAACCTGGAAAGCTCTAGAACCATCTCATGACAATGGGCTAAAGCTGATTATATCACTTTTTTTTATAGACTTTAGTTATCAAGCAGCAATTCATTGTGTTGTGTTTAAGGTTTTCTTAAGAGCATTTTAATAACCAGCATGACTCAGATTTCTGTGTATTGTTACCTCTGTTGGGTGCCCCCAAGGTTACAAAGGGATGGAACTGAAAGAACTCTTTGCCGTTGCATGTGTTGCCTATTAGTATATAATGATCATTACTTTCTGTGTAGAGAGAACAAAAATTCACCCTTCTGAGTAATAATAATGAACATGAACCAAATGTGGCTGCTAATTTAGTGCTGAAAAGAAATTAGTTGATCTTGGATAGTTATCAACACCTCTGCTCTAATTTAGCCTGTTTTCTACCATCTAAAGAGTGGTGCTGATATAGCCACATTAGGCCCTCGGGCCAAGCTGAAATTATTCCTTAAATGTGCTGACTGCAACCTTCTGTCTGCTGTGTGCTAATAAGTTTTAGGACCCAGGAGGTTACAGGTTCACTTTCCTTTTTAAAGATCGTCACGGCTCCCACAGTGCATGGCAAAAATAGCCACTGTAAACAAAATATGTTTCACAAATACAGCAGAAAAAAAATTCTATGCTGGAACAGGGATAACTGATTATTCAAATTCTTTTTCCCAGAAAAAAGGGAAGCTGGTTATTGTTTCTATAGGAAATGCATCATGGGTCATTAATTGCTCAATGCAAACTGTATGAATGAACTGTCAGCCCTATACTATAAAAGAATCAGAATCTTATCTTAAAAAAAATAAATGATTGCCCCCATATAATAACCAACGTGAAAAGCCTCCTATCTTATAAATTTATAAGCCGCACCTAGAACCCTCAATACTCCAGATGCGCACTGAATGTATTCCTTTTGTCTAATTTATACACATTGTCTGCCTATAGTGTTTGTGTTTCAAATGAAAACACCCTGGCTAATATAACTAAATGGAGACTATGCCAATAAAGTTCTATATAAGTTACAATGCATCCACTTCCTCCTACTATGCATATAATTCTATGTGTGATTTGAATTTATGGAAAGGGTATTTTGTTCACATTTGTTGTTTATTTTTATGACTTTTGTAATCTCCTATATGAACTTTTATTTTACCTTCTAAATGAATGGTATTGCATGGAAAAGAATTGACAACCAAATAAACTTTGAAGGGATTCTGTCGTCATGATATTTATGGTGGATGTTAGGGGTTGATATCACTGCAGTCATATGGCTGAGGGCACCTTGGAAACTAATAACATGTCTAGCCCCATGTCTGATTTCAAAATTAAATATTGAAAAATGTTTGTTCTTTTGAAAAACAAAATTTAAATGCAGGATTCTGCTGAAGTAACACTATTAATGGACATATTTTGTAAAAAAGAAAAAAAAAATAGTTTTCCTGTAACAGAGTCTCTTTTACAAAAAGAACTGCAAGATTGTAATTTCTTAGCCAAAAACACAGTATCAAGAAACTCTGAATTGTGGGGTTGCCCCATACATGACCCATTAGGCTCATTGTCTTGAGGGACAGGCACCTTTTATTGGGCTGTGAATGACCAGCTCTATTCTAAGAAATGAATGCTGAGGCTAACTTGAGTTCTTCTACCAAATATGCTTTGTTGAAAAAAGTCACTCATGCTGTGGCCACCCTTAAGTTCTCCCACAAAAGAATTCTACCTAAGAAAATGTATCCTGCTTGCTTAGGGTATAACTGTACCTCGTCTCAGTTCTATCCTTAAGACCTTTGTTCTGCTGTTGCCATATTTGTTTTTCCTAATATTCTTTAAGGTTTTAATTGCAGCATGAAGTTGACTTGCGTCCTTCTTCTGCAGGTAGGCATATGTGTGTGGGATGAGATTCTGTGCAGTGCTAGCTAAAAAGTGTTTTTCAGCTCTTGTTGAAATGAACAGAATTGTATAAATTTATAAATGTCTGGCTTAAAGATGAAATTTAGTAGATATGTGCATTGTTTGTTGTCAGTCTAATAACTTGCCAACAAGGAGGTAAATTACGATTTTTGTGTGGGGAGATGTGTCAGTAGAGCACAACTTCTGTTTATTATAAAAATTATATATAATACACAAAAGCCATGAATGCCATAACAAATGTATTAAAAAATAAATATACAGGCTTAGTTGCTTTTAGGATCATTGTACAGCTTGGCTTTTATTATTTACATTTAACATTTGATTTTTAAAACGCTTTCAAAGAAGGAGAAATCTTGTTTATCATTATGTTTAGTTCTGTTGACCAATGTTACGTTTTGTTTGCGACTAAATTATTAAGTAGTACCTGGGGAATTAGTATTTTTAGTGATGTGCCTGTCAGGTGTGAGTGTTGGCTATGGATAGATGCCTTTGGTTTCATAGATTAGATGCAGGTATGATAATAATTGCCATTGTTGCTGTAGGCCTTTAAGTCACTCTTTTAACAAGGGCAGGTTTTTCCTTTAGGCAGGGGCTTTGGGGAAAAAATGAATCTGCTCAGTGAGTAACAGAAGTAAAGAAGTCAATATGCTGTAGCTTAAGAGTTAGGAGTGATACTTTAACACTGCTAATGGCAAACAGGAGAAATGTTACGTTGATTTAAACACTAGTTGTAAATACTGATGAGCTTGCCTGTTCTGTACTGGAAGGTCATTTATATTTCATAGGTTTAGTTCATTGATGGTTAGTGTAGGAGACTTCAGATCTTGCTGAACGCCATCCCCCAGTCGTGTAAAAACTGCTGAGCATTTTGTTTCAAGCTGTGCTAACCTTTTGTTCTCCATAAAGTGGGCCCCCCTCAGAAAAACTGCCTAAACCCCTTAGGTAGATTAATCTTGAGGTAGTCTTCATGAATCCTCTGATTTAGCCCTGGTGTTTCTTATAACAACTAAAGCACCAACAGATCCATACTGAAGAATTTTTAATTTCTTGTTTTTTTCACATGTACATGATAGTTTTTATTATTCTTTTTTTCTACAGTGCTTTTGTCTATCAATGTGCACTAGAAACGCAATCCATACATGTGCCAAATAAACCCCACTTGTGTTTACACCCCCTCTCTGACCTTTAAATTATCCGTTATATTCTCTAAAGGCTAAAACAGAAATCGATGGCTTTCATTTCAGATGCTCTTGGAAAAATTAATAGAAATTGTTTAATAACTTGCTAATGTCTTGTAGCTTTATCTTCTAATGCTCCTTATGATTGCACTAAGTGCAGCTAATAGAGCAGGCTGAAGCCAGTGCTTTTTTTGTGCTATGTGTGACAATAAGTTATGTTTTAAATACATCTCCTGGTCCAGTGGTTTGAACTGACGCGGACACTAACCCTAGTTTAAATGTTACAAACAAATATGCATTATCCAAGTGTTTTCCCACAAAGCAAAACAAAAACATTTAGTATTAACTTATGTCTGCTTAGTTCTTTTTAAAGTGGGGGGGGGACTCAGAATGTCAGTAGATTGGGAGGGGGGCTTATCACTACAAGTGATGTAACATAGATCATTACAAGGGTCTGTGGTTTTTTAATAGGCAGGGCTGAATTTCGTTTTTTTAAATTAAGATTTGCAGTTTTCAGTTTTTTTAATTTTGCACATAATTAAAAGTTCATATTCTTTCTTCTGCTATATTTCAGATTCCCTGCTAATCTACATTTATTTAAGAGCAACTCATTATTTCCATCTGTGGTTTTTGTCTATCATATCTCTTCAGTGTGTTTATTGCTTAACTGGGTTTAAAGAGGCAGTATACCACATCGTTCAACATGAGTTCAATGATTGCTGAACATACTTTTTGTTCTCATTTACAAAGAACAAATATGGAGTAGCTTTAGTTTGCTCTGTTAGGCTCAAGAAAGAACAAACCCCAAAAGGTTAGGGCCACATGCAAGGTTGATTTCAGCCTTTCACTGTCAGGAACCCTTTTGTTGCTCCAGCATGAACACACTGCAGATTTCAGGCTAAAGTGAGCGTTTTGCGCTTCTTCACAAAAATCTGGCCAGTGTGTTCAAGCCGGAGCCGTTATAAGGGTTCGGGACAGTAGGATACTGCTTGTGGTGAGGGATTTCAGCCCCATGTGGCCCTAGCCATAGATTTTTAATGAATAAAAACAGTAGGCAAAAAGTATTACCAGCACCCTATTCATTGCACACATATTGAACAAGGGGGTATACTGCCCCTTAATGTTTCTTGTACACATGTCTGATGTAATGATCCTGTGTAGTAGCCATTGTTCACTGTTGGGCTTTGTTATTTTGCAGGCATTGAGTGTCCACGAGGTTCAAGAAATATGCCTAGTGGGGTACAAGAAGGTGAGCCATTCAGTGAAGAGGCAATGCTATTCACCAAGGAGTTGGTGCTACAAAGAGAGGTACGATTTTATGTTTGTTTTTGCATCCTGGACAACTTGTATTTACAGGTTGTAACACCTTGTTTAAAATTAGTAACACCTTTTAAACTATATTCTCTTTGGATCCTCAAAACTTCTTTGAAGCAGGCACTCAAAAAGGCAGACTTAAACCAAATAAAGGTTTTTAAAGTGAAAAGTAGTTTATTGAACCCATAGCATTACACGTTTCGTGTTAAGAAACTCTTAATCATAGGCTCTTTGGACTCTGCCCAACTTCTTGCTTTAAAGGACATGTAAAGCCTACATTTTCCTACCATGTATATAAGTTGGGCACATCTTCCCCACCCAAGCCACATCATGTATACTGCATATACCCCCTCCATTTGTCAGCACCATCCCATTTTCCTAAAACAAACTGCAGCTTTCACCAGCCGGCCAGTTTCCCTCTGACACATCAGTAACATTGCAAACAGGACATGTATGCTGTAAAGTTCATGCAATGCAGAATACAGGTTTAGCCAAGCACAAACATACTTTGATAAAAAGTTCTGCGGGGTTGAGCACTGTAATGGTTAAAGGGATCCTGTCATCGGAAAACATGTTTTTTTTCAAAACGCATCAGTAAATAGTGCTACTCCAGCAGAATTCTGCACTGAACCCATTTCTCAAAAGAGCAAACAGATTTTTTTATATTCCATTTTGAAATCTGACATGGGGCTAGACATTTTGTCAATTTCCCAGCTGCCCCTGGTCATGTATCCCTTTAAGCTGAGCTTAGGAGAGGTGGTTATTAGAAAAAAATAGGATCAGACCGCTAGAGCAGCTTCTATGGGAACCAGCAATGCTATCTCGTTGTTGGGGTGGAGGGTTTGTTTACTAATCTGAGCTGAGAAGAATTGAGCATGCTCATAAGTCAACAGCTAAAGGGGGAAGAGTGGTTTAGAGGACCAGAAGGATTTCCAAGTGATTAAGGGAATGCTGCAGCCTAACTGTTAGCCTTTTAAGAACCAGAGTGGCAGTTATCTAAAGATTTCAAAGAGTCTGTTCACTGATTAAAACTTTGTGTGGGGGGTTTACATGTCCTTTAAAGTTATTTTATAATCCACAACTTATACCAGGGTTCTCTTGCCACTTAGAATGCATTGAATATACAGTTCTAGTACTTTAGAAGATATTCCCCTTTACACATCGCACTTCAGATATCTGCTGCTAAAACTGCATTATGGCTTCTGTGCTGGGTGTTTTTTTTTTATTTTTTGCAGTACTCTGTATCCTAGAATCTATGTCAGTCTAAAGGGCATGGTACTAATTGGCCCACTAAGCAGAACTAGGCATTACTGATATGCTGAACATAATGCAACACATTAAAATGAAAAAGACCAGTCCACTGGAATTTCCTACAGCTCTCTACATTTGCAGATCTTCATTGCTTTAAATGCACAAATGGTGGCCTCTAAAACGGTTTCCCCTTAAATATATTGTATGAATTTCTATATATTATCTGCATTCCTTATTGAGCACAGAAAAAAAACCCATGAATTAACAAACTAATACATATTAGAAAATGATTCCATAAATAAATAGGACATGCAGCGGTAAGTGTAATAAGCAGCCTTTATTCCTTCAGATGTTGCTTAACTTAAATCCACAGAACTGCTTTACTGCTGACATACAGCACTGTGGGTTCTTGTCCACAATTTGGAGGGCCACAGGGACCATGACACTTTTGGAATATGTAACTGTCCTATTCTCTACCCCTGTCAAATGACAAAAACCATACCTCATACCCTCATACTTATTTATGATCCACATTTTATATTTCTCCTATGTGTGCATTTGTGCTCTGCAAAAATGTTAAGGTTTGGGGTGTTGCACAAAGAACTCATTTTTACTCTGTTAAATGTTAAAGAAATTTCAGTATTACTTTTCCACTTTGCTAATCTGCTGCCATCAACGAGCGTTTCATTTGAGACGCAGATAATACCAGCTCTTATCTCTTTAGATCCATTGCTGTGTAACCATAGCTTAGCAATGGGACAATAAATGAAATCAAACGCCTTTGCGATATTGCCCACCAATTCTTCCTTTAGCAAGGGCCTCTTTAATACACCTTCGTTATAAAGCTGTGCCTGTGGCTGTTCTTATGGATTTCATATAACAATATCTGCTGGTTACTGTAAGAGTCAATCATTCTGGAAACCTATTTGATAGTGGGTTTTTATTTTTGTAGTCCAGATGTTTTTAAAAAAAGATTATCAGGGCATTTTAGTATCTATGGCTGGTTTATTGGATGGGTGCAGCTCTAATAATAATAATGATATATATATATATATACACTGTATGATCATCCAGCATTGATAGTTTACACATTCTTCTGACACAAATGTGTGCGTTTCCCTGATTAAAGAAATTGCAATAGAATAGAAATTAGAATTTGAAATTGCATCTTTTCAAAATAAAAAGTCTGTCATTTCTGAGCAATGTTTCATAAAAAAAATGAATTCAATTTTAAATGCATTGATTAGATAGGCTTTGACCACACCTAGGAACCGGTAACTAGTTATACAGTTTTTGTAGCAGTCTGCCGAGGTCTGATTTGTTCAGGTAAGGTTGAAGTTTCACTTTTCACAAAAAGTTGACACAGCTACTGAAAGTCATTTGAGTTAAAATCATGGGGGTTCTTGACTTCTTTCTTGTGGCAGTAAGCAGTACAATGCAGATGAACATAAACAAAGACATGACAAGACATTTTTGTGATTTTAACATTTCTATGTACATCACTATATAGTTTTTTGGAGAAATTAGTTATAGGCTGTTCCTTTGTGTCCGAGTGTTATACATACATTTCTGTTTAAATTTCCTAAACATGCCCCATTGCATTTCATCCTGAACATTATATTGTGTGCAACCTTGTTGTGCAATATACAGTAATGATATGCTACCCACACACAGAATGATTAGTCAGATTGCTGTGGGGAATTTTGAACCTGTGCACCTGTGGGGCAGCCAATAAATTTCATTTAGTAAGTGGTCACTTACTGTTTTTTTTCCTTTTTGGCCGATCAAAGCTGCTGTGATTGCAGTAGGGCTTGATCAGCTTGTAAGTGTACAACTGTTGTTTTTTTTTGTTTGTTTTTTTTTTTTATAATGTTCATGGTTCCTGACTAATTTTTTTGTAGTGAGGTGTTAGCCTTGTAAGGCTATGGTAGTAGTTTTTTGCATATTAATGGTTTGCTCTAAGACAGTGATCCCCAACCAGTAGCTCATGAGCAACATGTTCTCAGGGTCCTCAAAGCAGGTGCTTACCTTTGAATTCCAAGCTTGAAAGCAAGTTTTAATTGCATAAAAACGAAGTATAGTGCCAAGTAGAGCCTCTTGTAGGCTGCCAGTCCACATAAAGACTACCAAATAGCCAATCACAGCCCTTATTTGGCACCCCAAGGGACTTTGTCATGCTTGTTTTGCTCCCCAACTCTTTTTACATTTGAATGTGGCTAACGGGTTAAAAAGGTTGGGGACCCCTGCTCTAAGAATCAAGTGCATCAGCAGGAAATGTGTAAGTGCGTTAAAATAAAATAATACTGCTGATGCACTGTGGTTGTTAAACTATGGCTGACTTGAAATCCTTAGGAATAGTTTACAATGTATAAAATTCTGCGTATGCATTCACATTATATTAGATTTTGCCAGGAAGAAGATTCATGTGTAGAGCTTGCCTTGTGCTATGTGGCTTGGTGCCCTGCTGTTCATAACATACTCTAACCATATTTATTAGTAAAAGCCTTCTGGCTGTGCACAGCTTCAAAACCAAACGAGGTATTAATGAGCATGCACTTACAGCAAATGAAACGGCTGCGTGAAGCACTCGTATAACTAAAGCAAAGTCTGTTAGCCTTAATTCCTGCCACAATGTGTCGATTTGGGGAGCAACCATGTAATGGCCATACTTAAACATCAACTTTAGAGACTGATTTTAAGATGCTTTTGCAAATCCTGAAAAGTACGTGTCAACTTTTTTTTTAATTTGCATTTAGCAAAGTGCATTTTCTATTGTATTTGCAAAAAAAATAGTGTGGCAAATTAACACTATCTGTTTATTTAGGATGGTTTGGTCTTGCAACTTAATGGAATGTATATGTTTTCTTAGTGGTTTTCCTTTTTATCTTGACTTTGCATTGTTCGGTTAGCTTCTGAATAATCTGCTCTTTTGTTTTGCTTATTTTTTATTTTTTAAAAAAATGAACTTCAAGGTGTCAGCAATGGTTTTGTTTCAATTCACCATTCACCGTTAAATGCACAGACTAATATAGCCTGCAAGAACCTATGACAATCACATCCACATACCAAGACACTGTTTCAAGTAAATATGGAAAGTTCCTCCATAAGTACCTTCTTATAACATGCGGTTGCAGCATAGATGGTATTATCAAGCACTTGCCCCTTTAGGGTTCTGGAATTCAGCTGGGGTATGTAGAATAAGCCTTTCAATAACACTACCATGTTTGCCACTGAGAGTTTTCAGTAATTTGTGTAGTTCTCTTGCAAGGTGTTCTGTGAATCAATAGCAATTCACCTTTTCCCTTATTGATTAAAGTGACAGGGAGAAAAATGATTGCCAGAGCCAACCCATTCATCACTCCATATTTGGTTACAGAAAAGCCCTTGCGTACTTTCAGGTCACATGCCTTTACCTGCCATCTTAGGTTTATCAACCATGCAGTCTTAAAATCCTTGTTTGCCAGCATTCAGTTTATTAAAAATACTCATTGCACATTTTGTTTCTAGACCATTTAAAATGTTTTGCGTATATTAAACATGTAGATGAAGCCATAGAAATTTTTTTTGTCCTTTTCAGGGAGGTACATATAGAGGCCTATTTATAATGCTGTGTAAAAAGTGGACTGAAGCATTACTGGTTATGTTGCTTAGAGCAACCAATCAGCAAAATATTTCAACAGTTTCTCATTGGTTGCTATGAGCAACATCCCTTGTGATGTTTCACCCCACTTTTTACACAGCATGATAACTAGACCCCATTATGTAATGTCTTAAATATCTATGCAATATTGAATTAAAATGAATCAGTTATCATATCCCGAAACAGAATCCTAGATTTGATTCATCTTCTTTTATTTACTTTATGAAAAAAATGGTGGATATGATTCCTTGAAATCATGACTTCTAAGAAGAGCCACATTTTCTTGTGTTAAAAAAGGCATGCCCTTTTATCATCTACATGTAACCTATCCTGGTTCTGGCGCTGAAAGTCTGCCATTTAAAAAAAAAGAAAAAATTCTAGGTCTACTGCATTCAGCTTACTTAATCATATAGAAATATTTGTTCTGTTGACCTCCTTGAAAGGCCTGACGATAAGAGGTGGAGGTAATTAAAATTAAATTCTGTCTGTGGATTGACTGTACTTCCAAAAGCATCCCAAGAAGTCTATTTTCGGAGCTTTAACTACGCAACTGTGCAAAAGATCTTTCAGAACACAAAGGCTTGCTCTAGTTGCCTGAATCTGATGGAACAGAAGAAAAGCCTCCTTTAACAAATGTGTTGCATGATTTAGAAACTTAAGGGCTCTTTAGTAAATGTTTTTTCATATACGTCTCACATTTTCACAGAAGCTGCTCTACAGATGCGGATGCTTTGATGCCAATGTTTTATTGAAGTAGGACTGTGAAATATAGTACTGTCGCTACAAAAACAAAAACAGACCAAACTAGGAATAATACATTTATCTGCAGTTGCTACTGTAAATTGTTTATGGCAGATGTTTTTTTTAAGGAGTGCACGAGCAGTGGCTGCAATTTGTCTAACTTGCTGATTTCCATACAAAAGGTCAGCCCTCCCCAGTGTTGATGCCTTTTCATTCCTGCTGCTGCCCTTTAGTCTCGCCAGGGGCAGATATTTCCACACCAAGAAAGCGTTGTAGGGGGCATGTAATTATAACATCTTGAACACTATATAGTGATAAATATGCTGCACATTCCCTATTGTATGGCAGTAAATTAAGATGAAGGCTGAAATGAAATTCTGTGAAACGCTGTTTAAAACTTGCCATCTGGAAATTGAAACAAGAGAATTCATCTTGTTTCACTCGGTATTGTCCTCAGACTACCTTAGAACAAGAGAAAGACAGGTGAGTAGATGTGACGAGCATGCATTATATGTTACATGCAGCCTACCTCATTGCCAAACACTGGTCTAAATGTTGGATGTCTTGCACTTGGGTATTTTATAAGCCATAAATCACCTTACACAGTTTTATAATCATGCCTCCAAATCTCCAGGAAATGATTGACTAGCAGTTATTAAGCAGCACCATTTGCTTTAGAAAATGTAAAAAAATGGCTGTTGCTGTTAGGCAAGGATTGCTTTGGAACACTTCTATAGTCTTCAAACCCTCGACTGACCATGCCAGTTCAAAATTTTATTTATTTTTTTTTTTTTTAACCACTCTGGTGCAAATGTGCCTTGTGTCATGAGAAGCTGCACTAGAATACCTCCATAGAAGTTTTGCAAAATGATTAATATGTATTCAGTTCTGAATATTTACAGCTCAATCTTTTCTTTCCAACTTTAAACATAACCCTGCCATATTTATTTCCAGCCATTGGTTTTAGCAGACTTAAGTTACAGATATGTAGACTTAAGGCTTTTGGCCAAAGAACCCTTGATAGTGATCTTAAATAGCAAAATTGTCAGCATCCCTGAAAAATCACCATCATTTTACAACACAAGCCCATAATATATAGGTCAGCTTGAAAGTATCACAACCTGTTGTGAATCTAATCTTTTAATTGAGAAGGTTTCTTCACGAGTCCAGTGCTCCAGCTGAGTGATTTTTGAGGGCATTGTACAATGGACACAAATGTTCCTAGTTTTCTGTTGTCATTTAATGGGAAAGTATTTTGAAGACTAGGATACTCTTCACATTATCAGCAAAACAGACAGTTGCACAACAAGCTTGCAGCGTACAAAAGCCTGTAGACGGATAGAGATATTTTATGGAGAAGGAATGTCCATGAAAAGACAGATTATAACAGTGCATTTATGGGCTCTAGAAATGGTGCATTCATGGCAAATATATTATCATTGACAGTATGCCTTGACTTACCTTTTTTGTCAAGGTAAAATATGAAAGTGCTGAGCCTGCAGAGAACAATCTGTATGTTGGGGATTTATCTGCTCTTTAAAGCCTTAAAATACTGTAAAAAAAAAAATGAATAAATGATAAGAAGCTGTCAGCTTTCAGGGCTCCGAACAAAACCAGAATGGCTGGCAATCCTGGAAATCTGTGGTGTGTGATTCTGCAGGAGTTTTGTCTCTCTTTGCATACTGTTTAGTTGCAGGAAACTGGGGGTTGGTGGGGGGGAGATTTTAGTACTTTCATCTTTTCATTGTCAGAGTAATAGGAATATGCAGAGCTGAGCTGCCCTACCTTTCAAATCTGTCTGAAGCTATTAAACCAATTTACATTTTTTTCTTGAACACAGTATAACATCTATTAGACTTCTAGGTTAGATTCACCTTTGGCACTCTGTAACCAGAGGAAAACATAGTAATGGCTGTTTAAAGCATAACCTCTAATAATAAAAAAAACTCAAATTCAACACAAATGCATAACCGTGTAGGAGAGAGCCAAAGTAGAATAGGCCCCATGTAGCTAAACAGAAGCTATGACTCAATTCATAACTGCTCACTAGCAGCAAATGTCACATGTCCAGTTGTAGAATGCCAGGACCATTACTAAGTAGTTATATGTTGAGGTGTTCGACCCTGATGCTATTTCAAGATTTGTGTACATAGATGTATGTGCTAGTAGCAGAAATGTCCAGCATAAAGTCCTCTAACATTGCTGAAGCTGAACTGCATCGCTTGAGCTTTACAGTTTTATTGACCACTGAACTGCCAGCTCTGTGGCTTGTTATGGAGAGTCCTGTAGGGCAGGTCTGAAAAGTCAGGAATGATCGAATAACTCTGTGTGGTTAGCTTACTTAACATGGAAATAATGGACACTGTTTTGAAGTCTACTATAATATTGAGCCTGATTGATGGAAATTCTTTTTCATCAGAATCAGACAAAGTATCTGATAAATCTTAGCCCTCAAGCTAGTCATACATGGAACATATACTTGTTTCACTGGGTTTCCAAATGTTAAGCAGTTTGTTTGCATGTATGTGTTGAGTTTGTGTGCCATGTTTTATCAAAATATTGTCCTTAGAAAACTTTTTAACCTTAAGAAACTGCTGTTCATTTTACAGCTATGAAAAGGCTGCAAATAAACAAATGTTGTAATATCTATATGCTAACTGATGAAATATATCTTCCTTACATGAAACGCTAGTTCAAATACAGTAATGAATGGCATTTAATGTTTTACATCAGTCAGTGATTGGAATAATGTTATCTTTAGTGGCTTGTTTTAATTGAAGGGTGAATGTCACCCCACGAAAAATATACCCCTAAATGTGAACAAAACGAGTTAGTAGCAAAAAACAATTGTTAGAGAAAAGCATGAGCAATGGCATATGAAGCTGTGAGTAGTTTATATTCATTTCAGGAGCACATCCTTTTCCAAGCTATGAAAAAGCTCCTGTAGTGGCTGCATTATTAAGCTTGTAGAGTTACAGGAGTATGATTGCTAATCGTCAGCTGGGGGGAGTTGAGTATGTTATGACCATACAGTATGAAGAGAAATGCTATCACAGAGTGGGTATCATTAGAACAAAGAAAAACTCCAAAGACTCCAATGTTAGCTAATGCAAAAATAACTAATTTCAGATTAATTTTAATGGGCTTAAGCTAGTCTCCACCAACGTATATGTGGGAGTGTTATAGTTTCTTGGGTGTGATTTTTCCATTTTCGAAATTGACATTGTATTTTTTATGAATAAGTCAGGAAATGGAGGGAGATGCAGTCATGAAGCGACTACAGATTCCTCATATTTTTAAACAAAAGTTCGCTGCTTGTCTTGCAGACAGCCAATTAGTTGCTTATGAAAGCCCATCATTTTCTCAGATACAGAAAGGTTTTTGGTAAATGTCACAGGACTCGCTGTAATCGGCTTACAAAATGCTTATAGGAAAATTAAAGCCGGGTGGAATATCTACGGTGATATCACCAGACTAGAAAAGCTAAGCCTGCCATTATGGGCCTGCTTTCCTAGACCAAGCACTTGTATATTAGGGTCTCTAGTAGGCAGCAGATGTGCATGCTCTTCCTATTACTCTCTCCTGGTATGCATGCACCAGCCTTTGGTGGTTCCTGACTAAAGATGCCAAAGATGGTATTGTGTTTTATTAGAAGGAAAGTTAACTCTTACAATAATAAATGAATACTCAGACTCTACAGTCACACAAGGTATCAGTTAGTTATAATAAGGAAAAGAAAAAGAGAAAAGGAACCTTGTTTTGTAACTGTATCAAACACTACACCTCTGTAGTTCACCCACTTCTCTCCACATATAGTTTTGGTTTGTTGTATAATTTAACAAGGGAATCCTTAATTGTTACAATAATCCAAACCGAAACTATGTTGGTAATCTTAGAAATGAACTGATAACACCAGATAAAAATGTTACAAAGTTGCTTGTTGTTAAAATCTAGTGAATCTGACTCTTTTCTGCAGAATATGACAAGTCATATGCAGTATTCACCTTCAAACACCTTTAACCAGTAATTCTAATAAAGAAAAACCTTTACAATTGGTATCGTTTGTTATTTTATTCCAGTTTAACCCACACAGTCGATAACCAATAGATTAGGAGTTCGTTACTCCCTATTCAATCACTTGTGATTGAAGGTGCCGTTTATCTTATGAGGATTCAAGTTCATTCAGAAAATTCATTAAATTCACTCTCAATATTTTTAACCAATTTAACCAATAAAAGGTTTACTATTATAATTCATTAATATAAAGTGACCTGTGCAATTAATTCAAAGTTGATTAATTCTTATGTGCTCTGATTAATAAAGTGCCATGTGCAATCGATTAATTCACCATTCCATTTAGTGATTTGTGCATAAATTAATTAAAATCTGAGAGTTAATCCTTATGGTCACAATTAAAAAAAACCCTGGTTATCGATCTCTGATTAAAATTTGAGAAAAGTGAAATTGTATAGAGGGTGGAGTTGCTCCCAAGATTGTAACTATAGTTTTTTTCTAAGTCCCTAGGAGCACCACAAAGATGTAGAACGACAGGACCTGTAGGGCTGCGGTCTCAAAAGTACCTTTTCTAACTGTTTGAGAGAGGCTATCTTAACCTGTAAAAACGCAAA
This sequence comes from Xenopus laevis, assembly GCF_017654675.1. Classification (NCBI taxonomy): domain Eukaryota; kingdom Metazoa; phylum Chordata; class Amphibia; order Anura; family Pipidae; genus Xenopus; species Xenopus laevis. The sequence goes on along the minus strand of NC_054375.1, from coordinate 94,383,340 downwards.
GCCCACAGTCCTTGGAAAGGAAAATAGATAAGTAAAAAGAGTCTGAGAATGTTAAAAAGATTTTTAGTTTCAATCCCGCCCCACCATCCGATGGTCTCCTTGTTTTTAGCCTTGAACCATCGGATGGTGGGGCGGGATTGAAACTAAAAATCTTTTTTTACTTATCTATTTTCCTTTCCAAGGACTTTGGGGTTTGCGGTTTTACAGGTTAAGATAGCCTCTCTCAAACAGTTAGAAAAGGTACTTTTGAGACCGCAGCCCTACAGGTCCTGTCGTTCTACATCTTTGTGGTGCTCCTAGGGACTTAGAAAAAAACTATAGTTACAATCTTGGGAGCAACTCCACCCTCTATACAATTTCACTTTTCTCAAATTTTAATCAGAGATCGATAACCAGGGTTTTTTTTAATTGTGACCATAAGGATTAACTCTCAGATTTTAATTAATTTATGCACAAATCACTAAATGGAATGGTGAATTAATCGATTGCACATGGCACTTTATTAATCAGAGCACATAAGAATTAATCAACTTTGAATTAATTGCACAGGTCACTTTATATTAATGAATTATAATAGTAAACCTTTTATTGGTTAAATTGGTTAAAAATATTGAGAGTGAATTTAATGAATTTTCTGAATGAACTTGAATCCTCATAAGATAAACGGCACCTTCAATCACAAGTGATTGAATAGGGAGTAACGAACTCCTAATCTATTGGTTATCGACTGTGTGGGTTAAACTGGAATAAAATAACAAACGGTACCAGTTGTAAAGGTTTTTCTTTATTAGAATTACTGGTTAAAGGTGTTTGAAGGTGAATACTGCATATGACTTGTCATATTCTGCAGAAAAGAGTCAGATTCACTAGATTTTAACAACACGCAACTTTGTAACATTTTTATCTGGTGTTATCAGTTCTTTTCTAAGATTACCAACATAGTTTCGGTTTGGATTATTGTAACAATTAAGGATTCCCTTGTTAAATTATACAACAAACCGAAACTATATGTGGAGAGAAGTGGGTGAACTACAGAGGTGTAGTGTTTGATACAGTTACAAAACAAAGATGGTATTGTGAACCAGTGCAGGACCATCATTAGATAAGCATAATTTACTGTAAAAGCTCCAGGTGCTGGGACAGACAAAATAAAGTAACAGCCTGAGTTCAGGGGGCTGTTTTGCAAAAGTAATAGGTATTAATATTTTGGGTTTAATTGCAAATTAGAGTGCTGCAACAAGAAAACCTCATGTAAATGGGAGAAACCCCCCCCCCCCCAAAAAAAAAACCCCAGAAAACTGGATGGTTTTCCAACTGTCTTCAGAATATCAATGCTGTCTACCCCTCATTTTCCAGACTTTGTGCTGTGCCCAGCCTAGACCTTGTTCTGAATTCTAACACATTTAGTGCTTATATGCTCTGTGTTCACGTCGTAGACGCCTGTACTTGTTTGTTTTGCCAAGTGATTTTTATGCTATAAAGAAAACAAGATAACTAAATGGAATATTTAAAAAGAAGCCATAAAAATAAGCAGCATTGATTTCTTCATGATTGGGGAAACTATTCTTAAACATTTAAATGTTTGCTTTGATTTCTATCGTTCTGCAGCACTGCTGGCTCATAATGACACTGTGTGAAAAAAGTAATCAATATTCCTTTTATGATTGCTAAACATGCTGCTTTTGCAGAGTTTGCCTTTCCCATCACAGGGCTTTTTCGACTTAATTTTTGGAATGTGAAGGCTTCTTGTCAAATGCCTTCCAAGAAACCATAAAACATCAACATAATCTCAGTAGGTCTGAAGTGGTATCTTGGGATACTATGGCAATTAAGGGAGTAAAGAGATTGTAGTGCTGTGAATGAGTGTGAGGCTGGGCACAGGAACTGCTGCTAAAATATAGGACCTACACTCCAAGTTTCTTGGAAGGACAGAGTCGGTTGTCACACAAACCCTTCCCTTCCACCCATTTTCCTGTTGTCAGTCTCGTCAAAATCATACATTTTTAAAAGAAGAATCTGTTAACTGGCTTTTCTTATACACCCTCTGTGTTTTTTTCCTATGTTTTCCTACCTCTGTCCATGTGCACACTATTTGTCAGAATAATGGTACTTAGTTATGCAATTTCAGTAGATACATGAATTTTCATTTTATTACAGACCTAGACTCCTGGATTTATAATCCAAAATTCTGTGGCCTCATAGGCCACCTATCTCTCTAAGATGGCCTTTAAAATTGTTGGCTAATCACAATGAAATTGCAGTGCAGCTTCATATGACTGGGAGGTGAAAGGGATATTAAAACCAACTTATATGCTGCATTAATCATTTTTATATTCCAGTACAGGTTCAGAAAACTAGATTGGTATTAGTTATTCTGTGCTAGACGATATATTCATCTTCATATTTGTTTAGCTGGGTTGGCTATAATTATTCTGAGAAGTCCTCAACAATTGAGTCCAGTTAACATATGATCAGGCAGTATGGTTGCTTGCCTTTAAAATCAAATAAAACCCAATAACAGTATGTGTGAGAAACCATTCTTCTAGTCTTGAAAGAACCAATAGAACGCCAATAGAGCATGTATTAAAATTAAAAAGGGAGGTAAACCCTAGAAATAATTGAATGCAAATGCTTTGTTTGTATATTGCTTTTACTCAATACTCAGCCCAAGTGTTTAGCAACCCTCTAATAATAATAACCAATGCTATTAAAGTTGTCCACAGCAGCATTCCATTTTCTAATTTTTGAGTGTCCTTTTGGATGTCTTGTGTACATGCTCATTGCTACTGTGAAAAAGAAAATAAGAATTTGAGAAATCTATCAAAATATTAGCAGAAAGTTCAGTTACATGCGGTGGCATCATTAGAGGCATCTTCTCTTGCTAAAGAGCTATGGTGGGCTTGGGCTGACGCATAAGATATTACATTTTGAGCCTCATTCTTTGTTGAGGTTTAGTTCTCATTTAGGCCTTCAAATGCAAAATGTATGCCAAATTTTCATTTTCTACTTGGTTTACAAAGGATCCAGTTTAGACTAACATTTTACTGTCCTGTACTTTAAAGTAGCATAACATTAAGCATTTGGTTTGCCAAATCTATTGCATATTTTTAAATATATGCATAAGTCCCAGCTTCCCAGAGTATGTGTAAGTGTAATTGTTCCTGCTGTCTGCCATTTACTCCCTATGCAGGAGTGCCACTTGAGGCATGGTTCTCACTTTGGCCAAAGCAGTTCTAGCAATAATGTAGCAGGGCTACAGAGGTTACCAGCTGTAGACTCTGTTCTAGAACTGGTTGAAGCCATTAACTAGGCTGGTAGGGTCTGAATTCATGTTAATGCTAAACGACTTTTTCCCAGCTGTAGCTTATTTTGCAGAATATTTTTCTTCATTTGGGATTTTCTTTCAAGGTGAGAAATAAGCTGCTCTGAAAAAGCTGGAAATGTATTTTTGTTTCAGGCAATAAATAAAAATGACATGAAAAAAACGGAATAGAGTTTGAGGCAGAACTTTTTATTTTAAAGATGATATACCAATTCTATATTTGTAATGCAAAAGTATTTTGGACAAGTAAAACAATCTATTTTTATTAAAGGCTTTGGAGCATTTGTGAATCCGTTAGTTTTGACTCTTGAAACTTTTTTTAATGCAACAAAGCTTTTTTGTTAAAGATGTACATGGCGGCCAAATATTTTACCAGACTCCTTTCCAGCACCTCATGCTTCTGAGCCTCCCCTTCTAAGGGTGCCAGCCTGTCTAAGGACTGGGTATAACAACAGTTCTCTAGTTTTTTGTGAACAATTATCTCTTCTGCTGAATAAGCATTTAGCTTGTGCTCTGTGGAATTATATTTAATGGTTTATGGTGCTACCACTGGAATGCTGTGTGTTTTGGTTTATGGTGCTCCCATTGTAATGTTAACTCAATGTATTGCTGACAGTCTTTTGATAAAGAACTTATTAAAGAAAAAGCAGGACTCATGATCAACTAAATACATGCAAAATGTTGTTTTCTAGTTCATTTAAAATAATGAAGAAAGCAAGCTGTTAATAGTGTCCGTTAAACTTCGACCATCTATTTAAAATAAGCCTCCATGAATAATATCAATTTGTGCACTTTCCAACCCGAGTAATTTGATCCACAGTCTTCCATCTTCAAGCCTTGGTTATTCAGACCCAAGTAGCTGAATACTGGGAAGCACAGTTTTGATAACAAGAAACTGAATAAAAAGCAATTATGCCACCTGCTGAAAAATAGCAAGAAATCTTTCCTTGTCAAAGCATCTGTTTTGTGACTGTAGCAAAGTCTGCTTACATGGGAGCATTTCTAATGAATCTGTTCTGGGTGTCAGATTTTTAGTTATAGAGCAGGGTTATCTTTTAATGCGTAGACCAGTTTTTGGGGCTGACAGGTTATTTGATATGAGCCTTTTGGCTAGAAATCATCATTAGTTTAGATATCATAGTGTAAAGTTTAGTCCTGCACTTATTCACATGTGCCTATTGTTGAAACATGTCTTGTATGAAAATAATCCTCTACTACACGTTGACTTTGATTGCTGTTGTGTGAGTGGTGCACAACATGCCACTTAAAGGGGAAGTTTCACTTGTAAGGAGCACATGCTCTCTAGGCTATGTAAGTAAAAGGCTTCGAAAAGGGTTATTATGGTTCAACGATCAGATGCTTGCACTGACACCAGTCACCCCTTGGTAGCAGCAATACATTTATGCCCCTGACGAAGCTGCTTGGCAGCGAAACGCGTAGGGCGGCATAGGTGGAAGGTGGTGTAGACAGCTCCCACTCTTCCCAACGTAGCTAGGTAGGAGGCGTGCTGGTGGAAGGGTGGGCACTTATGGAAAAGAAACCTGGCATCCCTTATAGAGCTGGCAATAACAGTGGATATTAAAATCCGTTACTAAGCTGATAGCATATCCACCACCTTTTTAGCCTGCACAATTGCTTTTAATTGTGTATTTTTTAGGGACACGGTCCCGAACGGCGTAGAGTTCCATACGCTGCGAGTCTATTTGTTGGTGTTGTCAGTCAAGCTTGTTTTAATAATTTAAATTAAAAGTTATGTTTTATGACATAGTGACTAACATAGCCTGAACTGGTTGGCTTGCTACATTGTAGTAGGATGGGTGGCTGTTTCACTCTCCACTGCTGAATGTAGCTGTACATTCCACAGATCAGATATTGCCACCACCTTTGGGTAAGCTGCAGATGATTCCCAAATGTTGAATAAAGAATCTATGGGAAGTGGCAACCCCAGATCCATTATATCAGCAGGAAAAGCCTTTATTTTTTTTTGTTTTGTTCATTCTATGTGCAGTTTATTAAGTGATGTAGTTTGTGCACGACTGACCACATTCCTTTCATACTCCCTATGGGCATGTCCTTTGTCATCGACTTTTCATGCATATGACCTGCCAGCAAACAGTGCCGCAACACTTCATCTATTGGCCGGACTCTGAGCCTGCTAAACTGAGCCTGTGAATTGCTGCTGATTGCTGACAGACAATCTGCTTACAACCATCATGCATCTTCTCACCTTTTGACATATAGAGCGAGAGAAACGGTTCCTGAAGACAGTTACCATCTCATTCCTTTCCCTGTTAGATGTGTATTATCCTGAACTCCAAGGTTAAGGCTCTTATGGCCAATTGCCGCACAAGCTGGCCACTTTTAAATATAAATTTATTCATTTCAAACCCTGGAGCTTGCTGTATTTACAGTGGCAGAATATAAATAATTTCTAGCAGAAATTCTACCAGTAACATGTTTGCTACTCCACTTTTTCCTGCCACTTGGACTTATTTAGTTGTGCATGTCAGTGAGATGTTGTGGCCTATGTTAGCTCTTCTTTAGTTATGGCTGCACAGTAGTGCCAGTGTTCTGGCTTGCTGAGGATGATAGGAGAGAAAATTTGGAATTGCTGGCTTTATTTCACTCTAAAAGGGGTAAATTTACAGCGCCTAGTATCTCTATCAGCTCAAGTAAAGGAAGGAGGATGCTGAATATTTTCTGCTTTGAGACGGTGCCAATGAATACCTATCCCTTCTGGGTTATGACTCCCGAAAAGAAAAATTACTATCATGTACAATATGTATAAACAAAATCTTACTTATTTAATAGCATGAGTGTTCCAAAGTCAAAGCTACAGTATCATGTGCAGATTCTTTCCAACACCCTCCCTTTCAGGAATATTGTAATTTGTGTCTTGAAATGTGTGGATGCGGACGGGGGCTGTGTCTAGCAGCTTACAAGATAGGCCATCTGAGCCTGCGGGAACTCTGGGTATTGGGTATAACGATGCCAAAAGCATGCACTTGTAATCAGACTGAATCCTGCCTGCCTTTTTAACATAACCTTTGTATACAGATCACATAAACTGAGATACTGTGCAGCAGCTGAACCGTGAAAGACTAAGAAAAGGGGTAGAGCCGCAGAATTAATCCAAATTTTCAGTTTCAGATGATACAAAAACCTTTAACTCTTAGTTTTACAAAACCTATTTAAGTGGTGGATCTCTTCATGACTACCCCTTTGCTGAAATAAATCCTAGCATCCACTGAGCGCCTTTGGCAGTCGTTGTTCAGCCACAGCTGAGCAAGTATGTATGGGAGACATGTTAAAGATATGCTCTATAAATTTGTTGTGCTGCTCAAATAGCTTTATTTCCGGGCTTTGCCATTGTACTATTTTACACAAAAATCTTTGAAACTTCAGATGTAGACCATAATCTCTCCAAAGCCAGTCACATCCCGATGCAGTCAGTTGGGCTCAGCAGCCTGATCTCTGCAATTTGGCCCACCTTTTGTGTAAATGGTCATTCACCAAACAGGGTGCAGATCTGCTCAAATATACTGTGAGCTTGTAGGTGTATTTACCTTTTGCATAGCACTAGCGAATTATGCAAAGATTTATATTAATCAATTGAGTTTACGCTACAGCAGAGCTTGCAATCCAAGGTCCCGGCTCACACATTCAAGTTCACAGCTGTCTAATCCCAGTTTAGAAACAGAAAAGGCTGCACACACTGAAAGACATATAATTTATCTACATTTTTGTCTTTTAAAGAGATTAGGGTCCCTTTCCTCACAGCAGATCACTTCTTAAATGCAGTACAGCCATAGTGAGCTGATTTGTTGTATTTTTTTTTTGTCCTTTTTGCACTCCTGTATTTTGTACATTGCACTAAATGCCTCACTAACTCTCCATCACTTTTAATTAATATGAAAGACAATGGCTCAGGTCAGAGAGCAGAAAGCAGATAGCAATTATTCTCTTGACTCTCTTGAACTATTGATCATGAGGTTGTCACAGTAACCAATATTTTACCCAAATTTCTATGATTTTTCTCTTGCCAAAGGGAATATGGATGCAGTGGGGTTGGTTGTAGAAAATCCACAACTAATTTTTTCTTTGTAAATACACCTGGGGAAAGAAACAGACATAAACAAAGTTTGTGCATTGGTTTTTTCTCATATTTAACGGATATAGCTGCTAAATTGCACCAGTTCGCTAACCCATGCTTAAGCATATGTCTCCTTCTTTTGTCAGGCTGGGCAATGGAGTTTAATTTAATTTATCACACTTGTATTTTGCTGTACTTTGTTATTGCCTCTTTTCCAGGACTTGACTAACACAAATAAAAATGTTTACTAGGTGTCTTGAAAGCATATGAAACCACTTCCATGTTGTTTAAATCCTTACATGCATCAAATCACACATTTTATCATTTTAATATTTATGAGCGCAACTTGTATTTTAGTCAGTGTCTCTATAAAGGTGAACTGATCCTTACATGAGCCAAATAAAATGAAGACATGCATGATTGAAAGACAACATACATGAATCTCTCCTGTAAATCAGCTTTTAACTACTCCGTTTACATATTTCTGTTCATTGGAAACTTCTCTGTTTCTTCATGTAGCTTTTTACCTTCTATCGTGTCTTTCTGAAAGCCGACACAAATTCAGGCCAACAGGGAATATGCATAAGTAAGGGACTATGAGTACAGGAGGTCAGTGGAGAGGACAAGGCTGCCTAGAATCTAGTGGTATATACAACAAAACTACATGTTATTAGCATCCCCTTCTAAATGCATGATTCTTGCGTATAGAATGGTGTTTTTCCTTAATATTTAGCAGTATTTGAATTGCTGGCTAACCTCCATGCTTATATGCTTGCCCTTGGTGGCATATTGATACATGTATAGAATGGCATTGTGTATAAGGCACTGGATAAATTCCAGTTGCATGGAATAAAAAAAAATATCTCTCTCTCTCCTTGGTTTAAAAACAATGTTTAAATAATATGGATATTCACATTCATGGTGAGCATAGATTTTTATCTTGGTTTGAAAGGAGCATGAAGGAGTTTCGGCACACTTGATAATTATTTATAATTATTCAGTAACCCATTTAACATCAAGTATTCCTTTTTCTGCAGCTGGAATACAACATACCCCCTTTATCACCAAAGAGAGCAACTGATCTATTTTCTGTTCTGTGTGTTTGTGTAGCTTGCCTCTGGGATGCAGTTAGGAGAAACGCACACAATGTCAAAAGAACATTGCATTCATTTTACTTTAGTGGCATTACAAAGGAAAAGGAAGATGCTCCGATTCAGCCTTTCTTCATAACCAGAATCCCTGTCCCTGTAAGCTCATAACAATATTACAGATAGATAGCCCACTAATATATACTACTGTTAACATCGAATATCTCTTCAATCTGTATTTCACCATAGCTGTGCTTGCATGAGTTTTAAATGTATTTGGCCTTCCTCCGTTCAGGGCAGCCAAACATTTGGAAAAAAACCATTAATACAGTGTCTTCACTGGCTGGCGAACAAATTGTGATGCAAATCTGAGTATCTGATACATACACAATACCTATCTGGGCTAATGTATATTAAATAACTAGCTATCAGCTTGCAGGCAATGAAACCATGTTTTGTTGTCTGTGCAGAAAGGTTACTTTATGTAATCTCATAGACGCTTTTAGTCTATATTAAACTGGGCAGTTTTGTAGAAGCAATATTACAAAGACCTTTGCAGGCGAAAGTCATATAGTAAAGACAACTGGTGTTGCCAATGGAATAAAGTAGATGGCCAGGTGCAATGTCTGCTTAGAATGTAAAGTGTGCTGCTGGAGTAGGTACTGATAGGTGGCAGGCTTATATTTATTGCTTGTAAGTAAGATGCTGTACATATAAGGCAAAAATGAAACAGGGCATATGTGCCAGGACACAATTCTGTTATTATCAGGGTATCTAAACCCAATTCACTGTCAATAACTGGGCCACACACTTTCATTAAATGTCTACTATATTCATTACAATAAAACCGCTCCTTTGGTGTCTCACATGAACTGCACCCTATAGATGGCATGTGCACACTGGAAGCTGTTATCTTGGGCTACTGCACAACATGACTAAAGATGTTGGTGTAGTTCTGCAGTTCTAGGCATGCTATGAGCCACAGTTGAGTTGAGGCAAATGTGATTGAATGGGTGGAGGGAATGGAAGATCTTTGCACTGGTGCTAAAACTAAAAATTTGCCAGGAGGGTTTACTTCTTTAAAAGGAGACCACACCTAATGGCTATAACTCATGGTACTGCATTCATTAATTGAGGGATGAGAAATTAACTAAAATTTTTGTGCTAAAGCATGTTCTCAGATATTGGCCTTTGAAAGAGGCAGGGGATATCTCACATTCATCATGTAGGCAATGATAAATAATGTGGTATCTGCTACATTTATTGAAACCTCCTATAGATTCTTTCTAATCTAATATTACAAATGAGTGCTGGTCGTGTCCTAACAGTCCTCCCCCTGAAGCACAGTAGGGTCATGGTAGCCAATCACAACTTGAGATACACTGCAGTTACCTTTTTGATATCCCCAGCTGCTGATTGGCTAGTATCCAGGCGTGCAAAAACTCAAGCTTTCCTATACAGACTGGAAAAGCTGCCCACAGGAAGTGTAAATGTCAGTTTTTGGGTAGATTTTTAATTAAAAAATAGCTCACAAAACAACTTTTTTAATGAGCACAATGGTAAATATTTGTTGTTGACTCCAAAAGTCCCCTTTAATCTAGAAGTAGACAAATGTCATCTGCCATTGAACCAATTAACACTCAAGTGCGGTTTATATTTCTTGTGGAAGTCACTTAGGGCCTCATTTATAAAAATTAGAATTTGTGTAGCTGATATTTTTTCAGCCTCGACTAAACTCACATTTTTAAAAAGCACAAATGTCTCTTCATTTCATAAAAAAATCAGAATATAGAAAGGGTGAACAAATAAATGTGGAACAAATATGACAACAAAAACCTTGAAATCCTGGTTTTAGTAAGAATTTTTGTGAGATTTTAAGAAGAAAAAAATCCCTAAAAAATCTAAGTACATAAATATTTTACAATTTGATAAGGACATTTCCCATTGACTTATACATAACATTGCCAGCTTTTAGATGGTGAAGTTGTTTTGTGCTTCTTAAGTTTAATAAATATTGAAATCTTTTTGGTTTAGAGTAATTTTTCTAATTCATGATTTTTAGCCAACAAAATTGATTTGCGGGAAACTGTCAAAAAATATGAATGCTAACAAATCAACCCCTTAGTGTGTCCCTATCATGCACAGAAGGAAGATTGCAGAGAGTAGTCTGCCATACCTACTTCACTGCACAGCCCTGTGACCATAAAGAGGGACAGATTTATGGAAAATGGTCGGAAATAGTCCATCTTATTTTTTCTCTTTCTCACAAATGGAGTTCAGTTGTGATTAAAATGTATGTAGAATTTGCTGAGAAACTCATAATTTTATATAATATGTGCATGGGTGCAACATTAGGCAGCAATTATTCATGTTTAAGGCATATATCTGTCCTATAATATGAACACCCAGTGAGTACGTCTGTTTTGTTGTCTGAAGTTCCATTTAATAGATTAATATCAACAGCCATAAAAATCTATTTCCTGCTGTCTGTAAGCAAGTCAGCACCTTTGTGATCAATCATAGTGAGGCAGTTATTTAAGGCAGCCGTCATATTACTGCAAACATTTAGCAAGCAGGACATTATCCTAACTGCTGCCAGTTGCCAGAGCACTGATCCTGCTATCTTTAGTCCTTGAGGTTCAGATGTATTTCCCTCACAGAGGACGACTTTAGAATAAATTCATTCTGCCGTTTTCTGTCTTCTAGATAATGCATACAGATCCCTTTTTATTTCTACCCTTTCCCTTTTTGCTTGCAGATTCATTTATTCCCACTTGGATACGCATCCCCTTGGGTATAAATAGACACCACATAACACTGCTTCAGAACTTCCATGCATTTATCAGAAACTATTTAATAAAGGAGCAATGCAACTGGAAATCTGCTTTTAGAGCTTTTATTCTGCCAGACACTGAAATTATTTTTTTTCCTTATTTTTTGTCATTTCCTTATAGGGAATATAGCCCTCTATTGATTTTTTTGTCAATGGCACTGATGTTATGGTTACAACCATAAGTCTGCTGGATTTTTTTTTTAAATATTGCCCAAAGGCTTCTATACATTGCATTGTAGGAAATTTACATTTTATTGTATTACAATCCTCAAATATTAATAAACTTGATATTTGTTTCACTATATTGAAAAAAAAGTCTATTTTAGCAATGGTTTAGAGCAGTGTTTTCCAAGTGTAATCAAATAGTGAGTTAGTTACCATAGGTTTGGTGGCCAGGTGATTCTGAAATGTCATCCAAAAAGGTCAGTGGAGCTATTGAGCACTTGGAGCTATTAAAATCCCTTGGAGGGCCACAGCCGGTCCATGAGCCTAGAGCCCTGGTTTACCGCATTCAATTTTTTTTAACTATCCAGAATAGAGTCCAGATGGAATAGTGCCTTACCTGTGATTTACCTGTTTAATGGTTTGGAATTCTCTGCTAGTTTGACGAATCAATTGCTTTTGGGTTGTTATATTTTAGGGAGTGGTAGTAAAGTTTATAAGAAATTTTCTTCTAAAACGTGATACACAGGCAATTTTCTATTTAGTTCAGTCATTCTTTTTGCAGGCTATTTGTTTGCTCTTGGCCTTTCACCTGTTTGCAGAGTTAACTGTGGAATAATATAATATTACCAGCTTGCGAATCCTGTCTCTCCATAAAGTGAATGCCCGGTGCCGAAGTACAAATTCGTGAGTACAAATAATTTCACTGGCACTCAGGTCAAAGTCCAACCAGGGGTTTACCCCGAAACGTCGCACCTTCGCAAATAAACATAGCAAGGGTTTGTCCCTGCTTGGACGTTGACCTGAGTGCCAGTGAAATTATTTGTGCAGAGTTTACTAGCCAGCAGTACTTTCAGTTATTCTTGGTAGCATGTATTAAAAGAATTACGACCATGAATTAAATATCATTTTGTTTCAGTCTGTGGATTCTTCAAGAAACAAATTGACTGAAAATCTAACTTTTTCCCCAAAATGATGTATTTTCAGGCAGATTAGGTATTAGTTATAGCATCCCATAGCTGACCTAAAGATGCAGTGTCACAGTGATTAGATTTACTGCCTTGCAGAGCTGGGGTGGTAAGTTTGTGTCCAACCAGAGCATTGGAAATTCAATCTGTATGTTGTCCTTATGTCTTAATTGGTTTGCTCTGTAACTCCAAAAACACATCTGATAAGTTGAGGATTGCCTACTGGCCTGGCTGGTAAAAATGCTTGATCCCAATGTTAATAATTAGGAAAAAAATAAATATATAGAAAGACTGCTATTTTTTGCTCTACTGGGGCACGAGCTGATGCCATTGGTTTATAACCTATGTAAAGCTCTGAAAGATTTGTTAGTGATACAGCAATGTAGGAGAATTAGTTGCTAGTTGTATCAACAACCAAAATACAATATATTTTTAATGAATGGATGTTTTAATCTGTGTACTATAGGTGTGAGAAGGTGACACATGGCCACCCCATGGATTATTGTATTATTATAACGTGTGGAGTCCTGTTCATAGCAAGGCAATAATAATAAACTCATAAAAACAGGCAAAGTAATAAAGAAGGAAGCTTGATGCTACCACAAGTTCACAGCACAGGAGCAAGGTTTGAGGTGTTGGAAAGAGGTCTGCAGTAATATCAACAATCTGATAAAGTCTGAAGAAATGATAAATGCCCATTTAAAGTGAAGAGGACATAACATAAAATGTCTGTGCTCTGCCAGAGTGTAAGCTCCAAGAATGTTTTATATTGTACAATAAAGCACACTGCGGGACTCACTAGAAAAGCAGATTGTTTGCATTTTCAGACATTTCTGTTGCCAAAGCAGTTTTGTTCAGCTTTCAGCAAAACTTTGTTCCAATTTATATCTCATGAATCACTGCAGATGTGAATGCAGGCAAGCAAAACTATGTAATCTTTGTCTTCTGCCTAATGACCTTCCCAGTGGCTGCTACAGTTGGAGCAATTAACACACTTGTTCTTAATTTATGCCCTCAATTATTTAGAGAACACTGGGGTAACAAACTATTACCCTAACTGTTTAGTCAGCTTTCACAGACTTGAATATAAGGTTAACAATACCTCCTTTTTTTCTGCACAATAACGCTTAAAGTGTAGGCTATTGTTGTCAGTCAAAAGCTTTGTAAAAGCGTTTTTAATCCCAAACAACCAATCAGATGTTTTCATTCAAACAGGTGACCAGTACATGCTAATTGCTTAATTACTATGGGTTATAAGACCTGGTGCAGCTGTTATTTAATTACATTACCCTTTATATTGACACAGCTTCAGAGTGTGATGCTTCTAAGCACACAAGTGTATGGGATCTAATGTAAGCATTCATGAGCCAGTTAGGGTAGCCAAGCTGCTATTCTCAAATAAATCCCTTCCTGTGCTGAGCAGCTCAATTTTATTTTGAAAGGCAACAAAAGCCTCAAACTACTTAAATGTCCTGTAAGGTATGGGTTCCTTAATCTAGAACCCTGTTATCCAGAAAGCTCTAAATTACAGGATGGCCATCTGCCATTGACTCCATTATAATGAAATAATTCAGATTTCTAAAAACTATTTCCTTTTTCCTCTTTAATAATAAAACAGTACATTGTACTTGATCCTAGCTAAAATATAATTAATCCTTATTGGAGGCAAGACAATTCTATTCAGTTATATAAATGTTTAAATTATCTTTATGTAGACTTTAGCTATGAAGATTCAAATTAGGTTAAGGTTACACTGGGCGTTTCAGGGAGATTTAGTCGCCTGGCAACTAATCGGCTAGTCTTTGCGGCGACCAATCTCCCCGAACGCCTTCCCTCACTCTTGCACTGGCTAAAATGAAAAATCGCCGGTGCTAAGTACACGTGGTGAATCGTTTTCTGAAGTTGCTCGAAGTTTCCTTGTGAGGCATTTTGGGCGACTTCTCCCCAAAACGGCCAGTGTGACCTTACCCTTATGGATAGACCCCTTAACCAAAAAATGAGACACAATACTTAAAATTAACAGGAACTTTTTTCCCCTTAACTTTGCTGCTCAATTAGCAGGCTGACAGTATATTCCTAGAATCGGTTGTAATGTGCATTATGTTCTCTCCATCAGAATTGGCAGATATAAAGCAGGATTTCATTATATGAACTTTTGTTCCAAAAGATTCTTTTTCATAATGTACACAACTTTAGGTAGAACCTATAGGTCTGTCGTGCTCAATTGAACCAACAACACGGTGCACTTAAAAATTGTCCATATTAGGAAATAACTAGCCATGTTTTGGAGGCAAGTATTAGAGGAATATTACTTAGTAGCAATCTAGAAGCCGTGTCTGATGCACTTGATGCACAGCAACCTCTCATCCTAAATTCCAGTATTGACCAGCATTTATACTGAGGATAGCCTCTTAATATGTGGAAGGTGCATTTTTTACTATAATCACTAGTATTTACTATTGTAAATACGTAGGTAGTAATCCTAGTAGTGTCTAGTCAACCCCCCCACACACACGCACAACTTCTTGCATATTCCTCTGCCTCATTTGACATTACATGTTCCATAATAAGATCTGAAACCCATTGCTATAAATTGCAGAGCCATTAAAGACTCCAAGTGTGCTCATACTCATTTGTCAGTCCTGTCCCCTCCGTTTGCACATCTAATGTCCTTAATAACAACTATTTATTTCAACGGAGAGTTGACACTGAGTATAACGGAGTATAACACTGGATTATGCGAAAATATCTTTATATGACATGATTTGTGATGGAGTGGGATTGAGATTTGCTTTCTGAAAAGCAAGGACCATTTCCAAATATTTAGCAAATATCTGTTCAGTGTGTTTTACAGCAAATCTCAGGCAGAGCATTTCCTAAGGCAAGAAGCATCCATTTGGTTTCTATTTATGCATCTGCCATTTTCTCAATATGGTTTGGGATCTTTCTGCTTCTGGCGGTTTTACGACAGGGAATATGTTCAGGGCATAAAACCACCCAACAAAAATAAACTCAATCTATATTAGTACGAGGTGAAATACATTCTTATATTTTGGTATGATGAGACATTTATGCACTTGTTCTTCATACTTAGTGAGTTAGATTGATTTAGGATTTCCCTGCAGTTTTACAATATCACATTTACATTGCTATGCGGTTGTCAAGGCCTTGTTACCCTGACAACTAAGGATTGGTATAAATGATGGGCTAAAAGTTAAAGATGGAAGAATAAGCTAAACCATAACGAAAATATTTCCCCAGACAGCTTAATAAATAAAAATCTAAAATATTCCAATAAATATTTGTATTCCTTGTGCACAATTTTGTGATAATGTATGCACTGTAATGCCAGGCTTTCAGTAATTCAGAGCTTTCTGGATAATGGGGTCCTGGATAACAGATCCCAAACCTGTATAAGGTTGCATATGGCTGTATCATATGTGCATCCTGTTTTGCAATACAAACTAACAAAGAATGTTTTCTTCAGCAGTGCCAGCCTTAAAATGTAGCTGTTCTTTACCATGTGCCAATATGATGAAAGAAATAGGTCTGGGCTGCACACTGATAGTAACAAGGGGGTACTGATTCTATCAGAACTCTGTGGCATTTAGAAAATTATCTTTTTGTTTAAACCCCATTTTTATGGCGCTTATCTCTAGGTGTGCTCCTCTGTCTTTTTACTTTTGTTTCTGACCTTTTAGATGTTTCCAGTTTCTGATCTATAGATACCATTGCGCAAAGGGTTAGAGAATCAGATATGATTCTAATGTTAAGGCATATATACTTGTATAACCATGGGATTACTGAACAATGGTTGCCTGTCTAACAAAATGTGTGCTTTTATGTTTTGTATTTTTTAGTATGATGTCAGATAGGGAATTTGACATTGATTGCCTAGAGGTCAGACCCTGTAGCAGTGATGTCACACTTGCAGGCTTTCAGCTGTTAAATGCACTGATTGCTCCTTGCAGTGCCAACTTTGACTTAAAGAATATTTTATTTTGTTGAATAAAGGCTACATTTTGATACATATCCCGCAGTATCCTCAAATTGTGACCAAAATATAGCCTTAATACAAGATGTATTAAAGTCTAGAGTGCTGACTGTTCATGGCTTTAGAAAACATTGTTTGTCCTGCCTAGTGAAATGGCATTACTCCCATGTATTAGAGATCTTTGGTTTGAAAGTTACTGCATGTTTAAGCAAAGCAGGTATCTGTCCATTTGTATGACCTTTTGGCTACTAAAGGGAATGTATGCCAATCCTTTAGCTACAAAGAAAGAACAGCTACTGGCTAGAAAGTTATTCTGTAATGTAGCAGATACTTATCTGCATGACATAACCAGGAGCACCTGCCAAAAGTCAAATTTAAAATTGAAGTTGAAAATTGCCTAAGGTGGCAGAGCCTGCAGGTTACTGGTGGCAGCTAAAAACCACTACTGGTAATTCCGAGATGGGATTCATCACCCCTGAACATAACCCTAAAGGTTAATATGCACATAATAATTCAGATCCAGTTTTCTGCTGCCACGTTTTAATTCGCAAGTCTGAAAAACACAACCCTATGAAGAAGGAACAATGTTATTCTTCACAATTTGTTGTCTTTCCTTGGTCTTAGAGACTCGCCCATCAATCCTATTTATGACTGAAAACAGTGTATAAGGTTCAGCAAACTACACAAGTCCAGGGAAAATGTATTCTACTTCAGTTCACTCTGTGATTAAGCGGTTTTGTATCATCTTTCTGAATATTTTATTTTAGCCTATATTATTACTGGGCATAAGCAAGTGCCACAGATCTATAGATATTTGTAGTCCAGGTTTCATTCATGTTTTCCCACAGTATTTTTTGTAGCTGACCATTTATATTTAACTACAGTGCAAAATTGCCAAGAAAATACACAGAAATGTCTCTATTATGTAAAAGAATAAAATGGTGCAAATAAAGGGCAAACGTTTATAATAGCTTCATTGCCTGCTTAGATTATTGGGGGAAAAAAGTACTCTGGCTTGGAAACATCAGATCGAAAATCGTGATTTAATCTTTTCCAAAAAGATTCTTTTCATGCCCCTTTTCAGCAGGTGGATGGTGTATTGACAAGGGGAGCAAGTGAGAGGAGCGGCATTTCTTCATCTCTTCTCCTCACTTCAGCCATTGTGTGGATGTGCAAATCTCACTATCTGTGATGGCCTGCATGCTTACTTGTAAAAAAAAATCCATAATTATGGTAGAAAAAAAAAACAAGTTTCAGGAGTATTTTATTCCTTACGGAAATAACTTCTCAACAGAGCATTTTTTTTCTGGCTGCTGACAACACAATCCTGCTGTGAATTGCTGACAGAATTAACCTGATCTAACTGTCTTGATTTCTACTATTCACAACTGATAAACAGGATGATTGCATTGTTTGTTGTATGCTGCAGATAAAATGGGCTTAATTGATGTGCGTGACTCACCCATTTATCACTGACATGTAGCAACCATGTGTCTTGGGCACTGGATGTGCCATTAAAGCTTACTAGTCTAGCCCTAGTATGGACAACTGATCTGGATTGGAAATGAACAAAAATACAGCCATGTGCATCCAGCTTGTTGCACAAGTGGGCAGGACACGTGTACAGACCCTAAGAGTGCATATTTAGTAATGTTCAATGTCAAAATGGTCCTTAAAAAAGGGTCTAAAGTTACCATGTTCCCTATATGTCCAATTTGCCAACGGACCAAACAGGCAGAGAGCATGCACAATATGTCTACCTTCCTATTGTTCTGATCATTCTTGCTGAATGCATTTATTGCTGGAACAACATGAACTGAAGAGGCACCATGAACTGCCTGACCTCTTCCTTTCACAGACAGTCAGAATGGTGTTAGTGGTCTGGTAACCTGATATGCTCATTTATTAATTATCCTGAATTAAATTTCATCTTTACCCTGCTGTAATATTTTAGGTGAAAACTTGTACTGGTACTGATGCTGTACCATTGATTCTATGATTATAACAGATTTGCTGCTTATAGGGAACCCATCACCCCAAAAACATATTCCAAATCCTTTATCACATTAGTCATGAAAAATTAACTTTACACTGTATTAATTATCTGAATTTTGTTTCCTTCAGTCTGGGATGTCCTTATTATAGCACGCAGGCAGGAGCCATTTTGTGGACACTGTTATTAAGACAAGTCTTGCATCATCTCAGAATCTTGTTTGTGCATCAGAATGGGAGACCTGATGTCCAGCCCCATGCACTGGTTAAACAATTAAATGGTAAAGAGAGATTAGGGTAAAATGGTAAAAGCGAATGTAGGGAGAGCTGTGACATCTAGGAAAAGCTGAATGTGAAGTGATGGGAACTGCCTGCCTCGCCTCTATGCCGAAGACGTAGAGGAGGGGCAGGCAATATTTGATTGACAGCTGAGATTTTCAAATCAGTTTATAACAGCTATGAATGCTTTAATAAAAAATAGAATTTGGATTTCATGTTTAATTTGAAAGGGTCTTTTATTATAAAGATTTTTATGTCTGGGTGATAGGTCCACTTTAAGTGTAAAGAATACCTGCAATGCTCTGCAATAAGAATTTTTTTTCCAGTTTTCGAGGATATTTTTCAGTTAAAACTCAAATTTTCAGATTAAAAAAAAACCTAGAATTTTCAAAATGTATTCTACCCCAAAGCTGGAAATAGCTCAAATCCGAAAATATTTCAGTCAAAACCTGTCAAGGTCATATAGAAGCCAGTGGCAGAGGTCCCTTGAACCATTTGAAGATGATTGTAGCCTTCATGATGTTTGAATGTTTTTCGATGGGTTTTGCTAAAAAAACTTTATCTATTCAAGCAATTTGAGTTTTTTTTCCCCCAAAAACTCAAGTTCGAGTGTTTGTTTTTCACCCCCAGCTACACTTAGTTTTTTTCAATTCAAGTTTTTTTCATAAACTTTCGAGTTCTGAGTTTATTCAAGGTATAAAAAAAACCTCTTAAACTGGACCTTTGATAAATAACCCCCTTAGTGTTTGTGTCAGTACTGATTACATCTTTATATTTGGCATGTCTAAACTTTCTGCAAGCATAGAAAAGAGGTTTTAACACTTTGCACTGTGCAACGCATATTGATGTACCAAGTATAATCTAACTGTCTGAAAAATAATACAGCTCATGAGATAGTGTATTCCTCTCAATACAAAATCTTACCTAACTCTTCCATCTGTAATAATGTATCGTTCTTGCTCTCTAGCTACAACACATTTTATTTCCACTTTTTCTGGAGCAGATTTGAAGCTGTGATTGGCATGGCCAGTGTATCAATGTGGTCACCTGTCATTAACAGTGTGTGTGGCTCAATGCCTCCGCTGTCACAAAGTGTGCCCTATCTATATAGAAATTATCAGTCAATCATGAATTGTTTTAGAACAGTAGAGGTTCAGAGGTTAAAAAGACTTGGATGTTCAGTTTTTGACTTTTTCTGTAATAAAAACACCTTGGAGTTGGTGTCAACTAAGGTAACACAAATATCTGTTGCTAGCAAAGCAATTATGTTAGCTTTGTTAATCTTTCATTTATTTTTAGAAAAAAAATCATAATAAATGGTAAAAGTGAAAAGTAGCAAATAAGTCCCCACTATCTGTTTAACTAAAGCATCACTTGCTGCTATTTTAGTAGTCTCATGGCAATAGAATTCACTTCTAGCATTAACTAAACATTAAATACAAGTATAGCATATGTTAAACATAAAGCCAAGAAGAACCAAAATGCTATTCTGTTTAAACAAGCATTATTTTAACTAAGCTAGCACAAATCCAGTTGTCTTGCCCATTTCTTGGCCTGTCCTCCCCACTCCCTGGCAGATTGGTAAGGTGGCAACCTTGGTAGCATGGTGCTTAACATTAAAGGAATACCCTAGGTGCGCGTATAACAATTGTCGCATGCGTCGAAATTGATGCTCATCAAAATAATTTTGAGGTCCGTTGACTTCAATGCGTTAAGCAAATTTTTCGCCATTTCATGAATTTCACAGGAAATTGCCAAATTTTTTGGCGAAGCAAAACAGGTCGAATTAGCCAACACTAAAAGAACCAGAAGGTGAGATTTACATTATGTGATATTTTATATTTTTATATCACACATAAGTGATGCTTTGTTCTGCAAAAGAACGACACTAATGCCATAAATGGATCTTGCACTCTGGCTGTCCCTAGTGCCACTGCCATAGGCTGTAGCTAAATCCATTTTGAAAGTTTTCTTTCACAAACTACTTCTAACTTCAGTTCTGTGACATATATAAAGGAAAAATATAACAACCCAACATTCAATGCAAATTACTGTTACTATTTAACTTTGGACTTTCCTCAATAATCCATATCTACTATATTGAAGTTGTGTTTTTCTGAGTTCTGAGTTGTTTTGATATTTGTCCTGTGAGCAGCCTACTTCAGAGCTCTAAGGCAGGAGATGGTTAGTTTAGAATGTAGCATGAAGCTACAAGCCCCAAGCCTCCTCATGCAACACTTATAAACATTTCCAAGCCTGTTTTCATGTATTATTTAAGCTGTTCTATACTATTAACCTTTTCTTGTTTTTCTTTTAACTGATTTTGTGCATACATTAAACGAACACACCCAGAAAGAAACAAAATAAAACACACATTCTTTAATGCTGCAGTTATTCAGGACCTGGAAATTCTGTTTATTCTGTGGCACCACACATTAAAACCTCAGTAGATATGCATACCACAGCATTGTGCTTGGGAAATTATTTTAGGAAGAAAACTGATGCAGCAGAAAATGAAGCAACATAAATTAAACTACAATATGAAAATGGCCACTGATATCCTGATTTTTCATTTGTTCGGACATACTCACATTTCAGCATCCCGCCAACGCTAATTGGCCTAGTTCATTCATCAAGTCTTCTTATCCTAAATGGGGGCTAGTTAGGGTTTAACCATTGAGCAGGACAATAACAATGCAACAGAGTGAAGGAGATTAAAATAGTTTTGACCTAAGGCGTCTCTTTGGGATACTTTACATCATAGCTATTTGTCTAGGAACCAACAAGCTTGTGGAATAATACGCTGTTGTATTTTGTTCTTAGAATATGACATATAGGAGTTCCCAATACAGAATTCAGTTTGTTAGGGAAACATCATGATTTTTATGGTGCAGTTTTTATTTCTAAATTATGCTATTTACAGAAGAGCTTATTGTCACTTTTTGTGCCTTTGTGGGGGAATCCATTTCCTGGTACTCCTTTCTGCCAAACAAAAGAACCCATACTAAAAAGTTAAATAAAATGGCCTTTTTGTGGCTTATTAAAATAAACTACACTGCTGCTTAGAATCTGCCTGTGCCTGATTTGATAATGAGGCTGATGAATCATATTGCACTTCTCAGTCCAACACATTTTGATTTGGAGAAAATGGCCATAATGTCCCACTTACAGCTTCCATTGATTTGAAAGAGCAATGCCTAAAATAGCCAATACAGTTGCTTTGGCCGTTTTGCCAAAGGCAAGTAAAGTGAACCTGCCAGAGCCAGTTTGTAGCCTTAAGCATGAGCTAAGAAGGTATAGCTAAGGTAAAATCTAATTTACATAACTTTTCATTAAATAAAGTTAATACAGATATAGAATCCATTATCCAGAAACCAGTTTTCCTGAAAAGCCACAAATTACAGGAAGGCCATATCCCGTAGGCTGCATTTTACTTAAATCAGATTTTTAAAAATTCTTTAGTAATAAAATGTTATATATATTGATTTTAACTAATAAAGTTGATCCTTATTGGAGGCAAACAAATCACTGGATTTATTTAATGTTGAAAAGATTTTTTTTTAATTATGGATATCTAAATCATGGAAAGACCCCTTTACTTGGCAAACCCCAGGTCCCCGTACATGAAATCTGTACTTTCAGTGTGACAGAAAACACAACACAATTAATACTATAATGTTCTGGATTAAAGGGAAGACAGATATATACTTTCTCTAATTGCTGCAATCATTCTCACCATGATAGAATTATACTCTGGAGCAGAGCATTTTTTAAAGATTTAGTAGCCTTACTGTGACAAGAATACAGCAACTATTTAAACAGGCTAAACTAGCTTTATAGACATTTCAAGAAAAATATAGCCCATGTCCAATATTTATTCCAGGGCCTGACCTGTAATGTTCTCTTTTCTCTAGTAACCTAAATAATAGACAAATATACCTGGTAGAGTAAAGGTGGCCATAGACGAAAAGATCCGCTCGTTTGGCGAGATTGCCAAACGAGCGGATCTTTCCCCGATATGCCATTAACGAGCATGGCTATATTGGGGGTAATCTGATGATCCGATTAGGATGTGCAATGGGCTCCGGCGGGACGGTCGGGTCAAATCAAACCTGACCGATCGACCAAACGACCGATCTCCACCGGACGAAAGCTGTCGGCACTCTCCACACGATCCTAAAATCGTACGAATCCTCGATTCATACGATAGGATCTGTGTGTCTATGGCCAGCTTAATACTGTCTGTGCTATCTTTTATTATGTTGGTGGAAGAAAAAAACTATTTGTTACAAAGCCAATTCTGCTTATATGCTGTGTATGTTTTATAGTGAAATAAAATGTAGGTTAACAGATTGAATATGTACAGTCATTAAGGATGTGTTCCAGCCCTTGGTGCCTCCCACGACAAACCAAAAACAGATTTGCTTCATAGCTGTATACAGTGAGGCTTCAGGGTACTGCAGCTTTGCTTGCTTTGTATTAACTTGTCATATATCCTGTAAATTGCACAGTAATACAATGGGGACCTTGTCACAGGAAGTGTGCAGGTGCAAGTCACATGATTATCAGGAAGTGAGCTCCATGCACAAGGCAATAAAGCCATTAGTTGCATAGGGACCTTTAAACCAGACACCGCATATGTATTAAATCCTTGAGTAAGGGTCTAATATGGCTCAGACTTGAGAAGTGACCAAGCTACTAAGGACCTGGTTCATTTGCAGAGGCGTGTTTAGGCCTGTGTCAAAGCCTAGTACTGCATAAAGTTTTTGTTTGTTTTGGATTAAATAACTTATTATTATTAAAAAATATTTTAAATATTATAACCTTTACACGTCCTTTTTAATGGATTTATTATTATAATCCTTTGCATTAAATAAACTATAAACTATACATTGCAACAGGGCTTGGCCAAGCCATCCGGGTGCCGTAGGCGCCTTGCCCCCAAATACTACACACATGTCCGACCACTCGCATGAAACAGCGGCAAGACCAGAAGCGCTGCAAGAAGAGCCGGCAGTGAGAGAATAAGTGTCACGACTAGGGGTAAGTGTTGGAAGAGGTATGTGCCTCCCAACACAGCGCCCTAAGCACGTGCCTCTTCTGCCTGCCCCTAGTTCTGGCCCTAAATAGCATGATTGACAATTTAGCTTTAGAGTTATTTTAAAGGAATTGTTCAGTATAAAATTGGATAAATAGATTAAAAAATATAAAAAAAATAAAAACTATTTTCTATATAGTTAGCAAAAATGTAATGTATAAAGGCTGGAGTGAACTGGGTGTCTAATATAATAGCCAGAACACTACTTCCTACTTTGGAGCTCTCTTGGTTTCCACTGATTGGTTACTAGGCAGTAACCAATCAGTGACTTGAAGGGTCATAACTGTTGCATTTGAATCTGAGCTGAATGCTGAGGATCAATTGCAAACTCACTGAACAGATATGTCCCATTTGGGCCCCCTTAAAGTTGCTGACTAACTCAAAGTTAGAGAGATACAAAGTAGGATTTAGTATCTGAATATTATGTTACACATTCAGTCACTCCAGCTTTTATAGATTACATTTTTGGCTAACTAACTATATCATATATATTTTTACACTGAACTGTTCCTTTAAGAATAATCCATAGCAGTAAGTGTATGTTGAATTCTCCAAGTAGAATTCAATGGCAGTACCTTGAACCATTTGACGATGTTAATAGCTTTCATGATGTGCAAATTTTTTTGCAGAGGACTCAAGTTTTTGCGATTCAAGTTTTTTTTTCCACTGAAAACTCTATTAATTCAAGTTTTTGGGTTATTAACCCCGAATTTGCGTAATCATTTTTTTTCAATTCAAGTTTGTTTCTTATATAAAAAACCATTCGAGTTTGAAGTATAAAAAACTCTAAAATGTGACCTTTGATAAATAACCGTCTTTGAGGTTTTCTTTAAAAAGTTTCACCATTGTAACTGTCTCACACTTTCACACATCTGTGTGTTTCAAGGGTTTAAATGCCAGGGAATACCCTACCACTCAGTTGAACTGAAGAAGCCACCTGGATGAGTGGTGAAATGTTTTCAAGAAAAACTCGAAATGTCCACTTGCCTCTGACTTAACTCTACTAGAAACAGTAAATATGGTTGTGCAAGTGCCTGTTTACACAGGTAACTGCTCTTGTGACTTCATGTGAAATGCGGCAGCAGGCGTATTGGACCTTCATCTCCTGATGACAGTCCAAATGCGAGAAAGAAATGAAAATCTATAAACTGCTGTAGAGATTTGCTTGCCTTCCACAGTTAGCTGTGTGTTATCCCCATGGTTATTTTGTATTTCACATTGTCATTTCAAACATTGAACATTCAGATGTTTTATCTACATTTTCTGATACCTGTACATTGTTATTCATATCATTATTTCTGCTTTGTGTTTTGATACAGGGCATTCCTGCAAGCGCTACATTTTAACTCCATTCTTTGCTGCAATCTGTAAATTTTTTTATCACATTTAAAAACACTTTCTTTTTCCATTCTGCTGGTTATGACCGTTAGTACAATACTTCACATTAAGAGTGCACCCTTAACACACTATTCTCCTAAAAAAAAAAAGTGCTTTGTCTTTTGCAGCTAAAGTAATAAAGCAATAGTGAATGAAATCGAGTTTGCAATTCCAATAGTGAAGGAACGAACAAACCGCAGATCAGAGGCCACCAGCCAAAGCACACTGTTGTAATTACTCCCACAATCCTATACATTTAACAGAAACAGAACATGCATTGTATTGGGAATGAATGGATGCAATAGAACTTAGGCTACCTTGATATAAATTAACACAATCCTTACCATGTAATGTATATTATTAAGCTTCAATGACTGACAATAATGTGAACAGTACTGGCTGTAAATAAGTCTATGACACAGTTTGAGGGATTAAAAGGTTATTCGTGCATAAAGGCAAGATTCTGGGCATCCACCATGATACCCGACAGCTCTTTTGAACAGCAGTGCCCTTATGGGAGTTATAGTTCAGCAATAGCTTGAAGGAAATAGCTGTACGATTAGCATCTCTGATAGATTTGTCTTTGCTTTTGGAGAATTCGGAATGACCTTGCTCACAAACTGGTTTCAAGGAGAACATGAACCTCTCTCTACAAAGTTCTTTCCTCAATCATTTAATCATCTCTGCAGCTGTATAAAACCTTAGAAATGCTTGGAACATCTGTCTATAAACAGACATCAGTTGTCACTTTGTGGTTACTTCCAACTGGTGGAAGCAGTGCTGAATATTCTTTTCTCCCCTCTTTTCGTGTAATCTCAACTCCAGAGAATTAATCTGTAAATGATTCATTTTGCTATAGAGCATGTATGTTTTTTTCTGTAAATCAACACTTGGTTTGCATAATGAACGCTTGCCAACATTCACACCTTACAATTGTTCCCAGAGATGATATTAACATGATATTTGTATGCTTTGTAAGGGATAAAAGAACACATGACAGTCATGCCCCTAATTTTTCTATTATGGACCAATTTCAGAAATGATTTATTCCCTGAACAAAATTCCTTCAGTAATTTACATATATATTGTGAGCCATGAAGCAAAATATGAGCTTAGATCATGTCAGCTGGGGAGGGGGGGGGGGAGATTACCTGCTTTATCGCACACAAAATGATTCAGTTCAAATTGTACCTTACCCTGCTGTTGGGGCCTTCTGCCCATATATCACATGCCCATGATGGCAACAGACTCACTTATTTATAACATTTTAGTTGTGAAGTTAATATTACAGACAGCTGCCGACTGACCAACAATGTGTGTTCATTATGTGTTTTCTCTAAAGGCTTTTGTTTTCCCCACAAACATTAAACAGTCCGCTGTCAGAGAGGTGTTTCCACCTTGCTTGTTAACAGAACAGATCTATCGCCTTATTTTATTGCTAAAAAAGCCAAACTAGAAGCAAATCTCCATAAGCTTTACTGTGTAGTTATTTTGTATGCAAGAAAATCTGTTACATTTCATAATACCTTCAATACCAGAACTGTTCTGCAATGCATTACACTTAATTTGTGGGGCTTTATGACAATGAAAGGGTTACAAGCAAAGTGATTATGAGATTTTTACATAAATTCTGCACGGTCAATATTCCTGCCATGAGACTGTTTTGTTTTCATTGATATTTCTGTAAACTAATCTGGAACACACAAGGTTAATTAGATCTGCAGGAGTTTGGTGCAGAGTGGAAAGATGCGCCAGCTCTTTGCAACACCCTCTCTGCTATTCCTTCTTTCTATCTTTGGCATACATCTGTATATCTGTAATTTGCTATACAGCTCTCTCTAGCCAGCAATCAGGTTGCACTGAACCGCCATTAATCCTAGGGTAAGTGTAGGAATGCTATAGCAAAAATCTTATCACAAATGTTCTTCCTCTTCAAGTCTCCAAAAAAGAATCCTTTATTGCATGTATTTAATTTTAACATTTGGCACAGTACAAATTTGTGGTGCTTTTTTACCTTTTTATAAGATAAACCTGCAAAGATTGATCTGGGAGTCTTAACAAAAGAATGTTCCTTAGAAACCGGGGTGCTGCTGTTGTACACAAGCAGCATCTTTTGAAAAATAGCAGATTGCACTCGTGGACTTCTATTCAGGTTTTTTTTTTTTGCTTTCTGATTAAACAGAACTAAATCATTTTCTATTCATAATGGCACATAAACATCATCTCTGATTTTTTCTCTCTCTCTATATTCTGTTATACCATCACTTAAATAGAACTTACAAGTTAGAAAATAGTTTTAAATTTTAATATAATCTTTTTCTGTCATCAGCCCATAGATTTAATATATAAGCATTTACAAGAAAACAAAAAAGTCTCTCTCTCTTTCTGTACAAAAGTTTTTTTTGTGCATTCTATTGCATTATAATTTGAAAAAAAGTCATATTTGAGTTTCCTGTACCTTGTCTTTTGTGTGGGTCTGAATTATATAAGGTTCAGATATGGTAGTTATTGTGGAGTGTAAAGAATTACCGATACTGTTAGCCGTCCAATGGGCCCCATGGTGTGCTGGCTTGTAGGTGTTGTAGTTCATATGATCGTGAATGGTGGGCAGCACAACTGCCCCCTCACCTGTGGGACTCCCACTGGGGATGTCCTCATCCACTTGGATTATCTCAACAGTCCGCGCAGCTGCCACAGTGCTCCTTTGCTGGTGCCGCTTGCGTAGCTTGTAGAACACAATAAGCATAGCGGCCGCTAACAGTGTGACTGCCACAAAGCAACCAATGATGATTTTGGTGGTCTTCATCACCTCGTCAAGGCTAGTTTGCATTTTGTCTCCAGCATCTAAAGTTGGTACCGCCACCTGCTTGGGCATTTTAGTGGTCTGAATTAGTACAGTGGTGGTAGTTGTATATGCAGGTTTGTACCCTGTAGATGTGGTTGGCACCGGCTTGAATATCATAGAGATGTCTTCAGGAGCCACCTCTGTTGTCTCCACAGTGACAGTTGTGAAGAAACTATAGTTGGAAGTGTTAAGCTCTGCCGTGCTGACGTTGAGATAAGCTGAAGCATTCGAGTTTCCCGCCACATTTGTTACCATGCATGTGTAGACACCAGTGTCAGTGAGAAGGACCTGTGAGAAGTTTAACGTCCCATCGTTGAGGATGGTGATTCGCGGATGATTGGAAGCGTGGGTCAACACAGTTCCATTAGGCAGTAGCCACCTAACAGAGGACATGGCAGAAGTTCTACACTTGAGCTCTGCCATTCTCCCCTCAGAAATGTTTAAATCCCTAGGAGCATCCATTATAAAAGGGGCTGAGCACTGAAACATTGAATTGTCCACCTCCACCACATACTTCCCCCTCATGTGCGGCGGGGAATGGCAACGACCACAGCATGTGGAATTGGTGGGAATATACTCTCTCAGCCACCAGGAAAGCCAAAGAACATCACAGTCGCAGTCCCATGGATTATGGTGCAAGTGTAATTCCACTAAATATTTTAGAGGGGTAAAAAGGTCATGTGGCAGGGAGGTCACATTGTTGTGAGCCAAATTCAATTCAACCAAGGATGTCAAATCATCAAAAGCATTGCGCTCTATGGTGTTGATCTGTGAGTTCATAATCCACAATTTTTTTAGTGATCTCAAACCGTGAAAAGATCCTGGTTTTATATCAGGAAAGTTGTTTCCAGAAATTTCTAGTTCCTCAAGTCCCACCAATGGTGTAAGGTTTGGCATGTCTCTGATATTACACATCCCAAGGTTAAGATACTTCAGATTATACAATCCTTCAAAAGCCCCCTCAGAAATATACTCCAGTTTTTTTAACTCTCCAAGGTCCAGGCGCATCAAAGATGGTACCCGATTGAAGGCATAAGATGGAATACTTTCAATAGGATTATTCCTGAGCCACAATTCTCTCAGTTTGGAAAGGTACTCAAATGCCCCACTGGGAATTACAGTCAACCAGTTGTCAAACAATTCCAGAGTGTTGAGGCTGGCCAAACCATTAAAAGCCCCAACCTCTATCTGACGTATAGAGTTCCTGCCAAGTTGTAGCACTTCCAAATGATGAAGGTGACGGAACGTGTCAGCCTGAATCATCTGTATGTTGTTCTCCATGAGATTGAGAGACCGAGTGTTTGATGGGATACCTTGGGGTACTTCAGAGAGGCCACGACGTGTGCATACAACCTTGCTGAACTGGTTACTGCAGGAACAGACAGATGGGCAACTTTGAGGCCCAGAGTATGCTGCACAGGAGATCCACATATGCACCATGAGGTAGATTGCAGAGAATAGGACAGCCTTCCACGTATGGTGCACAGTTACCAGCCACAAGAAATTCATGATGTGGCACGTTCATAATTCACCATCGTCTGGGATTTGACATGGAAACGGGAACTTGGCCCTACCCAGGCTTCAGGAGGTTGCAAATTCCCTTTTCCATCTAAAAACTTGCGAGTGTAAGGGTGAAATATTGGAGTAAGAACAGAAGGAAATATGTGGGGGGTTTTTAAAGGAGATGACTAGAGAATTAAAATGCATGAATTTGAATAAAACTCTGTATAAAGTATCTATGGAAACAAAATTGTATCCGAATCCTTAAGCCAGTTTCTCTCATCCAATGCAACAGCCAGCTTATGGAACAGTCCTTCCATGGATTCCTTAGTTTTCATTAGTATAGGAAAGAAAGCTATAGGGACTTTTGGGGGAGGAGGATATGGGGTGGGGGGCGTTGAAAGACAAAATGGCTCCTTTTAGTAAACCCAAATTCAAAAATTGTATAGCAAAATTAAGGTATATATAAAAATGGGGTGAGGCCCACTTGGCTATGCAGGTGCATCATTTTGCTTCTCCCCTGGGGCTAGTGCCTTTTTCAGTAGAAATATTTGCCCTTGGATTCCACTGCTGGCAGAAGCCGGAAGAATATCCATTTCTGAAGGGAGATGGAAAATCTATGTAGGTTTCATAGAAGTGGATTACAAATGATTTGAATGCTCCTTATACTCCTTGAATGTATCGTGCGTGTTCCATGCAGTTTGCCAATTTTCTTTGGGTATCTCTGCGATCCCCAGGCTGTCTGCAGAATTCTGATTTGTACAAAGAGAAAGGCAGTAAGCACATTGCAGGCATTGAGTGCTATCCCCCCCTCTCTCTCCGTGCTGGCTTCGCTCTCTCTCTCTTTTTATAGCTGGCTTTGCTTTCCAAGCTACGGATGCAGATGCTGCAGCCTACCTCTTGCACACTTAGCAATAATCCGCCAATATCTCCAAGGAGTGAGCGGAGGTCTTGTAGAAACTAAGCTGGAGGTGAAACCACACAAACACAGATACACACACCTTAGTGCTGAGCCCTTGATTTGAGACGGGTCTGTAGAAGGGACAGTCTTTTACAGCCGTTCATCTCCTGCCTCATGGAAGTCCCATTGTAGAGCCTTTTCTTGTGAGGTAGTGAGTTGTGGGTTTCTCCTAGTCTTGCTTTTAATGTCTCGTCTGGTGTTTTTAGCAGCAGCAGAACAGGCAGCAGCGAAGGGAACGATATCAGAGCCCCGTAGCATCTTCCTCTTTTAATGGTCCTCCTCTCTCCCTTTTTGCTTGGTGTTGTAAGCAGCAGCCAACCAGCCAGGCTGCTCTCTCATCCTTTCGTCCTTCAGTCAGAACGTGGATGTACTGCTGACGCATACTGTTCTGAGCTGAACATTAGCGTGATGCAGTGCTCCTATGTATTCACACAGCCCCCTCCTACCCCTCCTTTTCTTTCCCTCTAGGGGTTAATGTTCAAAGCTTCCAGCTAACTTGCATTGGCTGTTTCACATTCCCTTCCCCCTGTATCTTTTCTCCCAGTATATCTGGCAAAGGAGTTATTAATGCAGAACAGGCTGCAGTGAGTTTTAAGAGTCCACAGCTTGGAGAGAGCGATTATTTTTCTGGTTCCCTTTCAATGAATTCAGTTAATGATGCCTATCGAGTGCTGTGCATTTTTGCCTTCTTCTCTGTCTCTCTGTGTTCCATCCTTGACTTAGCCTGCGCTGGGAAAAATGCAGAAATGAGATTTCAGCTGCCAGGGGCAGGAAAGATCTGATTGGCTCTTCTTCTGCCAGTGCAGCGTCATCAACGCCAATTGCTGACTTTGCTTCCCTTTGACGGCAGGGGTAATTTGCACCCCCTATCATCCTCTTCCTTACTTCAGCCCTACTGCCCCTCTATCAGCACTCTGCACTCACGCCCCCAAGTTGTGAGCAAAATTCGGAAGCAGCCCAGAGATGCAGAAGTGGTGTTTGGTGGTGAATGTAGGAGTGAGAGAGTTGTTTCAAGAAAACAGCAGCAAATGCATGGCAACGCTAGCGCAACATCTCGTAAACTCCTTTCACTCCCAATTTTTAACACTCCACTTGCAGCAGAAGTGAGTAGATGGCATATTCTCTGTTGGAGAGTCTGGCAGAAACAAAAGACTTAAGTGGGGGCTTGAAATCCATGGTTGAACCTTTTCCCCTGCACCCTTATATCACACCTCCCTGGTAAATCAGAATGGTTCATTGCTTTGCAGTAAGCTTTTATTAGCTGTATGCTTTTGTATATTGCTGTCTCCCCCTATGTGTGCCTGTAAGGAAATGCCTGTATACCATTTGCTGGTGTCAGGTGAATTTACAGAATGAAACAGAGCCGCTATCATTCAGCTGCTTAACTGGCTCCGATTCTAGAGATGGCTCAAGGAATGTACACTGCAGTCCCTCACACAGTGCCCGATCTCCACCAAACAGGTATGTTTCCTTGTTTTCCTGCTGGGCACAGAGTTGAGGCTTAGAAGTGTAGCAAACAGTAGTACAGCATGGCAGGTGCTGGGATCCCATTGGAATGCTATTTGCAGAGATTTATCATCCAAGCAATTTTCTTTCTCTGCCTGCAGTAATTCTTTGATACATTTGTGCACAGACCAAATGGTGCTGCATTACAGCTCAGTGAAGCGCAAGTGATCTTTGGCAGTCAGTTTAGATGTGTATTCCACTTTTGAAACTTTTCTTATGGAATGTATTCACACAAGCTACTGCAGGTAAGAAATGGTTCTTTAAAAAGGCTTTCTATTTACAATACAATATTCTATGAAGTCAATGCTGCCCAATATTGATCCCTTTTAGTTGTTGAACTATAACTCCCAGCATGACCAGTAAATCACTTGGTTAGTACGAGGTTCATAAAAATGGCTTAGCTACTTAAGGTGCACCTTTAAAACAAAGATTGCTTTAAATCTTCAAAGGGTAACCACACTTAAATAATAGAGTGCCGCTTGCTTTTTCTGCAAAAATTGTGCTGCTTGATCATCTCTTAAAGTTACAATAACAGTAAAATATAAGTAGTTTGTAAGTTAGAGAACATTGTAAAAAGTAAAATACAGAGATTCAGTAGCTGAGCAGTAGTAGTTTCTCATTACATTTTAATACCATGCCAAGATACTTATAAAGTTTGGAAACATAAGTGGGTGTGTCAAATTGCAAGAAAAAACAAATCTAGCCGATATATAAATGTCCGTTTCATGATTGCTTTGCTTATGTAGTCCAGAGCATGTTTGCACATTGCAGTATTTGTGTCGTTTTTGTTATGCACATTAATGTGAGCCATATTTCTTGTATTTACTAAGATTCTCTTCTTACAGACATAAAGCAGAACCCCTGGTGGCCACTAATATATGGCACAGTTATTTTACTTTTGCCATCTAAGACCTAATGCCTTGACTGAGGCAAGCAAAATGGCAGCTCCCATAAGGGATTGACAAACTGCTTAAATCTATTTAGAGATGAGAAATATTTTCTTTATATTGTTTCTTTTAGCCTTTTGAAAATATACATAGGGGTAATAGATGAGACGAATAAGATTATTTAACATATTTTAACCACAGTTAGTCTTGAGCATGGAAAAAAAGTTCCTGGTTGCTAGAGCAGGATGCTGTGTGTTATGTACCAAGTGACATTCAACATCTTAAAGGTTGAGATTTTGATCTACATTTTCAGATCAGCAAATGTGTGGCTATTAAAATAGCACTAACATAAAAGTCTCATTAACCATGTGTTTCTGGGATTTGGAGCCCCAGATTACGACTGTGGTGCAGCAGATTCAAGGTTGTCGCTAGGTTCTGTATTAAATTCAATCAGAAAATGAGAATTTTCTTGTGCTAAAAAGTCAAAAAGGAAATTATCAACTGAATGTAACCAAGTAAGTATATCCTATAGGTAGGATCAACCCTGGTGCAAACCGAGTATGAAAGGTCCATCATTAACCTATGTTGTACCATGGTACTGCAGAAGAGGCAAGCTAGTATTCTGGCTTGCTCTGATCATGTTAGCTGCAATCAGATTGCTTTAACTTCAGCTAGCAGCAGCCATATTTAGTTCTAGCGTGGAAAAAAGGCAATCATAATACGTACAATGCTGGAGGCATGTTTTGGAAATGAAAAGGTGTTAAAAGCTATTTAATAATAGCAGTATGTTGTAAGGTTCCAGGCTCATTCAGCAACATATGGTGGGAGCAACAATGAAATCGTTGCTATATGAATGCTTTCCTGAAGATCAGCATTAACTCTTCCATACAGAGGCATCTGCAGCATTGTCATGTTTCAGCCAGTTTATGTTCGTCTGTAAATTGCAATTTAAACTTCATCTTAACCAAGGATTCTCCTTTGCGTACAGGGGTAAGGTTTTTTTGGAAAGACAGAAAAAAACAGGCCATCTGCCTTGGTTGGAAAACATACAATAATTATACTTTATTATGCAACAGTTGATATTTTTAGTTTGTACAGCAGGGATTACCAACCTGCAGTCATTTAGCTCTTGACAAACTGCAACTCCCAACATCCCACCAGGAGCCCGTGGCCATTCTTTTTTCTGACTTGAGCCCCGTTTGTGTAGGACATCATGGTGTGTGTGTGCCAGGCTTCTTGATAAGGGAATAGCCATACCAGTCATCCTGCCATTTTATATCAGTTTCTATATTCCGCGAGTAACTCAAGCTTCCAATACAACCCCTTCTCATGTTGCAGTAGAGACTCGAGCTGATTTTGTCATGATGCAGTATTATAGATTTAGGATAGACCTAGTTATAGTTTTTTCTCCCTTTTATTGCCTTGTCAATTTGCTACATTTGCTTTCACTACCTGTTTTTTTTATTTATATTGCATATACAGTTGCTTGTAAAATAAAAGCTAATTAAAGCAATAGGTTCAAATAAGCAATGATTGCCGTATGCAGTCTAGTGTGGCCAGCCAGTTTAACACTTTATCTTCCTATGCACTATTGCAATTATCCAGAATGCTGTGTGACATCTATGTTGAATGCTTTAGGTGAGGGAGGTAACATGGCTGTGCCCAATTGAATGTCTAGTTTTCCCTTTTATAGTAACTGTTTAGAAAAGAAATTCTGTCACTTAGGCTTTGTGTGCAGTTTTATCGCATTTTGTCATTTATTAGGTCTTTTTACAGATGATTAGTAATTGTCATATACTGTAGCCTTCATAATGTGCAGTAGCCAAATAAATCCCAACCTGCATAACCTATTCATGTGACATGATCTCCCTTTTACTGGGGGCTCTACTGTCGATATCCCATGCGCATGGACCAAACCGTTATCATGGTCTGAGAAAGCAGAGAGAATATATCCATGAGGAGGTAAGGGGTACATCTTGGTTCAATGTTAATTAGCCTCAAAGTTCATAGAGTAGACCTATAAACCTGTGGCCACATTAATTGTAACTATATTAAGTTATCATTTCACAAGGAGCAAATAAGACTAATAGGTTTTATCTTCTCTCTAAACCACCTAACCTTTCACATTTCTAGTCTTTGGAGTGGATTTATGTGGCTGATGGTCACCTTGTCTCCAGGTTAAGGGTCTTTTATGATTAATGCCTTTTGAACAGTTCATTGATGCATTTCCGCATTGCATGCTCCAATGTTTAGTGTATTCCATTAGTTGTACCCTGAAGCCCTAACCTGCTGGTACAAATCTAAAGGAAGACAAATATTTACTTGATACACATTTATTCCCCAGATAGCACTGTAGAGTTGGCTGATGCATCCTGAACCTCAAGGACATCATACAACCAAATCTCTAGGTTTCCTTATTTGTGTGCTTGCCAAAGTTTTGCGCTGGTCACTGTAACCTCATGTACAAGCTATTTAGTTATATCGTGCCTTTAAAATAATTATTTTGTGAAATTGCTATCTCTCGGTAATTCAGATTTACAGCAAATTGTTTCTGATGGATTGTTTACTTTATATGTGTACCACACAAGCTATGAACTTTCCCTTCACCGGCACTTTATTGCTACAATGTCATGATATAACATGAGGACTTGAGGCTGAAATTACTTCTGATCATGGAAGCATGAATTATAATTTACAAACCATTAGCAGATGATTAACTGCAGTAACTTTACGGTCTATTCTACAATTAGTCTCCTTATTGCTCCTATGGTTACAGGACCTGTGCATAGGTCACTGACATTTATAAAATCTGCAAGGATTTGGCGTGCAAGCTTGAGTGCACATTAAAATGTTCATATGGAAAGCCTCAAAGACCTCTTTCAGCATTTGCTAGGCAGTGCAATAAAAATCTTTTTCTTTATTCATCAACGAAAGTCACGAAACTGCCCAAGAGCTGCATAAAAAAGCTAATTAGAAAAACAAAAATAGGCCCAGTTGCTTGCACTGCTGACTCCCAAAGCATAACATCTTTCTACAACTTAGCCGACGACCGAAACAACCTTATAGCAAACAAAGTATAATAAAAGGTAAATTTAGGGTTAATGTTTTATTAAATTCAACATGGACAAAACTCATCCTTTTCAGTCTACACACTCATTTATGCAGTACATTATCCATATTTATATAGCTTCTACTTCCCTTAAAGAACTAAACCATAAAAATAATTATGGCTAAAAATACCACATATATATACTGAATTTATTGCACCAGCGTAAAGTTTCAGCTTCTCAATAGCAGCAATGATTCAGGACTTCAAACTTGTCACAGGGGGTCACCATCTTGGAAAGTGTCTGCAACACTCACATGCTCAGTGGTCTCTGAGCAGCTGTTGAGAAGCTAAGATTAGGGATTGTCCCAAATTATCAAGCAGAAAATTAGGTTGACTTTTAATATTATCTGATGCTACAGGGCTGATTATTAAATTCTGATGCTAATTGCACTAGTTTCTGTGCTGCCATTTACCAATAATATGTATTAATTACTAATCAGCCTTATATTTTGACAGTTATTGTATATGTTGACTGTATATTTTTTTTTTTACTAAGCTCAGTAAGTGACCGCAGCACAGAGCATGTGCAGTGAATCAGCAGAAAAGAAGATGGGGAGCTACTGGGGCATCTTTGGAGATACAGATCTTTACTATTAAAGGGTTGTGGTTGCCTGGGACTGGTACAGAAGCCCAAAGCATAATGTACAAAATTTCTAACCTACTTCTTTATTTAAGCTTTAGTTCTCCTTTAACCTCAAAATCCAATCTCCATTCTAGCTCTAATTACAAAAAATAGGGATGTGTCCTGTATTAATCCATATGGCAAATTATACAAATCATATTGTACATTTAAAAGATAAGCCAAAAGGCATTGTAGTTTAGATGGCAAAATAGCATTTAGTGGGTATTAATTGCCCACACTTTATATTGGAGAAAACATTTTTCAAAATCATGATTATTTCTATGGTGTTATATAGTTTTTTTATGCCTGAAGCAAGCTTACATTTGTCTATCATTAATCTTCAGTATAATCATGAGAAAGTGATTTCCAATGCCTTACTCCAGAGTCCATTATGTCCCAGATTGGATGGAATCATGGAAGAGTGAATTTCACAGACATTCCTAAAAACATGGCAGCTTGCAATTGGAATGCTCCTCTGCTCTCCACATGTTTCAGTATTGGCTTGTACATCTTCCTTTCCATCTCATTGCCCCTTGTAGAAGAGGAGACATAATTCTACAATACAGAAAGCATGCTTACATGCTTTTGTGGAAGCCAGTACTTAGCCTGTGAAATTATTAGACAGCACTGACAAAAATATCTTAGGCTAAGATGCTCAACTTTCAAGAATCAATCTTAATAGCAAATACATTTATAATCAAAATTTGGCTCTTAAAAATATGGGATCTTGGTTAGGGCAACATGTAATCAATACAAGTTCCAGTAACTATTACAATTTAGCAGCAGCTCAACTTTCATTTGCCCAATAGGGGTTTTGATCTCACCCTAAGAACAAAATGCATACCAACTAATAATGGTCAGCCTGTCTTTGTTTTCTTGCCAGATTTTATCTTGAGACTGTACATGCAACAGAATATCACATCTGTCACTGTGGGGCCTTCTCAATTTTATAAAAATGACAGTCAGATATGGCTTGCCTTTTCCTCTCAGCTCAACTTTACAGCCCATTCTTCCAGAGAACAGCAAACATTTGTCCTAAAAGGATTTTTTTCTCTTTTGCAAATCCATTAGAGCTTTGGGTTTAGTCCAGATTAGAGGATTAGCAGATCTGGATTTTGCATGATTGTCCCTGTTGAGCTGGTTAGTGTAAGTATGCTAATAGCAAATTCAGGAAAGTAGGAGTTTGCTCGCTCTCCTGCCAGAGACAATATGCCAGCTTTCCCTGTGTCTTTATCTGCACTTGATTGCATGCTACCCATAGCTCTGACAAATGGCGAAAGTGCAAAGTCATCTGATATGGGGTTTGTACTTTACAGGTAACAAATTCAACCTTTAAATTGATATATTCACCAAATCAGTATTTGAAGTTTTGTTATGTTCATTGCTGATTTTTTTTTTTCTTGTCTGCCTTCATGCCACAATGGTTTCATGTAGGATGGGTCAGTGATGGGGGAAGGCAAAGCATGGAACGGGGTAGATAGTGGGCAGGTTGGGCCTGCAGGAGAGCTGTGCACTATGAAGATCAGACTTGGCAGCTGAAAAGTAAGTGCAGTTAAGGAAAACTTCACAAAATTAGAGGAGAATTACAAATTTATGAGCAATTGCATAAATTGTAACTGTGTAATGCCATTGCTGCTCCTAGCGATTGTTTACTGGCTAGGCTGGGGAATTATTGGCTGGGTGGCAACCCTCCACACTGGAGGTGTGGTCTAATAGAGCCCACACTCTAGGGGAAATTCTTTTGGGCAGAAAAAAAAATAAATAATGAATGAGTGGCTGGTTGAGCCAGTGTGGCCGGCATAGCACTCACTAGGAGCATTTACTGCCCAAAATAATATAAATGTCACTGGTTGCTCTGGTCTGGCTAGACTTGTTTTGATTTGCAAATATACTACAGCCATGAGCTGAAGAATCTGGGTGCTTTCTCAGTCACGCAAGAGCGTTAGTACTATTACTTAAAAGCCAATCAGCTGCTAGGCAGAACTGTGACTGGCTGCCTATATTATATTGTTTTTCTGTACGTGGATCATTGGGACACAACCAGAACTCATTTTTAATAGACAAGATCCATAAAGGATGTGGAAGGTGCTTTAGCAAAAGTATCATTTTTAGAGGTAACATTCCTATAAAAACCCCAAATTAAAATCAGGCACCATTTCTTATTCTCCCCTTGCATAATAAGCTTTCCATTCAGCATGCATGCCATGAGCTGATAATTCTTCGTATTGCTACCGTTTAGCCTCCCCAAAAAAAAAAAAAATCACCTCTGCCTTTGAGGACAGAATTTCTAATGCTGAACTCTCTCTCCTTTTCATAAGACTCCAGTGTATAATTGTGGGCTGTGCCGGATCATTTCTACGTTTTCCTTCTATCCTCATTACTTTAGCTCCGTAACAGATTTGGGTCATTTGCTTCCCCTGTGCTATCATCGCAGGAAGGCTCTGATTAATCTTTAGCACAGCTAACATGGTCCTTTTTAGGTAAAAAAACGAATTTACTACTGACAGCAGAAAACTTAAATGCAAGGACAAGGGGCCTGGGTGGGCTGCCATAGAATCTGCTTATAATAAGGTTGCCACTGTAACGTTTTTGTCTGATACTGGCACAGTACATCAATTCGGCTGTACTTAAAGGCTAAACACCCTATGCCGCTGTATGTGTGTTGTAATTGTCATAAATGGCACATTTGTGACTTTCTGCACACCGTCTTTTATATACCGGCATATTTCTGGCAATGGAAAAAAAACAATAGCCTAAGTAGTGAAGATCTGTGCCTACAAATATGCTCCCAGTAGCTTTCCATAATCTCTTCTGCAGATTCAAAGTACATAAGCTTAGGCAATGGCTCGCAATATGAAGTATATATGTAATATAAAATTCATCATACAAGTGTTATTAGTAAGTCAGATTCACCTTACATTACAGCCTAGAAACCAGTGCATTCTGCATCAGAAATAATGATCAGCTCTGTAACATCAGCTACTATGAGAGATGTAACCTTGCTTTCAGTGGATGTTTCAATGACCCCAAAGCTTAGCTTCTCAGAAACAGCCGAGAGAACAGTAAGCATGTGCAGCAACATTTTATAGGGCTGCTCTGGGTTGGCAGAACAGCGTTTCTAACCACAGCCAATCTTTTCTAGCCAATCCTTTTAGGCTTTACTTCTCCTTTAAGTTAGATATATAATAACTCAACTGAAGCCCATCTATATATGGGAGGCTTGCTTCAGGGTTCAAAGATCTGTCTGTATAATGTATTTCCATGCACAGTACATTAAAATAATGCGTGTTAAATTATTCTGGATTCGAGTGAGGTAACCTTGCATATCTCTCAATTTGTTAGTTTGATATGGCAAAGCTTTAGTGGGCTTGTTGCTAATTTCATAATACAACTACTTGCTTTAGATCTTTTTCATCTAAGCCAAACCTTCTTGAAATGAGCTTATGTATGTTGAATGTAACTGTCACAGAGATGTACTTTGTAAGTAAACACTACACACAGGCAGTTAACAGAGCCCCCTGTTGCTCAGCATGCTCTTCTGATGCTAAATGCTTTCACTTTAGATGTACAACTCTGATTAATTCATTTTCATGTGCAGATATGGGGGCACACGCCATTTGTGCTGCAGGACAGGCATATAAGATCCAATTGCTTTGTCATATGAGTCTGGTGGTGAGCCACTTAAGGTGGCCATAGACGTAACAATTAATTTCCAAGAAAGATTTTGTTTCAATACACACGTAAAGAGCTGAAGCGTCATATATACAGGTAGAAATAATAGAATTCTATCTGTATTTGACGATTCAGCACTAAATGTTGGGCGATGTTCCGGTGCCTTCAAAGGGGCCCAATCCAAATTTTCCACCTGGGCCGATCCAGGACCCAACCGTTATCCAAGTCTTCTGCAGATATCAGTCGGCTCGTCTCCCGCCATACACGCACCGAATATTGTACAATACTAGTTTCTTTCAATAATATCTGTGCGACTATGGCCAACTTTAATCTGTCGACCATCTTAACCCCTGCAGCCTGTAAAGATGTGAAGACTTTCTGTTAAAATTGTTTGTTCGATTGCACATTTATTTTCCCAAATCAGAAACATTTATTTATATTGTGCAATACAATGTTATGTGCCATATCTTTCTTCCAGGTGTGTAAAAATGAAAAGACTAGTCAGGGGAAGAGGTTGGCATTATTCTGCTACTGACTATTTGCAAATCATTTATGCAGCTGCAGAAAACACTCCAAAATGCATTCAACTATTTATCTGCTTAATGGAAAAGCCTTATTGATATTTATGTTGATAATAGATGGTTCACATCTATTTTCAAAATGGAAATATTGAGAAATGGCCATGCATTTTAAATGGAATGCACAAAAAAATGTTTAAAGTCTTACGCGCCAAGTACAGACGAGTGGGCCCGGCTGCAACCAATGCGCAGTTTTGTGTTGACAACAGTATATCATGGTAAGAGGTTTCACATTAGGCTTATGGTAAAAGACCAATTCTGAATCTACTTTAACATAGCAGTAAAA
This sequence comes from Xenopus laevis, assembly GCF_017654675.1. Classification (NCBI taxonomy): domain Eukaryota; kingdom Metazoa; phylum Chordata; class Amphibia; order Anura; family Pipidae; genus Xenopus; species Xenopus laevis. Next base: position 94,342,168 of record NC_054375.1, on the reverse strand, counting down.
GGTTAAGGGGGGCTCAACAGCTGTGTACATATTTAGATGCTCAGGGAACAAGACTGTTGTAGTCTATCATTTGTGTCTCAGCTACTTTATATACAGAGCTACATGGAGTCTATGGTTTTGTTCATCCAATAACCTTATTCCAGATGCATCTAATTGAACAGTCTCCCACTTGGGCACGCCAACATCTGCTGAGGCACCGGGTGGCTAGACTGTGTCACTAGATTCTTTTGAGGACTGTAGACCACGATTTTTTTCCTATGCAATGGAGCCGAATGTCTCTTTAGTAACTGGCTGTCTTTCTCTAATACAACATTTATCCATTCTAGTCCCTGGCACCTAGGGAAAGCATGTCCTGCTTCAGTAGAGTAATTAATATTCATCACAGATATCTGCAGAAGCCGGTTTCTTGTGCAGGATACTGGCACTTTGCATTGCTACTGCGGCAAGCCAATACTAGAATACAGCTTTCATATAACAATACATGCATGTTCCTCTGCCAAGAACGTAATTGGAAGCAAGGTTCAGCTCACCATTGGAGTCCTTGCTGCGTAAGATCAATTTAGACAGTGTTAGAGATTTAAAGGCATGATTTTCAGGTTTGTCTTCATACTGTTTTAGCTCTGTTAGCTGTGGTTCATGGCTGTGATCTTGTTTACTGCTAACAGAAGATAAGCATATTCAACTCTCTTTATTACCGTCAGTTGTTTATGAAGTGTTGCCATCTGACGTATTTTTGTATAATTAAGATTTAAATTGTTTATGCCATGTGGGTGTTGTAGCTATAGACCATGTGGGGGAAAAAAGCAGCTTCAGGTTTGTTACATGCATAATGCTATTTAGGTATATATAGGACTGGGAGTTAGTGTTTGTTTTTCCCAGCAATACTTAACCAAACTAAAGCTCTGTATACTTTCAATTAAGTAATGTTCTTTCAGTTGCAAGTTTCAAGGCTTTTTAAATCTTCCTTCCGTCGTTGATCTTTTATTCATCTGGGTGAATTGACAGCATCGTAGTCTAGTGGTCTAACTAGTAGTTTAAATAATGGACCACTGTTAAGCTGGCCATAGACGCAACGATCCGATCGTACGAATCGTGGATTCATACGATTTTCGGACCATGTGTGGAGAATCCCGACATTTTTCGTCCGGCGGAGATCGGTTATTTGGTCGATCGGACAGGTTAGAAAATTTCTGTCACCTGCCGATAATATCTCTGCGTGTATTGCCGATCATACGATTTTCAGTGGGAGACTGTCACTAGCTTTGTCAGACATAACTATCGTACGATTGCGGTCAAGGGCAGAACATTGCTGATCTGTTATTTAACTACTTTATTTGATCTGAATGGTAAGACTTTGATCTGAATGGTTAGTGGAGGGTCGGGAGATGGGAAAGTCCAATCGTATGTTGATTCGTACGATCGGATCTTTGCATCTATGGCCAGCTTTAAGGACATCACATCATGCTAATTATTCACTTATGGGCACATCATAACAAATTCGACCACAGAGTTTATACTTGTAATAGCTGCTCCCCTGTTGTTGATGATGAAAACCATCAAACCCAACAATGGGAGTGTGCCATTTGTGCCCTTATTCAATCACAGAGTGTTTTGAACAACCAAAAAGAGTGAAGAGTACTGTACTTTCCACTGGGACAAGGACTGATCTGCAAAGCACTGCAGACAATAAAGAAAACATTCAGCAGCCTTTCCTTCTGCCCCAATGCTGGCTTCCATTCTTTTCTGTGAGGATTGCCCATTGCCTATAGAATAGCTCCTGTGTATAGAAAATACTCCAGCGAGCAGGTATTGAATGGGGTAAATGATGTGTAAATGCTTTTTGCTGTAATGGCAACATTTTTTTTTTATTTTGAGATGAATGAAGATTAGTCTTTGAAAGAAAATATTTATTTCAATGATGTGAAACCGAGCACAATAAAAGTAAAATACAATTATAGATTGTTTCTATCCCAATTAAATATATTATATACCCAATTAAATATATATGTGTGTGTGTGTGTGCATTAAAAGTACATGTACAGTTTAACATGGCAGTACTGCTACATTGTACTAGTTAGACTCAGTGAGGCTCATTTATCAACACTGGGCAAATTTGCCCATGGGCAGTTACCGACAGCAACCAATCGGTGATTAGCTTTTTAAAGCCAGCTGCAAGTAGAACAATGAATGCAGCAAGCTGATTGGTTGCTATGGGTTACTGCCCATGGGCAAATTTGCCCAGTGTTGTTAAATGACCCCCACTTTCTACCTGGATATATACAAGTAAAGTATATACCATTTTTTCCAGAACGAAAAACTTTACCTAAAACTTTTGCTTATCACCACTTAAACCCTGACCAATGGTGGTGTACTGTACGTATAGCTTCCTTAAGGCTGCAATAAATGTTAAATAATATCCAATTTGCTTGTTTAGCCAGAAGCATGGGTTTGTTGGCTTAGTTCGCAAGTAAGTATACGAAAAAGAAAACTAGTTTAAAAAAAGAAGAAAAAAGGAAAATTGTATGCTTTAATATGGGAAATAGCATTGCTGCATTTATAAGCTGTCTATATGACTAACTTCCAGGTGATAAATCTTTTATGTGTATTAACAGCCCTTTAATTACCACCAAGTCCTCTCAAGCGACAAGGGTAGATCCAAATGATCAGAGATGTATTATGAGCATTAGCCAATATATTTACCTACCCAATATTGTCTAATGACCAGTCACTCTACTGATGCATGTCTATGGCTACTATAACTAAATAAAGCTATTTAATAGCTTTATAGTATCTCTGCTCAAGCTGCAAGAAATCTGAGGGACTGTGCCAACAGTCATTAAAGCCACTTCTGGCTGAGTGTAATGGAATTCTAATACAGTGGGTGGTCTACTGGAGATAAGGAAGGCTTCATTTTAATAGTTTAATGGTTTGATTAAAGAAACCTTTCAGTTATTCCATTGAGGCAGACCATTACTTTTAATACTTGCTCAGGTATTGAATTTCTTATCTGGAAACCTGGTAACCGGAAAGCTCAAAGTTATAGAAAATCCATCTCCAAATAATTATTTTGGCAAATTCAAATATTTTGAATGATTTACTTTTTCACTGTAACAGTTCTTTGTACTGAATACTAAGCAAGTTATCAAGAATCCATACTGGTGCCATACTATTGGTTTTATTTTATCTTCAAATGTTTGGTAGACTTTGGTGATGCAAAAAATTATTTGGCAGAGCCAGAGTCCTGAGCATTTTATCCCATTCCTGTTTTGTTATAAAAACTACCCTGGAAAAATGTAAAAACACGTAAATAAATCTCTTGATATGAAACATAGCTTACAATAACTATTTCAAAAGTAGTCTTCATTCACAGTTTGTCTGTAGTCTAAATGCTTTTGTTATCCTGTGGGGACTAAAATAAAAGGCACATATTTGTTCTTTAAACTGAACTGTTCTTGTAGTAGGGACATGCATGGTGGCTTCAATATACATTTTTCAGTAAATGCCTTCTGTAGTCCCAAAGAGCCTTAGGGTCATTCTTTGGGTTTATGAGTTCTCTGGTGAAATAAACTCCTGACAATAAGCATAGGCTCTCAGCCTCTTATCTTCATTGGTACCCTGCAAAGAAGAACATGGAAAAATAAGTAATGATCACTGTCCCATTCCACAAATGCCTGTTCTCACTAAACAAAAGCCACAATCAACTAGAACACTACATACATTGTAATTTATTTTTGTGTGTATATCTATATATTTTAACGCTGATCTTTCCAACCACCTTCCTCATATCACAGTGATTTATCTATGGTCAATATGTCTCACCAGTTTGTTCAACCCAGAAATGTGACCTTCCTGTGCCCCTTTGAGGATGGCAGTGAAGAAAAATGATCATTAATAAAAAGCTTTTTTTTTCCCCCCCCTACGCCTGCTATTCTGTTATGTCCTTGTGCAAAACTATTCTGTGGAGCTTTCTTGGAATGATTGAATGATTTCATTGTATGGTAAATGTAGACTGGTGAACCTAATGTCACAAATATATACATACATACTGATTCTCATTTTTGTTCTCTATTGATAATTTATAATGTAGCGTAACAATGAACCCTTACCTAAGCGCTTACACTGTGCTTAGTGTCTGAAGTGCAAGGATTTTTCAAAGTATAAGGAGAAAAAGTAATTTGAAGAAACACACATTGAGCAGATGAATTAGGGCTCATATGTATTGTGTGTTTTTCAGGTTGACTTTGAGACTCTAGTTCAAGCAGTTAAAACACATCTAACTCATGCAGTTTTGTTGTACCCATAAGAAGCATGTAGTTCTGCATTTTAGTGCAATAGCATTTTTGAACACACGCAGCACGTGTGTTCAAAACAGAAACACAGATACATTCTTGTTGCATTTAGAATCTTGAATAAACTTGTTTTGATGCATTCAATATGCAAATTAAAACTCCAAACTGTTTTTAGTAGCCTGAAGTTTGAAGAGTCTCAGAACCAGTGACGTAACTAGATATCGCTGGGCCCCACCGCAAATTCATTTTAGATCCCCGAACATATTCAGAGGTTGTCCTGTTTTATCTATATATGTAGAAATTGCTCATTAATTAGGCCCGTATGGGGCCCCTATACCTCCTGGGCGCTTCTGCAGCTGCAGGATCTGCTTCCTCTGTACTTACGCCCCTACTCAAAACATAATGATAATACCTGCAATTTGGCAAAGATTTGGTGTGGATTCTACACTACTGGCAGTTACAGGGTTGAACACAGGCCTCCCTTTATCAGTGGCTGACTGCAGTACTATTCTAATGTCACTTTTATTTTCAATACGTTAGCCAATGCTTCTTTTTACCCACAGAAAAACCAATTTGCACTATTTTCAATTTTTTAATACATTAACATGTTAACTAATATATTGAAGCAGAATGAGATGAAATGGAAAATGAAATCCTTGTTTGCACGATGCTGCCGGTTCTGTCATTTTGCTGCTCATACCAAGTCTTTCCGTTTCTTATCCGTCGTTATAATATTGATGGGCAATACTTGGAACTGGCAGTTGTATGCTTATGGAAATAGACATTTTCAGTTGGAGATTGACAGTCAGAAAGATGGAGAGGTCTGCAGAATACACAAATGCAAGGTAAATTATAATCGCGTACGGTTTCTATAAAGCATCTGTCTACAAAAATCCCTTTATGGCTGTACTAGACAATAAGTATAACCACATAGCCTGATAGCTAGAACCCCTAGATACCTCATCTGTGTACAGGTAACTGTTTTTTTTTTTTTTTAAGGCAACGTTAAACACATGCCCCGTGCATGTCAGTTGTCCAAGACACACAAATTTGAATCCTAAGATCTCAAAGATTGTCAGACAGCCTCAATCTGTGCAGTGAAACTGGCATGGGAATTTGAGAGCGAATGAAAAGTTTAAGGTTTGTAGAAAGCACTACAAGGGCAGGTGCATAAGCTTTTGCTGTCAAAGCGTGTCAGTCTTCATGTGGAAATTGCAATTATCTAAAGACTAATCAGCCAAAATTGCTCTGCGTTATTAACCATTGCATCACTTCAGATATATGTTCTGCTGCATTACATATCAAACAATATAGTAAGTACGCATTCTGCTACATAAAGTCAGTTATTGCTAAGCACTGCACTGTAACACAATAAAAACGCAAAACTCCGAATTTTATTTTGCTTTCTTGTGTAACTGATGGTAGAAACTGTTTGTAGTCATGGCAGCGGGCGGCCCCTGTGTTGATTGATATCAGAGGATGCCAATCACAGCACAGGAGCCTCCACTCCTGTGGCTAAATTGGCTTTCTCCTATGTCAATCACAACACAAGGCACCCGCTGCCATGGCTACAGAGAGATTATACTGCTGGTCAGAACTGATTTTTTTTTTTTCAGCACAAAATGGTTTACAAATAGGCAATATTTGTTGGCTTGTATTTTATGTTAGCATGCAGCCCTTAAATGTGTCAGTGTTGCTTATAAAATGCCATGAAGTTGCATTTATAATCAGCAAGATCGTTCAATCACAGAAGGTTTTTATACTTGTCTCATACCAAGTATTAACCTGAAAATCCTTGCTTCTAATTTAAAGCCCCACTTGCTATGCATTTCTCACATTCTAATTAGAGAGGATGATATTGGTTTTGCTCAGGTCATCATGACAGGACAATCTTGCTTAAGGGCAAAGCTATGACAAACTCATACCTTCCATAGTACTCATAGTGCTTCTACTAACACAGGGCTGTTTTCCTTCATACTAAATATATCATTATATATGAAATGGCACAGACCAAAGTAAGAACAAGGCTTGTTTAACTCATTTGTTAAGCAACTATTGTGATTGTTTTAGAGGACTAAGCTCCATTCATCAGAATAGTGAGACATAAGTATTAACAGTTGTGTAAAGAAACACAGTCCAAGGTGAAGGACAAATCCGAACCATTTAAAATATAGGCAGTCATTCTGTATAGGCCAACCCTAAATGATCAACATCTGATGTGAAATGGAAAATCTTTTTGACTGACCTTGAACTGCAACTTGATTATTCTACCTGCTACATATTCACTGATCAGATGTCTTGCCAGATCCTTTGATGCAATAGTTAGTGTTGTATGTGGTGCTTGTCGTGGGTAAATTATTGGCCTAAACTAGCAGACTCTGTTTCAAATAATCAACAGAAAGTAATAAAAAGTGATTCCGCAAGCTATAAAATATGATCATATCATTTGATACATTTCTCGGCATTATCAGAGAACTCTCAGCTGCAGTATCACTTATAAATGCAACATTTTAATTGGTTGGTATGTATTCCTAGTTGAGTAAATTTTGTTCAGCTTGGTAAATACCTACCCAGGTATCTTATATTATAAAATAAAACATAGCTTCAGTATCATAATTGTTTTTTTTTACAGTTTGTGGTTCTAAATAGCTAAACCAGTAAATAAAGACATCCTTGAAGTCTACTTTGGATAATTCTTTGTACTATTCTTTGTATATTTTTTTACTTCCCATGTTTTTGGATCCATAATATATTTGCCATTAGAGGATTCCTATGGAATTTTATTGTATGTATACCTTTATATAGCACTGCTAGTATTTGCATTGCTTTGCATTTTTATAATACAGAAACATACAAACAAAGCAAGGAAGACATGCATAAGAATAATTATACAGAAATGAAGTGCCATTTGATAATATACATAAGAGGATTGTGGTCCCTGTCCCACAGAGTTTATAATCTAAGTGGTGATATTGTTTCTAGTGCTATCCTATAAACGGATGTCCTGTGCTGAGTTCATGGCCTTATCATTACCTCCTTCTGTGATTCCCGACAATGCCCTTGTAATCACTGGCAGACTTCATGTTATAGTCCCATGTTTATTAGTTTAATCTGCATCCTTGGTGAGAGGAAGTCCTTCCTCAGTGGTAACACTCAATTATTTGCTAGTTGAGTAAAACAGAAATTCCATTTTGTTTGGTTTAATAGAATGTTACAGTTATCTGGTAATTATCGTGCAGCATTATACTGGCTTTCCAGTGACATTACAGCAGTACTTATGAGCAAATAATGGATAATTGTATCACAGCAACTTTGACTGGTAGATTTGATATAATGTATGCAAGTATGTCATAAGGCATCTGTCCTTTCCCTCTTCTAAAATGTTATCCTTGCACTCCATGGTCAAGAAGGCCAGAGGACACTACATGCTGAACTTTGCCTTGTAATGTTAAGGGGATATTTGTAAATGTTTGAGGGTAATATAAAATAAGAATCCTTATTGCTTTCCTCCAATGAGGCATGCCCTATCTGCTTCACCAATAACACCACAACCTTCATTTGGTGACTACTGATGCTACTCTAATGCTTTTCAGAGACAAGCAGTAAAACTGGCAGCCTGTGTGTTGAAATATGGAGGCAACAAATTCCATGCACATGTCCCGTGGGTTTAATGCAACATTGGCATTAATACATGCGGTTACAAATAAATGAGTAGCCATTATACAGGCCTTTATAAAATATAAACGTCAGTTCATAACCAAGGTGTGGGTCCCCTCAATTAACACTAATGCTGCATAAATTACTTTTCTGCTATGCATTTATGAAAAGAGCAGGAAGTCAAATGCACATGCTTGTGTCACTGATTTTTATGGAATTTTTTTTGGATGAGTTATGACATAGCAATCCTTTAAGGAAATCCGATAAACATTAGCACGATGTGCAGAACAGCTCAAGGGCATTGTCTCTTTAAAGATGGATTGCCTGCTGTGAGAATGGTTTGATCCCATTGAAATATTGCTTCTTTGGTCAAATTTGTCACGTGACCCAGGAAAGTTCTACTGTGCAGCGTACAGGGCATAACACAGTAGTAGGGTGACCTAATAACACGATGAAATATTTCTGTTTCGACTTCCTGTATCCAATTTGCTTTTATCTCCTTTTCGCAAATTTCTGTCGGTGATGTGTCCTTCGCCTAGTGCTTTTCATCTTAGCAAACCATCATCGACAATGAGGCCCCAAAAGCCTTGCATGCTGGGGGAGTGAACATCTTAAAGAGCAGGCAAGATACGCTTTTGTTGCAGACTCCATATAATTCCAGAGCTTTAGCTTTGAAGACAAATAGATGTATCAGTCTGTTTTTTTTCTGATGGGATTTCCTACATTATCATCTTAATAGGGCTAGAAGAGGGAGAACCTTTGTGTAGCCTGTAAATGTACCACTGTATAGCGATTACTTCATTTCTTTTTAACTCTTGGATCCTTCAGGATTTTGTCAAACAAATTTGAAATTTGAGTCCTTGCCTCAGTGGGAATAATGGATCTTCCCATTTTATATCAATTTCAGGTGTGATAACTTCCCTGTCTTTCCTGTAAACAGAATAAATTCTTCTATGAAATGGCCATAAAAAAACTTTTGTGTTCACTTCAAATCTTCCATAGAGCAAAAAACCAAAAACTCTTGGTGAATGGACAAAACTCTATGAGAGTGTAGGGATTGTGCTGGTGCAGTCAAAATGTTCCCGCTTGAGAATGTTGTGTTTTTGGATTAGAAGTATTGACTGATCTCCATTGATCAGGAATTCTCCTAAATCTCATTTGCATAGTTGTCACTTCTCTGTATTGAGATGGCAGCTTTAAATCACCAAATTGAGAAAATAAAAGGGTTTGAATAAAGGGTTTATTTTTTAAGTGCAAAGTAATATTACTTTTTAAGTGCAAAGTAATATTACTTTTTAATATGATTTTGCATTGATAACATACTCTTTCTGATTCTGTTATAATAACATGCAAATTAGTATATGTATTTCCTGTTTTGCAGATTCTCAGGTTATTTGTCTTTTAAGGGCAGAAACACATGGTCAGATTCGGGGAGATTAGTCGCCCGGTGACAAATCTCCTCTTCTTCGTGACGACTAAACTCCCTTCCCACCGGCTAGAATGAAAATCGCCGGTGAGATGGGATTCGGAGCACTTAGTTTTCCAAAACCACCCGAAGTTGCCTTTTCCAAAACCACCCGAAGTTGCCTCATGGGGAAACTTCGGGTGACTTCGGAAACTTCCAAGTGCCATCCTGCTGGCAACTTGCATTCTAGCTGGTGGGAAGGCAGGGTAAGTTCAGGGAAATTAGTCGCCCCGAAAAAAAGATTTGTCACCGGGCGACTAATCTCCCGGTGTGTCTCTGCCCTTAAAGTTCTGGCTCAGTACCCCCCATTTCTATACTGAAAATTGTATTAAACAGATATGTTATTTTAGTGTAGTCTCTACAGTTAATTCAGTTCTGAATACTTCAAAGGGTAATTCTAACTTCTGTAGAAATATCTTATGACCATTTTAGGCTGCATTCATAAATTACAATTTGTAAGGTTTCTGACTAATTGGCAATCCAGATGAGAACCTGGGGGTGTATTCCCAAAATAACTTTTGTTTCTTGGTTAAAATGACTATACTACCTATGGTTTTACTGAAAGCAACAAGCTTGGACAGTTTGGTAGGTAATTTACCACATCATTGATTGTCTGCCTGATCTCAAATTTAAGTCATTTTTTTAAGCAGTTTTCTGCTTTAGTTTTTCCTATAGAACAAACGGTGTACCAGTGACTATAAATCACTTTTTTTTTTACAATTACTTATAAATGTCTTCTCCTAGTTTGCTTATTTAATAAAATACAGAATATCTCAGCCTCTAAATTGTTTGAGTTTGAAAGTTTTTTTTTTTATATAAATGAAATTTATAACAACACGTTATTTTCAGCACTTTACAAAGTAGCTAAAATCTTGATGTAAAATAGACCAAAGGCTCTCCTTCCTGACTGAGTGAGCTGCATTCCTAGCTTGGTCCTACATGTACAAGCTCACTCTACAACTAGATGGGGGTGGCCTAAGGAATACAGCGCATAGTAGACATGGGGGATGGTAAGGTCAGTGTTGTATTCCACAGATTCTAATAACAGCTCTGCATATAACATTTTAAATTCTATTTTAATGACTGTTATCTTTTTTATATCAAGGATAATTTTTGATTGGCCCATCATTTCCATTTGCTAACTATTTATTGAATGCTGCTATATTTGTATCATTTTGACACTTATAAGCTTGTGGCTGTAGAGCTGAATTGCCTACTGGTCCCTGTAATTTTTCTGTGGTTAGATTGATATTTATTCACTTAAAGGAATTGTTCAGTGTAAAAATAAAAACTGGGTAAATAGGCTGTACAAAACATAAAATGTTTCTAATCTAGTTAGTTATCCAAAAATGTAATGTATAAAGGCTGGAGTGACTGGGTGTGTAACATAATAGCCAGAACACTACTTCCTGCTTTTCAGCTCTCTTGGTTTACATTGACTGGTTGCCCTGGTTACCAGGCAGTAACCAATCAGAGACTTGAGGGGGGCCACATGGGTCATATCTGTTGCTTTTGAATCTGAGCTGAATGCCGAGGAGCAATTGAAAACTCACTGAACAGTTATGTCCCATGTGGTCCCCCTTAAAGTCACTGACTAACTCATAGTTATAGAGCTGAAAAGCAGGAAGTAGTGTTCTGGCTATTATGTTAAACATCCAGTCACTCCAGCCTTTATACATTACATTTTTGGATAACAAACTAGAAACATTTTTTTATTTTGCACAGCCTATCTATTTATACAGTTTTTATTTTCACACTGAACTGTTCCTTTAAGGCTGTTTTGAAAATATATGGAGAATTGAGTGCAGGTTAGGAAACCAAAGGTTGTGCATATCCTGGATCCAAGAACCACCAGGAGGCTCCAGTATATGGTTTGTATGTCTCCAAGATCCCAAGTAGATACAAATGTACTTTGTGCTGCATAAAACGTGCTCTTCTCAGCTGAACCATGCTTTCCATGTATGAAGAGAGAACAAAACTGCATTTCATTAGCAGACCAGTGCCCTGTGTCATTTCATTTATAACCATTAACTCGTCAGTTCTATTGTGTCCCACTGGACCAGCCAAAACATTGAATAAACACTAATTCTATTTCAGTATGAAGAACAGTGCTGGACTATGCATTCATGGAAGATAAAAATGCAGCGTGTGTTTTGCTAAACACAACTCATTTCACGTGCATCACTCACCACAGGCATTGCTTTTTTAAACCATTTTGTGAACTTAAAATCACAAAAAGTAAATGGAGTAGCTTTATTACAGTACAAGTGCTCTCCTTGCATAAAAAAATATATGTTCTCCCTCCATACTATGTGAAGTTCACTTTTTTTATAGGCTGTTGAATAAAGTGCACTTGGTAAGTTTGATTTTAAATGACAATCTGTTAAGAGAATTCCCTAATAATGTTACAAGCTCTCTTAAAAGTTGAGTGCACAAAATTATTCATTGTTGTGACTTGATTATAATTGCCCATACCAAAAGTTTCATCTCTTAGACGAATGGTAGGTTAGTGTAGTGTACAAGAGCCTTATTTGATCATTTGCCTCCCATTCTAAATAGAGAAAACAATTTACAAATAGCTTCTGCAGCCCCTCTGCACACTGTCCAATCAACTCCTCTAGATGCTACATCCCTTCAAGTACATGCCCCAAGCATTAGCCTGGAAACATTATCTGGAAGCAAAGGTTTATAATATTGCATCTTTTCTAAGATCAGAAATGTGTGAAAATTCCATAGTTGTTCACATGCATGGGCAGTAAAAGAAACCTTACTGATGGAAGTATGTAAGTAGAAAAAGCCCTCTACATCTTGTGTTTCATCTTATGTTGTTAGGAACGTCTTACATTGATACCTGTGTCAACTCATTGTGATCTTGGGACCCAGTATTACCATTTCTTTATAGAATGGTGACAATCCTCAGCAATTTACAGAGAATGTCCATTTGCGGACATCTGTTTTTGCTCCTGTCCTAAAGTCTGTGGGAAAGGTACTTAAACTTTGTCTAGCATTGCATATATTAGTAGCAGCTCTGTTAAAGAGGAGTTCTGGAAAATGTTACTGTTTAAGGTTAAGGGCACATGCTAAGATTCGAGGGGGATTTAGTCGCCCACTTATGTCCCCGAAAAGCCTTCCCGCCAGCTAGAATCTAAATCGCTTGGCAACAAACTCCCCCCGAATCTTAGCATGTGCACTTACCCTAAATTCTCAACCATAGATACCTACTGCATATTGACAATTGTTCTGTATAAATGCTTCTCTGAGTTGACATGTAAAATAACAATGTTAATGATCAAATATGTTCAGCATGATAGCTGCAGTATGGCATAGCTTTACTAAAGCTTTCTCTCTGAATTTAAATAACAATTTGAGCCTGTAATGTTCAGGTAACTTTCATATCTACCAAACTGTTAGTATGTGAGACTGTGACTAAAAAGGTTTACTTTTGTCTGTATTACTCAGTGCCTAGTCAGTACTGAGGTCAATAGTAGGATTGGCTAAATGTTCACTGGAGCCTAAAACCTAAAGGAGGAGGGGGGACTTGTTTAATTTAGTCCATATTGATGATCTGCTGGCCTGTATTGGGCTGAGCACTAATGACTGGAGACATAATTAGAGAAGTGCTCCTGTTTGCCAAGATGTATGGGGATCACTGAGCTTGATGGTTTTACATCAGTGCTGGCCACTGGAAAATGCTTTGAGAATTAAAGCAAAAATAGATTTTTCTTTTGCTCTGATCTGGGGTGTGAAAGCCACACTAGGAAATGGCTGTCTAGCCCGATACGGTTCCAATTTATGTTGTATACAACAAACTATATGACATCAAATATATCTGCCAAAAACAATATGGAGGAAATAAAGTATGGCCAGAACCCAGTTTTGTTTACCTAATAAAGCAAGATATGCCTCTCACAAAAACATATCCGTGTGCGATAACACTAGGCTGTTTTCTGGGTTTTTAAACCAAAGGACAGCAAGAGTTTGAAAAAGTTTCCTATTTCTTAATCAAGTAGTACAAGAAGACCACGCGCACACTCAGGCCCTTCGTAGAAATATGCTGGTGCCCAAGACCTGCGGGAGACGGCACTCCCAATGGATACAAGTAAGGAAAAAAGGCCTGGCACACGGAGCAAGTTAAACCGGGGTCCTACCCCTGGTGTGTTTATTGCATCAAACTATTTCTTAATCAACCCTTCAAGTGTTCTAGAAGTTAATCATTCTTATAATCACTTGAGCATTTAGGGCCCACAGGCCCCTAATCCATGGGTGATCAGTGACTCATGCCCTGCCAACACTAGTGGCTTCTCTGCACCCATGGAACATGGGTGAGTCACCCTTTTGGCTGATGTTTCACCTTCCAGAAGAAGCAATATTTTAATGTGAAAGATTGAGTTGCATTTCACTGATGACATTGCTGTGTCAGCTCCTTTGTAACCTTGAGCAAGTCACTTTTATTTCTGTGCCTCCGGCAGCAGATAATTCAAGCTGCTAGCTGAAGTGGGTCGCTACATTATATGCCTGTGAGAGGTTTATTTTTTTTTATGTTGTTTTGTATAATTAATATCACTGTAAAATAAGTAAGAAACTCTGATTCTGGCAATAACATTTTTAACAAGGTGCTCCATTTTATTTCGCTAACACAAGCTGTCTTTTCTCTGTTAATTTGATATATTATTAATTGCATTATATTAACACTGATATAATATGAAAGTCAATAACAGGATAACACTTTAGAAATTTCCTCTTGCTAATACATTAATGTGATCTGTCTTACTGGATTAGCGATCCACACCCCTTGCTTCATGCTGTATATTTCATGCACTGTTAATACATGTAGCAGAAGTGTCACATGCTGTAGCTTCAAGGAATGGGTGGGGGATAAGCAGCCCAGTTCCTTAAGTGTGACTTATAGTAAAGAATGCTTATGAGTTCTCATATAGAACTACAATATGTTTGCAACAAAATTTTATGATTTTGGCCAGTAGGGTAGAATAGTGGTTTTTCTTCATGCTCTGGAGTCCTGGGTTAAATTCCGGCTACGGCACAATCAGCATGATGCTTGTATGTTCTCCCCATGCTTGCGTGGGTTTCCTTTGGGTCCTCCAGTTTCCTCCCACACTGCAAAACATACAGGCAGCTTAATTGGCTCCTGATAAAATTGAACATAGTGCGTGAGAATGTGATAGAGGCTTAGAATGTAAGCTCCACTGGGAAAGGCACTAATGTGAATGATGTATGATCTCTGTAATGTGCTTTTTTACACAGAGCTTCAGAGATAAAAACACCCTATGTGCCGTAGACGTAATGTCAGATGAATGATGGTAGTTACTGAGAATATGAGAGAGATCTCTCTATAGGGGAGGCATACAGGAAAGTGTCAGCCAAGATGCTTGCAGATCTCAGAGGCTATATCTTAACACTCTATCAAATATCTTGACATTCACCCTAACCTGGGAAATTACAGCCAGCCAGAACTGGACCCAATCAAACCATACTACTCATATCAAAACAGAAATCCTTGCTGCTTGCCTCAATAATTTTGACTGTATTGCTGATCCTCAAGCTGACTTATACTATAGCAGAGTTCTATAATGAGCAACAAAGCTTCCCATTGGTGACACAAGCTCTATATAGAAGTTCATGTATTAATGCATGGTTTATTTGAGCTTACTGTGTATTTGTATACTGCTGCAGTTAAACCTGTCTGTCTTACCTATAATTTTATGCAGAATTCTGTTCTGTTTTCCTTTTGCTGTTTTTACTTTTTGGTAGAGAATCAGCAGTGCATATGACTTATGCTCTGTCACTCCTAAAGAGTGTATTTCTTAGAGTAGAATTGCTCAATGCTAAATAACAAACTCCTTCATAAAAGTACCATTAACAGGCTAAAAATAAAACACGAGAAATGCCTTAAAATGGCACAAGGCCTGCATTTGCCGATTTACTTTATTTATTGTTCAGTACCTTTTTTTTTTTTCTTATAAATCATAAGCGACTATGTAATGTGCTCCTTTTTTACTTTCAGTTGTTTGAAACTCTCCTAAATATACAGAGATCCATTCACCCCCTAGAGATGGTTGCTGTCCCTTGTGTGCATAATACACATAATAACACTTAGGGTGATGTAAGAAATGTGCCTTGGTTTCTTTAGTTCTTTCAGCCCACAGTTCTCCGGCATTTCCAGGTTGACATCAAGTGTCTGGCTGCTTGTCATGGGGGACTCAAACTATGCACCTACTATAACATTACTCCCTAAATGTTTGCAGACTTTCCCTGGATGTCTTCTGCTTGAGCCCTCAACATATACCGATGTGTCTGTAATTATCTTGACAGTCTTGCTTCCCCATTGAGTGCCTAAAAATAGCAGTGTATCCCCTTCTACAACATGAGTGCAATGAATAGGGCTTGTACTGAGCATATGTTTTGACTGTTGCTTTTATCAAAAAAAAAAATCTATAGTTTTTGCTCTTTTTTAGTTAAACAGGCCTTTGTGATCACTGCTCCATGGACTCCTGCTTATATGTAGGCTAAAACAATCACAACAAAAGTAAAGGGGTTGCTTCTAAAAATCTACCTCACACAGACTAGTATCAGTTTCCCTGTTGTGCTCAAGATTGACCAAAATCCATAGATTTTTCATGATTAAAATAATTGGCACAAAGTCTGATTAGCCCAAGCCCTATTCAATGTACTCCTGTTGAACAAGGGGCTATACCTCCCCTTTCATTTCAATGTTGTTGTAAATCTTTAAATATTCTTGAATCTATCCCAATTCCTTGCGCATCAGCCCCCTGTCCATCAGCTTTATTTAGAAAGCACTTTATTTTTATTTTTGAAGTCACATTTAATGAATAGTATTTAACCTAATTTTGTCTATAAAACTGGGAATTTGAACGAAAACTATTTGCAGCGCAGGTGTTTTTCCCAGTAACACACATGGCTAGTTTTCTCTGTTTGGCCTACATTATCCCAGTCCACATGCAGCACGGTGTCAGAAATAACAATCAGGGCCAAACAGCCCCTCAGGCTCATTTAAGCATCTTCTCATCTTCCTGGAAATGATCTACTAATTAGCAGAAACAAAACCTAACAAACTGTGCTATTTATATTAATTTGGTAAATAAGGCAGAACAATTTCATTAGGTGTGTGTTGATTTGTTTTGAGGGATAAAGGCTCAGTCTTTTTTGCTAAGTGTGAAGCGCTATGCATCATGGGAAGTGTCAGCCTTGGCATGAAGTGTTGTAATTTGAAGCCTGCACATATAGCAGCAGTGTCTGCCTGCTAACTGAGTTTACTGATTAGGGTTACACTGTTAATACATTTTGTATCATCACATTTGTCCTGGATGAGATCATTGGAGAACGGTGTTAGACTGGGTACTTCTCACTAGGAGCTTGCAATCTTAAATTGCTCCAAACAAAACACGAGCCGTGAATCATCTGTCTAATGGAAAAGCAATGCACTTCTTTCTTAGGTGATTAATTTCTCTTTTCCGTTGTGTTCATTTTTCGTAATACACAATGAGACAAATGAAAAGGCTGTACATATGAGAGGATGTATCATCTGATGGTCGCCCTGCACGCTGGCAATTTACTGCAGCCGAGTGCCATATTTCTAGCCTGCCCACAATTTATTTTATGAAGTAATTTATTTATTTTTTCAGGTCTGGCAAGAAGCAAAAGTTGCATATTTCAAAGAGGTGCCAGGAAAAGTGCTCAGTTTCAATGTTTTATGAGAGGTTTATTTACTGAAGCAGCAGAATTCACAGCTAGTGTCAGGCAGACCATATAAGATCAGAAGATGTAAGGTTCAGCTGCGCACCATGCCTTTCTCATGAGGAAACTTCAGGCGACTTCAGAAAGCCAAAGCTATTTCGGGAGATTGGTCACCCAGCGACAAATCAATTCTTCTTCGGGCGACTAATCTACCCGAACTGCCAGCCAGAATGTAAATCGCCATTGAGATGGCACGCAGAGAGCTTCGTTTTCCGAAGTCGCCCCAAGTTGCCTCAAGTGGAAACTTCAGGCGACTTCAGAAAGCCAAAGTGATCCGACTGCCATCCCAATGCATTTAGCAGGCGAAATAGGAGCGTGTCCCCCTGGCCCTTAGGGCGTTTGTCAGCAGTGAAGCAAATATGCAGTTTTTGGTTATATACAGACTTGGTTCCTCCTTATTGTGTGATGGCATGATCACACCATGCTGAGTACTAATTGTATTTGACACGTTGATTTTTTTTTTTCACACACCAGCGCAACTCAATATACCAGATTTCTGTGACCTAGCTATATTTAATTCTCTAACAGCAGATACTATGATCGATCAGATTTAGGGTTGCCACCTAACTAGTAAAACCGATATTTGACGCCAATCCTATTAAAAGGGAAGAAATCACAATACAATACAGCTCCTTTTTACCACTGTTTACTGTTTGCTTTGAGTAAACAATTAATTGACACAATTCATCATTCTGCATCTCTGGAGAAAAAAGGAGCACATTTAGATCTAATAGGTCTCTGGGTGATGGTAAGGTTTTCCTGCAGTCTAGTGAGCTATAATGGTATATAGTGATGGGCGAATAAAATCGCCTGGCACGAATTCACAGCAAATTCTCGTGTTTCGCCAGCGGCAAATAAATTTGCGAAAATTCGCCGGCGTCAATTTCAGATTTTCGTGATTTTTCCTTGAAACCGTTCGGAATGCTCGATTTTTTTTTTAGTGAAATTGTTCTAATTGCTTTATTTTTGGTGAAAACGTTAGAATTTCACAAATGTTTTGTGAACTTTCTGATTTCACTATTTTTTCCAAATTTTTTTTTCCAATTTTTCAGGAGAGATTTGCCGGTCACTATATCTACCTGTGCACATTGTCTTTACACATAGGAAAAATGGATTTAGTGGTCTGTAATTGAATGGCGACAGATTTCATTGAATTATAGGTTATCTAAGGCTGTTAAGCATTAAAATAATTGCAGGAAGCCTCATAAAATGGGGAACATGGCCCCATTGCTAATAAACAGCTCTTCTATGTATATGGGATATGTATACATAGAGCACTTTACAAGTGTTGAGGAAAATGCTCCTGTTCTTGCGTTTTTCTTTTTCTCATATCATCAGTAAGGATAAGTCTATGCTCATTGGTATAGCAGTAATTAGCTACCATTAAGGATGAATTGCACAGTAACAAAGTTTTATCTAAGAATTAATTTGACTTCCAGGAATGTTTGAGAGATTCACCAAAACTTGCAAATCTCTTCAACAACCATCTGGAATCCACGTGGATTGGACACAGAGCCTGAAACATTAACACATACCTAGTTTTAATTAATCAGAGTAATTATACTGATGTAAATAATGATCTGTTTAAATTAATATTTTGTGGAGGAACTAGATGTGAGAACAAACCCTAAAGCCATATTGGTGCTGTTGCTTCCTAAAAGGA
Organism: Xenopus laevis; assembly: GCF_017654675.1. Lineage (NCBI taxonomy): Eukaryota > Metazoa > Chordata > Amphibia > Anura > Pipidae > Xenopus > Xenopus laevis. Next base: position 94,323,321 of record NC_054375.1, on the reverse strand, counting down.
CTTTCAGACTGTACAGACTGTACCTAATGGGGGAAGTGTATCTGCCTGACATTCTGTGTATGGGTATGCTTGTGTGTCACTCTATGTAGTTAGCCTATCTGAACAGCTGTTGGCAAACACTGCAGCAGTAATAGCAAATTACCAGCATAATGAAATGTCATCATCGCATTGATCTCAAACTCACTGTTGCTTCTTTTCTTTGCACATAGTGACTTAACCTGTTCCAGTGTGGTACGAGAATTTACAGGATAGCAAGGGTACTGTTGTTATACCTGTGATAGATATTGAGGACAGTGGTGGGCACCTATTTATCTACCTTCCTTTGCTTCTAAATATTACAGGGACTATTTCAGATAAATTACTTGAGCAGTTTTATTACAGTTTTCATAACAGCTGTATATTTTTAACTGCCTTAAAATACAGAATCTATCTGCATAGCTCTAATGAATCACTGTAGCTACCCAGTTGGTCTTAGAGAAATATAAGACCACCCAAAATGCCATGATCTCAGACCAGGGTCTGGACTTTAAAGCCAAGCAACACATGTAAAAGGGAGCACAGATGAGAGTAGTAGTAGAATGGATTTCTGCACGTGTGATCCAATAACATTGGACTCTGTTTGCTGACTTCACTTGGCTCAATGCTGTGCAATTCATTTTCATATATGTATAAGCTTTGATCATAATACCCATGGTTTTTGTTGGCATTTCACTTCCCACCTCCTTCTTAAAAGTACAGAAGGGGGGCACTAGCAAACTCTTTCCATTGATCTTTATTTCTAGAGCCAAAGTAACAGTCTAGAAATGTCACATCTTGAAAATTAGTTTTTCTATGTTCGACTTGTCTTAAAAGCAATGTTTTCATATATTCGGTTTGCTGCTTTTACAGTGGAATAATTATGCAGGTTTGGTCACCTGTAAATCTCCATTTCCAAAGAGGAGACATGATCAGCTATGATGGGAGCATCAGTTTTTAGGTTTAGTAACCTTAACTTGTTAGCAGTGACCTGTTTGCATACAGCACTAAAAATGGGGATATCACTGGCATGTTGCATAGTAGCATCTACTGAGCGTTAAAGATCATCTGCTAAGCAGTGACCCTGGCTTCCATAAAATATAGAGAGAGCAAGCATTTAAAAATTGTAGTATGTATATTTAAATGCCTACATAAATGCAAAATATGAAAGAAATTTAAATATATTTGTTACTTTTTGCTCTACATAAGACTTCTTTTGAACTAATTTTTGTTGCCTAAAGCACCCACATAAGTCATGGGGCCTTTCATTACAGAAAAAAGATTGATTGGCCTACTATATCTATGACAAAGACAATAGCTCATTCTATGTTATGGTTTGGCATTCTGATCTGACTAATTGATTGACTCAGCTCCCCAGAACACTGTTGTCAATTGAGTTTATGTGTACAGTCCCAGAGAAAGATATGGAATGGCAATGCTATTGTGCCTTATTAAATGACATCTGCTTGGCAAAAAGTACTGTGTTTATGCTATTGCAGTCTTTGTTACCAATACAGTATGTCTAGCCCCACTGGAAAATTCAGATATGTTGAAATGTACATAACTCTCAGCCTTTCCATAGGGTCCTTGTTTACCATGTAAATTACCCAACTATGCCAGTAGGTTTTGGCAGCACTTGTGGTGTGAGTTTTTAGGCTGTCAATGTGAATGCTTGGTGTGGAAAATATTATTGAATACACTTAAAACAAATGAGAATAACCAGCAAATTCTCTGATTTACAATCTGCTTCTTACAATTTCTCAGGTGGAGGTGGAAGTGGAAGCAATGGATAAAGCTGGAAACTTCATTGGATGGCTTCATATCGATGGCGTCAATATCTCTGTTGCTCTGGTAGAACATGCATTGTCTAAAGTCCACTTCACAGCTGAGCGCAGTAACTACTATAAGACGCTCTTGGCAGCGGAAGAGGGACCCAAACAGAGAAAGGAGAAGGTAGGTGACAATGCCAATCTTTGTGATGTTTGTTTTAGGTTTGGCTGACATGCTGCGCAGCTAATTTATACTTCATTCAATACGAGCACAGAAGCTGAGACATGGATGAAACCAGCTGTTTGCGAGCTGCTCCTCTGGCTCTATTTTCCTTAAGTTCTTTGCTTTGCCGCAGGATCTCTGACAGGGAAGAAGAAATCTGCAGCAGTTTTAATCTCTGTCGAGCTGCTGTTACTCTGTTGAAAATTCTATTCCAAATGAACACCTGCTTAGAAAGCTAAACCTGGTTAAATAGAATTCAAGGAAACCTCAGCTGTTACTGAAATAAACAAGGTGGGGAGGATTTTTCTGAAACAATCAGCTGACAAAGATTTATATGTGTATAAATCAGGAAGCAGCCATTGATTGAAAGAGCAGTGATAGTGACTACAGGGAAAATATACACAAGCAGAGACTGGACCTCCGCAGATTAGAGGGACGTTAGTCTTAAAATGAATTCTCGGTATGATGTAGACATTAATATTCTGCAACATTTCATACCTTTTTTTTCAGCATGTGCTTTCTGGTTGCTGGGCATCATTAACCGACTGGCAACAGGATCACTATTAAAGTTTAAGCAGATTTATTCTGAGGCTATTTATGCTCCAGTCTGTTGGTCAAAATTCATACTTGGCTGCAAGGGTCAGTCAGAACAAGATGTTTACAAATTCAAAACCCCAGTATAAAGGAGAATTAGAAATATCAGTGTCTGGCATTTATTCAAAGATATGTCCAATAACCGAAATGCAAGTACAGGTATGGGACCTGTATTTCAGTGGGGAAAAATAGTTGGTTAGACGCCATCAGATTTTATCATGTCAGACCATTTTATCCTGTTGATCTGAGTTTAGCCCTTACTCATGATTTCTATATGTATGTCGCAATATTCTTTCCCCATACCCATACAAATGTCTCTCTCTCTCTCTACGTTTTAGAATTGTGCGCAAAGGCCTACAAATCTTCTAATGCCCTTGTTATACCTTTAAACATGATACCTGTACTAATATCCCTACACACACACACTACAAAATCTCCTACAGTTTTGACCTGCAATGACACCGGCAAACATCTCTGAATACCTTTACTTATTCCCAGACAAATATCGTCTTATACTTTTTCAGCTGGAGTACACATAGCTTTCCAATACTCCCCATGTGTTTCAGTATTTTGGTAGATGCATGTGGTCCAACGAACACTGCAGAACAAAAGGTAGAAGGCTGTTATATATAACATTATTTGTATTACTTATTACTTATGTGTGATCACAGCCACATTTCGGTTTCTCCTTTGCTAACTTCATAAAGGAATAACATGTCCGAAACACTGCTGTGGTCATGTCATCAATAACCATAAAGGCTGAAGGTTAGGGTCTGTGCCTGCATCCCACAAGTTTACTTAGTGTGTTCTTCAAGGAACAGTCACATCAAAAATAAGTGTTTTAAAGTAATTAAAATATAATGTAGTGTTGTACAACTAGTGTGTTTTCTTCTGGAACTCTTTAATTGATACTATGTGCTGTTAAGACATGCTTCTATATATCAAGGTGGTTGAAGCCTATATACACAACAATTTTCACAGTTAAGGAGGCCACAACATTCATAGTGGGTTAAAGGAACAGTAACATCAAAAAATGAAAACGTTTTAAAGTAATGAAAATATAATTGACTATTTCCCTGCACTATTATGACTTGTGTATTTGCTTCAGAAACGCTACTATAGTTTATATAAACAAGTTACTGTGTAGTCATGGGGGCAGCCATTCAAAGCTGAAAAAGGAGAGATGGCACAGGATGCATAGAGGATCACAGATAAGCTCAGTAGTATAAAATGGAATTTTTCAGCACTTATCTGTTGGCTGCCCCCATGGCTACACAGCAGCTTGTTTGTATAAACTATCATTCGTCATACGGCACTGAAAATGTAGTACTAATAAATTGCCCATCATATAAGCTTGTGATAATACATGCTTACACATATATAGCAGTATATGTGACTCCAAGTTGTCTTCCTTGTGTGTAATCAGACCCCACAGGAAGGGGAGTATTTCTGATTAAAGGATCTGGGAATAAAACAAAAGTATTAAAACACAACTACCAAATATATAATTAACAGTTTGGCAGGGGTGTAAATAGATATTACTGAGCCCCACAGCAAATAATTTTTTAGGCTCCCAAAATATCTAGAGGCTGACCTGTTTTACCAATATTTATTGAAAATGTATATGAATCAGGGCCTCATGGGGCCATATTAAAGGCTGGGCCGCAGGGTCTGCTTCCTCTGCAGTTACGCCCCTGGCACTGTATGATGTGACATGGACCACTGGAACTAGTCTTGGCCACCACTCTCTAAATGCCAGCAGCGCAGAACTATTTATTTTTAAATAGCTTTTAAAGTTAAGGGAACACTTTGTAAATAAATAACACCCACACACTGCGGTATCATCTTAATGCAGCAGTACAGGGTCAGTGGGAAGGAAGAGGAAAGCTGTGCAGCCAACTAAAATATTATTTGTAATTAAACAACTTGCACACAAAATTAAATCAGTGTCTGCAAGTCGTGTGAATCTGTAAGAAGAAAGCTCATTCAAAATACGCATTTGCAGAATTGTCTCAAATCATTTCTGCTTGCATAGGTCAGTCTGTCACACCCTGCAGTGCTGTTTCAGCGTGATAAAATACACAACAATAATGCAACAGCCACTGCTAATGCAATTTGTTATTCTAGTGCATTTGTAGTATCAAGCCCCAGCATGTTCTATAACTGTGAATTATGCGTGGGGGATGACCTCAACCAGTTCAGCAAAACATTTATAAGCCATGTAATAAACATGCATAAACTGTGTCAAAGGCACCTGCCCATGAGGCTAAGAATAGATTTATTATATTATTCTTTGGCTGTAAAGGGCTGTAAAACTACACAGAGATTTTGTCGGTCAGATTTTATCTGATCTTGCCACGCAACACCACGAGATTTGTAGGATCCTGCTAAATCTGATCCCCCTATAGCTAGAATGTAAAGTAAGGTCAGATTGTGTAGTTTGCATCTACATCTGGCAGTTGGTCAGACACCATCAGATTTTATCGTGTTGGATGGAAAATTTTCCATGTAGTCTACACATCAGATTTTCTATCAAAATCTCCCATGGAGCTCGGCCCTCAGGGCTGGATTTACATAGCGGGCACCCCTAGGCCTGCTGATGTTCGCCACCCCTTTTATTTGTGCAAATTTTCATCATCGGAACCGGAGCAATGGGAATTGGCGCACAGGAAATTTAAAACACTATTACCTGTATATCTCCTGTGAATCCCGTGTTTTTGAACCAATGTGAGTGTGGTTGGGCAGCATGCTGCCCCCTAAAATCCAGCCGCCCTACGCCCAGGCCTTGGTGGCCTTTCCACAAATCCAGGCCTGTTAGTCCTTACAACAGCGCGTTAGAGTTGATCATTAACGTGAGCTAGTGCTGCAGTGCAGCTTACAGTCTGTATCCCATCACATACAAACATGGAATTCAGGTCTGGACTGAGATTCAAAATAGGCCCTGGCATTTCAGGTACACATAGGGTTGCCACCTTTTCTGGAAAAAAATTAAGGCCTTCCTATATATTTATCTTGTTTCCCTATTAATAACATTGGGATCTAAGATCATTTTTACCGGCCAGGCCGGTAAAATACCGGCTAGGTGGCAACCCTAGCGAGGCCCAAACAGGCCAGACAGCAGCCCAAACAGCCCCCCACCAGCTCAATAAATAGTGACTGTGTATGGCAACTTACAGCAGCCCTTCTGGCATTTGTCAGATCCCACAGATTGCCAGTCCGGGCCTGGTGGCATTTCATTTGTAATGAACTTCATTAATCCCTAAAAGAAGGGTTCCCCACTTGTCACAGTGGATGTAGTAGACCTGATAAGAAATGATACTGTATATGGGGGACTATTGGAGAATATTGTTATGGCAGCCATACCTTCGATTTCAATTGAAATCTTTGTTTTGTTTTTTTCATAAACTGAAGCTATTCATTAGTGTTATCTGTGCAAGGCTGCTCTGATTTCAGTATAATTGCAAGGATCAAAGGCAGGTTGGCAAAAAAGCAGCCAATGCAGAATCTTGTCAGTCTTCCCCCCCCCCCCCTCTTTCTCCTATTTCATCTCATCAGAAGTTTTGGCCTCATAACCTATTTATTTTTCTCCCTTGGTGTAAAATGTGAAAAATGACAGCCTCTCCATTAAAATGAATCCGTATGTGCCAATAAGTTTTCCCACTGAGTTCTCGCAAGATGTATTATTTCTTCCACCTCACCCCCTCCATTAAATCAAACCCAACATTATCTATAATGAGAGGAAGAAATGTTTTGGGAGTGAAAAAGCACTCATATTATTTAGGTCAATGTTAGGTAGGCACTAGGTGCTTTATATTTCCAGCCACAGAAAGTGATTGTAACATGGTGTTTTGTCCTGTAAATGAGTCACTTATTAGCTCAATGGCCTCTCCTGTCCCTGCTCCACTGAATGATTAGTAACATGCAGTTGCACCTTGTGCTTCTAGTTCCGACTGCAGAGCTCTCGATGCTGCCAAATTTGCAGGGCTAAAATACAAGAAGAAATATCTGTTTTTATGATTCAAAAGCAATAGCGCATACCGGAACTGCTAGAACATGAAGTATAACGTTTAGTCTAATTTTTATATAAATTTGAAAGGATAGGTTCACGCCCTAAAAATATTGCATACAAGATTGTTGATTTTGCAAGTAGGCCTTGTCTCTCCATAACAAAACTTTGGCCTGGCATATACCATCCAGTCAGACGCCTTTCTTTACTTGTAATGATCTAAAATGTATTTAGATTCAGAATTCTTTAATCCTAGAACCAGCAGATTTAAAATATTGTAGGTTAAATCTTATCATCTTTTATATAGATTAGTCAAACATTTTGCTCTAAGGAAGCATCTTATTTTTTATTTCATTAGGTGCATACACTTAATTGACATGCTTTTTTCTGATTGTTGATGTAAAAAATCATTACAGGCCTTTCCAAGAGAGATTTCCTTGCAGCAGCAAATCGCTGGCTCTAAAGTGCTTTGTGATCTACATGCTTATAACTGCACGTTACCTGGTTGTTTGATTTCCTCTCTGCTTTTAGTATTGTCTGCTCAATACCACATTGTCTCATCATACACATTTGTTGCATGGCTAGTGGGGCTAAATACGGGTTATAAAGTTTCTTTTCAAGGAAAAGACAAGGAATTATTTGCGGTTACCTACATATCTCTGTTGAAGGAAAGTATTATTAAAACAAATATTGGCTTTATCTTATTTGAAATCCTATCAATAGAGGCCCCAGTTAGGCAGATAAAATAGATTGCCATCATGGCTTCTATACCCATGACAATCTGTTATATCTTTCGATCGTGCCCAAACTGTAGTCATGTGTGTTTGAGATAGGAGCCAAAGGGAAACATTCATCTTTTATTAACCATTATCCAGTGTAGTTGGGAAACATTCATCTTTTATTAACCATTATCCAGTGTAGTTGGTCTCTAGAGTAAGATAAGTGGTGGACCCTCTGCTGGAGAGGTGTATGTTAGTCATTGCTGGCCCTTTCTAGGCCTGTGTCTGGAGAAATTCCACCAAACTCTCTCTATTCCTCAGTCGTGTGGGATTGACAGGCCAACAAACAAGATAAATACATAAAAACTAAATGAAACACTGCCTGTTTTGTGTGGGGCAAATATTGTATTGGCTCTTGCTTTAACGGAATCATACGGACACATACAGACAAGTCCTTATATAGTACATGAATAGGACAGGCAGAAAATCAGCAAGCACATACCATATATGTATTTCTTCTTGCTCTTGACATCCCGTTTTCTACAAATGCAATTATTTGATAAAGGTCAGAGAGGCCCAAGACATTGTGTGTTTCCAGTCAAACAGATGTATAGTTGTACTGCCGATGTCTATGTTCCCCTTTACATTGCTTTAAACTGATAAGTATAGCAAACCTGACATTTAGCTTTGGACATAGAAGGATCCTTAACCAGCAGCTCTTTATCTTGTATTACTAGCATACTGCAGCACTCATCTAGGTTGTCTTGTTTGGCGCTTGAGTTGTATTATGAATGAGTATATTTTGCTTTTTTGAATAACTTACTATATTATAGTTTAGTTGTATCTTGATAATTATGAATAATTAACAAGATACAATCCTATTGGTTAATGTAAGATGGTAATTTGTGGGTTGGTATACCAATCTGTTTTGTTCAGACTATGATTAAGTGCCTAAAGGCATGAAACGCTTAAGGCTATGTATAAATCTATTCTGTGGCCTGAAATAAAGTTCTCAGTTCTTTTATAAGCTTGTCTGTGTGACCTGTTAGTGCCTGCTATTTTCTGTTTTGGTTGGATACCTCCACCTTGTGCACCCAGACCCCATCAGGCCCGGACTGGCAATCTGTGGGTTCTGGCAAATGCCAGAGGGGCTGCTATAAGGTCCCATAGAAAGTCAGTATTTAGTGGGCTGGTGGGGGCTGATTGGGCCTCTGTGTACCTGAAATGCCTGGGCCTATTTTAATTCTCAGTCCGGGCCTGGACCCCATGTACTACTGGTGAGATTATATACTTATTGGCCTTCACTGGGATG